>NC_140988.1:238682359-239282359 GCF_052327205.1 Somniosus microcephalus | reverse complement strand
AACAATGCCAATCAACCTCTCTGTCCAGAAATTGAACCGTTTAACTTGTGGAGATTTTTATAATGTCCAATTTTTAAAAAAAAATCTTACTTTTCCTTTCCGTCTCCTTTCTCTCTCTCTCTTAATTCAATCTGTTCTTGCCTCTCTTTATTTTTCTTTCTGTACATGATTTGACTCTAATTCACCCTCCTTCTCAGTCCTTCCTCTGTTTCTTTCATTGGTTCAGGAGATACTGTTGGTTCCCTCAGTTCACGAAGGTCCCAGTTGCCCTGTTGCGCTCACCGTGCCATTACCAGCTTGCACTTCCAGCAAGTTACGGCACAAAGAAATTTCGAGCTGAAGGGTGCAGGAAATACTCAGTCTAACGTGGCATGCCGTGAGAGGCCCTGCTCCACAAGATCTGACACGTTATTTTTTAAACAATAAAGATCCATAATTTAAGGTAAGTTCTTCACATACAGGGTCATAATCATGGAAATGAACCACAGGGGAGGCAATGGAAGCAGAAAATATTGAAAATTTTAAAAGGGTGATGGATAGGTTGACAGACATCCATGTATGGGGGGGTTAAGAAATAAATTGAAGTGAATAAAATGTTAAATATTTTATTTTCAAAACTTTGATAAACATGATTAGGCCAAACATTGTATGAAGTCCATCAGAAGCGGTTAAAGATATCTTGCAGAAAGGTAAGAAAGGAGAGTGAGTTAGTTTTCTAACAAAAAGAATATTTTAGTATTCTATTTTAAGGAATTACAGGAAACTTTTTTATCCAGCACCAACGGGACCGGCGTGTTGCCGGTTGATCAATAAGTCCGGATTACAGAGAGGTATACTTACTAAGGTACGAGAGCCCCATACACGGCCACAGATCCAGGCGTCCCTGTTGTATGGCAACAGGTGCAGGAACCCCGGTTACACGGCCACAGCATGGATGCTGCCTGGCCTGCTGAGTATTTCCAGCATTTTCTGTTGTTATTACACGGCCACAGATCCAGGCGTCCCTGTTGCATGGCAACAGGCGCAGGAACCCCGGTTACACGGCCACTAATATGAAGTAAAACATAACTGAACCTACTTCTGAATTTTGCCGGTTAAGAGAGATTTCCGATTATTTAGGTGTCGTTAAAAAGAGAGTTTCCTGTACTATTAATTACTTGAATATTTTTACATTGCAGCTTTTCAATTTTCTAAAAGGATATCCTAAAAAGGATAGAACAGAGAACTTTCTAAATGGTGAATTGCTAAAAACAGTGGCGGTTCAAAGAGACTTGAGGGTCCAGGTACATAGATCATTAACAGGTACAGAAAATAATCAGAAAGGCTAATGGAATGCTGGCCTTTATATCTATAGGACTAGAATACAAGGGGGTAGAAGTTATGCTGCAGCTGTACAAAGCCCTGGTTAGACCACACCTGGAGTACTGTGAGCAGTTCTGGACACCACCCCTTAGGAAGGCTATATTGGCCTTGGAGGGAGTGCAGCATAGGTTTACCAGAATGATACCCGGACTTCAAGGGTTAAGTTATGAGGCGAGACTACACAAATTAGAATTGTATTGCATAGGATTTAGAAGGTTAAGGGGTGATTTGATCAAAGTTTTCAAGATATTAAAACGAACAGATAGGGTAGATGGAAACTATTGCCACTGGTTGGGGATTCTAGGGATAGGGGGCATCGTCTACAAATTAGAGCCAGACCTTTCAGGAGTGAAATTAGGAAACACTTCTACACACAAAGTGTGGTAGAAGTTTGGAACTCTCTTCTACAGATGGCAATTGATGCTAGATCAATTGTTAATTTTAAATCTGAGATTGATAGCTTTTTATTAACCAAAGGTATTAAGGGATATGGGCCAAAGGTGGGTATATGGAGTTAGGTCACAGATCAGCCATGGTCTCATTGAATGGTGGAACAGGCTCGAGGGGCTCAATGGCCTACTCCTGTTCCTATGTTCCTATTGGGTTCCTCATAAAGATGTAAAAATATACACTATTCAATTGTATGAAAATAATAGACAGTTCAGCAGGAACTTTTCTTAATCGATTTAAGAGGTTCTTCAAACGAAAGACCGTTAATTTTTTATATATCAAGGTGAAAATATTTCTATTTATCAAGTACGAGTAGAAATATATCTCACTGGCTTGATGGTATTTGCACTTCCATTATGACTACTGTGTTCTGGGCAATGTGCCACATTGGATATCTTGGCCTTGGAGGGACTATAAATAAGGGCAAATAAGTAGATGAATGGGATTGGGTACAACTGGATCTCACAACGATATTCAATATCAACACAAGCTCCAGAACAAGGAGACTTTGGCAGTAGTGCAAAACAGTTGATAGTGAATCATGAGTGTTGTGTTCATTAATAACTAGACATTCTTATTATGAACAGCTAGCTTCTAGCTAGACATGTATTCAAGTACACGTTCTCTAGGTACAGCATCTGTAGAGATTCAGCATGTGTGCTCCTGTGTGCAGGCTTCCATCTTGACTACTGCCTCCTGGGTAGCCTACTGCCTCGTGGGTAGTGTAGTCTTAAACACATACAACTAAATATACAGCTCTATACAGCTCTATGGCTCCATCTAGTGTACCACTCCAGAATGACATGTTATTGATCATTACACCCCCCTTTCTTTGAGGTTAACAAAATCAATATCAATCAACTTTCAAGAAAAATGATAAAGATGATATCAGTAACACTTTTGTTAGTGCTGTATAAACATAAACATTTTCACAACAGTCAATACATTTTCAATATAGTTTTTCTTTGTACTCAAAGATTAAGTCTATCAGGCTTTTTTACTACACATGTGGGTCTTCTCAGCACGGGTAAGTCTGATGTGTTTTCATGAGATTGTTCTGGTGGTGAATGACAAGGTTCAGTTGCGGCATTGTCATCAATCTGCTCTTGGATAGTTTCTTGTGTTTTCAGGAGGGAACGGTGGTTCCTCCTGAGAATCTGTCCTTCCTCAGTTCTAACAGTGTATGACCTTGGTTGTACTTCCTCAAGAACTGTAGCTTTCCTGTTCCATGCATCTGGATCCTCAATCCTGACAACATCATCCCTTGTCAATGGTTTTAGAGTTTTGGATGACTTGTCATATAATGATTTCTGTTTCAGCTTTAACAGTTGAAGTCTCTGTCTCAGTTCCTTACTTTGCTGTTCTTTTGCACAGCAGGGTAGCGTGATGCACAATTTGCGACCCATTAGTAGTTCAGCAGGTGAAGAACCACAGTCTAAAGTTGAGGCTCGGTAGCTCAGCAGGGCGAGATAAGGATCAGACTTGCTTTCTGTCGCTTTCTTCAGTAGCTGCTTGAGAACTTGAACACCTTTCTCTGCCTTACCATTTGACTGAGCATACAAAGGACTAGATGTGATGTGCTGAAAGTCATACTGTGCTGCAAACTGTTGCCACTCCTTGCAGTTGAAGCACGGACCATTGTCGCCAACGGCAATCCTGGGAATTCCATGTCTGGCGAAGATGGATTTCACATGCATTATGACACTGCTTGCTGATGTGCTTGAGAGCAGCGCCATCTCAGGATAGTTAGAATAGTAGTCAATCACTATTAGATATTCTTTACCATTTAAATGAAAGAGGTCCATACCAACCTTTTGCCATGGTGCTATTGGTAAGTCAGCTACTATCATTGGTTCCTTTGTTTGTTTGTTTTGGTGATTCTGACATGTCTCACATTTGCCTATCTTGTTCTCAATGTCCTTATTTATGCCAGGCCAATAAACAGTGTCTCTTGCTCTCCTTTTGCATTTTTCAATTCCGAGGTGTCCCTCATGAATCCTTTTGAGCATGGCTTGACATAGAGCCTGTGGAATGACTATTCTGTTCTGTTTTAGTAATAGTCCACTTGCGACACTCAACTCTGACCTTATGTGATAGTATTTTGGACAGGAAACTTTTGCCCAACCATGATGAATGTTCTCTATTACTGTTTGTAATACTGTATCATTTACTGTTTCTTCTGCTATTTGCTTTGATTTTGTGTCTGACACGGGCAGTGCAGCAGTGACCATACTCACATGAACATCCACGTCTTCCTCAGTAGAGCTCATATGACTCATTGTGGGTGCTCGGGATAGTGCATCTGCTAACACTATGGGCTGGATTTTCCTAAGCCTCTGGAGTCGGGTTGGAGGCGTGCGGGCGATAAAATTCAGAGATCCGGGGTTCCCGACCCCATCCCGCCTCCAACCCGCCTCCATGTCAATTTCATAGGAGTCGGGTTGCCGACAAGTGCTGGAACCCGACTCCCAGAGGCGGGAAGGGATTAAAGGCAATTAAACTGCCTGTTAACAGGTAGTTAACAGGTAGTTTTTTGCCTATTCGCGATTTTTATTGCTGGTTTGTGGGCTTCCCGACAGCTCCAAACCACGAAAAGTTTTCGAGGCGGGACGTGGGTCTGAGGTCTTGGAGGGGTCAATATGCCCAGTGTTCAGGTGAGTGAGGGGTGCAGGAGTGCAAAGGTAAGTGTTTTGCAAGTGTTTAAAGTGTTTAAATAAGTTTAACTTACTTTTACTTACCTTTACAGGAGTCCTGCATTCCGGTGTCGGGAGTCGGCTGCAAGAACCACAGAAGCTCCGATTTAAAAAAAAAAAATCAGCTTCTTGGTTTCTGCAGCAAAATGATTTTAAAGTTATCCTGAATTAGCAGTTTTTCAGTGCTTGACAGCTTCAAACAGCTGTTAAACACTGATATTTCATCTGCCAAAAGCTTTTGATAGATGAAATGTCAATCTCTGACATCACCTGTTGCCGGGTGGCCCTTAATTGGCCTGCTGAGCCCACAGGGCGGGCTCAACAAGGTCAATCAGAGGAAAATCCAGTGGGTTGGCCACATCTCCATGGAGGCGGGACAACAAGCCCAAATGTGGGTTTCCCACCTCCAACCCGCCCTCGTAGCAAAATCCAGCCCTATGTATTTGCCTGGTGTGTAGATCAGTTCAAAGTCATATCTTTGCAGCTTCATCATGAGTCGTTGAATCCTTGGAGACATCTCATTCAGATTTTTTTTTATGATGGCAACTGTTGTGTCCATGTGTTAATAGAGACACTGAAGACAGGAGTTGGTTTCACAGGTGTTTACTGAACAAAGTCTGGAGGGGAACTACTTGATACAACACAATATGCAGGCTTATATAGCCCGAGTGGCCATTACCGGCATTACAGTACACAGGGGGCTCTTAAAGGCACATACACTACAATTCCTCCCCTTTTAGCCAACCAGTGCATAATATTTTAAGTAATCATTAATTACATGTTACAAGAAAAATAATCTACACATTGCTGCAGTTAATTAATTATAAGTCAGTCTCTCTGGAGGCTTCCTGACTCGGTCCGGATAACGCCTCGGTGGTGTAGTAGTTTCTGGTGGTGTAGTAGGTTCTTTAGGCAAGGCTGATTCGGCTTGAATGCCAGTGTCGGGTTCATCGGGTTCCAGTATCACCGGATCGGAGGTACATACTATGGGTATCTCTACTTCATCATTAGGCGTATAGAGTTGTGGTGTAGGTTGTCCCTTTTCGGATGACTCTATGATTTGGTCAGCATGGCGCCTTATTATGCTTTCTCCGATGTCCACGGTATACATCAGCGGTCCTAGTCGTGTGCAGATAGTTCCAGGCTGCCATTTCTCGGTACGGTAGTCCCGGGCCAAAACATGTTGACCTATCTGGAAGGTTCTAGTTGACCTTTCATTCATGCCTTGAAATTGTTGGTTCTCCACGTCCCTTCTGATGTTTGGCTTGATCAAATCCAGCCGGCATCTTAGGCTTCTATTGAAGAACATCATGGCGGGAGTTTGGTTTGTAACCATATGTGTTGCATTCCTGTATGCAAACAAGAAGTTATCCACCTTGTGCTGAAGTTTTATGTCTTCATTACCCATGGCCTTTATGGCCTTCTTGAAGGTCTGGACAAACCTTTCAGCCAATCCATTGGTGGCGGGATGGTATGGGGCGGACGTGTAGTGCTTAACCCCATTTGTTTTTAAGAACTTCCTGAATTCTTCGGACACAAATTGCGGTCCATTATCAGAACAGATCTGTTCAGGCAGCCCATTCCTGGCAAATATGGTCCTTAATACTGTGATGGTTTTTTCCGTGGTGGTGGAGGACATCTTTATTACCTCCGGCCATTTGGAGTGTGCATCAACCGCGATTAAGAACATTGAATCCATAAATGGACCAGCAAAGTCAATGTGTACCCTTTGCCAGGGAGATGAGGGCCACTCCCATGGATGTAGAGGGGCTTGTGGTGGAGCGTTTTGGACCTTCTGGCATCCTAGGCAGCTCTTGGTCATTTCTTCGATGTCTCCATCGATACCTGGCCACCATACAAACGCCCTGGCTAGGTTCTTCATTTTCACTCCACCCAGATGCCCCTCGTGAAGCTCCTTTAGAACTTTATCCTGGAGTTTGGGTGGAATCACCACTCTAGATCCACACATCAATGTTCCTCGGCACACTGACAGCTGTTCTCTTCTTTGCGAGAATGCTGGCAACAGTGATTCGCCATGTGCTGGCCATCCCTTCACTGTTAAATCGTAGACTCGTGAGAGAGTTGGGTCATTTCTAGTTTCCCTTTCAATGGCAGAATTTGTTACTGGCAGACATTTGACTATGGTAGAGTGGAAAATCTCCACTGGGTCTACGGTACAGCGGCAGCACGGTGGCATAGTGGTTAGCACTGTTGCCTCACAGCGCCAGGAACCCGGGTTCAAATCCGGCCTCGGGTGACTGTCTGTGTGGAGTTTGCACATTCTCCCCGTGTTTGCGTGGGTTTCCTCCGGGTGCTCCGGTTTCCTCCCACAGTCCAAAGATGTGCGGGTTACGTTGATTGGCCATGATAAAAATTGGCCCTTAGTGTTAGGGGGGATTAAATACGTGGGGTTACTGGGTTACGAGGATAGGGCTTGGGTGGGATGGCTGTCGGTGTAGGGACCGGGTGCTAGGGTTTGGATGATCAGCCATGATCTCGTTGAATGGTGGAGCAGGCTCGAAGGGCCGAATGGCCTACTCCTGCTCCTATCTTCTATGTTTCTATGTTTCTTCTACTGTTGGCAATGGTAGGCGCGATAACCCGTCAGCATTCCCATGCTGTTTTGATCCTTTGTATTCTATGTTATATTGGTGTGCCCCTAGAAAAAGGGACCACCTCTGTAGCCTTTGCGCTGTCATAATGGGAACACCCTTTTTAGGGTTGAATATGGAGATGAGGGGTTGATGGTCAGTCAACAAGGTAAATTTTTGTCCGTGTAGGTAATGGTTAAATTCCTTCACTCCCCATACCAGGCTGAGTGCTTCCCTGTCGATTTGGGCATAGTTACGCTCAGCTGAGTTCAATGAGCGTGACGCAAAAGCTATCAGCCGTTCCGAGCCATCAGGGAATTTATGCAATAATACTGCTCCTACGCCGTAAGGGGATGCATCGCACGCCAGTCTGATTGGCAGTGATGGGTTGTAATGAGCCAAAACTTCTTTGGACGTGATTAAGTCTTTGCATTTATGGAAGGCACGTTTACAGTCTTCGCTCCATTTCCAAATTACTCCTGTTTGTAGCAGTTCATTAAGAGGGTGCAGAAGAGTAGATAAGTTCGGTAAAAATTTATGATAGTAATTTATAAATCCCAGGAACGACCTTAATTGTGAAACATTTTCAGGTGCTGGGGCTTTTATGACCGCTTCAATTTTTTCAGGTGACTTATGCAACCCTTCCTTATTAATTATGTGGCCACAATATGATATTTGATTCTGGAAAAATTCGCACTTGGGGCAATTTGCTCGTAGGCTCCGTTCTCTCAGCCTAGTGAGCGCCTGCTCCAAATTGGCAAGGTGCTCGTTGTCGTTTTCTCCTGTTACAAGGATGTCGTCTAGGTAGCATTGAGTCCCCGGAATCCCTTGGAGGACTTGCTCCATAGCTCTTTGCCAGATAGCTGGAGCGGATGCTACTCCGAAAACCAGTCAATTGTACTGGTACAGACCTTTGTGTGTATTTATCGTGAGATACTTTTTAGAGGCCTCTTCAACCTCCATCTGTAGATATGCCTGTGCCAAGTCAATTTTGGTGAAACGTTTCCCTCCGGATAGTGAGGCGAAAATATCTTCTATCCTCGGAAGAGGATACTGTACCGTGTGAAGGACTGGGTTTACAGTCACCTTGAAGTCTCCACAGATGCGAATTTTTCTCTGTTCTTCAGATTTATCCTTATTCAACGCTTTCTTCATGACTGGGACGATGGGTGTTGCCCACTCGCTCCAATCTATTTTGGATAATACGCCTGCCTTTTCCAAATTCTTCAGCTCTGCCTCGACTGCTGGACGAATTGCGTATGGCACCTGTCTTGCCTTAAAAAACTTGGGAATTGCCGCATCTTCCACTTTTATTGAGGCGGTGATGCCTTTCAAGGTTCCTAGTTTCTCTTGAAACACTTCTTTGGCGTTGGCCAAGATGTCTTTTAATCGTTCAGGTATGACGTCATCATCGTTTTTTTCCTTACTGGTCACCGTCAGTGCCTGAATGGAGTGCCAGTCTAAAAGTATTTTCCTGATCCATTCACGTCCCAACAGTGGTGGACCACCATCTTGTAGAACGTATAAATACAACTTTTGTATTTCCTTGCCGTTGTATACAACAGGCACCCTTATTTTTCCTTTGGGGTATATTTTCTGCCCCGTATATGTTTTCAAGATAATGGATGTGCCTTTTAAAGGTATATGCGGAAATAGCCGGTCGTAATCCCGTCGATTTATGATGGACGGAGCTGATCCTGTTTCTAGCTCCATTTTAACTGGGGACCCTGCTATCGTGAGGGTAACCCAAATGGTCTGGTAATCTTCTTTGGCAATTACATTATGTAATTTGAGACAGCTTAGTCTCTTGTTTTCGGAGTCGCTATTGCTCTTCTGGTCTTCGGAGCTACTGTCCGTCATCATTTGTACCTTTCTATACTTTTCTTTATTGATTTTTTTTTTCCTGTCCGTGGATTTTTTTTGTCCAGATCGGCATACCCATGCAATGTGTCCAATCTTCCCGCATTGCCGGCATGCTTTGTCCTTGAACCAGCAGTCCCTCTGGTCATGGGTGGATCTGCCGCAGCAATAACTTCTCTCGAAACCCTGTGTCATTTCATGGGTGCCGAAGTCCTGTGTCTTTTGTTGTATCTCTGCAGCTCCTCTTGCGGCTGCTTCGTATGATACAGCCATACTGAAAGCCTTGTCCAGTGTTAAATCTTTTTCAGAAAGCAGCCTTTTCTGTGTTCCTTCACTTAGGAGACCGCAGACGAATTTGTCTCGAAGATAATCTGATAGTCCTGCCCCGAATTGGCAGTGCTTTGATAGCTTTCTTAATTCGGTGAGGTAATCAGCGTTACTTTCATTCTTGTGTTGATTCCTCTTGAAGAATTTGAATCGTTCCGCGATCAGCAGCGGTGTTGGGTTTAAGTGTTCCTGTAGGGTATCAACAATTTCTTTAAAATTCTTGTCCTTTTGTTTGGCTGGAGTGATTAAGTTTCGTAACAGCCCGTATGTCTTTGCGCCCATTAGATTTAGAAGTACTGACGCTTTTTTTTCATTTTCTATTCCATTTGCGGTGCAATATACCTCCACTATTTCCACATATGTGGTCCATCCTCTATCTCATTATCAAAAGCATCAATATTGCCAGACTTAGGCATCCTTGAAAAAAATGGCGCTTCCCGCGCTTTTCTTTCTTTTCTGCAGAAAAGATATGGCGCTTCCCGCGCTTCCCCACCGCTGCTGCCGATGACAACGCTGTTTCCCGCGGGTTTCCCTTCTTTTTATTTATTTATTTAGAGTTGGAGACTCGTTCCCGCCAGACTCTCTCTCTAGGTCTGAACGCCGAACTGCTTGCAGTGCCGGCCATCTCCCGAGTGCTCCCTCCCCGTCTGTTACTGATTGCCTCCGCCTTCGCTGCTTGGCCTAGCTGCAGAGCCAGCCGCTGGAGCCCCAGTCCGACGCCCAGGAAGGATTATTGCAGTACCTGCCACCAGCTTGGTTAGCTGGTTAAACCACAGCTTTTTCTTTTTCTTGATTTTCTTCAACTTTGGACGCCAGAGGAATCGATGTTCTTGAGGTGCTGCCGAATTGCAGGTAAGTCCGTTTCCAATTCATCGCCACTGTTGTGTCCATGTGGTAATAGAGACACTGAAGACAGGAGTTGGTTTCACAGGTGTTTACTGAACAAAGTCTGGAGGGGAACTACTTGATACAACACAATATACAGGCTTATATAGCCCGAGTGGCCATTACCGGCATTACAGTACACAGGGGGCTCTTAAAGGCACATACACTACAGCAACCAGTGGGCTGTGGTCTGTCTCAACTGTGAAGGTGGGAAGTCCATATATGTAGCCATGAAACTTTTCTAGTCCAACTACCAAGCCTAGACATTCCTTTTTAATCTGGGCGTATCGACACTCAGTATCAGTCATAGACCTGGAGGCATAGGCAAAAGGCTTCCAATCTTCACCCTCTGCTTGTAGCAAGACTGCGCCGAGGCCATCTTTTGATGCATCCGTTGACACTTTGATTCTCTTTGTTGGGTCAAAGAAAGTGAGTACAGGTGTGGTTGTCAGCACTGTTTTGAGATTCATCCACTCTTGTTCATGTCTTTCTGTCCATGTGAACTCATTTGTTTTATGTAGCAGGTCTCGCAGACAGGTTGTCTTGGCTGACAAGTTAGGAATGAACTTTCCAATGAAGTTTATCATCCCCATGATGCATAGCACTCCTTTTTTATCACTGGGTTGGGGCATGTTGAGTATGGCGTTTACTTTTTCCATATCTGGCTCTATTCCTTTACCAGATAGATTATCTCCTAGGAAAGTGACTTCCTGGGTGCCAAACTGACACTTGGCTTTGTTGAGCTTCAGTCCATTCTGGCGTATGCTCTGTAGCACTTTAGTCAGTCTCTCATTGTGTTCTTTCAGTGTGGAGCCCCAGATGATGATATCATCAACATAGACCCGAACTCCTTCCAGACCTTCAATTATGTGTTCCATCGCTCTATGAAAGATTTCAGATGCAGATATTATCCCGAAAGGCATTCTGAGGAAACAATACCTGCCAAATGGTGTGTTGAAGGTACAGTATTTGGTGCTCTCTTCATCCAGTTTTAGTTGCCAAAATCCTTGTGAGGCATCGAGCTTTGTTAAGTATCTGGCACCTGACATTTCACTGGTGATTTCTTCTCGCTTGGGAATCTGGTAGTGTTCACGTTTTATGTTTGCATTTAAGTCCTTTGGATCCATGCATATTCTTAGATCATTGTTCTTTTTCTTTACACATACCATGGAGTTAACCCAGTCTGTTGGCTCTTCGACTTTCCTGATGACTCCTAGTGTGGTCATTCTGTCCAGTTCTTTCTTGAGCCGGTCATGCTGGAACTCTTCATGGAGCATGTACCACTGGCTGAGCATGCTCCTTTAGCTGGATCTTGTAAGTGAATGGTAGAACTCCAAATCCTTTGAACACATCCTGGAAATTACTCACTACAGAATCCACTGTGTCATCTGGTCTGCTTATGGCACAGTTTGTAGGGTAGACTCCCTTGACCAGTTCTAAGTCCTCACAAGCTTTGTCACCCAGTAGTGAATCAAGTCCTTCAGCCACAACAGAAAACATGAGATGATGCACTTTGTCTTTGACTGTCACTTTAAGTCTGCATACACCTAAGCTATCTATTTTCTGTCCATTATAGCTCTTCAGTAGTACTGACTTTTTCTGTATTTTGGGCTTTTCTTTCATGTTTTTAATGTCACTCATACTGATTAAATTTGCTTTTGCCCCAGTGTCTAGTTTCAATGTAACGAATGCTCCATTTATCTGCAGTGGGATCATCCATTTGTCCTCTTTTACTGCATTGACTTTATGTTCAGCATTGTTTATTCCTGAGGGCTGCACATTTTCTGTATCCATTTCTATATTGTCGCATGACACCATTCCTACAAAAAATGTCTCACTTAATCAGTGTCCTCAATCACATTAACTCGGACTTGTTGCCCTTTCTTTGTTTTTACTTTTGAAAAGCATTGTTTGGCAAAGTGATTCTTTCCCTGACATTTTGTGCACATTTTTCCAAATGCTGGGCATTGTTTTAACTGGTGTTTGTAACCACAGCGTTTACAATTAAAAATTCCTTCTCCGATTGCTTTTCATTTCTGTTCTGCCCACATTCCTTTCCTTTGTAGGACACAGCACCGACAGCAGCACTGACTACAATTGCATCATTATTGATTTCATTGAAAGTCTTCGCATGCTTTTGAGCTAGCTCGCTGGCTTGGCATATTTTCACAGCATTTTCCAATGTTAGTTCGGTTTCTCTCAACAGACGTTCCCTGACCTTTTTATCATAAATACCAAACACAATTTGGTCATGAATCATGGATGCTTTCAGCTCAGAGTAATTACATGTCTGTGCTTTCAGTTTCAGATAGGTCACAAAGCTATCAAAAGTCTCATTTTGCCGCTGTGTCCTCGAACGGAACACGTATCTTTCATAGGTTTCATTCTTTTTGGGAGAACAATGTGTATCAAATTTCTTTAGCACATCGTCTAAATTTTCTCTGTTCTCCTCTGGATTCAGTTAAATGTATTAAATACCTCTATCGCCTGTGGGCCTGCAACCGTGAGCAGCAACACTATTTTTCTTGCATCTAGCTTCGTACTGAATCCGATGGCAGCAATGTAGAGTTTGAATTGTTGTTTGAAAGTCCGCCAATTGTAGTCGACATTTCCAGTGAGATTCAAAAACTCCGGTGGCCTCAAATTCTCCATGTCACTTTTCACAATTTTCAGCAGATCTTCACCAATCCTGGTACCATGTTGTGTTCATTAATAACTAGACATTCTTATTATGTACAGCTAGCTTCTAGCTAGACATTTATTCAGTACATGTTCTCTAGGTACAGCATCTGTAGAGATTCAGCATGTGTGCTCCTGTGTGCAGGCTTCCATCTTGACTACTGCCTCCTGGGTAGCCTACTGCCTCATGGGTAGTGTAGTCTTAAACACATACAACTAAATATACAGCTCTATACAGCTCTACGCCTCCATCTAGTGTACCACTCCAGAATGACATGTTATTGATCATTACAATGAGGTGTGTAAAATGGGTTGCCAATCCACTATTAACCATTTTATGCTACCGCCAAGGTCAAATTTAACCCCCATGGATGCAAATTTGGAGGTAAAAAGGTGATTGCACAGTTAGGAAAACTCTTTTGTGTAGTGGATGATTAACATGGGAATAGCCTACCCTGGGATGCCATGGAAGCAGAAATATTAAGAAGGTGATGGATAGATTTTTGACAGACAACCGTATATTAAGGGGTATCAGAGATGAAGTGGGGTAATAAATCTGTAATGCTTAGGATAAACCCAATGGATGGAGATGGTCAGATCCAATCCTGTACAGCCTTATATCTTGCATAGTTCTACATCCTTAAGCAAATTGGAACACTGGGACGACAGGTTAGTTTAACTGATTGTGATGAGTAACCATGGACTATTAGAGGTCAATAGATTGTTTTATGGAGCTAGAGAGTAATATCCCAGAGTTATTCCTAAAATTGGCCAGTCTTTTTTTCATATTTTTCTGCCTCCCCCAGGCGTTAGCATTACAGGTGGTTGAAGAAGGTAGTAAATATGGTTGGACTGTCTAATAGTTTGGTAAGCATTGATGGACCTGAGAATTTTTCTCATCTTTTGTTTAGTATATTCATATGTACTTGTTTTTGAGGACAAAAGGGTGAGTTCACAAAACCTAAATAATGTCAAATTGTAGTCATCAGTTTCAGTCTGCTCTATCTTTGCCTTTACATTCAAACAATGCGGCATCAACTAAAAAAAAATTTTTTTTTAAATAACATGGCTAATAGGTTATAAAGTGTAATGGCTCTTCAGGTTCCACTACTTTCTGTTGAAGGAATAATGTTGGATTTGTAATCAAAAGGTCAGAACTGAAAGGGGAGGAAGATATTGAACTTCATAGAGAATGTGATTAAGGAATGGCATACATACATATATTATATCAGTGATACTATGCAGGTTACGCATATGAAATTGCTCTATTTTTAAAAGAGTGCAATGTTTCAAAATTGGATCTTAGAAGTTTAAAACGTTCTTTTCACGAGGACTCGCTCTGAGATCACAGATATGTGAGCTGCTTAGAGTTTGCTCACTTTTTCAAATCTGCTGCATTGATGATTTTAGACTGGAATTTTCCAATAATAAGCTATGACACTGAGGAATGTACTAAAGTTTCCTCAGTGCTCTCAGCTCACCGCTAAGTGTTGTCAACCCAGGGGGCTGAAACAGAACGGGATTATGAGCATGGAGTGAAAGGCTCATTCTTCCCAACCATGTGGGTGCTGCCATGCGCAGCCATGTGGTCAGGGACTGAGCAGCATGCATCATGGAAAGCCATGAAACACATCCATTATATTGTAGTGACCGGAGCTCACTTGAGCTGAAAACCTGAGCATCATGCCAGCAGGCTCTGACAATGGCAGCTTTTGTCTGCATGTTGCAGGCCACACGTTTCTCGTTCACAATGCACAAGGCGTTCGTTTGCAAATGCTATGCGTCTCTGGCACTTCAGGCGAGCAAAGATGAGTGCCTGCATCTTTACTTCTCGATGCTTAACTACTTCATTACAGAATATCTTTCACAGTTTATTGCAGACAGTATTTTTTCAGTGAAAATATTCATTCCTGCTCAAAATTTTTTTTGGCAGTGATGATTTCTGATATTCATGCTCAATAAAATAATAGTAACTAAATGTGTATGAAATATGTTTTTTTTTAATTTACTCCAAGGAATGATGCTTCTCAGCTTCAACGTGTAATTTTCTTTTAAGCCATACTTCACAACTAAGCTGCCTGAATGATTTAATATACACCGAGGACACTGTGCATTAAATGACAGTTCATTTGTTTCTCCCTTTTTGTAGTACACTCATAGGAACACAAACTATTAAGAATTGCACATTATTGAAGTTTGTACACATTAAAACTAATGGACATCTTCCGGCCAATCAGGAAAAACCAGCAGCAGTGAAGTTAAATGACAAGTTAGACCCCTTAATAGGTAGATACGCAGTATAGAGTCATAGAGTCATCGGGCTGGATTTTGTCATTGGGGTGGGCTGGGGTCATGTCATCCGCTTCTCGTGTTATCCACCCGATTCCAAATCGATGTGGGAGATTGATGCGATTTTCACATAATTGGGCAATTGAGTTCCAGCGCGTGGGAACTCATGGCCCAATTCGTTTGTTCAGTCTGAAACTCGCCTCTGATGACATCATCATTGCTGCTGCATTTAAGGTCTGCAAGAAGTCTTGCTTCTTCTGCAGACTGCTAACCTTTTGGCCTTTGCAGTGAGAGGGACCTGGAGTCAGAATGAGCAGCGGGAGACCTAGGTCTGCTCACAGATTTGATGACGCCGCCCTGCAAGCTTTGGTGGAGGGAGCAAGAGCTAATAAGGAGGTGTTCTTCCCTTCTTCAGGGGGGAAGAAGCCTCCCCAGCAGACGAAGGCTGTGTGGATTCAGGTAGCCCAGGAGGTCAACTCGTTGTCGATGATCCGCAGAACCTGACTTCAGTGCAGGAAGAGGTTTCATGACCTTCTGCACACTGCTAAATTGAGTATGACTTTGCCATCACCCTCAATCTGATCCCCATTGCCTCTCCTCACCAGCACTCAGCTTTAGCAACCTCTTCCTCCACATCTCACTTGACACTGACATCCCTGCACCCTTACCCATTCCCTCTCTCTCTATGGACACATTCACCTAACTATTCGACTATGCAGCCCTCACACTCTCTATCACTGTGATGCTATGAAAACAACTGACAAGCCACAGGGAGGGCCCTTGGTCTTGTCAACTCACTCCATCTTTGTCTCCTTCAAAGCATCAATGAAATGGATTCTCAACACTCACTCCTTCATTCTCACTCAAACTCCACTTGTCTTCCTCATTGCAGGAAAAGAGAGCTCACAATAAGAGGGAAAAAGCGAGGACAGGAGGAGGGCCACCCTCAGTAGCCCACCTCACCGCTTGGGAGGAGGCGGTCCTGGAGATCGTGGGACTCGAGGACGATGCGCAAGTGGGGGACGGACAGACGGGTGCATTAGAGAAAGCTGGTGACAGAATAGTTTTTCATCTCTCTCATTGACATTGCATGAGTCGCTGATAATGATTCTGAAGCTCTAACAGATGGACTTATGATCATCTGCAATATGCAATGTGCATGTAACCTTGGCCTCACATCTCTGACTCTTTCCTTTACTCCCCCACAGGACCATCGCAAGCACCCGTCCCCACTATCCAGGGGGAATAGCCTGAGCCTCCAGACTCCTCAGAGGAAGCTGCAACTTCTGAGGGTGCAGCATCAGCAGAATTCAGCCAACCCAGCACCAGCGCAGACACTCACACCTCGGTCGGACCATCGCGAGATAGAGTAGTGTTGTCACCTGGTGTATCACAGCTCACAAGTGAGTATCAGAAGATTGTGGAGACAGGGACAGCAGTGGAGAGTCCTAGTCGGAGGGCGCAGGACTCTCCCAGCTCGGCTTAGCTGCATGTCGACCCTCTGCCTCTGGGTCCAGCCAGAAGAACAGGGTGCTGGAACTCCAGGAGCAGGTGCAGGAGTCTCTGGCAGGTTTTGTCTCCAGGGTCACTGCGAGTGTGGAGCGAATGGAGGAGTCCATCGCGAACATGAGCAGAGCCTTTGTGGAGTCATTGGCGCATGAACGCAGCATCACGGAAATGATGGCAAACTCCGTGGAAAGGATGGCTACAGTAGACGAGAGGATGGCTATGGCCATGGAGGAGCTAAGTCGCCAGAGTGTAGAAAACATGGTGAGTGTTCAGAATAGACTGACATCTCTGGAGCAGTGATGGTCAGCTATTGAACAGAGAAACCAGACCTTCATAGAAGTCCTTCTGAGTAGGACTGCCATTGCAGATACGGGTCCCCATGGCCTCCCTGATGTGCAGTAAAGTGCTCTCAAGCCACTTGCAAGTGCTGAGGTGGACCTGACCCATGAGAGAGATGTTGGTGGCAGAGAACAAGGAAGTGGGGGCTCCTCTCCAAGCACTCACATTTCCATGCCACTGCCAAGTCCTCGGTCAGAACCCCACCAGAGTCCCCACCCAACTGAGAGCGACGTCTCAACCCCTGCACAGCTGCAGGAGCAGCAGACTGTTGCTGAGCCCTCACAGGTTTGCCACCCCAGAGGACCCCCGCCAAAGGTGTCGAGACAGGAGCAGCAAGAAAGTGAGTAAGGGGCCTCCACATCTGCTGAAGCCATAGGGTAAGCACCATGTAGGAGCAGGCGTAAGAGAAAGATACTGCACAAATAGTCACAAGGGTAGTCACTTGGGTGAAATGTTGTGTTTATTTTTAAAATGCCATCAGTTGGTTATTGTAAATAAAAATTCTGATGGTAACTGTTGCAATTGTGGCGTGTGTCATTTTGCAAATGGGACTTCCACATTGAGGGCTTAGGATTACTTGCAATTGTCAGTATGGTGGTCAGAGTGCTAGGACGCTGCTGGTTCTTGGCCATTGTCGATGGTCTGGTAAGAAGCTGCGAGGCAAAAGTGCTTGATTGGTTAGGCTAAGCAAATCTGGCCAAGATGAGTGCGTTCCTTGCATCCCGGGCAGCAATGTTCTCGTGTACTGCTGCCGCTGGTTGATGGGCCTCTGCAAGATCCTGATCCTGATTCTGATCCTCATCCTGATCATCCTGATCATCCTCATCATCGTCATCCTGATCATCATCATCATCATCCTGATCAACATCATCATCATCATCCTGATCATCATCATCATCATCATCATTATCATCATCATCATCATCCTGATCATCATCATCATCATCATCCTGATCATCATCCTCATCATTATCCTGATCATCATCATTATCCTAATCATCATCATCATCCTGATCATCATCATCATCATTCTGATCATCATCCTGATCATCATCATCATCATCATCATCATCCTGATCATCATCATCATCATCCTGATCATCATCATCATCATCATCATCCTGATCATCATCATCATCATCATCATCACCATCATCATCCTGATCATCATAATCATCATCATCATCATCACCATCATCATCCTGATCATCATCATCATTATCATCATCATCAACATCAACATCCTGATTGTTATAAATCTCATCATTCATCCAGAAACTACTCGTGAAATAACACTGGACGGCCAGCTGGTGGTGCCATCCAAGGAGTATAAATACTTGTGCGTCAGCCCCAGCTTTCCAGGGACATTTTGTAAGACAAGGTACTAGTGAAGTACAACTAGATCTCCATGTTCTGAAACAAGTTGATTAAAGCCTTGCTTTATGCTCAAACTAAGTGCGTAGTGAGTTTTACTACGTCAATTTAATCAACTTGATATTGACTCCACGCTTTGGGTGATTTCGGGAACAGCCAGCTATGACTCGAACAGTAGAAGGGAACTCAGACGAGTAATCGATCCATCATGGAGAAACTACTCAGATCCGCCCGTCTCGACCTGGACCCGAATTCACTTACAGCTGCTAAGGTATGGAAACACTGGTATCGTACTTTCAGCAACTTCCTCAGGGTGTGTGGTGAGAATGTTCCTGATAAATTAGAGATACTTGCTAATTATGTATCCCCTCATGTGTTTGATTATATCGAAGACTGTGTAGACTATGACGCCGCTATCCAAATACTACAGCTATATGTCAAGTCCCCAAATGAAATTTTTGCTCAGTATCTACTGGCCCAACTCGACAACAACCCGAGGAATCACTTGACGAATTCCTTCAGAAACTTTGCAGGCTCAGCAAGGGTTGTAATCTTAAAGCTATTACAGCTGAGCAGTACCAGGAGGAGTTAATTCATGATTCCTTTATTAATGGGATTGCATCTCCCTTCATACGTCTGTGTCTGTTGCAGAATAAAACCCTCAAGTTACAGGCTGCCTATGACCAGGCATGTTCTCTGGACTTAGCAAAGAGGAATGCAGACACCTATCTTTCACCACCTGTACGGGCTGCTGCTATCACTTTCAGTGACTCTTTCGATAGGCCTCGGGCGGAAGCCCTCACGGATGATGACTCCAACCCGGCTGATGACAACCCTACCCTAGAAACCTACACTGAACACGACCCCGCCCTAACGGCATCTTGGCAATATGGAAGGAAGTGTTTCTTCTGTGGAGGAGCGTTCCATTATAGGAAATTTTGTCCTGCTCGTAACGTGACCTGCAATCATTGCAGCAAGAAAGGTCACTTTTCTAAGGTATGCCAGTCAAGAGCCGCTGTTAGTAAGAAAGGCCACTTTTCTAAGGTATACCGGTCGAGAGCTCCTGTTAGTTTTGCAGCTACTATCTATAAAACTGCTCCTCCCCCAAGAACCACTACTAAGGTTACAGCTGTCAAGGGTAAAACTGCCCCTCCTCCCATCACAGCTGTTTTTCCCCAAATTCTGTCCCATGCAGCCATGAAGGTTACGGTAAATGGACACATTTTGAGTGCACTAATCGAATCATGCAGCTCTGACAGCTTCATTAGTGAGCGGGCTGTCAGTAAGTTAAAACTGCGTATTTACCCCTCGGGCAGGGAAATTGCAATGGCTCCGACGACACTGACCACCAATTCTTCCGGCTTTTGTCTTGTCGACCTTATTCTCAATGGCCGCACTTAATTCTCCACCCAGCTTGGGGTGCTCAAGAACCTATGCAGTGATGTGCTCCTCGGACAGGATTTCCAGAAACAACACAAAAGACTGCATTGATGACCACCATCATTGATGAAAATCTTCCTTTCGTGGTCGAGTGCGATGCATCGGATGTGGCGATCTCTGCTACCTTGAAACAAGGTGGTCGACCAGTTGCATTTCTGTCCAGAACTTTGCAGGGTATCGAGCTCCATTATCCTCCAGTCAAGAAGGAGGCTACGGCCATCATCGAAGCGGTATGTAAATGGAGTCATTTTCTCGCTCGTCGTCATTTCACACTTATAACCAATCAGCGCTCCGTGGCCTTTATGCTGGATAACCGGAAAAGCACTAAGATCAAGAATAACAAAATACAACTCTGGAGGATGGAATTGGCTGCCTTTGGATACACCATACATTATCGACCCGGCATAGAGAATGTGGCCCCGGATACCCTCACGTGGGCATTCTGCTCTTCTATGTCAACTTCAACTCTGGTGGATCTTCATACTGACTTATGCCATCCTGGCGTTACCCGTATGTTGCACTTTGTGCGATCTAAAAATCTCCCATTTTCTACGGAAGATGTGAAAAGAACGTGCTCCTCCTGTAGAATTTGTGCGGAATTAAAACTGCAATTCTTCTGTCCATCGGGTGGCTCGCTCATACACGCTATACAGCCTATGCAGCGACTCAGAATTGTCTTTAAAGGGCCATTGCCCTCCTCAATGCAAAACACCTACTTACTGACTATGGTGGACAAATATTCACGCTTTCCCTTTGCTTTCCCCTGTTCCAATATGCTTACTTCCACAGTGATCAAATGGCTTGATCAAGTCTTTTCCCTTTGCGGTACGGCCAATTTCATCCACACTGATCAGGGTCCCTCCTTCATGTCAAGCAAACTCAAAAGTTATCTCTCCCAACGGGGAATCGCCACAAGTAAAATGACACCGTACCATCCCATCAGTAATGGACAGGTTGAGAGATAGAACGCTATCATTTGGAACGCTGTTCATCTTGCGCTGAGGTCACGCAACTTACCAGACCAGCAGTGGGAAACTATGCTCCCTGACGTGTTGCATTCCATCAGGTCTCTCCTTTCTACATCTACCAATGTCACACCTCACGAGCGATTCTTCAGCTTCCAGCGTCGCTCCACCCAAGGGACGTCTCTACCGTCATGGTTGGCAGCTCCCGGCCCCGTGCTGCTCCGAAGATTCGTCCGATCATCTAAAACCGATCCTCTCGTCGATGAGGTAGAATTCACAGACGTCAACCCCACATACGCGTATGTGCGGTACCCTGACGGTTGGGAGTCCTCCGTTTCGCTCCGGGACCTGGCTCCCTGTCAAGCCATTTCCACGGACTCAACCGATAGAGGGACCCATGGGGATGATGCCGAAACTCTGCGCTCCCCCGAAGACGATGCCCTACCTGGGGCATCGAGAGATCGGCCAGCTGCCCCACCGGATCCACTCGTGGAGCCGAGCGCTCCCCGTGGGATGGCCACTCGAGGCCAGGACGCCAGTCAATTCCCAGCTATCCAACAGGATGAAGCCAGTTCTGTGCCTGTGGGGACCTGCACCCAGAGTCACGATCTCCCCAGCCTCCCTCGGGTCGATCAGAGCAACACAGGCCCTGTCGATCCACCGGTACGGATCAAGCGGCCCAGGGACCAAGACACGGTCCGGGGAGACGTGTCTTCTGGCTATAAACAAAAATCTAAAAGACTGCGGCTATTCATGGTCCGCCTGATCCGCTAAGAAGAAGTCGTCGGACTTCCAAATCTTTTAGGCAGGAAGAATGTTATAAATCTCATCATTCATCAAGAAACTATTCGTGAAATAACACTGGACGGCCAGCTGGTGGCGCCATCCAAGGAGTATAAATACTCGGGCGTCGGCCCCAGCTTTTCAGGGACATTTTGTGAGACAAGGAACTAGTGAAGTACAACTAGACCTCCATGTTCTGAAACAAGTTGATTAAAGCCTTGCTTTATGCTCAAACCAAGTGCGCAGTGAGTTTTATTACGTCACTGATCATCCTGATCATCATCATCATCATCATCATCCTGATCATCATCATCATCATCCTGATCAACATCATCCTAATCATCATCACCATCATCCTGATCATCATCATCCTGATCATCATCATCATCCTGATCATCATCATCATTGTCATAAATCTCATCATCGAGAAACGACCTATGAAATAACACTGGACGGCCAGCTGGTGGCGCCGTCCAAGGAGTATAAATACTCGGGCATTGGTCCCAGCTTGCCAGGAACATTTTGGAAAGACAAGGTGCTAGTGGATACAACTAGACTTCCATGTTCTGAAATAAGTTGATTAAAGCCTTGCTTTATGCTCAAACCAAGTGCGTAGTGAGTTTTATTACGTCAATTTAATCAACTTAATATCGACTCCATGTTTTGGCTGATTTCGGGAAAAGCCAGCTACGACTCGAACCATAGAAGGGAACTCAGACAAGTAATCAATCCATCATGGAGAAACTACTCAGCCCCGCCCGTCTTGACCTGGACCGGAATTCACTTATAGCTGCTAAGGTATGGAAACACTGGTACCGTACTTTTAGCAACTTCCTCAGGGTGTGTGGTGAAAATGTTCCTGATAAATTAGAAATACTTGCTAATTATGTATCCCCTCATGTGTTTGATTATATCAAAGCCTGTGTAGACTATGACACCGCTATCCAAATACTACAGCAGCTATATGTCAAGTCCCCAAATGAAATTTTTTCTCGACATCTACTGGCCACAACTCGACAACAACCCAGGGAATCACTTGACGAATTCCTTCAGAAACTTCGCAGGCTCAGCAAGGATTGTAATCTTAAAGCTGTTACAGCTGAGCAGTACCAGGAGGAGTTAATTCATGATTCCTTTATTAATGGGATTGCGTCTCGCTTCATACGTCAGCGTCTGTTGGAGAATAAAACCCTCAAGTTACCAACTGCCTATGACCAGGCATGTTCTCTGGACTTAGCAAAGAGGAATGCAGACACCTATCTTTTACCACGTGCACGGGCTGCTGCTATCTCTTTTAGTGACTCTTTCAATAGGGCTCGGGCGGAAGCCCTCACGGATGACGACTCCAACCCGGCTGATGGCAACCCTACCCTAGAAACCTACACTGATGACGACCCCGCTCTAGCGGCATCCTGGCAATCTGGAAGGAAGTGTTTGTTCTGTGGAGGAGCATTCCATTAAAGGAAATTTTGTCCTGCTCGTAACACGACCTGCAATCATTGCAGCAAGAAAGGTTACTTTTCTAAGGTATGCCAGTCAAGAGCCGCTGTTAGTAAGAAAGGCCACTTTTCTAAGGTATACCGGTCAAGAGCTCCTGTTAGTTTTGCAGCTACTATCTATAAAACTGCTCCTCCCCCAAGAACCACTACTAAGGTTACAGCTGTCAAGGGTAAAATTGCCCCTCCTCCCATAACAGCTGTTTTTCCCCAAAGTTCGTCCCATGCAGCCACGAAGGTTTCGATAAATGGACACATTTTGAGTGCACTAATTGACTCATGCAGCTCTGACAGCTTCATTAGTGAGCGGGCTGTCAGAAAGTTAAAACTGCGTATTTACCCCTCGGACAGGGAAATTGCAATGGCTCTGACGACACTGACCACCAATTCTTCCAGCTTTTGTCTTGTCGACCTTATTCTAAATGGCCGCACTTATTTCTCCACCCGGCTCGGGGTGCTCAAGAACCTATGCAGTGATGTGCTCCTGGGACAGGATTTCCAGAAACAACACAAGAGACTCACTTTCGAGTTTGGAGGGTAAAAGTTAGAGCTTACTATTTCCAAAGTGCTGTTTTGTGCGCTTTCGGCGGCTTCGCTCGACGAGCCCTCCTTGTTTGCCAATCTTTCCCCCTGATGTAAGCCCATAGTCACTAAATCACGACGTTTCAGCCGAGATGATCGAGCCTTTATCGAGGCAGAAATCTCTCGCCTTCTAGCTGACGGTATCATTGAGCCATGTTCATCTTCCTGGCGGGCTCAAGTCATCATTGTTAAAAATCCTCTGAAGCAACACAAAAAACGTCTTTGCGTGGATTACTCGCAAACTATTAACCAGTATACTGACCTGGATGCCTACCCACTACCACGCATCGATAACATGGTCAATAACCTTGCCAACTACAAGGTATTTCCAACTTTTGATTGAAAGAGCGCATATCATCAAGTACCGTTAAAGGACTCTGACAAAAAGTATACGGCCTTTGAGGCCAATGGTCGGTTTTACCAGTTTTGTCGCCTTCCATTTGGGGTTACCAATGGGGTGGCCGTCTTTCAACCGGCAATGGATAGCCTAGCCAAACAGGAGAACTTAATGGACACTTTTCCATATCTAGATAATATCACCATTGCTGGTCATAACCAGAAGGAGCATGATGCCAATCTCCAGAAATTTTTTGACGTTCTCCGTCGTCGCAACTTAACCTTAAAGGAGTCCAAATCTGTGAAATCAGTACCATCAGTCAACATCCTTGGCTACTGGGTGGGCAACGGTGTCATCAAACCGGATCAGGAGTGACTTAGTCTGCTTCAGGAGCTCCCTCCCCCTATGAATCTCGGCTCTCTTCGTCAGGCACTCGGCATGTTCGCCTATTATGCGAAATGGATAGCCCACTTCTCCGACAAGATCCAGCCCCTGCTTCACGTAAAGTCATTTCCATTGGAGGCAACGGCTATTTCAGCTTTAAACCTCCTCAAGCTACAACCGGAAAAAGCCACGCTTCGTTCCATTGATGAAAATCTTCCTTTCGTGGTCGAGTGCGATGTATCGGATGTGGCGATCTCTGCTACCTTGAATCAAGGTGGTCGACCCGTTGCATTTCTGTCCAGAACTTTGCAGGGTAGCGAGCTCCATTATTGTCCTGTCGAGAAGGAGGCTACGGCCGTCATCGAAGCGGTACGTAAATGGAGTCATTTTCTCGCTCGTCACCATTTCACACTTATAACCGATCAGTGCTCCGTTGCCTTTATGCTGGATAACCGGAAATGCACTAAGATCAAGAATAACAAAATACAACTCTGGCATATGGAATTGGCTGCCTTTGGATACACCATACGTTATCGACCCAGCAAAAAGAATGTGGACCCGGATACCCTCACGTGGGCATTCTGCTCTTCTATGTCAACTTCGACTCTGGTGGATCTTCATACTGACTTATGCCATCCTGGCGTTACCCGTATGTTGCACTTTGTGCGATCTAAAAATCTCCCATTTTCTATGGAAGATGTGAAAAGAACTTGTTCCACCTGTAAAATTTGTGTGGAGTTGAAACCGCAATTCTTCCGTCCATCGGATGGCTCGCTCATACACGCTATGCAGCCTATGCAGCGACTCAGCATTGACTTTAAAGGGCCACTGCCTTCCTCAACGCGGAACACCTACTTACTGACTATGGTGGATGAATATTCATGCTTTCCCTTTGCTTTCCCCTGTCCCAATATGCTTACTTCCACAGTGATCAAATGCCTCGATCAAGTCTTTTCCCTTTGCGGCATGGCCAATTTCATCCACTCTGATCGGGATCCCTCCTTCATGTCAAGCGAACTCAAACATTTTCTCTCCCAATGGGGAATCGCCACAAGTAAAACAACACCGTACCATCCCATCAGTAACAGACAGGTTGAGAGATACAAAGCTGTCATATGGAACGCTGTTCGTCTTGCGCTGAGGTCACGCAATCTACCAGACCAGCAGTGGAAAACTATGCTCCCTGACGTGTTGCATTCCATCAGGTCTCTCCTTTCTACTTCTACCAATGTCACACCTCACGAGTGATTCTTCAGCTTCCAGCGTCGCTCCACCCATGGGATGTCTCTGCCATCGTGGTTGGCAGCTCCTGGCCCCGTGCTGCTCCGAAGATTTGTCCGATCATCTAAAACCGATCCTCTAGTCGATGAGCGAGAACTTACAGACATCAACCCCACGTACGCCCACGTGCGGTACCCGGATGGCCGGGAATCCACCTTCTCGCTCCAGGACCTGGCTCCCTGTCCGATCGGTTCCGCGGACCCGACTGATGGAGGGACCCGCAGGGATGAGGCCAACTCTTTATGCTCCCCTAAGGATGACGCCCTACCTGGGACATCGAGGGATCTGCCGGCTGCCCCGCCGGATGTGCTCAGGGAGCCGAACGCTCCCCGTGGTATGGCCACCCCGGGCCAGGATGCCAGTCAATCTCCAGCTAACCAATGGGATAAAGCCAGTTCTGCACCTGTGGGGACCCGCACCTGGAGTCACGAACTCCCCAGCCTCCCTCGGGTTGATCAGAGCAACACGGGCCCTGTCGATCCACCGGCACGGATCAAGCGGCCCAGGGACCAAGACATGGTCCGGGGAGATGTGCCTTCTGGCCATAAACAAAAATCTAAAAGACTGCGGCTATTCGTGGTCCGCCTAATCCGTTAAGAGGAAGTCGTCGGATTTCCAAATCTTTTAGGCAGGAAGAATGTCATAAATCTCATCATCAAGAAACTACCTATGAAATAACACTGGACGGCCAGCTGATGGCGTCGTCCAAGGAGTATAAATACTCGGGTGTTGGCCCAAGCTTGCCAGGGACATTTTGTAAAGACAAGGAGCTAGTGGATACAACTAGACTTCCATGTTCTGAAATAAGTTGATTAAAGCCTTGCTTTATGCTCAAACCAAGTGCGTAGTGAGTTTTATTACATCAATCATCATCATCATCATCATCATCACCTGATCATCATCATCATCATCATTCTGATCATCATCATCATCATCCTGATCATCATCATCATCATCCTGATCATCGCCATCTTAATCATCATCATCATCCTGATCATCATCATCATCCTGAGCATCATCCTGATCATCATCATCATCATCCTGATTACCATCATCATCATCATCCTGATCATCATCATCATCCTGATCCTGATCATCATCATCATCATCATCATCCTGATCCTGATCATCATCATCATCATCATCATCATCATCCTGATCATCATCACCATGATCATCATCCTGATCATCATCATCATGATCATCATCCTGATCATCATCATCATGATCATCATCATCATCACCCTGATCATCATCATCATCAACATCCTGATCATCATCATCCTGATCATCATCATCATCATCCTGATCACCATCATCATCATCATCATCATTATCCTGTTCATCATCATCATCATCCTGATCATCATCATCCTGATCATCATCATCATCCTGATCGTCACCATCATCATCATCCTGATCATCATCCTGATCATCATCATCATCATCCTGGTCATCATCATCCTGATCATCATCATCATCATCCTGATCATCATCATCCTGATCATCATCATCATCCTGATCGTCATCATCATCATCATCCTGATCATCATCCTGATCATCATCATCATCATCCTGGTCATCATCATCCTGATCATCATCATCATCATCCTGATCATCATCATCCTGATCATCATCATCATCATCATCATCCTGATCATCATCATCATCACCCCCTCTTCCTCCTCCTCCTGCTGTTGTAGCTCTCCTCCTCCTCCTCCTCCTGCTCCTTCTCCTCCTCTTCCTCCTGTTGTTGTAGCTCTCCTCCTCCTCCTCCTCATGCTGTTGTAGTTCTCCTCAGCTTTGTTGGATGGGCTCCTCAACGGCGTCATTAGCCACATCTTCAGGGTACAGCCCTTGTCTCCAAGTAGCCATCCGTTAAGTTGGTCTGGCAGACTGAAGAGCGGAGGCACACTAGACTGGTGCAGTATGAAGGAGTCATGGCAACTGCCAGGGTAAATGGCAGAAACATGCAAAATTTCCTTCTTGTGGTCACACACCAGCTGCACGCTGAGGGAGTGGAAGCCCTTGCGTTTGACAAAAATATCTGGATTACGATGGGGTGCCTTAAGGGCCACATGTGTGCAGTCAACGACGCCATGCACCCTTGGAAAGCCTACCAGATTAGCTAATCCAACCGCACGCGCCGTGACACTTGCTTGATCCTTAGAGAAATGGATGTGATTGTGCGCAATTGCAAAGAGGGCATCGGTTAACTGCATGATGCAAGTGTGTGCGGCTGCCTGGGAGATGCCGCTGATGTCTGCAGCTGTTCCCTGGAATGAGCCTGAAGCAAAAAAGTTGACTGCAGTTGTGACTTTGACGGCCACTGCTCCTCTGGGCTCCAGGTCTTGCTGCACCATTGCGCCGATGTCACCCACTACCTCTCACAAAAGTCTGAGCCTCCTTTGGCACTGCTGCTCACTCATGTTGCGGTAGCTGATCCTCTGTCTGTAGACCCTGTTTGGGGGGTATCTCCTGCGCCAACAGGCTTCCATGCGCTGGTCCCTTCTGGCCTGTGCAGCTTCAGGTGGGTGAGCAGCAGCTTGGCGCTCCTGTTGTTACCGCTGCTGTTGGTGCTAATGTTGTTCATGGTTCTGCTGGTGCCACGGCTGGTCTTCGTCCGAATCTGATGTCCAGGATGAAAGGAAATAAATGGCTCCCATGCTTCTGGTAGATGCCTCAGTTGAGGAATCGCTCAGTTAAGGTGGCGAGAGGGGTTTCCCAGGAGGTCACACTGGGGATGGGTGTCAGGCTCCAAACTTCCGCAGCTATGGTTATGCCTTCTAAAAGTTCCCCCAGACCTGAGACAACAAAGTCCTGCCACCTGCAAATGATGACTGATCAAATCTCCTATTTAATGGTGGAGTTGCAGTTGATAGTCAGCAATCCAATAGTGCTCCCACCAGGTTTCACCGTCGTGTTTCAGAGGAGATGTAAATCACTTGGGAAACGTGTTAAAATCAGAAAGGCCTCTCAAAATGTGATTATAGAGGCAATTTAGTGGGCCTTAAGAGCCTATCCTGCCTCTTGGAGGCGGGACGGACACAGGATCAGAAACCACGCATTTGGGAAAATTGCTTGGAGGCGGGGCCAATTTTTGCAATTTTAACACTGCACACACCTCCATTCCCGCCTCCTCGGGCCTGGCAAAATCCAGCCCATGGAGTTATACAGCACAGAAAGAGGCCCTTCGGCCCATAGTGTCTGTGCCGGCCATCACGCCCTGTCTATTCTAATTCCATTTTCCAGCACTTTGTCTGTAGCCTTGTATGCTATGGCATCTCAAGTGCTCATCTAAATGCTTCTTGAATGTTGTGAGGGTTCCTGCCTCTACCACCCTTTCAGGCAGTGAGTTCCAGATTCCAACCACCCTCTGGGTGAAAAAGTTTTTACTCAAATCCCCTCTAAACCTCCTGCCCCTTACCTTGAAACTATGCCCCCTGGTTATTGACCCCTCTACTAAGAGGAAAAGTTCCTTTCTATCTACCCTATCTATACCCCTCATAATTTTGTACACCTCAATCATGTCCCCCCTCAGCCTTCTCTGCTCTAAGGAAAATAACCCCAGCCTGTCCAGTCTCTCTTCATAGCTGAAGCGCTCCAACCCAGGTAACATCCTGGTGAATCTCCTCTGCACCCTCTCCAATGCAATCACATAATGGCACAGTAATTCGGGTCCCAACGCATGAGTAAGCACCGTGTACTCATGCGTGGGCCCGATGGAAGTGCCGGTTTTCAGCATGCACAGCGCATGCGCGGAAAACCGGCATTCCCTTTCCTCTGAACCAAGGGGTTCAGAGGTGGAACGCGTGCGCGCAGGAGTCTGCATGTGCGCGCTGAAATTCCTCTTTTTTTTACAGGGTTGCCCGTGCGATAAGGCCTCCAGTTTTTACGCGAGTAAAAAGCAGACGTAAGTACTTAGTTTTAAAAGGTAAGTGGTCTATTAATTAAAGTTAGAAATTTTTTTCCACAGGTTTATTATTTTTAAAGACTTTACAGTAAGGTAAGTGTATTTTTAGAGCCGATTTTTAAAAAAACTATTTTTTTCAAAAATTTGAATAATTGTTTAAATTAGTTTTTTTACAGTTATTAATAGTTCATTTAATTAGTGGGATTTTTAAAAACTTTTATTTGAAGTTTAAGTACTGTTTTGGGCATCCAGAGTTTTCATGAGTTTGACAGTTCTTACTATCAAACTCATGAATGAACTTTTGCAACCTCCGATTAGTTGCCCAGTGCTCACGTGATCCCAGCCGGCTCATCAAACTAACTACGCCGCTGGATCACGCAAGCACAGCGCGCCGGGAGCTGAACCGGGCCACTGACAGGAAATCCACGCAGGGCCAGGCTTCAACTGTCGGTGTGCTATGTAAGTGTAGGTCGGGGGCTTGCACCCGCGGGAAGCCCCTGACACCAATTTCTGGGCCATAGTGTGGCGACCAGAACTGCACACAGTATTCCAGCTGTGGCCTATCTAGCGTTTTGTGCAGCTCCATCATAACCTCCCTGCTCTTATATTCTATACTTTGGCTAATGAAGGCAAGTATCCCATATGCCTTTTTAACCATCTTATCTTCCTGTCCTGCTGCCTTCAGGGATCTATATACATGCACACTAAGGTCCCTCTGATTCTCTGTCCTTCCTAGGGTCCTACCATTCATTGTGTATTCCCTTGCCTTGTTAGACCTCCCAAAATGCATCACCCCACACTTTTCAGGGTTAAATTCCATTTGCCACTGTTCTGCCCATCTAACCATCCTGTTTATATCATCCTGTAGCCTGAGGCTTCCCTCCTCGCTATTTACCACGCCACCTATTTTCGTGTCATCTGCGAACTTACTGATCATACCTCCTACATTCTATATCTAAATCATTAATGTACACTACAAACAGCAAAGGACCCAGCACCAATCCCTGCAGTACACCACTGGACACAGGCTTCCAGTAACAAAAACAACCTTTGACCATCACCCTCTCCCTCCTGCCACTAAGCCAATTTTGGATCCAATGTGCCAAATTGCCCTGGATCCCATGGGCTCTTACCTTCTTGGTCAGTCTCCCATGTGGGACTTTAAAAGCCTTACTAAAATCTATGTAGACTACATCAACTGCACTACCCTCATCCACACACCTAGGCACCCCCATGAAAAATTCAATCAAATTGGTCAGACATGATCTCCCCCTGACAAAGCCATGCTGACTATCCCTGATTAATCCCTGCCTCTCCAAGTGGAGAGAAATTCTGTCCCTCAGAATTTTTTCCAATAATTTCCCTACCACTGATGTTAGGCTCACTGGCCTGTAATTCCCTGGTTTATCCCTACTACCCTTCTTGAACAATGGTACTACATTAGCTGTTCTCCAGTCCTCTGGTACCTCCCCTGTGGCCAGAGAGGTTCTGAAAATTTGTTTCAGAGCCCCTGCAATCTCCTCCCTTGCCTCACACAGCAGCCTGGGATACATCCCGTCAGGGCCTGTGGATTTATCCACTTTTAAGCCCGCTAAAACCGCTAGTACCTCCTCCCTCTCAATACTAATTTGTTCAAGTATATCACAATCCCCCTGCCTGATTTCTATGCCTACATCGTCCTTCTCCATAGTGAACACGGATGCAAAATATTCATTTTAAACCTCACCTACATCTTCCGGCTCTACACACAGATTGCAACTTTGGTCCCTAATGGGCCCTACTCTTTCCCTGGTTATCCTCTTGCCCTTAATATACATATAAAACACCTTGGGATTTTCCTTTATTTTGCCCGCCAGTGTTTTTTCATGCCCCCTCTTCGCTCTCCTAATTTAATTTTTAAGTACCTTCCTGCACTTTCTATACTCCTCTAGGGCTTCCATTGTTTTTAGTCCTTTGTATCTGCCAAAACATAGAAACATAGAAACATAGAAGATAGGAACAGGAGTAGGCCATTCGGCCCCTCGAGCCTGCTCCGCCATTTAATGAGATCATGGCTGATCATCCAAATTCAGTACCCTGTCCTTGCTTTCTCCCATATCCCTTGATTCCTTTAGCCTTAAGAAATATAGCTAACTCCTTCTTGAATATATTTAATGAATTGGCCTCAACTGCCTTCTGTGGTAGAGAATTCCATAGGTTCACCACTCTCTGGGTGAAGAAATTCCTCCTCATCTCTGTCTTAAATGGCTTACCCCTTATCTTTAGACTGTGACCCCTGGTTCTGGACTCCCCCGCCATCAGGAACATCCTTCCTACATCTAATCTGTCTAGTCCTGTTAGAATTTTATAAGTTTCAATGAGATCCCCTCTCATTCTTCTAAACTCCAGCGAGTATAAGCCCACTCGACCCAATCTCTCCTCATACGTCATTCCTGCCATCCCAGGTATCAGTCTGGTGAATCTTCGCTGCACTCCCTCCATGGCAAGAACATCCTTCCTCAGATAAGGCGACCAAAATTGCACACAATACACAAGGTGTGGTCTCACCAAGGCCCTGAACAACTGCAGCAAGACATCTTTGCTCCTGTACTTGAAGCCTCCCTTTTTTTCCTAATCCATTCTTGTATTGTATATGCCTTGACATCCAGGGTTCCCTGGGTTTGTTGGTCCCACCCTTGACCTTTACGGGAACATTTTGGTGTTGTACTCTTTCTATTTCTTTTCTGAAAGACTCCCACTGCTCTGATGTGGATTTTCCTACAAGTAACTGATCCCAGTCCACTCTGGCCAGATCCTGCCTTATATTAAAATCGGCCTTCCCCCAATTTAGAACCATTATTTCCGGTCTATCTTTGTCCTTTTCCATGGCTACCTTATATCTGACAGAATTACAGTCGCTGTCACCAAAATGCTCTCCTACTGACACATCTACCACTTGCCCGGCCACATTCCCTAGAATTAGGTCCAGTACCACCCCCTCTCTTGTAGGATTTTCTGCATGCTGGCTCAAAAAGCTCTCCTCAATGCACTTTAAGAATTCCGCACCCTCTCAGCCTTTCACAATCTGACTATCCCAGTTAATATTGGGGAAGTTGGAATCCCATACTATTATTACCCTATTATTTCTACACTTCTCTGAGATTTGCCTACATATCTGTTCCTCTATCTCCCCCTGACTGTTTAGGGGCCTATAGCATACTCCCAGCAAATTGCTTGCCCCCGTTTGGTTTTTAAGTTCTACCCATATGGCCTCAATAGAGAGACCTGCTAAGATACCATGCCTCCTTACAGCAGTAATTAACTCCTTGATTAATATTGCGAAACCCCCTCCTCTTTTACACCCCCCTCTGTGTCGCCTGAAGATTCTATACCCCGGAATATTGAGCTGCCAGTCCTGCCCCTCACTCAACCATGTCTCTGTGATAGCAACAATATCATACTTCCATGTGTTTATCAACACATTCAATTCATCTGCCTTACTCGCAAGATTCCTTGCATTAAAATAAATGCCATCCAGCCTTGCCATACTCCCTTGTGCCGTTACATATTTGCTCTGCCTTCCAGGCTGATTTGTTTTTTCCTCTATATTTGGCTGTGCATCACCCCCTACCATAGCTCCACTCTGTATCCTATCCCCATGCCAATTTAGTTTAAACCCCCCCCAACAGTACTAGCAAACCTCCCCGCAAGGATGTTGGTCCCGTTTAGGTTCAGGTGCAACCCGCCCAACTTGTACAGGTCCCACCTTCCCCAGAAGCAAACCCAGTGATCCAGGAAACTAAAGCCCTCCCTCCTGCACAAACTCTTTAGCCACGCATTCATCTGCTCCATCCTCTTATTCCTATATTCACTAGCACATGGCACCGGGAGTAATCCAGAGATTACAACCTTAGAGGTCCTGCTTTTTAATCTGTTAACTAGTGTTAGGTCCATGGTTCAGTGGATAAAGAATTACACGAATGTTGGATATAAACAAACAACAGGTCTGTAATGATCAATAACATGTCATTCTATAGTGGACACTAGGTGGAGACGTAGAGCTGTATATAGCTGTATGTATAAGCCTTACATCAGTTGTGGGCAAAATGCTGGAGTCCATCATTAAGGATGAAATAGCGGAGCACTTAGCAAATGGGGACAGGATAGGACAGAGTCAACATGGATTTACAAAGGGTAAATCGTGCTTGACTAATCTATTGGAATTTTTTGAGGGAGTAACTGGTAGAATAGATGGGGGAGAGCCAGTAGATGTGGTGTACCTGGACTTCCAAAAGGCCTTCGATAAGGTCCCACATAAAAGATTAGCATGGAAAATTGAGGCTCATGGGATAAAGGGGAAAGTTTTGGCGTGGATAGGGAACTGGCTGTCAGATAGAAAACAGAGAGTTGGAATAAACGGCTCATTTTCTGAATGGCAGGCAGTAACAAGTGGGGTACCACAGGGATCTGTCCTGGGCCCCCAGCTGTTCACAATTTACATTAATGACCTGGATCAGGGAGTCGGATGCAGCATTTCCAAATTTGCAGACGACACTAAACTAGGAGGTGGGGTGGGCTCAGAGGAAGAGACCAGGAAGCTCCAGAGCGATTTGGACAGACTGGGCGATTGGGCGGATAAATGGCAGATGCACTATAATGTGGACAAGTGCGAAGTTATCCACCTTGGGTGCAGGAACGGGAGGGCAAATTATTATTTAAATGGCAATAGATTGGGAGAGGGGGAAGTACAGAGAGACCTGGGTGTTCTTGTACACCAGTCACTGAAGGCGAGCATGCAGGTGCAACAGGCGGTCAAGAAGGCAAACGGTATGCTGGCCTTCATAGCAAAAGGGTTAGAATACAGGAACAGGGATACCTTGCTGCAGCTGTACAGGGCACTGGTGAGACCACACCTCGAGTACTGTGTACAGTTTTGGTCGCCTCATCTGAGGAAGGATGTTCTTGCCATGGAGGGGGTGCAGCGGCGATTCACCAGGCTGATACCAGGAATGGCGGGAATGACCTATGAGGAGAGACTATGTAGTTTAGGGATGTACACACTGGAGTTTAGAAGATTGAGAGGGGACCTCATAGAAGTGTATAAAATTCTGACAGGTCTAGACAGACTGGATGCAGAAGGAATGTTTCCCTTGGCGGGTGAGAACAGAACTAGAGGACATAATTTAAGGATAAGGGCTAAACCATTTAGGACAGAGATGAGGGGGAATTTCTTCACTCAGAGAGTGGTGAACCTGTGGAACTCATTGCCACAGAGGGCAGTGTACGCCAGCTCATTAAATATATTTAAGAGGGAATTAGATATATTTCTACGGGCAAAAGGGGTTAAGGGTTACGGAGAGAAGGCGGGGACGGGATACTGAATTAAAGGATCAGCCATGATCTCATTAAATGGCGGAGCAGGCACGAAGGGCCGAATGGCCTACTCCTGCTCCTATCTTCTATGTATCTATGTACTACACTACCCAGCTGTATGATATTAAGACTACATTACCCATGAGGCACTAGGCTACCCACAAGGCAACAGTCAAGATGGAAGCCTCTACAGATACTGTACCAGTCCACATGTGCTCAATAAAGTAACTAGCAAAAGCTAGCTGTGTTCATAATAAGAATGTCTATTTATTAATGAACATAAGATGGTACCAGGGTGGTGAAGATCTGCTGAAAATTGTGAAAAGCGACATGGAGAATTTGAAGCCACTAGAGCGTTTGAAACTCACAGGAAACATCGACTACAACTGGCAGACTTTTAAACAACAATTCGAACTCTACATTGCAGCCATCGGATTCGGTATGAAGCCAGATGCAAGGAAGATAGTGTTGCTGCTTACGGTTGCAGGCCCACAGGCGATAGAGGTATTTAATGCATTTGTATTTAATCCAGTGGAGAACAGAGAAAAATTAGAAGATGTGCTAAAAAAATTTGATGCACATTGCTCTCCCAAAAAGAATGAGACCTATGAAAGATACATCTTCTGTTCTCGGACACAGCAGCAAAATGAGACTTTTGATAGCTTTATTACTGATCTGAAACTGAAAGCACAGACATGTAATTTCTCTGAGCTCAAAGCATCCATGATTCATGACCAGATTGTGTTTGGTATTCGTGATAAAAAAGTCAAGGAACGTCTGTTGAGAGAAACCAAACTAAATTTGGAAAATGCGGTGAAAATATGCCAAGCCAGCGAGCTAGCTCGAAAGCACGTGAAGACTTTCAGTGAAATCAATAATGATGCGATTGTAATGAGTGATAATGCTGCTGTCGGTGCTGTGTCCTATAAGGGGAAGAAACGTGGGCAGAACAGAAATGAAAAGCAATCGGAGGATGAAACTTTTAATTGTAAACACTGTGGTTACAAACACCAGTTAAGACAATGCCCAGCATTTGGAAAAATGTGCACAAAGTGTAATGGAAAGAATCACTTTGCCAAACAATGCTTTTCAAAAGTAAAAACAACGAAAGGGCAACAAGTTAATGTAATTGAGGACACTGATTTAAGTGAGACATTTTTTGTACGAATGGTGTCATGTGACGATATCAAAAAAGATACAGAAAATGTGCAGCCCTCAGAAATGGACAATGCTGAACATAAAGTCAATGCAGTAAAAGTGGACAAATGGATGATCCCACTGCAGATAAATGGAGCATTAGTTACATTGAAACTGGACACTGGGGCAAAAGCAAACTTAATCAGTATGAGTGACATAAAAAATGTGAAAGAAAAGCCCAAAATACAGAAAAAGTCAGTACTACTGAAGAGCTATAATGGACAGAAAATAGATAGCTTAGGTGTATGCAGACTTAAAGTGACAGTCAAAGACAAAGTGCATCATCTCATGTTTTCTGTTGTGGCTGAAAGACTTGATTCGATACTAGGTGACAAAGCTTGTGAAGACTTAGAACTGGTCAAGAGAGTCTACCATATAAACTGTGCCATAAACAGACCAGATGACTCAGGTGATGAAGCAGAGAGCCCATCAAGGATGAAAATGCCAAAGGGTATCCATGTCTTCAAAAAGCCTAGTTTCTCCAAGAAGAAAGAACAAGACTTTAAGGTCAAAGAGAAGCCAAAGGAAGAAAAGCACAAAGAGGAAAAACACAAGGAGAAAAAGTCCAAAGATATAACCGCAGCAGATGTTGTTAAGCAGTGGAAAGAGAAAAAGAAAAAGAAGAAGCCTGCACCAGAGCAGGAAGCAGTTCCGGTGGATACTCCTTCTTCCCTCAGGCCAATCTTTGGTGTTCCATTAGCCTAGGCTGCTGAGAGGACTATGCTGTATGATGGGATCCAGCTGCCAGCAGTTTTTCAAGAGTGCATTGACTACATTGAGAGTTATGGCATGAAGAGTGATGGAAACACTGAAACCCTCTCCAAGCAAAGATCGCAAGGAGACCTCGATCTATACAAGAGCAGATTGATGACAATGCCGCAACTGCATCTTGTCATTCACCGCCAGAACAATCTCATGAAGACACATCAGACTTACCCATGTTGAGAAGATCCACACGTGAAGTAAAAGAGCCTGATAGACTTAATCTTTGAGTACAATGTAAAGCTTTGAAAATGTGTTGACTGTTTTGAAAATGTTTATGTTTATAGAGCACTAACAAAAGTGTTACTGATATTATCTTTATTGTTTTCTTGAAAGTTGATTGATATTGATTTTGTTAAACCTCAAAGAAAGGGGGATGTAATGATCAATAACATGTCATTCTATAGTGGACACTAGGTGGAAACGTGGAGCTGTATATAGCTGTATGTATAAGACTACACTACCCAGCTGTATGCTATTAAGACTACATTACCCATGAGGCACTAGGCTACCCACAAGGCAACAGTCAAGATGGAAGCCTCTACAGATATTGTACCAGTCCACATGTTCTCAATAAAGTAACTAGCAAAAGCTAGCTGTGTTCATAATAAGAATGTTTATTTATTAATGAACATAAGAAGGTCTTTACTGGAGGAGGGTCATCTCTAGACTGGAGTACAGAGGCATGTGCACAGCTTATATACTGGTGTGGTTACTGCCGGTACTACAGTATACAGGAGCTGTAAAAAGTAGTTCTGACTTAAAGCACATACACTACAATTCCTCCCTTTTTAGATTAATAATACCCCCTTAATATTCAAATAACAATTACATTTTTACATGTGCATTCAATAACAAAAAGTCCATTTATAGATTCAGTCTTTGGGGCGGCTTCCTGACCCTTTCGGGATAGCGCCTTTCCGGAGGTTCTTGTTCTTGGTGCAGAGGCAATTCTGACCCCTTTTCATCGGGTAATTCGTCGGGTTCCACTGCTACTGGGTCTGAAGTAGATGCTACCGGTATGTTGGGTTCATCCCCAGGTACTCGAGACATGGGGTTGACGCCTTCCTGTGACGCTAAGATCTGATCGACGTGGCGCCTCACAATGTTCTCCCCGACATCCACTGTGTACATTAATGGCCCCTGCCTTGTACATATCGTTCCGGGTTGCCACTTCTCTGTTCGATAGTCCCGGGTCAAGACTGGTTGCCCTACATTGAAGCTCCTTGTCGGCTTCTCGTTGATGTGCTGGAATTGTTTGTCCTCAACATTTCTTCGCACATTTGGTCTGAGCAAATCCAGACGAGATCTCAACCTTCTGTTAAAGAACACCATGGCCGGGGTCTGGTTGGTAACTGCATGTGTCGCGTTTCGGTAGGCTAATAAGAAATTGTTCATCTTATGCTGTAGTGGAATTTCCTCGTCGCACATGGCCTTTATCGCCTTCTTAAAGGTTTGTACAAACCTCTCAGCCAATCCATTGGTGACTGGATGATACGGGGCGGATGTGTAATGCCTTACCCCATTCCTTTTCATGAATTTTTGGAACTCGTCGGACACAAACTGTGGTCCATTATCAGAGCAGATCTGCTCTGGCAAACCGTTTCTGGCAAATATGGTCCGTAGGACTACAATCGTTTTCTCTGTAGTGGTTGAAGACATCTTTATCACCTCCGGCCACTTTGAATGAGCATCCACTGCTATTAAGTACATTGAGTCCATGAATGGACCAGCAAAATCAATGTGCACCCGTTGCCATGGAGAGGAGGGCCACTCCCATGGGTGTAGAGATCATGTGGTGGTGCATTTCGGACCTTCAGGCATCCTAAGCAGCTCTTAGATAGGTCTTCGATTTGTGGATCGATTCCCGGCCACCACACATAAGCCCTAGCAAGGCTTTTCATTTTCACTCCCCCCAGATGACCTTCATGTAGCTCCTTTAGCACTCTCTCCCTTAACTTGGGTGGAATCACCACTCTGGATCCACACATCACTGTCCCCTGGCATACTGACAGCTGTTCTCTTCTGGATGAGAATGCTGGCAACAGTGAGTCGCCATGTGTTGGCCATCCCCTCACCGTCAATTCATATACCCGTGACAGCGTCAGATCATTGCGGGTCTCCTTCTCTATATCCACGTTTGTTACTGGCAATCGTTCAATTATCGACAAAAAAAATATCTCGATAGGGTCCACTGCTGGTGCTTCCGCCACCGTAGGCAGTGGCAGGCGCGATAGCCCATCAGTGTTCCCATGCTGTTTCGTGCCTTTATATTCTATTTCATATTGATTCGCCCCTAGAAACAGGGGCCATCTTTGTAACCGTTGTGCAGTCATCACTGGAACGCCCTTCTTAGGATTAAAGATGGAGACAAGTGGTTGGTGGTCAGTCAGCAAGGTGAACTTCTGCCCATGCAGATAATGGTTGAATTTGTTTACTCCCCATACTAGGCTGAGGGCCTCCCTGTCAATCTGGGCGTAGTTGCACTCAGCTGAGGTTAGTGACCAAGACGCAAAGGCCACTGGCCTCTCCAACCCGTCTGGGAATTTGTGCGACAGCACCGCTCCAATGCCGTAGGGTGATGCATCACATGCCAAACGAATTGGTAGTGCTGGGTTGAAATGGGCCAACACCTCTTTTGATGTGATCAATTCTTTACACTTCTGGAAAGCTCATCTACGTTCGTCATCCCACTTCCATGGTACCCCTGTTTGCAGTAGGGTCTTCAGCGGGTGTAGTACCGTAGACAACTTTGGTAAGAACTTGTGGTAATAGTTTACCAGCCCGAGGAACGACCTCAGTTGTGACACATTTTCCGGTGCTGGAGCCTTGACTACCGCCTCAATCTTGTCAGGGGACTTATGTAACCCCTCTTCATCGATGACGTGGCCGCAATACGAGATCTGTTTCTGGAAAATCTCGCACTTGTGGCGATTAGCTCGTAGCCCATATTCCTTTAATCTGGCGAGCATCTTCTCCAAGTTAGCGAGGTGATCACTGTCATTTTCGCCCGTGACCAAGATGTCGTCCAAATAACACTGGGTCCCTGGAATCCCTTGCAGGACATGATCCATCGCCCTTTGCCAGATATCCGGTGCCGAGTCTACTCCAAACACCAGCCGGTTGTATTGATAGAGACCTTTATGGGTGTTGATCGTAAGGTAAAGTTTCGAAGCTTCTTCTCCCTCCATTTGCAAGTACGCCTGTGCTAGATCAGTTTTGATGAAACGTTTACCACCAGATAGCGAGGCGAAAATATCCTCAATTCGTGGAAGCAGATATTGCACCGTGTGAAGGATTGGGTTCACTGTCACCTTAAAATCCCTACAGATGCGGACCTTCTTTGGTTCCCCAGGTGTATTGCTCAACAACCTCTTCATTACAGGGATGATGGGTGTAGCCCACTCGCTCCAGTCCACTTTGGACAGTACTCCTGAACGTTCCAACCCTTCCAGCTCTGCTTCAACCGCTGGTCTGATCGCATAAGGCACTGGTCTGGCCTTCAGAAACTTTGGGCTTGCATTATCCTCTATTTTAATTGTTGCTGTTATTCCTTTTAGTGTTCCTAGTCCCTCCTGGAACACTTCTTTTGCGTCAGTTAGCATTTTTGACAGTCGTCCAGGTGTGACGTCGTCATCCTTTTTGGCCTCCACCTTCAGTGCCTGTATGGAATGCCAATCTAAATGTATCTTCCGGATCCACTCACGTCCTAGCAGTGGTGGTCCTCCATTTGGCAATACATATATATACATTTTAGGTATTTCCTGACCTTTATATGTCACTTTCACCCTTATTTTTCCTTTGGGGTAGACTTTTTGTCCCGTATACGTCTTCAAGACAATCTCTGTAGCTTTCAAGGGTATGTGTGAAAATAGCCGCTTGTAGTCTCTTTGATTTATGACTGTTAGAGCTGACCCTGTGTCCAATTCCATTTCCACTTGGACTCCGTCTATCTTGAGTGTAACCCAGATAGTCTGGTGATCATCTATTTCGGTTACATTGTGTAGTTTCAGACAACTCAACTCCTTGCTTCCGGAGTCTGTGTCACTTTTCTGTTCATCTGAACCACTGTCCATCACCTGGTGTACCTTTTTGTACTTCTCCTGTGGAGATTTCTTACTGCTGGTTTTCTTCCCAGACCTGCAGATGTAGTGATCAATAACATGTCATTCTGTGGTGGACACTAGGTGGAGCAGTGGAGCTGCATAGAGCTGTATGTATAAAACTACACTACCCAGCTATATATATATTAAGACTACATTACCCATGAGGCTAGGCTACTCAGAAAGCAACAGTCAAGATGGCAGCCTGCACACAGGAGCACAATGCTGCATCTCTACAGATACTGTACCAAGTCCACATGGCTCAATAAAGTAACTAGCAAAAGCTAGCTGTGTTCATAATAAGATAGTCTAGTTATTAATGAACATAACTAGGGTTTGGATGATCAGCCATGATCTCGTTGAATGGCGGAGCAGGCTCGAAGGGCCGAATGGCCTACCCCTGCTCCTATCTTCTATGTTTCTATGTTTCTATAACATGGTACCAGGGTGGTGAAGATCTGCTGAAAATTGTGAAAAGCGACATGGAGAATTTGAAGCCACTAGAGCGTTTGAATCTCGAGGTTAATGTCGACTACAATTGGCGGATTTTTAAACAACAATTCGAACTCTACATTGCAGCCATCGGATTCGGTACAAAGCCAGACGCAAGGAAGATAGCGTTGCTGCTTACGGTTGCAGGCCCACAGGCGATAGAGGTATTTAATACATTTGTATTTAATCCAGTGGAGAACAGAGAAAAATTAGAAGATGTGCTAAAAAAATTTGATGCACATTGCTCTCCCAAAAAGAATGAGATGTATGAAAGATACATCTTCTGTTCTCGGACACAGCAACAAAATGAGACTTTTGTTAGCTTTATAGCTGATCTGAAACTGAAAGCACAGACATGTAATTTCTCTGAGCTCAAAGCATCCATGATTCGTGACCAGATTGTGTTTGGTATTCATGATAAAAAAGTCAGGGAATGTCTGTTGAGAGAAACCGAACTAACATTGGAAGATGCTGTGACAATATGCAAAGCCAGCGAGCTAGCTTGAAAGCACGCGAAGACTTTCAGTGAAATCAATAATGATGCGAATGTAATGAGTGATAATGCTGCTGTCGGTGCTGTGTCCTACAAGGGGAAGAAACGTGGGCAGAACAGAAATGAAAAGCAATCGGAGGATGAAATTTTTAATTGTAAACGCTGTGGTTACAAACACCAGTTAAGACAATGCCCAGCATTTGGAAAAATGTGCACAAAGTGTAATGGAAAGAATCACTTTGCCAAACAATGCTTTTCAAAAGTACAAACTAAGAAAGGGCAACGAGTTAATGTGATTGAGGACAGTGATGGAAGTGAGACATTTTTTGTAGGAATGGTGTCATGTGACGATATCAAAAAAGATACAGAAAATGTGCAGCCCTCAGAAATAGACAATGCTGAGCATAAAGTTAATGCAGTAAAAGAGGACAAATGGATGATCCCACTGCAGATAAAGGGAGCATTAGTTGCATTGAAACTGGAAACTGGGGCAAAAGCAAACTTAATCAGTATGAGTGACATTAACAATATGAAAGAAAAGCCCAAAATACAGAAAAAGTCAGTACTACTGAAGGACTATAATGGACAGAAAATAGATAGCTTAGGTGTATGCAGACTTAATGTGACAGTCAATGACAAAGTGCATCATCTCATGTTTTCTGTTGTGGCTGAAAGGCTTGATTCACTACTGGGTGACAAATCTTGTGAGGACTTAGAACTGGTTAAAAGAGTTTACCGTATAAACTGTGCCATAAGCAGACCAGATGACTCAGGTGATGAAGCAGAGAGCCCATCAAGGATGAAAAGACCAAAGGGTATCCATGTCTTCAAAAAGCCTAGTTTCTCCAAGAAGAAAGAAAAAGACTTCAAGGTCAAAGAGAAGCCAAAGGAAGAAAAGCACAAAGAGGAAAAACACAAGGAGAAAAAGTCCAAAGATATAACCGCAGCAGATGTTGTTAAGCAGTGGAAAGAGAAAAAGAAAAAGAAGAAGCTTGCACCAGAGCAGGAAGCAGTTCCGGTGGATACTCCTTCTTCCCTCAGGCCAATCTTTGGTGTTCCATTAGCCTAGGCTGCTGAGAGGACTATGCTGTATGATGGGATCTAGCTGCAAGCAGTTTTTCGAGAGTGCATTGACTACATTGAGAGTTATGGCATGAAGAGTGAAGGAAACACTGAAACCCTCTCCAAGCAAAGATCGCAAGGAGACCTCGATCTATACAAGAGCAGATTGATGACAATGCCGCAACTGCATCTTGTCATTCACCGCCAGAACAATCTCATGAAGACACATCAGACTTACCCATGTTGAGAAGATCCACACGTGAAGTAAAAGAGCCTGATAGACTTAATCTTTGAGTACAATGTAAAGCTTTGAAAATGTGTTGACTGTTTTGAAAATGTTTATGTTTATAGAGCACTAACAAAAGTGTTACTGATATTATCTTTACTGTTTTCTTGAAAGTTGATTGATATTGATTTTGTTAAACCTCCAAAGAAAGGGGGATGTAGTGATCAATAACATGTCATTCTGTGGTGGACACTAGGTGGAGCAGTGGAGCTGCATAGAGCTGTATGTATAAAACTACACTACCCAGCTATATATATATTAAGACTACATTACCCATGAGGCTAGGCTACCCAGAAGGCAACAGTCAAGGTGGCAGCCTGCACACAGGAGCACAATGCTGCATCTCTACAGATACTGTACCAAGTCCACATGGCTCAATAAAGTAACTAGCAAAAGCTAGCTGTGTTCATAATAAGAATGTCTAGCTATTAATGAACATAACATTTTGTACTTCTCCTGTGGAGATTTCTTACTGTTGGTTTTCTTCCCAGACCTGCAGACTCTTGCTATGTGTCCTGCTTTCCCACACTGCCTGCACACTTGGTCCTTGAACCAACAATCTTTCTGGTCATGTGTTGTTCTGCCGCAGCGATAGCACTTCCCTGTTCCATAGGTCATTTCGTTGGTGCCGTATTCTTGCGGTCTCCATTGTATCTCTGCAGCGCCCCTTGCGGCTGCTTCGTGTGATACTGCCATATTGAAAGCTTTGTCCAGCGTAAGGTCCTTTTCTGATAGAAGCCGTTTCTGGGTTCCTTCACTTTGTAGCCCACACACAAACTTGTCCCTTAACGTGTCTGCTAGTTCCGCTCGAAACTGACAGTATTTCGATAGCTTGCGCAGTTCCGTTAGGTACTCAGCATTGCTTTCGTCTTTGTGTTGGTTCCTTTTATGGAACTTAAATCGTTCTGCTATCAGCAGCGGTGTGGGGCTTAAGTGGCCCTGTAGGATTTCTACTATGCTTCCAAAATCCTTGTTTACCGGCTTCTCTGGGGTTATTAGATTTCGCAGTAACCCATAAGCTTTTGCACCCATGGAATTTAACAGAACCAGTGCTTTATTAGCATCTGGCACTTCATTCACCCTGCAGTACACATCAATATGTTTCACATATGTCGCCCAATCTTCGACTTCATTGTCGAACGTAGAGATACTGCCACTCTTCGGCATCCTTGGTTGTGCGTTAACTATCCCCAATGGCGCCTCCCCCGCTTCCCCTTCTTCTCCGCTGGCACAAAATGGCGTCTCCCGCGCTTTCCTTCCTTCCCGCGCTCGCCCGTCTTCTCCGCTGCGGCTTCGCAAAATGGCGTCTCCCGTGCTCTTCCTTCTTCTCTGCGGCTCAATGGCGTCTCCCCTTGCTTCGCCCCGCGAACCCTGATGAGCCCGTGATCCCTGGCTGTGTTCTGCGCGTTCTTCTCTTGATATTTGTCGACGCTGCTCAGTCTAGAACCCGGCTGTTTCTTACCCTCTCTCTCTCCAGTTTTGCAGGATTTTCCACGACGCCACTCGGTGATCAACCCCCAGCTGCGCCCTGCTCCCTTCACCCTTTTTCTTACCCCGTCGGCGCTGCCCGGCTCTCTCTCTCTGCCGTCAGTCGGCTCCAGCCGCCACTGCTCGGGAAGGGTCTGCTCAGGACCTGTCGTCGGTCTCTTACTGCTCGTTGTGGCTGGGGAACCAAGCCCGGCTCTCCACAGCCTCCCCAGCGAAGTTGGATCTCTGCCTGACTGCTGGGCGGTTGCTCGCGGTCGACGCCCGTGTTCCTGGACTCGACTATTTTTTTTTTTTGTTGTTGTTTAATGTTGCAGGTAGATTCGCATCAACACTCGTCGCCACTGTTAGTTCCGTGGTTCAGTGGATAAAGAATTACACGGATGCTGGACATAAACAAACAACAGGTCTTTACTGGAGGAGGGTCATCTCTAGACTGGAGTACAGAGGCATGCGCACAGCTTATATACTGGTGTGGTTACTGCCAGTACTACAGTATACAGGAGCTGTAAAAAGTAGTTCTGACTTAAAGCACATACACTACAACTAGCTCGCTAAATTCTTGTTGCAGGACCTCATCCCTCTTTCTACCCATGTCATTGGTACTAATGTGAACCACAATCTCTGACTGTTCACCCTCCCCCTTACGAATGCCCTGCAGCCGTTCAGTGACATTATTTACCCTCGTACCAGGGAGGCAACATACCATCCTGAAGTCACGTCTGCAGCCTCAGAAACGTCTATCTGTTCCCCTTACGATAGAATCCCCTATCACTATTGCTCTCCCACTCTTTTTCCTCCCCTCCTGTGCAGCTGAGGCACTCGTAGTGCCATGGACTTGACTCTTGTTGCATTCCCCTGAGAAACCATCTCCCCCATCAGTATCCAAAATGGAAAATCTGTTGGAGACGGAGATGGACCCAGGGGACTCCTGCACTACCTTGCTAGCTCTTTTACTCTGTCTGGTGGTGACCCATTTCCTGTCTGCCTCTGCACTCTTTACCTGCGGTGTGACCACCTCATTAAATATGCTATCCATGAAGATCTCAGCTTCGCAGATGCTCCACAGTGACTTCAGTCGCATCTCCAGCTCCGAAACATGGATTTCGAGTAGCTGCAGTTGGAGACACTTTCTGCACATGTGTTCGCCCTGGACACCTAAAGTGTCCCTGACTTCCCACATAGCACAGGAGGAGCACACCATGCAGCCGAGCTGCCCTGCCATGTCCTACCCTTAATTTACTCCCTTTACTTCCTTTAAATTAAAGAATATTAAATACACTAGGGACCTTACTTCCATTTAAACACTACTTACTCTAAACTAGAGGCCTTACTTTGACTTTAACAACTGGACTGTAGAAATACTCACCAGGTCCTAGTTACCAATCAGCTCCTCCCCTGGTTGTGACATCACTTTAGTGGTTTCGCAGTTGTTGTTGTTTGACTGCTCCCGCTCTCGGACTCTTTCTTTGGTGTAAAGTAAGAACCAATTTCTACAGGTGAAAAGTTAGGAAAAACAAAGGCGAAGCAAGGGAGCTCCTCTTTCCACTCCTCACCTAACTCCCTGACTCACCCAACTCTCAGTGAGCCAATTCAGCTGTGAAATGTCGAAGTTGGAATGCTGACAGAAAGAACGAAGCAGGCAAAGAACTGTTTTATTGATGAGACCCTACAGATTATTGCAGGTGATATTAGGAAATGTTGTCCTGTATGGGTCAGAAGAGCAACTCCAGGAAAAAAAAGATTGAGGCAACAAGCAGTTAATAAGCAAGAATTTAACATTAACACTGGGTTTATGCATTAATGTGTGTTGGAAATAAAGAGCAGGTTTGGTGACGTTAATGTGCTAATGCTCAATTAATATTAATGCACCAAAATACTACTCTTAGCCAAGCCCTTTTGCTGCAAGATTCTGTGGCATAAAAATCATCATGGAATTGAATGCTCATCATAGAATGTACCAAGGGACAGCGGCAGCACGGATACAAAATTGGCTGAGTGACAGGAATCAGAGAGTAGTGGTGAACGGTTGTTTTTCGGACTGGAGGAAGGTGGTATTCCCCTGGGGTCGGTACTAGGACCACTGCTTTTCTTGACATATAATAATTTGGACTTCATGTAGAGGGCACTATCTCAAAATTTGCAGATGACACAAAACTTGGAAGTATAGTGAACAGTGAGGAGGTTAGGGATAGATTTCAAGATGGCATAGAGAGCTGGTGGAATGGGTGGACACATAGCAGATGAAGTTTAACGTAGAAAAGTGTGAAGTGATACATTTTGGTAAGAAGAATGAGGAGAGGCAATATAAACTAAATGGTACAATTCTAAAGTGGGTGCATGAACAGAGAGAGCTGGGAGTATATGTGCACAAATCGTTGAAGGCGGCAGGGCAGGTTGAGAAAGCGGTTAAAAAAGCATACGGGATCCTGGGCTTCATAAATAGAGGCAGGGGGCAGGATTTTCATTGGGCCGTGGAGGCGGGATTGGAGGCATGTGGGGGGTTAAAATCCCAAAATCGGGGGGCACAAGCCCATCCCGCCCCAACCCGCCTCCATGCCAGTTTCAAAGGAGGCGTGTACCCGACCCGCACTGGGACCTGCCTCCCCGAGGCGGGAAGGGGGTTAGTGCCAATTAACTGCCTGTTAACAGGTAGTTAACAGGCAGTTTTTAGCCTAATCCCTATTTTCATTCTTGAAGTGTGGGATTCCCGACGGCTCCAAACCAAGCCAAGTTAGCGAGGTGGGCCGTCGGGCTGAAGGGCTTGGAGGGGTCGAGATTGTAATGATCAATAACATGTCATTCTAAAGTGGACACTAGGTCGAGCCATAGAGCTGTGTAGAGCTGTATATAAGACTACACTACCCAGCTGTATATATATTAAGACTACATTACCCATGAGGCACTAGGCTACCCACAAGGCAGCAGTCAAGATGGCAGCCTGCACACAGGAGCACACATGCTGCATCTCTACAGATACTGTACCTAGAGAACGTGTACTGAATAAATGACTAGCTAGAAGCTAGCTGTGTTCATAATCAAAACTACTAGTTATTAATGAACATAAGATGGTACCAGGGTGGTGAAGATCTGCTGAAAATTGTGAAACGCAACATGGAGAATTTGAAGCCACCAGAGCGTTTGAATCTCGAGGGAAATGTCGACTACAATTGGCGGATTTTTAAACAACAATTCGAACTCTACATTGCAGCCATCGGATTCGGTACGAAGCCAGACGCAAGGAAGATAGCGTTGCTGCTTACGGTTGCAGGCCCACAGGCGATAGAGGTATTTAATACATTTGTATTTAATCCAAAGGAGAAAAGAGAAAAATTAGAAGATGTGCTAAAAAAATTTGATGCACATTGCTCTCCCAAAAAGAATGAGACCTATGAAAGATACATCTTCTGTTCTCGGACACAGCAGCAAAATGAGACTTTTGATAGCTTTATAACAGATCTGAAACTGAAAGCACAGACATGTAATTTCTCTGAGCTCAAAGCATCCATGATTCGTGACCAGATTGTGTTTGGTATTCATGATAAAAAAGTCAGGGAACGTCTATTGAGAGAAACCGAACTAAATTTGGAAAATGCGGTGAAAATATGCCAAGCCAGCGAGCTAGCTCGAAAGCACGTGAAGACTTTCAGTGAAATCAATAATGATGCGATTGTAATGAGTGATAATGCTGCTGTCGGTGCTGTGTCCTACAAGGAGAAGAAACGTGGGCAGAACAGAAATGAAAAGCAATCGGAGGATGAAATTTTTAATTGTAAACGCTGTGGTTACAAACACCAGTTAAGACAATGCCCAGCATTTGGAAAAATGTGCACAAAGTGTAATGGAAAGAATCACTTTGCCAAACAATTCTTTTCAAAAGTAAAAACTAAGAAAGGGCAACGAGTTAATGTAATTGAGGACACTGATTTAAGTGAGACATTTTTTGTACAAATGGTGTCATGTGACAATATCAAAAAGGATACAGAAAATGTGCAGCCCTCAGAAATGGACAATGCTGAACATAAAGTTAATGCAGTAAAAGAGGACAAATGGATGATCCCACTGCAGATAAATGGAGCATTAGTTACCTTGAAACTAGACACTGGGGCAAAAGCAAACTTAATCAGTATGAGTGACATTAACAGTATGAAAGAAAAGCCCAAAATACAGAAAAAGTCAGTACTACTGAAGAGCTATAATGGACAGAAAATAGATAGCTTAGGTGTATGCAGACTTAAAGTGACAGTCAAAGACAAAGTGCATCATCTCATGTTTTCTGTTGTGGCTGAAAGACTTGATTCGACACTAGGTGACAAAGCTTGTGAAGACTTAGAACTGGTCAAGAGAGTCTACCGTATAAACTGTGCCATAAGCAGACCAGATGACTCAGGTGATGAAGCAGAGAGCCCATCAAGGATGAAAATGCCAAAGGGTATCCATGTCTTCAAAAAGCCTAGTTTCTCCAAGAAGAAAGAACAAGATTTTAAGGTCAAAGAGAAGCCAAAGGAAGAAAAGCACAAAGAGGAAAAACACAAGGAGAATAAGTCCAAAGATATAACCGCAGCAGATGTTGTTAAGCAGTGGAAAGAGAAAAAGAAAAAGAAGAAGCCTGCACCAGAGCAGGAAGCAGTTCCGGTGGATACTCCTTCTTCCCTCAGGCCAATCTTTGGTGTTCCATTAGCCTAGGCTGCTGAGAGGACTATGCTGTATGATGGGATCCAGCTGCCAGCAGTTTTTCGAGAGTGCATTGACTACATTGAGAGTTATGGCATGAAGAGTGAAGGAACCACTGAAACCCTCTCCAAGCAAAGATCGCAAGGAGACCTCGATCTATACAAGAGCAGATTGATGACAATGCCGCAACTGCATCTTGTCATTCACCACCAGAACAATCTCATGAAGGCACATCAGACTTATCCGTGTTGAGAAGATCCACACGTGAAGTAAAAGAGCCTGATAGACTTAATCTTTGAGTACAATGTAAAGCTTTGAAAATGTGTTGACTGTTTTGAAAATGTTTATGTTTATAGAGCACTAACAAAAGTGTTACTGATATTATCTTTATTGTTTTCTTGAAAGTTGATTGACATTGATTTTGTTAAACCTCAAAGAAAGGGGGATGTAATGATCAATAACATGTTATTCTATAGTGGACACTAGGTGGAGCCATAGAGCTGTGTAGAGCTGTATATAAGACTACACTACCCAGCTGTATATATATTAAGACTACATTACCCATGAGGCACTAGGCTACCCACAAGGCAGCAGTCAAGATGGCAGCCTGCACACAGGAGCACATATGCTGCATCTCTACAGATACTGTACCTAGAGAACGTGTACTGAATAAATGACTAGCTAGAAGCTAGCTGTGTTCATAATAAAAACTACTAGTTATTAATGAACATTAGAGTGATGTCCGGTGTTCAGGTGAGTGATGGGTGCATGAGTGCAGAGGTAAGTGTGTTTGGTGTGTTTAAAGTGTTTAAAGAAGTTTTACTTACCTTTACAGCCTTCCTTCCTTCAGGTCTCGGGAGTCCCTCATCTCACCGGCACAGAAAGCAGAATGGCCGCGAGCTGTCAAAAGTTGCAGCATTCAGCTTTCTTTTCCAGAGAGATCTCTAAATCATCCTGAGAGGAGGGAATTAACTTGGAGTACAGATTGTCAGTGCTTGACAGCTTCAAACAGCTGTGAAATGCTGATATTTCATCTGTCAAAAGGTCTTGACAGATGAAATATCAATCTGTGATGTCACCTGTTTATAGAGCCCTTAATTGGCCTGCTGAGCCTGCTGGGCGGACTCAACAAGGTCAATCAAGTCAAAATCGCGTGGGTTGGCTACAATTCGATGGAGGTGGGACTACAACCCCGAAAGTTGTAGTCCCGCCTCCTACCCACCTCCTTAATGAAAATCCAGCCCATAGAGTACAAAAGCAAGGAAGTTATGATGAACTTGTATAAAACACTGGTTCGGCCACAACTGGAGTATTGTGTCCAATTCTGGACACCGCACTTTAGGAAGGATGTGAAGGCTTTAGAGAGGATGCAGAAAAGATTTACAAGAATGATATCAGGGATGAAGGACTTCAGTTATGTGGATAAACTGGAGAAACTGGGGTTGTTATCCATAGAGCAGAGAAGATTGAGAGGAAATTTGATAGGTGTTCAAAATCATGAGGGGTCTAGACAGAGTAGATAGAGAGAAACTGTTCCCATTGATGCAAGGGTCGAGAACCAGAAGGCACAGATTTACGCTGATTGGTAGAAGGTCCAAAGGTGACATGAGGAAAAACTTTTTTACGCAGCGAGTGGTTAAGATCTGGAATGCCTGAAAGGGTGGTGGAGGCAGATTCAATCGTGGCTTTCAAAAGGGAATTAGATAAGGACCTGAAAGAAAAAAAAATTACAGGGCTATGGAGAAAGGGCGGGGGATTGGGACTAGCTGAAGTGCTCTTGCAGAGAGCCGGCACAGGCTTGATGGGCCGAATGGCCTCTTACTGTGCTGTAACGATTCTATGATTTTACCACTTGTCCACTTCTCTTCCCCAAACAGTTTTTCTCATTGAACTGTAATATAATCAATGCCTGATGCACCAATACTAATATTTGGTGTTCCAATCCAGATGATGTCAGGAGACACCAATCATCTAATCCCCATTGATAAACAGTTTGTTAATCCCCATGTATTCACACTTTACAAAATTCACCTGTACCTGAAGTGTGTATAGTGCAAAATACACTGAAATGAACAATGTATCAATCGGTCGGGATTAGAAAATCGACATCAATTTCAATGCTTTTATGAGTGAAGCCTATATCTTCCATGGTGAAAATCCAGTCTGGGACTAATTTAAATAACTTTGGTAAAATTAATGTGGCTTGCATTGGTCACCAGTGGAGCTGCCAAAATCCCAGCAACTTTCTCTGGCATGAAATGTGACTCATTGAGAATTGGGCACTCCAGCCTTTGTACTGGACTTATGACTTACATACACCCTTGGCAAGGTTGCACTTCACCAGCGAAGCCTTGTATCCCTGATTTTCATCGCTCCACCATTGGTGGCATGGCTTCAGCTACCTAGGCCCTGAGCTCTGGAATTCTGAAACACTGAGGGGGAGGCAATGGGGGAGAAGTGTGAACACTTTGAGAAGAGCCTCCACTTCCATGTCCTCTCTCACCATCATCCCTTTCATGGGCCACCCGCACTTCCCTGCTAGCAAGGAGCTGGAGAGCACCTTGCTGCACATCAGTGGGGCGATGAAGGCCCAAGTCTATGTTTATATCCCTCCTCGAGATGAGGTCAATGAGCGTCTGCCATCTGTTGTCCACAGCAAGCATGTTCTCATGTGACTGGCGCATTTGCTGCTCCATGCAGGTGGCCATCCTTTCCATGGAACAGCACATCGTCACCATCGCCTGTCACATGGTGGTGCTCATGTTGGAGATGGACTCCTCCATTCTCTGCACATTTGCAGACATCACATCAGCAAAAGCTGCCAGAGCCTCCTGCAATTGTTGCTGCCCCTCTTTCTCGGTGGCCCCTGAGGCTCAGCAGCTGCATGCAGCTCAGCAGAGTTTGGAGCGTCCTTGCGCCCTCCAACAAGGAGTCTCCACTGCTGCCCCTGTCAACACCACCTGCTCTTTTTCACTTGTTAAGTGTGAGACACCGGGTGACAACACTACTCTATCTAGCACAGGACCCACCGAGGTGTGCGTCTCTGCGCTGATGCTGGTTGCGCTTGGGTCTGCTGACCGTGCACCTTCAGAGGCTGGAGCTTCCTCTTGTGGTGTATGTGCCTTTAAGAGCAATTATGGTGTATGTGCCTTTAAGAGCCCCAGGTGTGCGTAATGCCGGTAATTGCCACTTGGGCTATATAAGCCTGTGTATTGTGTATATCCTTTAGAAACCCCCCCCAGACTTGCTTAGTAAACACCTATGAACCAACTCCTGTCTTCAGTGTCTTTATCTACACACAGACACTACAGTGGCGACGACGTGGAAACGGACTTACCTGCAATTCGGCAGCACCTCAAGGACATCGATTCCTCCAGCGTCCAGAAGACTCAAGGAAGTAAGAGAAACTGTGGTTTCACCAGCTGGCCAAGCTGGTGACAGGTACTGCGCTAATCCTTCCTGGGCGTCAGGCTGGAGCTCCAGCGGCGGGCTCTACAGCTGAGACAGGCAGCGAAATCGGAGGCAAGCAATAGCGGACTGGGAGGGTGCACTCGAGAGACGGCCGACGCGGCAAGCAGGTCAGCGTTGAGACCTCCGTCGGGAACGAGTCTCCAACAGTGAATAAACGGAAACCACAGTAAAACAGCGTTGTTATCGGTAGCAGCGGCGGGAAAGCGCGGGAAGCGCCATATCGTTGCTACAGAGAGAGAAAAAAAAAGAAAAAAAAAGAAAAAAGCGCGGGAAGCGCCATATCTTTTCTGAAATGCCTAAATCTGGTAATATTGAGGCTTTTGATGGCGAAATAGAAGATTGGACCACATACGTGGAAAGAGTAGAGGTTTATTGCACTGCAAATGGAATAACAGATGAAAAAAAAGCTTCAGTACTTCTGAACTTAATGGGCGCGAAGACATACGGGCTGTTACGAAATTTAATCACTCCAGCCAAACCAAAGGACAAGACTTTTAAAGAAATTGTTGATACCCTGCAGGAGCATTTAAACCCAACACCGCTGCTGATAGCGGAACGATTCAAGTTCTTCAAGAGAAATCAACACAAGAATGAAAGTAACGCTGATTACCTAACCGAATTAAGAAAGCTATCAAAGTACTGCCAATTCGGAGCAGGACTATCTGATTATCTTTGAGACAAATTTGTTAGCGGCCTCTTAAGTGAAGGAACACAAAAAAGACTGCTTTCTGAAAAAGATTTAACATTGGACAAAGCTTTCAGTATGGCTGTATCATACAAAGCAGCAGCAAAAGGAGCTGCAGAGATACAACAAGAGACACAGGACTTCGGCACCCATAAAATGACACAGGAGTTCGGAAGATGTTATCGCTGCGGCAGATCCACCCATAACCAGAGGGACTGCTGGTTCAAGGGCAAAGCATGCAGGCAATGTGGTAAGATTGGACACATTGCACGGGTATGCCAATCTGGACAAAATAAATCCACTGACAGAAAACAAAAAATCAATAAAGAAAAGTACAGGAAGGTACAAATGATGACGGACAATAGCTCCGAAGACCAGAATAGCGATAGCGACTCCGGAAACAAGAGACTAAGCTGTCTCAAATTACATAATGTACTTGCCAAAGAGGATTACCAAACCATTTGGGTTACCCTCACAATAGCAGGGTCCCCAGTTAAAATGGAGCTAGATACAGGATCAGCTCTAACCGTAATAAATCAACGAGATTACGAGAGGCTATTTTCGCATATACCTCTAAAAGACACATCCATTATCTTAAAAACATATACGGGGCAGAAAGTCTACCCCAAAGGAAAAATAAGGGTGCCTGTGGTATACAACGGCAAAGAAATACAAAAGTTGTATTTATACATTCTACAAGATGGTGGTCCACCGTTGTTGGGACGTGAATGGATAAGGAAGATACGTTTAGACTGGCACTCCATTCAGGCACTGACGGTAACCAGTAAGGAAAAAAACAATGATGACATCATACCTGAACGATTAAAAGACATCTTGGCCAACGCCAAAGAAGTGTTTCAAGAGAAACTAGGAACCTTGAAAGGCATCACCGCCTCAATAAAAGTGGAAGATACAGCAATTCCAAAATTTTTTAAGGCAAGACCGGTGCCATACGCAATACGTCCGGCAGTCGAGGCAGAGCTGAAGAATTTGGAAAAGGCAGGCGTATTATCCAAAATAGACTGGAGCGAATGGGCAACACCCATCGTTCCAGTCATTAAAAAAACATTGAAAAATAACTCTGAGGAACAGAAAAAAATTTGCATCTGTGGGGACTTTAAGGTGACTGTAAACCCGGTCCTTCACACGGTACAGTATCCTCTTCCGAGGATAGAAGATATTTTCGCCTCACTATCCGGAGGGAAACGTTTCACAAAAATTGACTTGGCACAGGCATATCTACAGATGGAGGTTGAGGAGACCTCTAAAAAGTATCTCACAATAAACACACACAAAGGCTTGTACCAGTACAATCGACTGGTTTTTGGAATAGCATCAGCTCCAGCTATCTGGCAAAGAGCTATGGAGCAAGTCCTGCAAGGGATTCCGGGGACTCAATGCTACCTAGACGACATCCTTATAACAGGAGAAAACGACAACGAGCACCTTGCCAATTTGGAGCAGGTGCTCACTAGGCTGAAAGAACGAGGCCTACGAGCAAATCGCCCCAAGTGCGAATTTTTCCAAAATCAGATATCATATTGTGGCCACATAATTAATAAGGAAGGGTTGCATAAGTCACCTGAAAAAATTGAAGCAGTTATAAAAGCCCCAGCACCTGAAAATGTTTCACAATTAAGGTCATTCCTGCGATTAATAAATTACTATCATAAATTTTTACCGAACTTATCAACTATTCTACACCCTCTTAATGATCTTCTACAGACAGGAGTGATTTGGAAATGGAACGAAGACTGTAAACGTGCCTTCCATAAATGTAAAGACTTAATCACATCCGAGAAAATTTTGGCTCATTACAACCCATCACTACCAATCAGACTGGCGTGCGATGCATCCCCTTACGGCATAGGAGCGGTGTTGTCCCATAGATTCCCTGATGGCTCGGAACGGCCGATAGCTTTTGCGTCACGCTCATTGAACTCAGCTGAGCGTAACTATGCCCAGATAGACAGGGAAGCACTCAGCCTGGTATGGGGAGTCAAGAAATTCAACCATTACCTACACGGACAAATATTTACCTTGCTGACTGACCATCAACCCCTCATCTCCATATTCAACCCTAAAAAAGGTGTCCCCATTATGACGGCACAAAGACTACAGAGGTGGTCCCTTTTTCTAGGGGCACACCAATACAACATTGAATACAAAGGGTCAAAACAGCATGGGAATGCTGACGGTTTATCACGCCTACCATTGCCAACGATAGAAGAGGCACCTACAGTAGACCCAGTAGAGATATTCCACTCTACCATAGTGGAATGTCTACCGGTGACAAATTCTGCCATTGAAAGGGAGACAAGAAATGACCCTACTCTCTCACGGGTCTACGATTTAACAGTGAAGGGATGGCCAGCACATGGTGAACCACTGTTGCCAGCATTCTCGCAAAGAAGAGAACAGCTGTCAGTGTGCCGAGGAACCTTGATGTGTGGATCCAGAGTGGTGATTCCACCCAAACTCCAGGATAAAGTGCTAAAGGAGCTTCACGAGGGGCATCTGGGTTGAGTGAAAATGAAGAACCTAGCTAGGGCGTTTGTATGGTGGCCAGGTATCGATGGAGACATCGAAGACATGACCAAGAGCTGCCTAGGATGCCAGAAGGTCCAAAATGCTCCGCCACAGGCCCCTCTACATCCATGGGAGTGGCCCTCATCTCCCTGGCAAAGGGTGCACATCGACTTTGCTGGTCCATTTATGGACTCAATGTTCTTAATCGCAGTTGATGCACACTCCAAGTGGCCGGAGGTAATAAAGATGTCCTCCACCACCACGGAAAAAACCATCACAGTATTAAGGACCATATTTGCCAGGAATGGGCTGCCGGAGCAGATATGTTCTGATAATGGACTGCAATTTGTGTCCGAAGAATTCAGAAAGTTCTTAAAGAACAATGGGGTAAAGCACTACACGTCCGCCCCATCCCATCCCGCCACCAATGGATTGGCTGAAAGGTTTGTCCAGACCTTCAAGAAGGCCATCAAGGCCATGGGTAATGAAGACATAAAACTTCAGCACAAGGTGGATAACTTCTTATTTGCATATAGGAATGCAACGCATATGGTTACTAACCAAACTCCTGCCATGATGTTCTACAATAGAAACCTAAGATGCCGGCTGGATTTGGTCAAGACCAACATCCGAAGGGACGTGGAGAACCGGCAGTTTCAGGGCATGAATGAAAGGCCAACTAGGGCCTTCCAGATAGGCCAACCGGCTTTGGCCCGGGACTACCGTACCGAGAAATGGCAGCCTGGAACTATCTGCACACGATTAGGACCACTGATGTATACCGTGGACATCGGAGACCGCATAATAAGGCGCCATGCTGACCAAATCATCAAGTCATCTGAAAAGGGACAACCTACATCACCACTTTATACATCTAACGATGAAGTAGAGATACCCATATCTACCTCCGATCCGGTGATACTGGAGCCCGATGAACCCGACATTGGCCTTCAAGCCGAATCAGCCTTGCCAGAAGAACCTACTACACCACCAGAAACTACTACACCCCCGAGGCATTATCCGGACCGAGTCAGGAAGCCTCCTGAGAGACTAATTTATAATTAATTAATACAGCAATGTATATTATTTTGCATATAACATGTAATTAATAATTACTTAAAATATGATGTACTAGTTAGCTAGAAGGGGAGGAATTGTGGTGTATGTGCCTTTAAGAGCAATTATGGTGTATGTGCCTTTAAGAGCCCCAGGTGTGCGTAATGCCGGTAATTGCCACTTGGGCTATATAAGCCTGTGTATTGTGTATATCCTTTAGAAACCCCCCCCCAGACTTGCTTAGTAAATACCTATGAACCAACTCCTGTCTTCAGTGTCTTTATCTACACACGGACACCACACCTCTGAGGAGTCGTCTTCCTCCTCCAGCTGGAAAGTGGGGGGCTGGGGGTGCTTGATGGACCTGTGGGAGAGTAAAGAGATGAATTAGAAGTGTTATATTAAGAATGGGTAATGTTACGTGATGACATTTCACTGGCTGCTGACATCAGTCACCATATGAGTGACTGCTGTATGCCATGTGACTGTATGAGATGTAATTCTGTCACCAGGTTGATGGGATGTCCCCCTCTTTCTGTCTTCCACCACCAGCAGCTCTGCAACTCGGGAGATCTCCAGGGCCTCCTCCTCTGCTGGAGTCAATTGAGTGAATATTGGAGGGCCGCCTCCAGTTCGCTGCCTCTCCCTATTTTTCTAGGCTCTCTTCTCTGGCAAGGAGGGAAAGATGAGAACTTTCAGTGAGAGTGATGGAATGAGTGTAAGGAATGGATGGGTTACATTTCTAGAGGGTGACTATGAGGGAATGGCATGACATTGCTAAATGGCCTCCTTCTGTGGTGTTATTTGCTATGATTGCATTAGGATGAGGGTAAGTGTCAGGGTGGTTAGTCAGATGGGGATGTGAGTAGGTGCATAGACAGAGAGAGATGGGTGGACGTGCAAGGTAGGTTGGTGTGAAGAGTGATGTGCAGGAGTAGGCTTGGGAAGGCAGAGTGATGGGGATGTGGTGACATCAGGATAAAGGTGAGTATGCCATTACACTCACCTTTCCTGACCTCATGAGATCATTGAATCTTTTCCTGTACCGGATCCACGTCCTCCTGACAACATTCCTGCTGCTGGCCTCCTCTGCGATCTCCAGCCATGCCCTTTTGGTGTCTTTGGAAGGTCTTTCGCATCTATCAGCAGGGAAGCGAACCACCCTTCTTGCTCTCATTGCCTGCACCAGAACATCGAGGGATGCATCGCTAAATCTTGGTACGGCCCTCTGCCTTTGTGCATGCATGAGCAACACTTTTATCAGCTTTGTAACAGAAGTCAGACCTCTGGAAATAACCTTGCACACTCCTTCATCAACCTACAAATGAGATGTGTGCAAGGCTGCTTTAAATAGTGGTGCTGGAAATGAGTCATCGATGGCATTATCAGACCCGCTCCATTTAATTGGGCTGGGAAATGAGGATGACTTACTTAATGGTCCCAATTAAACCAAAGTCGCACTGAACAACGCGCTGCTCACAACATCAGGTTCCCGACCCGCTACGCGCCCCGCATGCATGCAACGCACCCCAAGGTAAAGATTCCGGCCAATGTCTTATGCAGATGTATTCAGACAGAATAATTGATCAAAAATACAAAAGAAAAACCTGATTGCTCTTGTGGTAGATTCTGGTGAATGAAGGAACAAAGTGAAATAGGAAATAAGCAAAGGACTGTAGGGGGTGGCGTGCGCCCAGTCAGCTTCACCTCTGACTGTCTTTGAGCGGTTCGAATCGCTCCCACACCCCTGGGTTCTAGACACCGGGCTTGGGTACAGGCGGTGATACAGAAAATCGAGTAGACAAGTGGTTTGGTGCAAGAAAACCAGAATTTTATTAAAAGCAGAATAAAACACAATCTTATTAGAATTACTGATATGGATACAGGCATAAACAATTACACTTATATGGGAATGGGGAACACACGGCACATCGAGGGAAAACAATTACATTAACAATCCCCTTATCCTTATCCCACTCCCTAGTACCTAACTAGATTAAGCTATGAGGGGCCAGGAATTCATGCTCACCAATCCGAAACCTGTTGCTTTAACTGGGTTGGTTTTTGAGGTCCACTCTTTCTGTCCTTTGGGGTATCCCATCGCCACATGGTCACAGGGGGCAGCGCTGAAGTTGTTTATGCGGAGCACCCTCCTTTTCCTCAGCTAACATCGTCGTCAAGTCGCGATGGGTCTTCTTCTTTTTCTTCCTCGGGCGGTCGTCAACGGTATTGCTGTGGTTGTGGGTCATTTGCCAGTCTTTACCGTCTAATGATTTTGCTTTCCAAGCTTCGAACGCCAGTTTATTCTTAAACTGGGCTAGTATTGTTCATTGATTTTGCTACCCATTCTTTGAACGCCAGCTTATTCTTCAACCTGGGCTATGACTCTGGGGTTTTACTGTCCATGCATGAAATGCCAACTTATTCTTCAAACGCCAACTTATACCTAGGCGTTTGTTCCCCAACGCGTCTTTCTGCTGCCCTTCTCTGCTCTTATTGGTTTACCGTATTCTTCGTCTCATCTTGTCTGGTCTGCCCGTTTGTGGCCTGTATGTCCTGTGTGCTTTCGAATCGGGTCCGTTCTCCTCCCGCGTTTTGGCCCCGGTGTAATGGGCGTCCTTGGTGTTGAGCGGCGTGGGGAGTGAGAAGAGAGCCCGCCACGAGGCCAGGGCGCGAGAACAAGAGGCAACAGGCCAAGGCCACAAGCAAGAGATAAGAGAGCGATCACCACTGATGGGCCTACAATTATAACCGTTCTTCACCCTTATCTGCGCGCCAAATCAGGTCAGTCCTTTGTCTAACTTTTGGCGGGCTCGTTTAAAATGATTACAGCCATTTACTTTAACGACTTCTGGAATGGTTGTCTCCGTGTTTAATGGTCTTGATGTCCTGGTTGTTTGTCATTTATAAAACTTAATTGTCCCCATCCTGACTTGATGGCTACTGTGAGCTGTTACCAATTAAATATGCAGAAACCTAATGGCCTCGATTTAGGCCCATTCTAACTTGATCTGTTTCAAGGCAAATGAATGCATATTCTGTTTGCTTTAGTTGTCGGGCTCCACAAAGTCTCTTCACAGATTCCTGCATTTTAATTTTCGTTTCAGGGCCTTGCTTTTAAAATCCTGTCGGTTTTGGTCACGAGGTTACAGAAGCCATTTTGGGTACCCTGTTTTTAATAACTTGTCCATACAGGGTCCCTTTATCCATAGTTTTGGGGAATGCGGGAATTTTGAGAACCCTACACTCCCCCCTGTTGATACTAAACTCGCTTTAAGTATCATCCTGATAAGGTGAGCAAAATTTCCGACCCTCCATAGTCAATCTTCCCCTGTAATTACCTATCTAATATACCCACAACACATGCACTTCCCATTCTGTAAAATGTAGTGTACATAAGCATACATAGAATAATTACAGTCGTTTGCACACATCCAAGCATGGAGGGGGTCCAACACCCCTGCACCAAATGGTACACATACATCTTTATTAAAACAACACGTCGAAAATCTTTATTAAAAACAACAAAACACAAAAACACAACAATCTTTAATCAGAAATACAAAAAACTCAAACAGGTGTATCTCCCTCCACCTTAACATAATGTTCCTTCCAGCTCCTTTGGTTTCGGAATTCTAGTATTTGACCCTTTCCCTTGCACTGAGTGCAGCCTAGGTACAATACTATCCCCAGCTGGCAAACCACGAGGATGTGGGAAGTCAGTCTAATCCACGAAGGGACCTCTATATTATTGAAAATGTCCCACCAGGGTGGAATCACAATGTCCAATATCTTAGCCCCTATCTCTACCGTTTTCTGCTCTAACGTGTAGAAATGTTTCTGCGAGACTATAACTGCTTTGAGTATCTTGGTAAGGTGTTCTGGGAGAGGGGGGATTTCATAGCCAAAATGCGCTACGTACTTTTGCAGGTTGGTGAAATTCTCCTTTACAGTGAGGTGAACAGTGGAGGGTTCAGGAATGGGGACAATTCGTTCTTGGGCCACTTGAACTTCTGCCTCGGGTTTAAAGCAGAAACTGCTGTCACTTACTGCTGTCCATGCTGGTAGTGGGGCACACCTGTGGTGACACAATATGTCCCACCTCCTATATATGCTACCTGTGGGGGAACATGGTCTTGTGCTGTTACCTCCACGGTACAGTTTATAGGCCAACAGCTTTAAACCCGCTCTGTGGTTTTGAATAGGCGTTCAAGTGCTGGGGATACAGTATTATGTGTGCTCCCCGGCTCCGGCACCCCGAGAGGTCAATACCTGTCATAGCGTGCTCCCACTTTATGACATAAGGTGGGACCTCTGTGAAACAAATGTGTGCACCCCCTTGAATGACTCCAATGTTCTCTACCCTGTATACCGGTGCGGGTCGGGCTGTCCGACCCATGAGCGGCATTCTGACTACTACCCCCATGATGGTGTGGTTGGACCACCCACAATCCACTGGGACTGGGTAGGCCTCCGAAGCCAGCCGGAGTTGACACGGGCTTAATGCATTCTCAAACCAATGGAGGGCTGGGAGGTGTTTGTTGCTGATCCAGGAGGGGACTAAACCCTGTTTTAAATCCTCCAGATTACTGCGGCCCTCACCAAGCAACCATGCCCCATACAGCACGCACACCTCGTTCTGTGCAGCCTGGTCAGAAGCATTTCTGTCCTCTCGTATGAAGGCATTTACAGTCTTTGCGTGCTTCTCTAGCTCCGCTATAATTTATTTTAAATGGACCGTCATGGCCTGGTCCTCATATAACTCCTAGCCCACTACCTTGTTTTCATCCATTAATATCTTCCTTAACTGTGTTTTTAAACCGTTCACCTGGGTCTGCAGCTCTATGTCATCCAGACTGTTGATGACAGGGGACCCTGTGTTGAACGCAGTAAAAACATCATTCCATGCTCCCCTTCTTTGTCTGCCTGTGTCACCAAAGTACTTGCGGTGTGTGATGTACAGTTCGGTTTTGTCTACATTAGCGAAATCGAACTCATAAAACTTTCTAAACATGTCCTTTAACAGGGCCTGGTATAGCTGCTCTGTCTCTTTGGGACACCACTCCGGTAAGTGTACCTTGGTGAGGTTTAAAATCACGGAGGCTACCGCGTAGTGTACCCCCTGGTATAGTATCTGATCCATAGGCACCAGTACCAGCCCATTCCCTGGTCCCTTGGTGGTGGTGGGGCACCCCTCCCTGTGTGTTCTTGCTGCCTGGGTCATGGGCAGGGGCTTTCAGGGGCGGGTTACAAGTTCAGTGGCATTCACTGGGATTGGGGAGTATGGGACTGCGCACGCCTTCAGGCTGGAATCCCACTCCACCCCCTCCCCGGCATCTTGCCATTGCCGGTGGAAAATGATGGATATGCCTGAGAGGCAGGCCTTCTCTGACCCCCACATACAGACATAAATCCCCTGATCCGGTTCCCACCACTTGTCCCAGCACACACTCAATCCCCCGTGAGTCCCTGTAATCGTCTGATGGGTATTGTTCCCCAATCGTTCCCACCTGACTGCGGGGTTTCCCGTATCCTTGCTCAGTTTCCTGAGCCACCACCACCTATCCAAAGGAATCTGTCCCTTGCATGTTAAACATACAAGTTTCCCAACAGTGACGCTGACCCTTGTGGCAATGACCTGTACCCTGGAGCACAGGAGGGAGGCCTCCCCATACGTGAACCTGGTCTGGCTGGATTACTGAGTCATATTGGACCCCAGCCACCCTGGCCACCTTCCCTCATGGAAGTAAACGGCGAGCTCTTCCGCATCCTGTTGGCCACCTCCGTTGGTAACTATAGGTGCTCTCTCTCCCGAGCACCCATAGATTTGGGAGTCCTCCACGTCACCTCGCTTTCCAATGCTCATTCCTATCAGGGCAAGTAGGAGTACGCCCCCCTTCATCCTCAAATCCTTTCCTGCAAAAGGACACAAGAGCATATAGCCAGGTCCCGAGGAGATTCTCTGGCTTGGGTGAAGCATAGTCGAGTCTCGCAATCTCGACTTAATATAAACATTCTTAAAACAACTGCTACTGTATTAAAACTACCCATCACCTCATTTAAACTTAAACTAAACACCCGAGCTTAACAATATAAACTTAGGCAAAACTATGTACATCCGCCGCCCATCTCCGGGCGGCCAAGTTAATCTCTGTTTGGGCTGCGGCACACCGCTCCCTTCGGTGTGGCCACACTGTCCTGTACTGTCGGTCCCTCGCAGCCTGTGGTTGCTGGCTGGGGACCTCTGTCCTTGGACTTCCCCCTAACTCGGGAGGCTGTCCCTTTAAAATGGGGAGCTGGTGACCACGGTTTCCTTGGCTGGGACGTCCGTGGGGACCGTCTGAGGACTCTGGCGGATGGGGTTTTCTTGGCTGGTGGGACTTTAACCCGAACCGCTGCCCCCTCCGGTGCGGTCTGTGGGCTTACCACTGCCGCTGGCTGGGGGTTCTCGCCCTCAGGTCCCAAATCTGGGTCTGGGGTGGGGTCTTCAACCTCAGGTCCCTCCTCCTCTAAACCTGGGTTAGGGGCAGGGTTTTCGCCCTCGGGTCCCTCCTCATCTGGAGCCCAGAAGAGTCGGGGAGTGTCCCAATCGGTGGGCGGGATGGCCCCTCCCCTTAAGCAAGCTGTAATGTATGTACCTTTAAGGGGGGAACTACTTTCTACAGCTCATGTATACTGTAGCACCGGCAGTGACCACACCTGTATATAACGCTGAGTAGTAATCTGTTCTTTCAGTTGCAGTTTGAACCACGTTGAGTAAACACCTGTTGTACCGTTCTCTGCAGTCCTTCTCTTATTATTACATGGACATAACAGTGGCGACGAGCAAGTTCGAACCTACCTGCAACTCTGCATCACCTCCCAGGGATTCGCTCCTGGAGAACAGTGGAAGAAGGTCGAGTCCAGAAGCACGGGCGTCGACCACGGGCAACCTCCCAGTCATCCAGCGGAGATTTGAGCATCGCAGGGGAGGCTGTCGAGAGCCAGGCTTGGCTTTCCAGTCACGGTGGTCCAGCGAAACGGACTGGCAACAGGTACTGCGCAGACCCTTCCCGGACAGCGACTGGCTAGAGCCCGACCGAGCGGCACAGAAAAAGGCCGAGCAGCATTGACAGGGGAGAGAGAGAGGGCAGAGTGCACAGGGTGCAGCCGGTGTTCAGGACCGAGCGGCGTCAACGGGGGCGAGAGGCAAGAGAGAGCAGAGCGCAGCCGGTGGTCAAGGGCCGAGCAGCGTTAACCGTGGAGACAGGCGCGCAGGAAAATGCGAGGCGCTGCCATTGCCACGAGGACCACAGAGAGCGGCATTGGCAGCAGTGCAGGAGCAGCGCACGAAACCCACAGGGCGTCGCCATTTGCCACGAGGACCGCCGAGAGCGGTGTTGGCAGCAGCGCGGGAGACGCCATTTTAAGCCGCAGCGGGGAAGAAAGGAAAGCGCGGGAGACGCCATTTTAAGCCAGTCTAACCATACCCAAAAATGCTGAAGAGTGGCAATATCACAGCGTTCGACAATGAAGTCGAAGTTTGGACGACATATGTCGAACGCAGTGAAGTATACTGCAAGGCGAATGAAGTGCCAGATGACAAGAAAGCGCTGGTATTGTTGAATTCAATGGGTGCAAAAACATATGGCTTACTACGAAACCTAGTAACCCCAGAGAAGCCAGTAGAAAAGGATTTTGAAAACATAGTGTCAATCCTACAGGACCACTTAAACCCCACACCGCTGCTGATGGCAGAAAGATTTAAGTTTCACAAAAGGAACCAGCATAAAGATGAAAGTAATGCTGAGTATTTAACGGAACAGCGCAAGCTATCGAAACACTGCCAGTTTGGAACAGGACTAGCAGATACTTTAAGGGACAAGTTTGTGTGTGGGCTTCAAAGTGAAGGAATCCAGAAACGGCTTCTATCAGAAAAGGATCTTACGCTGGACAAGGCTTTCAGCATTGCAGTATCACACGAAGCAGCAGCACGGGGCGCTGCAGAGATACAATGGAGACCGCAAGAATATGGCACAAATGAAATGTCATACGGAACAGTGAAGCGCTATCGCTGCGGCAGAACAACACACGACCATAATGATTGCTGGTTCAAGGACAAAGTGTGCAGACAGTGTGGAAAAGTCGGACACATAGCAAGAGTCTGCAGGTCGGGAAAGAAAACCAGCAGCAAGAAATCTCCACAGGAGAAGTACAAGAAGGTACATAAGGTGACGGAGAGTAGTTCAGACAAACAGAAGCATGATACAGACTCTGGAAGCAAGGAGCTGGGCTGTCTGAAACTACATAATGTGATCAAAATGGAGGATCACCAAACTATCTGGGTCACGCTCAAGATAGCAGGAGTCCAAGTGAAAATGGAATTGGACACAGGATCAGCCCTAACAGTCATAAACCGAAGGGACTACAAGCGGTTATTCTCACATATACCCTTGAGAGATACAAAGATTGTCTTGAAGATGTACACGGGGCAAAAAGTCTACCCCAAAGGAAAAATAAGGGTGAACGTTATATATAACGGCAAGGAAACACCAAAAATGGACCTATATGTATTGCCAGATGGAGGACCACCACTACTAGGACGTGAATGGATCCGGAAGATACAGTTGATTGGCATTCCATACAGGCACTGATGGTAGAGGCCAAAAAGGATGACGACGTCACACCTGGACAACTGTCAAAAATGCTAACTGACACACAAGAAGTGTTCCAGCAGGGACTCGGAACACTAAAAGGCATAACAGCGATGATCAAAATAGAGGAAAATGCAAGCCCAAAGTTTTATAAGGCCAGACCGGTACCTTATGCGATCCGCCCAGCCGTCGAAGCAGAACTAGAAGGTTTGGAACATTCAGGAGTACTGTCCAAAGTGGACTGGAGCGAGTGGGCTACACCCATCATTCCTGTAATGAAGAGGTCATTGAGTAATACGCCTGGGGAACCAAAGAAGGTTCGCATCTGTGGGGACTTTAAGGTGACAGTGAACCCAGTCCTTCACACTGTACAATATCCGCTTCCGCGGATTGAAGATATTTTCGCCTCGCTACCTGGAGGGAAACGCTTCACTAAGATTGATCTGGGCAAGGCGTACCTGCAAATGGAGGTAGAAGAAGCCTCGAAACAGTACCTCACGATCAACACTCATAAAGGTCTCTACCAATACAACCGGCTGGTGTTTGGGGTAGCATCAGCTCCGGCTATTTGGCAAAGGGCAATGGAACAAGTCCTGCAAGGGATTCCAGGAACCCAGTGTTATTTGGACGACATCCTGGTCACGGGCGAAAATGACAGTGATCACCTCGCCAACCTGGAGCAGGTGCTCACTAGATTGAAGGAATATGGGCTCCGAGCTAATCGCCACAAATGCGAGTTTTTCCAGAAGCAGATCTCGTATTGTGGCCACGTTATTGATAAAGAGGGGTTACAAATGTCCCCTGAAAAGATTGAGGCAGTAGTCAAGGCTCTAGCACCGGAAAATGTGTCACAACTGAGGTTGTTCCTCGGGCTGGTGAACTACTACCATAAGTTCTTGCCGAATTTGTCTACTGTACTACACCCACTGAACACCCTACTGCAAACGGGGGTACCATGGAAGTGGAGTGACGAATGTAAACAAGCTTTCCAGAAGAGCAAAGCATTGATCACATCAAAAGAGGTGTTGGCTCATTTCAACCCAGCACTACCAATTCGGTTGGCGTGTGATGCATCACCCTATGGCATTGGAGCGGTGCTGTCGCACAAATTCCCGGACGGCTCGGAGAGGCCAGTAGCCTTTGCGTCTCGGTCACTAACCTCAGCCGAGCGTCACTATGCCCAGATTGACAGGGAGGCCCTCAGCCTAGTGTGGGGAGTGAAAAAGTTCAATCACTATCTGCACGGGCACAAGTTCACCTTGCTGACTGACCACCAACCACTTGTCTCCATCTTTAATCCAAAGAAGGGCGTTCCGGTGATGACTGCGCAACGGCTACAAAGATGGTCCCTTTTTCTAGGGGCGCACCAATATGAAATCGAGTATAAGGGCACGAAACAGCATGGAAACACTGGTGGGCTATCATGCCTGCTACTGCCTACTGCGGAGGAACACCAGCAGTGGATCCTGTCGAAATATTTCATTTGACTATAATTGAATGCTTGCCAGTAACTAACGCTGTTATAGAGAAGGAGACCCGAAATGACCCGACACTGTCTCGGGTATATGATTTGACGGTGAAGGGATGGCCAGCACATGGCGACTCACTGTTGCCAGCATTCGCATCCAGAAAAGAACAGCTGTCAGTATGCCAGGGGACCTTGATGTGTGGATCCCAAGTGGTAATTCCTCCCAAGTTAAGGGAGAGAGTGCTCAATGAGCTTCACGAAGGTCATCTGGGAGGGGTGAAAATGAAAAGCCTTGCTAGGGCTTATGTGTGGTGGCCGGGGATCGATCAGCAAATCGAGGACCTCACAAAGAGCTGCTCAGGATGCCAGAAGGTCCAAAATGCACCACCACATGCCCCTCTACACCCATGGGAGTGGCCCTCATCTCCATGGCAATGGGTGCATATTGATTTTGCTGGTCCATTCATGGACTCAATGTTTTTAATAGCCGTGGATGCGCACTCGAAATGGCCTGAGGTGATCAAAATGTCCTCCACCACCACGGAGAAAGCTATTGCAGTCCTACGGACCATTTTTGCCAGGAACGGCTTGCCAGAGCAGATGTGCTCTGATAATGGACCACAGTTTGTGTCCGAAGAGTTTCGAAGATTTATGAAAAGGAATGGGATAAGGCATTACACATCCGCCCCGTATCATCCAGCCACAAATGGATTGGCTGAGAGGTTCGTACAAACCTTTAAAAAAGCAGTAAAGGCCATGTGCGATGACGACATTCCACTGCAGCATAAAGTGGACAATTTCCTGTTAGCCTACAGAAATGCGACACATGCAGTCACCAACCAGGCCCCGGCCATGATGTTCTTTAACCGAAGGTTGAGATCTCGTCTGGATTTGCTCAGACCAAATGTACGAAGAGATGTTGAGAGTAAGCAATTCCAGCGCATCAGTGAGAAACCGACAAGGAGCTTCAATGTAGGGCAACCAGTCTTGGCCCGCGACTACCGAACAGAGAAATGGCAACCAGGAATGATATGCACATGGCAGGGGCCACTAATGTACACAGTGGACGTTGGGGAGAGCATCGTGAGACACGATGCTGACCAGATCCTAGTCACAGGAACGAGTCAACCACATGCCTCGCCCATACGTACCTGGTGATGAACCCGACGTACAGGTAGCATCTACCCCAGAAACAGTAGCATCAGAAGCTGATGAACCAACCGACGACAGGGGGCCAGAATCGCCTCCGCACCAAGAGCAAGACACTCGGGAAAGGCGCTATCCAGAAATGATCAGGAAGCCTCCCCAAAGACTGAATTTATAAATAGACTATTTTCAGCTAATGTTGTATGTTAAAAGTGCTAATTGTAATTAGTTTGACATTTAATTGTTAAATGAGTATTATGGTACTGTTAATCTAAAAGGTGAGGAATTGTAATGTATGTACCTTTAAGGGGGGAACTACTTTCTACAGCTCATGTATACTGTAGTACCAGCAGTGACCACACCTGTATATAATGCTGACTAGTAATCTGTTGTTTCAGTTGCAGTTTGAACCACGTTGAGTAAACACCTGTTGTACCGTTCTCTGCAGTCCTTTTCTTATTATTACATGGACGTAACACAAGCCACAACGCCTGCCTGTGCAGTCTGTGAACTCGCTCCCACTGCAGGCCGATGATTTCCATCCTCAGGCCCTACCCCAACTGGCTGTTTTCTCTTTTCGGGTTTAAACAGTTTACACTGATTAATATGGAACCATTTGGTGCGCCGAGGCATCTTAACGGCGTATACCATGGGTCTGGCCTTGTCTACAATGCTGTAGGGCCCCATGTATAATGGTTCCAGACTCCCTACTCGGGCATAGTTCCTCACCATGACCTGATCCCCTACCTCCCACTCGTGGTGTTTTCGGGGCTCTAACAGCAATCGGTTACTCCGATGCTGCTTTCCCATGTTCCCAGCCGCCTGCTCGTGGACCTGTTTAAGGTGCTCGAAGAGGTTTCGGGCGAACCTGTCCCAGTGTACCTCTCTGAGCTGACCTTCAGTGAGCACCGGGGCTAGTACATCGTTGGGGGTCCGCAGAACCCTGCCAGTTATCAGCTCCTACGGGGAGTACCCCGTGCTTTTTGACTGGCTGGCCCGGATCCCCATCAGAACCAATGGTAGGACCTCAGCCCATTTTCGGGGCGAGTCCACTGTCTCCTTCCTCAACCTATCTTTTAGGGTCCTATTCATTCTCTCCACAATCCCTGATGACTGTGGATTGTGGGCCACGTGCCACTTCCCCTCGATGCCTAGCAGCATTACCTGCCCGGTAAAGTGACTCCCTTGGTCGGACTCCACATACTGTGGTAGCCCCCACCACGAGAACACATCCCGGACCAGGATCCTGGCAGTACCCAGAGCTGTGGCTGTTCTGCGGGGGAAGGCCTCTACCCATTTTGTGAACACATCTACCAGGACTAGGCAGTATTTATAGCCTACCTGGGCGGTGGGCAGGGGCCCAATGTAGTCGACCTGTATCGACTGCCATGGTCCCTCTACCCTCCTGATGTGTCCCATAGGTACCTTCCTTTTGTGGGGGTCAGGGTTGTTAGCAGCACACACCAGACAGCCGGCGCAGAAGTCGCAGCCATCTTCCCTGAGTATGGCCATCATCCCGTCTGTTCCACCCGCTGCCAGGTGGTCTCAGGCCCGGGATGCCCTGCTCCTGGACCCTCATGGGCCAGTTGAAGGAATTCCCTCTGGTGTTGCTGCGGCACAACCCACTGTTCCCCCCGGAACAGCATGCCCTCTTTGACAGAGAGGGTTGCTGTGCCGTAAGGACCCTCTACCCTTTTTCCCTCAGTCACTGCACTGAGGACTGCCTTGAGGACGGGGTCTTGGGCTTGGACCATCTTAAGGTCCGGGGCTAAAGCTACCCCTGCACTCCCTTGGGTCCTGTCCCTACCTCTGACTGCTGCCATGGGTCTGGACCCATATGGGTCCCAGAAAGTGCCTGTGCGGGCACCCTCCTTGGCGAGCATGTCAGCCTGCTGGTTGCCTTGACTACAGGGTTCTGTGGAGGAATGGGCTTTCACCTTGTGGATGAAAACCTCCCCTTCCTCCCCCACCACTGCCAGGATCTTTTCCAGCAGGGGTTTTACTGTGAGGGGTCTCCCGTCGGCGGAGGTGTATCCGCGGCGGGACCAGATGGCCAGGTACTCCGTACACGAATTGTACGTAAACATGCTGTCCGAGCAAATCGTGCATGGGGTGGGGAAGTTTTCGGGGTGTGTAACGACGTATACTACCGTGGACAGTTCAGCCTGCTGGGCACACATGGTGCTGGGGAGCTTAATTGCCAGGACAATGTTTGCCACTGGGTCAAAAACTCCACACCCCGTGAGTCGCTCGCCAGCAGATACCGTGCTGGATCCGTCCACATAGATCTCGCGGCCTGTGGGGTGTATCCCGGCCCGTAAACCTATGTCCACTTCCCAAACCCCTTCTATGGAACACTGGTGGGCTGTTCCAGGATATACCAGGTTGGCTGCGAGCTTTGGCTCGCAGAGACCCTTCACCTTCAGATCCATCTGTGAGAGGAGCAGGGTCCAGCGAGCAATGCGGGCACTGCTCACCGTTCCATCCTTGATCCTCCCATCCAGGGGCATCTGGGTGGGTGTGTGATGGGTGAGGAGGGTGATGGGAGAGCTGCCTGTGAAGATCAGCGATCTTTTCACAGCCCAATGTGTGTCCAAAGGTGCCGTTCACAGTTGGAGTAGCTCCTCTCCACATCTGTGAGTATCCTGGAGGAGTTGACCACCGGCCTCAGCCGGCCGTGCCGCTCCTGGAGCAGCACAGCACTCAGGCTGTCCCCGCTGGCTGCTACCTCCAGGAAAAACTCTTTCCCCCCATCTATGGCCCCTAGAGCTGGTGCGGTCTGCAAGTCCTTCTTGAGCCTGACAAATGCTACCTGGCAACCCTCATCCCAAACCCACTCCACTCCCTTGTGTAGGAGTCGGAGCAGAGGGGCTGCTGTGGCTGCATAGTCTTTGATGGGCCTTCAATAACCACAAAACTAGAAGTTATAGACTTAAACAAGTTGGCTTTTAATCACTAAGATCAGAGCTAACATCTCAACACACTGACTGGTTCACAGGAATGAGTCATACAGATCCTGGGATCTTTATGTAAGAGAAGTCAGGGGCGGAGCCAAGAGCCAAGACCTGGAACCTTCCAGGTTAGCCGGGAAAGAGGAAGTGAAACTATACACAGTGGGGGAGGGTAATATACATGAGTGCAAAACGAATACAGGATCAAGACAAACAGATTTCATTACATTCTTCCCTTCTATAGATTTAGTCCATCGGGGTGATGTTTCTTAAAAGTTGGTATAAGTGAGTCTGTCAGGAGGTTTTGCAGTTGTCAGTGATCGGCGCAAAGTCGGTTGGGGTGCCTCTAGGGGAGTGGATTCTGGTTCCTCCGCTGTCCGGGCCTCCGCAGTGTCTTCCAGGTTGTCTGCAGTGTCCTCCAGGTTAAAGTTGGGTATTGATACCTCTGGGCGTCCTGTCTCTTTGTAGTGTAGGTCTTCATCGGGTAGTCTCCCATCATTCTCTCCGCTCCCCGAGGGAGCGAGGTCTTTTATGGAAACAGTGTCCTCTCGCCCGTCAGAGTATTCGATATAGGCGTACTGAGGGTTTGCATGGAGGAGCTGTACCTTTTCCACAAGGGGGTCCGTTTTATGGCCTCTCACGTGCTTCCGCAATAGTACTGTCCCCGGAGACGTCAGCCATGCGGGTAGAGATATGCCCGAGGTGGATTTCCGGGGGAAAACGAACATCTTTTCGTGAGGGGTAGCGTTAGTGGCAGTACATAACAGAGACCTTATGGAGTGGAGCACGCCTGGGAGGACTTCCTGCCAGCGGGAGGTCGGAAGGCCTTTTGACTTTAAGGCTAACGTGACAGCCTTCCAAACAGTAGCATTCTCCCTTTCCACTTGCCCAATACCCCGGGGGTTGTCGCTAATGGTTCTGCTAGTGGCTATCCCCTTTGAGAGCAAGAACTGGTGCAGCTCGTCACTCATGAATGACGTCCCCCTATCGCTGTGTATGTAGTTCGGCATGCCAAACATGCAGAATAGATTACAGAGACACTTGATGACCGTGGCACTGGTCATGTCTGGGCAGGGAATGGCGAAGGGGAAGTGGGAATATTAGTCAATGATATTGAGGAAGTATATGTTACGGTCGGCAGAGGGAAGGGGTCCCTTGAAGTCCAGACTTAGGCGCTCGAATGGCCGTGTGGCTTTGATAAGGTGTGCACGGTCAGGCCTGTAGAAACGAGGCTTGCATTCCGCACAGATGCGGCAGGCTCTGGTCATTGCCCTGACCTCCTCGATGGAGTGGGGCAGATTGCGGGACTTTATAAAATGGTATAGTTGGGTGACCCCTGGGTGACAGAGGTCGTTGTGGAGACCCTGTAATTTGTCCGTATGAATGCTGGCACACATTCCCCGCCATAGGGCGTCTGGGGGTTCATTAAGGGCTCCCGGCCTGTACATAATATCATAGTCGAACGTGGATAGTTCGATCCTCCACCTGAGTATTTTGTCATTCTTGATTTTCCCCCTTTGTTTGTTATTAAACATGAAAGCCACCGACCGCTGGTCGGTGAGCAGGGTGAAACGTTTGCCGGCTAGGTGGTGTCTCCAGTGCCGCACTGCCTCCACTATAGCCTGTGCCTCCTTCTCGACAGAAGAGTGCCTGATTTCAGGTCCCTGAAGGGTTCGGGAGAAGAAGGCCACAGGTCTCCCAGCCTGATTGAGGGTCGCAGCTAAGGCAAAGTCTGACGCATCGCTTTCGACTTGAAAGGGAATGCATTCGTCCACTGCACACACTGCAGCCCTTTCAATGTCCTGTTTAATACTGGTGAAAGCCTCCCGAGCTTCAGCTGATAGTGGGAAGGATGTCGATTTAATGAGGGGTTGGGCCTTATCAGAGTAATTGGGCACCCATTGGGCATAATACGAAAAAAATCCCAGGCACCTTTTTAAAGCTTTGGGATTGTGTGGCAGGGGCAGTTCCTTTAGGGGGCGTAATCGGTCAGGGTCCGGTCCAATTACCCCATCTTCCACCACACAGCCGAGGATACAGAGACGGGTTGTGTTGAAGACACATTTGTCTTCGTTGTAGGTTAGATTCAGCTTTAGGGCAGTTTTTAAAAATCTCGCAAGATTTAGATCGTGGTCTTGCTGGTTGTGCCCGCAGATAGTGACATTGCCCAGATAGGGGTAGGTAGCTTGTAGTTTATTCTCGTCAACCATGCGGTCCATCTCACGTTGGAAGACCGAGACCCCATTTGTTACCCCGAAGGGCACTCTGAGAAAATGGTAGAGGCGCCCGTTCACCTCGAAGGCGGTGTATGGGCGGTCCTCCATTCTAATGGGGAGCTGGTGATACGCGGATTTGAGGTCGATAGTCGAGAAGACTCGGTATTGCGCAATCTGGTTGACCATTTCTGATATGCGGGGTAAAGGGTAGGTGTCCAGCTGGGTATAAATATTAACAGTCTGGCTGTAGTCAATTACCATCCGTTTCTTTTCGCTATTTTAAACTATGACTACTTGGGCACGCCACGGGCTGGTACTGCATTCAATAATGCCTTCCCGCAGGAGTCTGTCCACTTCCGCCTTGATAAAGTGTCTGTCTTCCAGACTGTACCGTCTACTTTTGGTCGCTATGGGCCTACAGTTCGGAGCGAGATTAGCGAATAAAGAGGGCGGGCTGATTTTTAAGGTTGATAGGCCACAGACTGTGAGTGGCGGCTGGGACCCGCCATATGCTAGCATGACACTTTCATGGTGGCACTCGAAGTCCAGGCCCAAGATTACATTAACACAGAGTTCTGGCATCATGAGGAGTTTAAAATCCTTGTAGTCCGTGCCTTTTACAGTCAGTGTTACCACACAGTAGCCCAAAATGTCCGAAGTGTGGGGCTTAGCAGCCATAGCAATTCTGCTCCGTGTAGGGGTAACCGTTAATGAGTGCCGCCGTACCAGGCTAGGGTGGATAAAACTCTCGGTACTCCCACAGTCAATTAAACATTTCGTTAAATTCCCGTTTACCTGTATGTCCATCATGGATTTTGTCAACGGGTGTGGCCTGGATTGATCCACCGTGATCGAAGCCACTGTTGGGCCCTGGGCGGCCGTTGAGTCGGGAAAAGATGGCGGATCCCAAGATGGCAGCCCGCACGGCATGCACGATGTGGTGACGGAGTTGGAAATCGGATTCCCCCTGCAGACTTTGCTAAAATGCCCCTTTTTCTTACATTTGAAGCATGTAGCGTCCTTCGCTGGGCATCGTTGTCTGGGGTGCATGGCCTGGCCGCAGAAGTAGCATTTCGGGCCTCGAGACATTGCCGCTGTAGTAGGACTCCTGGGTGAACTTCTGTGTGGGGACTCCGGCGGCGTAGAGCTGGTCTGAGACCTGGATGGGGAAGATGGCTGATTCGAAGATGGCGGCCCCCTCGGCGCACACGAGGCGGTGAGGGCCGCATGGCCGGAAGAATAAGAGTCAGAGTTTTTCTGGGCCACGTCCAGCGATCGCGCAGTGGCCACTGCCTTTTTTAAGTCCAGGACCTCCTTCTCCAGCAGTCTCTGCCGGATATAATTCGATTTGAGGCCCGTGATGAAGGAATCACGGACCAATTCGTCAGGGTACGTGTTGGCCGTCACAGCCATGCAGTTACAGTCCCGGACCAGGTCCTTTAGGCCCTGTAAGAAATCGTCCATTGATTCCTCTGGTCGCTGCCTGCGTGTAGCCAGCAGATGTCTGGCGTACACTTCGTTTACCGGCCTCTGGTATTGGGCCTTCAGGATAGTGATGGCCTCCGTGTAAGAGGTGGCGTCCTGGATGAACGAATAAATCCGATGACTTACGCGAGTAGTCAGTAGACTCAGTTTATCTACCTCGCTAGCGGATGAGGCCCCCGTGAAGAGTTCGAAGCATTTGAGCCAGTGTCCAAATTGATTTGATGCTTCAGCAGAATGTGGATCCAAGTCCAGATGCTCTGGTTTTAGGAGTCAATCCATCCTAGTATTCTTTAGTGATTAAAATTGATGGGCCTTCAATAACCACTAAACTAGAAGTTATAGACTTAAACAAGTTGGCTTTTAATCACTAAGATCAGAGCTAACATCTCAACATGCCGACTGGTCCACAGGAATGAGTCATACAGATCCTGGGATCTTTATGTAAGAGAAGTCAGGGGCGGAGCCAAGAGCCAAGACCTGGAACCTCCCAGGTTAGTCGGGAAAGAGGAAGTGAAACTATACATAGTGGGGGAGGGTAATGTACATGAGTGCAAAACGAATACAGGATCAAGCCAAACAGATTTCATTACAGTCTTCAATAAAGTCCCTGCAGTACCCGGTTAGCCCTAGAAACGACCTCACACCCGTGACTGTGTTGGGGACTGGTAACTCTTGCACCGCTTCTCTCCTAGCCTTATCTATGGCCATTTCTCCAGCGTCTACGGTCAGGCCCAGGAATTTCACCTCCTGCTGGCTGATCTGCAATTTCTTGGGGTTTACCTTAAAATCCTTTTGCCTGAGCAACTCCAGCATTTCGGCCAATAGTGGGCCATGCTCCTCTCTTGAATCAGTGAACAGGAGCAGGTCATCCACATACTGCACCAACTGTCTGGGCTGGCTGAAATCCTTTAAACTGTTTGCCATGCACTGATGGAAAATGCTGGGGCTGTTGTGGAAGCCCTGAGGCAAACAGTTCCAGGTGTACTGTTGCCCTTTAAACGTAAAGGCAAACTTGTACTGATCCTCCCTCCTTAAAGGGATGGACCAAAACCTGTTGGAAATATCCAGCACCGTGAAAGTGGTCGCGGATGCTCGGACACTTCCTATCAGGTCGGCAACTGCTGCTACCATGGGTGCACAGGCTGGGAAGTTACTATTGAGCACCCGATAGTCCACCGTGGCCCTCCAGGAATTGTCCGGCTTTCTAACCGGCCACAGTGGAGAGTTTACGTGGGTGGCTATCGGTCTCAGGACTCCCTGCTGTACTAAGGAGGACATGGCTGCTTCCATGTCTGGCTCTGCTTCCCTGGGGAAGTTATACTGTTTCTGTGGTCGGGCCATGGGTTCCCCGTCTATGCTGACCTCAAACCCGTTGACCCTCCCGCAGTCATATTTGTGCATGGCAAATGTAGCTAGGTGGGCCTACACAAATGCCTGGAACTCTTTTGGGGTGTTACTGACCATGAGCTCGAGGTTATAACCCTCTTTGGGCTTCATGGTGCATAGGGTCCCCTTCCCTTCTTTCCCGGGGATTACTACTACCTCGCCGTCCTTTCCTGTACTAGCCCCCCATAGGCAATGATTTCTTAAATCGACCAGGATCCCGTGGCCTACAATAAAGTCAGCTCCCAGGACCCCTCTTCCACCATCCACTTCCCACTTCATTAGGACACAGGTCCACTTAGAGCGGAGCGGTCCTAAACGAATGGCGAGTGGGATGGAAAACGAGCCGGCCTGTTCTTTGCCTGTGAATCCCGACAGAATGTATGGGACCCCGTTAGATAGAGGCGAGGTAGGGGGGTTAGCTGAATGGACCATGGTGCATGATGCCCCCGTGTCCAACAGATAGGTCCCCTTCACCTTTTCTACCTCCATCTCCACGAGGGGTCTTTTCCATTCATCGTACCGAAGGGAACACAGGTGAACAGGCTGCGTGGGCTCTAGTCAGGGCTGTGTGTTGGATGGGGCGGATGGGGTCAGAGCACCGGTAGCGGCTGCTACTCTCCCGTGGCCAGTCAATAAGGACCTCATGGTGTCCAAAAATGACTCGACCGTGGTGGGAGGGATTCCTGCCTTTGCCTTTTTGGCTGGGGCTGTGGAATTCTTTCCCTTGTTGTCTTTCCAAGGGTTTATGCACTCCTTCCACCAGTGTCCGTCCTTCCCACACCCGTAACAATTCATCTTTGTGTTGGGGAGGTTATTCCCTTCCTGATGCCACTCCTTCCTACCCTGTCCGGGTTTTACCTCATGCACCTCCCCCTTAGGTGGGTGTGCATCAGTTCCCCTACCGTTCTTATAGGCTAGGGTCAACTGTCTGATCACCGTGAGTTCGGTGGCCTGGGGATTCTTGGGGTCGAACCAAACTTCCGCCTTGGCCCGGACCTGTGGCAAGCTGTTTGCCACCAAGCAACTGAGCCAATGGGCCAGTGGATCCCCGTTCAGGAATGCCCAGTTAGTGCCCCCGGTCAGGCACTCCGGTACACCGATCATAACTTGTCCGCGAAAGCTTGCGGGGTTTCCCCTGCGAGCTGCACCGTCTTCTCCACATGGGAGAAAGGACTTCCCTCATTTATCTCCATGGCCTCCAGAACTTCATCCCTGAGCTCCTCATACCTGCACTGCCCCTTCTTACACTCATCAGAGAGGGATTGGAGGAGCCTACTGTCCAGGAGAATAGCAGCATTTTGGCCTGCTCAGTACCATCGCAGTCGTTGACGCTGGCTGCCTGCTCTACTTCCCTGAAGTGGATCGAGAGGCCGCCCTTTTTGGAGAGCTTTGGGATATGGCTCACCATAGCCCTAAGCTGTTGGATGCTACAGGGTAATACGAACTGGTTTTGGAGGGGTCCCTCGTCCTCGCCATTAATGGGTGGGCTGAACCTCCGATGCCGGGCTGCGCACATCGGTCCTGGCTCCGGCTTCTCTGGCGGGGGTTGCTCCACCTCCGCTCCCACCTCTGACTCCACCCCCCTTGCTGCCAAACCTCGCTGAAACCTGGCGCTACGGGTGGTGGTCGTGAGACCTCCTGTTCCTCAACCGGGTCGTCCCTGGGCACTACCAGTGATGTTTGAACCATTCTCCACTCGTTCCCCATAAAATCCGCCTGGCCTGCCTTCAGGCTTATGAGGCACACCATGCCTTTTGCCTTCCTCAGGGCCAGGCTCAGATTTTCTATCTGCTCCTTGCAGGGGCCATGATCTGTATCTTCAAACCCCTGTTCGCTCGCTAACTTGTAAGCTGCCTTTACCGCTTTTACTTTCTCCTCCTGTTCTCTAGCTTGTCTCGCTAGACGGGCGTTCTTTTCCCGCAAGCTCAACTCATTACCCTTGGCTTCGGTGACCTGGCACTGTAGGTATTCCAACTTGACCTTATGTTCTCCCATTAAATGCATCCTTTCCTGATATAGGGCCTGCAATGTGTAGTGGGGCATCCTTTACCTGGTTTACGGTAATTTACCCGGTCAGGCAGCCTTGCCACTGCACTGTGACCAATTCCAATCAGCGGTTTCAAATCGCTAAACCCTCCTTCCAGTTCTGACTGGAGGAACTTATAATTAATGATATATTAAAAACGGACAAATGGTCTGGATGCAAGGTGAAGGCAAACTTATATTGGTCCTCCCGTTTTAAAGGGATGGACCAGAACCCATTCGAAATGTCCAGCACCGTGAATATGTTCATGGATGCTGGAATACTGCTAATAAGATTAGCCACTGCTTCTACTGTGGGGGCACACACGGGGATATTGCTGTTAAACACCCGATAGTCCACCGTGGCTCTCCATGAATTGTCCAGTTTCCTAACCGGCCAAAGTGGAGAATTAACATGAGTGGCTATGGGCCTGAACACTCCCTGTTTAACTAAGGAGGTGATGGCTGCCTCCATGTCGGGTTCTGCCTCCTTGGGGAAATTGTACTGCTTCTGTGGTCGGGCCATGGGGTCCCCATCTATTTTAACCTCAAACCCTGTGATCCTCCCGCAGTTGTGTTTATGGGTGGCAAACGCTGTGAGGTTTGCCTGCACGACTGCCTGCATTGCCTCCGGGACACCATTTACCATGAGCCCGAGGTCGTAACATTCTTTGGGCTTCACAGTACACAAGGTCCCTTTACCCTCCTTGCCCGGGATGACCACTACACCTTCTTCCCTGTCTGTGCTAGGCCCCCAAAGGCAATGGTTGCGGAGATCCACAAGGATCCCATGGCTTACCACGAAGTCGGCCCCTAGGATCCCCTTTCCTTCCTCCTTATTCCACTTTGCTAGGATGCACGTCCACTTAGTTTGGAGCATGCCCAGACGGACTGAGAGGGGTCTGGAGTATATTCCCGCCTGCTCCTGACCGGTGAATCCCGATAGTATGTATGGAACCCCGTTAAACAGAGGTGAGGTGGTGGGACTACCCATATGGATCACGGTGCATGATGCCCCCGTATCCAATAGATAAGTCCCTGTAACCTTCTCTACCTCCATCTTCCATTCATCGTACCGGAGATTACACAGGTAGACAGGCTGCGCGGGCTCCAGTCATTGTGAGGAGGCAGAGGTGGGCGAGGGGGCTGCAGCACCACTGATGGCTGCTACCTTTCCCTGATTGGCCCTGAGGAAAAATTTTATCGACTCCATGATGGACTCGACTGTATCAGGAGGAGTTTCTGTCTCTGCCCTCTGAGTTGGGGCTGTGGGGGTCCTGGCTTTATCGTCTCTCCCAGGCTTTTTACAATCCCTGCGCCAGCGGCCATCCTCCCCGCACCTGTAACAAGTGACCTTGTTCTGGGAGGGACGGCTCCCCTTCTGGTGCCACTCTTTCTTGTATTGAGCCCCAGGTGTAACCTCGTGGACCTTACCCTTTTGCTGGGGGGTCCCACTATTCCTACTGTTCCTATATGCAACCGTGAGCTGCAGGATTACAGTCTCTTCGGTTGCTAGGGGGTCTCGGTGGTCAAACCAAGCATCAGCCTTTGCTTTTATCTGGGGCAGGCAATTGGACACCAGGCAACAAAGCCATTGGGTCCGCTGCCGCTGGTTCAGGTGTGCCCTATCTTGTCCCCCTGTACACGCGCTGTTGTAGACTGGCCACAGCCTGTCTGCAAATGCCTGTGGGGTCTCCCCTTCCTTCTGCAGTGTTTTCCCTATGTGATCGAACGGACTGCCGTCGTCCGCACCCATGGCTTCCAGTATTTCCTCCTTTAGGTCCTCAAAACCCTACTGCCCTCTCTTAGCCTCATCTGAAAGGGTCTGATAGAGCTTACTATCTACAGAGAAAAGCAACATTTTGGCTTTCTCTTCGTCATCACAGCCGTTAACACAGGCTGCCTGTTCTATCAATTGGAAGTGCGTTGAGGGGTCTCCCTTTTCGGAGAGCAGGGGAATATGTTTCACCAGGCCTCTGAGCTGTTGGGTATCATAGGGTACCAGATAGGTATGCTGAACAGCCCCTGGGTCATTATCGTTCACGGGCGGACTGTACCTCCGTTGTCAGAGGGGGTACACTGGTTCTGGTCCCCGCCTGCCTAGCGGGACCTGCTGGCATTCTCCTACCACCCCATTGTCCACCCCTTCTTGCTGCCAGAGCGCCTCAAAACACGGAGCTGTGGGCTGCTGTCTTGGGATCTCTAATTCCGTAGCCAGCTCTATTCTGGGTGCTGCCTGTGGGGCAGTTTGATTTGGGCTGCTGGTACTGTCCGACGGACTTCCCTTCGGACTTATGAGACATACCATCCCTTTAGTCCTTAATAACTCCACACCCAAAATCTCTATCTTTCTGTTACATGGGGTATGATCTGCTCCACTAAACCTTTGGTCGCAGGCCAGCTTATAAGCTGCCTTTACCTCCATAACCATTTCCTCCTGCTCTGTTACTTCTGAGGTGAGGCGGGCATTCTCTTCCCGCAGTCTCATCTCGTTACTCTTTGCTTCTGTAATTTGGCACTTTAGGAACTCTATCTTGTGCCTCGCATGGCTTTTGCCCTCGCTAGCTTCTTGGGTGAGGTGTGCGTTTTCCTCCTGTAGCCTCATCTCACTGTCCCTAGCCTCTGTGACTTCCTGCACAAGGCACTTTATCTCTGCCTGGCATTTTGTGACCTCTAGTGTGAGGCGTGCATTTTCTTCCCGCACCCTCATCCCACTATCTTTGGCCTCATTCACCTCTCTAATGAGGCGTTCTACCTCCGCCTGGCATTTTTCAAACTCTGACTCCCGATTCTTGGCCTCTGTAACCTCCTCCCGCACCCTCATCTCACCCTTCCTAACCCAGCCACCTATACCATAATACGTCAGCTTACATGCTGCCGCTAACTTCTGCAGGGCTACCCACAGACTGAAAGCAAGAAAAGCAAGAGCTGATGCTTTCTCCAGATCCAGACCACTTATCATATCAAAAACTGCCTCCAGTCCCTTCGTGGTCGCCAATTTGTAGGGGGGCATCCTTTACCTGGTTTACGGTAATTTACCTGGTCAGGCAGCCTTGCCACTGCAAAATGACCAATTCCAATCAACGGTTTCAAATCGCTAAACCCTCCTTCCAGTTCTGACTGGAGGAACTTATAATTAATGATATATTAAAAATGGACAAATGGTCTGGATGCAAGAAAGTCAAATGTTATTAAAACTAAAGAAACTACACCACACGATCAAGGTAATCATGGTAAAATTGCTTAACAGGGGAAGGCAGACGGCAAAAATGAGGGATAAATGGCTACAATGTTAATCTTACAATTTTAGCAACATTTCCCTTAAATTACCACCCCTTTACTTCTCACTAGATTGTCTTGCTAATGGGTCAGAAGCCTTGCTCACCTGCAGTCCAAAGAGTAAAAGAGGAGAGTGAGATGCTTCTGGGAAGCTATCTTTTATACCCCTTTTTTGGGGGGGCCGCCCAGATCTGATGTTTCTGGGCTAAAACAAAAGAGATCCAAACTGTCCACTTGTCTGGGATGGGTTTGGATAAAGTTGCAGTTTAAATGTGTCCATTGTCTGTGATGGCTTTCGAATAAAGCTGCAGTGGTTTGAATGTGTTCTCCCATTCATTTAAATGGTTCCTCCTCAGTTTGGATGTGTCCACTTGATATACAAACAAATGCTAATAGCATTCAATTGCTTTGTAAACAAAGCATTGTCCTGTGGTCATCTGGAACCGCAATTGATTGACAGTCTTGAGTGCTTAGCAAACAAAGTCCCTTTGTTCACGTTGGCAGTTTCAAGCACTTGATCTTAGAGTCAATTTCAGTGAATGGATGTGTGTAAACAACCCAGTGTGCTTGCTGTCCAATGATTGGCTGATTCAAACGGGCTACTCCCCAGTGTAAACAAACAGCTTGTAGGTTACTGGACCCGCCCAATACCACAGGGTGACTGACAGCTCGGGCTCCATTCAAACCCACTACAGGGCAGCGCTAAGCTTTTTCATACGCTAACAGCCTGTCTGTTTCATATGCGAACAGCCTGTCTGTCCTTTTAAAATCTGTTTCCATGAGGTCTGTTCGGCCATTTTTAACAGTCCAAAACTCAAGAGTACATATTTTATTAAAATGTATAATCTTAAAGTGTGCGATTTTCACAAAGTTCTTTGATTCCAGTGTCCAAGTGCTGCGCAGCTTATGAGCTTTTTAACGCAGCCTTTTGTGGTTCTGGGTATGTTTTAAAACATTGTCCAACCCAGAGATAATTTAAATCACACAGGTCTTCATCCACGATGTGGATTAATATTTCCTGATCTTCGGGGGCTGAGGGGATTTTGCGACCCCTTCAAATGCTACCAGCAATTTCTCCCCTGCTAGTGCCTTGTCCAGGATCTCCAGGGCTGACTCCTTTAACTTGGCTGCCTGTGCTGCAACGAGCCAGTCCGGGTGCTCTGGTTTCCTCCCACAGTCCAAAGATGTGCGGGTTAGGTTGATTGGCTATGATAAATTGACCCTTAGTGTTAGGGGGATTAAATACGTGGGGTTACAGGGATAGGGTGGGATATGTGTTGGTGTAGGGGTTACGGGGATTGGGTGGGATATGTGTCAGTGCAGGCTCGATGGGCCGAAATGGCCTCTATCTGCACTGTGGGGTTTCTGTGATTCTGTGATTCTGTGAAAAGCTGGACCTACTTTTTGAAACACATCAGCCAGACTGCCTTCTCTAGGGATTTCTTGTGCTCCCTCCCTTCTGTCCACTTAGCTGCTGCATCTACCAGACGCCCAGCCCTTAACAGATTGGTGATCCACTTCTTCGTCATATTCACCTTACTGAACACATAATCAGAAATCCTTTCCTCCATCATGGTTAGCTCATCCGAACCATTGTCTTCTGTATCGCACCCCTGTTGCCAGTGTCCTGCTGTGGTCGTCATTTCTGTAGAGGGTGGCATGCGCCCAGTCAGCTTCACCTCTGACTGTCTTTGAGCAGTTCGAATCATTCCCACACCCCTGGGTTCTAGACACCGTACTTAGATACAGGCGGCGATACAGAAAATCGAGTAGACAAGTGGTTTGGTGCAAGAAAACCAGAATTTTATTAAAAGCAGAATAAAACACAATCTTATGAGAATTACTGATATGGATACAGGCATAAACAATTACACTTATATGGGAATGGGGAACACACGGCACATCGAGGGAAAACAGCTACATTAACAATCCCCTTATCCTTATCCCACCCCCTAGTACCTAACTAGATTAAGCTATGAGGGGCCAGGAATTCATGCTCACCAATCCGAAACCTGTTGCTTTAACAGGGTTGGTTTTTGAGGTCCACTCTTTCTGTCCGTTGGGGTATCCAGTCACCACGTGGTCACAGGGGGCGGCGCTGAAGTTGTTTATGTGGAGCACCCTCCTTTTCCTCAGCTAACATCGTTGTCGAGTCGCGATGGGTCTTCTTCCTCGGGCAGTTGTCAACGGTATTGCTGCAGTTGGAGGTCGGTTGGCGGTCTTTACCGTCTAATGATTTTGCTTTCCAAGCCTCGAACGCCAGTTTATTCTTAAACTGGGCTATTATTGTACATTGATTTTGCTACCCATTCTTTGAACGCCAGCTTATTCTTCAACCTGGGCTATGACTCTGGGGTTTTACTGTCCATGCATGAAATGCCAACTTATTCTTCAAACGCCAGCTTATAACTAGGCATTTGTCCCCCAACGCATCTTTCTGCTGCCCTTCTCTGCTCTTATTGGTTTACCATATTCTTCATCTCATCTCGTCTCGCCTGCCCGTTTGTGGCCTGTGTGTCCTGTCTGCTTTCGAATCGGGTCCGTTCTCCTCCCACATTTTGGCTCCGGTATAATGGGCGTCCTTGGTGTTGAGCGGCGCGGGGAGTGAGAAGAGAGCCCGCCATGAGGCCAGGGCACGAGAACGAGAGGCAGCAAGCCAAGGCCACAAGCAAGAGATAAGAGAGCGATCACCACTGATGGGCCTACAATTATACCCGTTCTTCACCCTTATCTGCACGCCAAATCAGGTCAGTCCTTTGTCTAACTTTTGGCGGGCTCGTTTAAAATGATTACAGCCATTTACTTTAACGACTTCTGGAGTGGTTGTCTCTGTGTTTAATGGCCTTGATGTCCTGGTTGTTTGTCATTTATAAAACTTAATTGTCCCCATCCTGACTTGATGGTTACTGTGAGCTGTTCCTGATTAAATATGCAGAAACCTAATGGCCTCGATTTAGGCCCATTCTAACTTGATCTGTTTCAAGGCGAATGAATGCATATTCTGTGTTTGCTTTAGCTGTCTGGCTCCACAAAGTCTCTTCACAGATTCCTGCATTTTAAGTTTCATTTCAGGGCCTGTCTGTTTGCAGGGCCTTGCTTTTAAAATCCTGTCGATTTTGGTCATGAGGTTACAGAAGCCATTTTGGGTACCCTGTTTTTAATAACTTGTCCATACAGGGTCCCTTTATCCATAATTTTGGGGAATGCAGGAATTTTGAGAACCCTACAGGACAAGGAGGAGGAGAGGGTTATAAGCAAAAGAATATGAGAACAGCAAATATCAGAACACGGTTAGGCACCTACAAAAATAAGGTATGAAGCAGATGGAGCTGAGAGAAAAACTTGAATGTCAGGTTTTGCTAAGATCTGATTTTACTCCAGTATATCTTGTAGAACAACATATCTTGTGGGAGTAAAATCACAAGATCAAAGTGTGCCACACTAAGGGCACCACTTAGGCATGATGTAGGTTGTGGGGAACCACAGCAGAAAGATTTTAAGGGAAACCACCTTGTATTTTTCATTTATCGATAAGATCACTCAGGAAGTATGGAATGTACTAGTAGCCAGCCTGTAGAGGGTGGAAGACACATGAGAGAGAGGAAGGGTCTATTGCAGTCCAATTTGTTTCCTCTTTGCACTTGGGAATATAGGAAAAGGTGTAGGCCAGTCAGCCCCTCGAGCCTATTCCACTATTCAATTAGATCATGGCTGATCTGTACCTCAACTCCATTTACCTGCCTTTGCTCCATATCCCTAGATATCCTTACCAAACAAAAACTTGTCGATCTCAGTCTTGAAAATTTCAATTGACCCAACATCCATGGTCTTTTGGGGGAGCAAGCTCCAGATTTCCCCTACACTTTGTGAGAAAAAGTGCTTCCTGATTTCACTCCTGCATAGCCTAGTTCTAATTTTAAGATTATGGCCTCTTGTTCTCGATCCCTCCACCAGAGGAAACAGTTTCTCTGTACCTATCCTATCGAACCCTTAATCATTTTAAATACCTTGATTAGATCACTCCTCAACCTTCTAAACTCAAGATAATACAAGCCAAGTTTATACAACCTGTCCTCATAATTTAACCCTTTAAGTCCTGGTATCATTCTCATGAATCTGCACTGTATCACTTCCAAGACCAATATAAATTTCTTGAGGTCCAGTGCCTAAAACTTAACGCAGTGCTCCAGGTGGGGTCTGACCAAGGCTCTGTACAACTGATGCATCACTTCCTCACTTTTGAATTTCAGGCCCCTTGAGATAAAGGCCAACATTCCACTAGCCAAAGATCATTAAGCTGGGACAACAGAAATCTTTTTCAGGAAAGAATAATCAACTTTCAAAAAGCATCATTCAGAACATATGTAAATTTGTGACAGAGATAAACAAACAACAGAAAAACCGAAAAAGTTAAAAATGGAGAAGGGCCACCCACTGTGGAGGAGCTAATCCCAGAAGACAGACTTTCCACAATAATCCTGCTTTTTGAGATTGATGGCTTTGAAAGCTTAAACTCTGGGGACTTTCAAAGGAAAAGTGTACCCGTGTCATGGTAATGCTATTTCTTTTTTTAAACCCTTATTTTCCCATCAGTACATTCTGTGCCGTTCAATGAAGCAGGTTCAAAAATATCTATCATTTTGTAAAACCATGTTATTCACTGCAACCTACACGATTCTTCGTCTGTAAAATATTTAAATTATTAGTTTTTAAAATGAGATAATTTTATCCGCTAAATATGAGACAGTAGAGTTTTAGATGCTCCAATGGGACATTGCTAAACATTTTCCATCATTTGAATTATAGAGAAGTGTTTCCTTGGGAACTCTCTGAAAAACACTCCAACTTCTTCAACATCCAGCACACTAGGGAGAAACTATCTATACCCCAGGCCACCTAGAACAAGGAAGAATCACGCCTTAAAATACTTGGTGGCATATACCAACCATCAATTCATAGTAGACCCAAGTCAGGTGACGAAGGAGCAGCGCTCCGAAAGCTTGTGATTTCAAATAAAACTGTTGGACTATAACCTGGTGTTGTGTGACTTCTTACATAAATATACTAAGTCATGGCAGACTTTATATGCATTAGAACACACTATAGAAATAACAACAGAAAATGCTGGAAGCACTCAGCAGGCCAGGCAACATCCGTGGAGAGAGAAACAGAGTTAACGTTTCAGGTCTGGGACCCTTCATTAGAACAGGAAAAGGTTAGAGATGTAACAGATTTTAAGCAGGTGCAGAGGCAGGCAAAGGGGGAGGAGAGGGGAGGGGAGGGGAGGAAGGAACTGAAGGAACATTCTGTGCTAGAGTAGGAGGCAGGAGAGATTAAATGTTGCAAATGGGGATGGCAGAATCATCAACAGCCTGAAAAATGGGGGCAGGGGTTATAGTCTGAAATTGTTGAACTCGATGTTGAGTCCAGAAGTGTAGTGTATGTGCCTTTAAGGGGAGAACTACTTTTTACAGCTCCTGTATACTGTAGTACCGGCAGTGACCACACCTGTATATAACCCTGAGTAGGGATCTGTACTGTTTAGTTTTAGAGCAACCCTCATCCAGTAAACACCTATTGATTGTTCCTCTGCAGTCTCTGTCGATTATTTGAAGGACACACTACCTAAAGATTCACGGATTCAACATTGGCGACGAGGTGATTCGAACCTACCTGCAACTCTGCAGAAGAAGGCAGATTCCATCAGTGCGGGCGTCGACCATCCTGAGAGGACTTCAGCAGGCAGAGGAGGCTGTGGAGAGCTGGGCTTGGTTCTCCAGCCGCGACGATCCAGCGCAGCGGGCTGGCAGCAGGTACGGCGCAGACCCTTCCCGGACAGCGGCGGCGGGAGCCGACCGACGGCACAGAAAAAGGCCGAGCAGCGTCGACCGGTAAGAGAGAGGGTAAAGCGCACAGGGCACAGCCGGGGTTGAAGACCGAGCGGCGTCAACGAGAGAGGGTGAAGCGCGCAGGGCGCAGCAGGGGTTGAAGACCGAGCGGCGTCAATGAGAGAAGCGCACAGGAAAACGCGCAGAGTGCGGCCGGTGTTCAAGGGCTGAGCAGCGCCCGCGGGGGAAGAAAAGAAAGCGCGGGAGACGCCATTTGGGCCGCAGCGGAGAAGAAAGGGAAGCGCGGGAGATGCCATTTTGAGCCAGCGGAGAAGAAGGGAGAGCGCGGGAGACGCCATTTTTAGCCAGTCTAACCACACCAAGGGATGCAGAAGAGTGGCAGGGTCACAGCATTCGACAATGAAGTCGAAGATTTGGCGACATATGTAGAACACATAGAGGTGTACTGCAAAGCGAATGAAGTGCCAGATGCCAGGAAAGCACTGGTATTGTGGAATTCCATGGGTGCAAAAATGTACGGCTTACTGCGAAACCTAACCACCCCAGAGAAGCCAGTGGAAAAGGATTTTGAAAGCATAGTGGCAATCCTACAGGACCACTTAAACCCCACACCGCTGCTGATAGCAGAAAGATTAAAGTTTCACAAAAGGAACCACCATAAAGACGAAAGTAATGCTGAGTATTTAATGGAACTGCGCAAGCTATCGAAACACTGCCAGTTTGGAACGGGACTAGCAGATGCTTTAAGGGGCAAGTTTGTGTGTGGGCTTCAAAGTGAAGGAACCCAGAAACGGCTTCTATCAGAAAAGGATCTTACGCTGGACAAGGCTTTCAACATGGCAGTATCACACAAAGCAGCCGCACGGGGCGCTGCAGAGATACAACGGAGACCGCAAGAATATGGCACAAATGAAATGTCATATGGAGCAGTGAAGTGTTATCGTTGCGGCAGAACAACACACGACCATAAGGATTGTTGGTTCAAGGACCAAGTGTGCAGACAGTGTGGAAAAGTAGGACACATAATAAGAGTCTGCAGGTCGGGAAAGAAAACCAGCAGCAAGAAACCTCCACAGGAGAAGTACATAAAGGTACATAAGGTGACGGAGAGTAGTTCAGACGAACAGAAAAGTGATACAGACTCCGGAAGCAAGTAGCTGGGTTGTCTGAAACTACCTAATGTAACCAAAATGTAGGATCACCAAACTATCTGGGTCATGCTCAAGATAGACGGAGTCCAAGTGAAAATGGAATTGGACACAGGATCAGCCCTAACAGTCATAAACCAAAGGGACTACAAGCGGCTATTCTCACATATACCCTTGAGAGATACAGAGATTATCTTGAAGACGTACACGGGGCAAAAAGTCTACCCCAAAGGAAAAATGAGGGTGAACGTGATATACAACGGCAAGGAAACACCAAAAATGGACTTATATGTATTGCCAGATGGAGGACCACCACTACTAGGACGTGAATGGATCCGGAAGACACAGTCAGATTGGCATGCCATACAAGCACTGACGGTAGATGCCAAAAAAGGATGTCGACGTCACACCTGGACGACTGCCAAAAATGCTAACTGACGCACAAGAAGTGTTCCAGGAGGGACTTGGAACACTAAAAGGCATAACAGCGATGATCAGCATAGAGGAAAATGCAAGCCCAAAGTTTTTTAAGGCCAAACCGGTGCCTTATGTGATCCGCCCAGCCGTCGAAGCAGAGCTGGAAGGTTTGGAACGTTCTGGAGTACTGTCCAAAGTGGACTGGAGCGAGTGGGCTACACCCATCGTTCCTGTAATGAAGAGGTCATTGAGTAATACGCCTGGGGAACCAAAGAAGATTCGCATCTGTGGGGACTTTAAGGTGACAGTGAACCCAGTCCTTCACACGGTACAATATCCGCTTCCGAGGACTGAAGATATTTTCGCCTCGATATCTGGAGGAAAACGCTTCACTAAGATTGATCAGGCCCAGGCGCACCTGCAAATGGAGGTAGAAGAAGCCTCGAAACAGTACCTCACGATCAACACTCACAAAGGTCTCTACCAATACAACCGGCTGGTGTTCGGGGTAGCATCAGCTCCGGCTATTTGGCAAAGGGCAATGGATCAAGTCCTGCAAGGGATTCCAGGGACCCAGTGTTATTTGGACGACATCCTGGTCATGGGCGAAAATGACAGTGATCACCTCGCCAACCTGGAGCAGGTGCTCACTAGATTGAAGGAATATGGGCTCCGAGTTAATCGCCACAAATGCGAGTTTTTCCAGAAGCAGATCTCGTATTGTGGCCACGTTATTGATAAAGAGGGGTTACATAAGTCCCCTGAAAAGATTGAGGCAGTAGTCAAGGCTCCAGCACCGGAAAATGTGTCACAACTGAGGTCGTTCCTCGGGCTGGTGAACTACTACCATAAGTTCTTGCCGAATTTGTCTACGTTACTACACCCACTGAACACCCTACTGCAAACGGGGGTACCTTGGAAGTGGAATGACGAATGTAAACAAGCTTTCCAGAAGTGCAAAGAATTGATCACAGCAAAAGAGGTGTTGGCTCATTTCAACCCAGCACTACCAATTCGGTTGGTGTGTGATGCATCACCCAATGGTATTGGAGCGGTGCTGTCGCACAAATTCCCGGACGGCTTGGAGAGGCCAGTAGCCTTTGCGTCTCGGTCACTAACCTCAGCCGAGCGTAACTACGCCCAGATTGACAGGGAGGCCCTCAGCCTAGTGTGGGGAGTGAAAAAGTTCAACCACTATCTGCACGGGCAGAAGTTTACTTTGCTGACTGACCACCAACCACTTGTCTCCATCTTTAATCCAAAGAAGGGCGTTCCGGTGATGACTGCGCAACGGCTACAAAGATGGTCCCTTTTTCTAGGGGTGAACCAATGTGAAGTAGAGTACAAGGGCACGAAACAGCATGGAAACGCTGATGGGCTATCACGCCTGCCACTGCCTACTGCGGAGGAAGCAGCAGCAGTGGACCCTGTCGTAATATTTTATTCGACTATTATTGAACGCTTGCCAGTAACTAACGCGGATATAGAGCAGGAGACCCGAAATGACCCGACACTGTCTCGGGTATATGATTTGACGGTGAAGGGATGGCCAACACATGGCGACTCACTGTTGCCAGCATTCTCATCCAGAAGAGAACAGCGGTCAGTATACCAGGGGACCTTGATGTGTGCATCCAGAGTGGTAATTCCACCCAAGTTAAGGGAGAGAGTGCTCAATGAGCTTCACGAAGGCCATCTGGGAGGGGTGAAAATGAAAAGCCTTGCTAGGGCTTATGTGTGGTGGCCGGGGATCGATCAGTAAATCAAGGACCTGACAAAGAGCTGCTCAGGATGCCAGAACGTCCAAAATGCACCACCACATGCCCCTCTACACCCATGGGAGTGGCCCTCCTCTCCATGGCAATGGGTGCATATTGATTTTGCTGGTCCATTCATGGACTCAATGTTCTAAATAGCCGTGGATGCGCACTCAAAATGGCCTGAGGTGATCAAAATGTCCTCCACCACCACAGAGAAAACGATTGCAGTCCTACGGACCATAGTTGCCAGGAATGGCTTGCCAGAGCAGATTTGCTCTGATAACGGACCACAGTTTGTGTCCGAAGAGTTTCGGAAATTTATGAAAAGGAATGGGATAAGGCATTACACATCCGGCCCGTATCATCCAGCCACAAATGGATTGGCTGAGAGGTTCGTACAAACCTTTAAAAAGGCCGTAAGGGCCATGTGCGATGATGACATTCCACTGCAGCATAAGGTGGGCAATTTCCTGTTAGCCTACAGAAATGCGACACATGCAGTTACCAACCAGGCCCCGGCCATGATGTTCTTTAACCGAAGGTTGAGATCTCGTCTGGATTTGCTCAGTCCAAATGTACGAAGAAATGTTGAGAATAAGCAATTCCAGCACATCAATGAGAAGCCGACAAGGAGCTTCAATGTAAAGCAACCAGTCTTGGCCCGCGACTACCGAACAGAGAAATGGCAACCAGGAACGATATGCACATGGCAGGGGCCATTAATGTACGCAGTGAATGTTGGGGAGAACATTGTGAAACGCCATGTCGACCAGATCCTCGCGTCACAGGAGCGCGTCAACCCCATGTCTCACGTACCTGGTAATGAACCCGACATACAGGTAGCATCTACCCCAGAAACAGTAGTACCGGAAGCTGATGAACCAACCGACGACAGGGGGCCAGAATCGCCTCCGCTCCAAGAGCAAGACACTCAGGAAAGGCGGTATCCAGAAAGGATCAGGAAGCCGCCCCAAAGACTGAATTTATAAATGGACTATTTTCAGTTAATGTTGCATGTTAAAAGTGTTAATTGTTAAATGAATGTTATGGTACTGTTAATCTAAATGGGGAGGAATTGTAGTGTATGTGCATTTAAGGGGAGAACTACTTTTGCAGCTCTTGTATACTGTAGTACCGGCAGTGACCACACCTGTATATAACCCTGAGTAGGAATCTGTACTGTTTAGTTTTAGAGCAACCCTCATCCAGTAAACACCTGTTGATTGTTCCTCTGCAGTCTCTGTCGATTATTTGAAGGACACACTCCCTAAAGATTCACGGATTCAACAAGAAGGCTGTAAAATGCCTAATTGAAAGATGAGGTGCTGTTCCTCGAGCTTATGTTGAGCTTCATTGGAACAGTGTAAGAGGCCGAGGGCAGAGAGATCAGAGTGGAGAATTAAAGTGACAGGCGACCAGATGCTCGGTGTCACCCCTACAGACTGAATGGAGGTGTTCCGCAAAGCGGTCGCCCAACCTGCGGAGATGAGGGAGGGGACCTGAGTAGGACTGGAACAAAATGTTCCACAAAGCCCATGAAAAGGCAGGCATAGCTAGGCTTTCCCGTGCAAGCGCAGGAGATGCAACACTTGGCCTTTTACCTCCTCCCTTCCCACTGTTCAGGGCCCCAAACACCCTTCCAGGTGAAACAGCAATTTACTGATACTTCTTGCAATTTAGTAAAGTGTATTCGCTGCTCACAATGCAGTCTCCTTTACATTGGGGAGACTAAATATAGATTGGGCGATCGCTTTGCGGAACACCTCTGTTCAGTCTGTAAGGGTGACCCTGAGCTTCCGGCCACCTGTCACTTTAATTTTCCGCTCCACTCCCACTCTGATCATTCTGTCCTCAGCCTATTACACTGTTCCAATGAAACTCAACGTAAGCTCGAGGAACAGCACCTCATCTTTTGATTAGGCACTTTACAGCCTTCTGGACTCCGCATTGAGTTCAACAATTTCAGACTATAACCCCTGCCCCCATTTTTCAGGCTGTTGATGATTCTGCCATCCCCATTTGCAACATTTAATCTCTCCTGCCTCCTACTCTAGCACAGAATGTTCCTTCAGTCCCTTCCTCCTCGCTCCTCCCCTCTCCTCCCCCTTTGCCTGCCTCTGTGCCTGCTTAAAATCTGTTACATCTCTAATCTTTTCCAGTTCTGATGAAGGGTCCCAGACCTGAAACGTTAACCCTGTTTCTCTCTCCACAAATGCTGCCTGGCCTGCTGAGTGCTTCCAGCATTTTCTGTTGTTATTTCAGATTTCCAGCATCCGCAGTATTTTGCTATCAAAATACTATAGATGCTGGAAATCTGAAGTAAAGAACTGGCAGATGTTCCACCTTATCTTTCTATGAGACACTTTACAGCCTTCCAGCCTTAACATTGGTGGCTAACAAAGGAAATTAGGGATAGCATAAGATCCAAGGAGAGGACATATAAATTGGCCAGAAAAAGCAGTAAACCTGAGGATTGGGAGCAGTTTAGGATTCAACAAAGGAGGACAAAGGGATTAATTATGAGGGGGAAAATAGAGTATGAGAGTAAGCTTGCAGGGAACATAAAAACTGACTGTAAAAGCTTTTATAGATATGTGAAGAGAAAAAGATTGGTGAAGTCAAGCGTAGGTCCCTTGCAGTCAGAATCAGGGGAATTTATAATGGGGAACAAAGAAATGGCAGAACAATTAAATACATACATTGGTTCTGTCTTCACAAAGGAGGACACAAATAACCTCCCAGAGATGTCGGGGAACATAGGGTCTAATGAAAGGGAGGAACTGATAGAAATCAGTATTTGTAGGGAAATGGTGTTAGAGAAATTGACGGGATTGAAGGCCGATAAATCCCCAGGGCCTGATAATCTACATCCTAGGGTATTTAAGGAAGTGGCCCTGGAAATAGTAGATGCATTGCTGGTCATCTTCCAAAATTCGATAGACTCTGGAACAGTACCCATGGATTGGAGGGTAGCTAATGTTACCCCACTGTTCAAAAAAGGTGGTAGAGAGAAAACGGGGAATTACAGACTAGTAAGCCTGACATCGGTAGTGGGGAAAATGCTAGAGTCCATTATAAAAGATGCAATAGCAGAGCACTTGGAAAACAGTGACCGGATCAGATAAAGTCAACATGGATTTACAAAAGGTAAATCGTGCTTGACTAATCTGGAATTTTTTGAGGATGTAACTGGTAAAATAGATAAGGGAGAACCAGTGGATATGGTGTATTTGGACTTTTAAAAGGCTTTCGATGAGGTCCCGCATAAGAGATTAGCGTGTAAAGTTAAAGCACATGGTATTGGGGGCAAGGTATTGACTTGGATAGAGAACTGGTTAACAGACAGAAAGCAAAGAGTTGGAATAAACGGGTCTTTTTCCGAGTGGCAGGCAGTGACTAGTGGGGTACCGCAGGGATCGATCCTTGGACCCCAGCTATTCACAATATATATTAATGATCTGGACAAGGGAACTAGATGTAATTTTTTTAATTTTTTTTATTCATTGATGGGATGTGGGCGTCGCTGGCTGGCTAGGCCTGCATTTACTGCCCATCCCTAATTGCCCTTGAGAAGATGGTGGTGAGCCACCTTCTTGAACCGCTGCAGTCCATATGGTGTAGATACACCCACAATGCTGTTAGGAAGGGAGTTCCAGGATTTTGGCCCAGCGACAGTGAAGGAACGGCGATACAGGTCCAAGTCAGGATGGTGTGTGGCTTGGAGGGGAACTTGTAGGTGGTGATGCTCCCATGCTTCTGCTGCCCTTGTCCTTCTAAGTAGTAGAGGTCGCGGGTTTGGAAGGTGCTGTTGAAGAAGCTTTGGCGAGTTGCTGCAGTGCATCTTGTAGATGGTACACACTGCAGCCACAGTGTGCCGGTGGTGGAGGGAGTGAATGTTGAAGGTGGATGGAGTGCCAATCAAGCAGGCTAAGGCTTTGGGAAGTCAGGAGGTGAGACACTCGCCGCAGAATTCCCAGCCTCTGGCCTGCTCTTGTAGCCACAGTATTTATATGGCTTGTCCAGTTCAGTTTCTGATCAATGGTAACCCCAGCATGTTGATAGTGGGGAATTCAGCGATGGTAATGCCATTGAATGTCAAGGGGAGATGGTTAGAGTCTCATTTGTTGGAGATGGTCATTGCCTGGCACTTGTGTGGTGCGAATGTTACTTGCCACTTGTCAGCCCAAGTCTGAATGTTGTCCAGGTCTTGCTGCATATGGACACAGACTGCATCAGTATCTGACGAGTCTCGAATGGTGCTGAACAGTGTGCAATCATCAGCGAACATCCCCACTTCTGACCTTATGATGGAGGGAAGGTCATTGATGAAACAGCTGAAGATGGTTGGGCCTAGGACACTGCCCTGAGGAACTCCTGCAGTGATGTCATGTGATTGAGATGAATGACCTCCAACAACCACAGCCAACTTCCTTTGTGCTAGGTATGATTCCAACCAATGGAGAGTTTTCCCCTTGATTCCCATTGACTTCAGTTTTGCTAGGACTCCTTGATGCCACACTCGATCAAATGCTGCCTTGATGTCAAGGGCAGTCACTCTCACCTCACCTCTTGAGTTCAACTCTTTTGTCCATGTTTGGACCAAGGCTGTAATGAGGTCAGGAGCTGAGTGGCCCTGGCGGAACCCAAACTGGGCGTCAGTTAGCAGGTTATTGCTGAGTAAGTGCCGCTTGATACCACTGTCGATGACACCTTCCATCACTTTGTTGATGATTGAGAGTAGACTGATGGGACGGTAATTGGCCGGGTCGGATTTGTCCTGCTTTTTGTAGACAGGACATACTTGGGCAATTTTCCACATTGCCGGGTAGATGCCAGTGTTGTAGCTGTACTGGAACAGCTTGACTAGGGGCGCAGCTAGTTCTGGAGCACAAGTCTTCAGTACTATTGCCGGAATGTTGTCAGGGCCCATAGTTTGCAGATGACACAAAGCTAGGTGGGCATGTGTGCTGTGAGGAGGATGCCGAGAAACTCCAGTATGATTTGGACAGGTTGGGTGATTGGGCAGAAGCATGGCAGATGCAATATAAAGTGGATAAATGCGAGGCTATCCACTTTGGTGTCAAAAACAAGAAGGCAGATTATTATCTGAATGGCAATAGATTGAGAGAAGGGGAAGTGCAATGAGACCTGGGCGTCCTTGTGCACCAGTCGCTGAAGGTAAGCATGCAGGTGCAGCATGCGGTTAAGAAGGCAAATGGTATGTTGGCCTTCGTAGCGAGAGCGTTTGAGTACAGGAACAAGGATGTCTTGCTGCAGTTGTGCAGGGCCTTGATGAGACCACATCTTGAGTATTGTGTGCAGTTTTGGTTGCCTTATCTGAGGAAGGATGTTCTTGCCATGGAAGGAGTTCAGCGAAGGTTCACCAGGCTGATACCTGGGATGGCAGGAATGACGTATGAGGAGAGATTGGGTCGATTGGGCTTGTATTCGCTGGAGTTTAGAAGAATGAGAGGGGATCTCATTGAAACTTATAAAATTCTAACAGGACTAGACAGACTAGATGCAGGAAGGATGTTCCCGATGGTCGGGGAGTCCAGAACCAGGGGTCACAGTCTAAGGATAAGGGGTAAGCCATTTAGGACAGAGATGAGGAGGAATTTCTTCACCCAGAGAGTGGTGAACCTGTGGAATTCTCTACCACAGAAGGCAGTAGAGGCCAATTCATTAAATATATTCAAGAAGGAGTTGGATATATTTCTTAAGGCTAAAGGGATCAAGGGATATGGGGAGAAAGCAGGGATAGGGTATTGAATTTGGATGATCAGCCATGACCGCATTGAATGGCGGAGCAGGCTCGAGGGGCCGAATGGCCTACTCCTGCTCCTATCTTCTATGCTTCTATGTTTGCATTTTAGGGATGGGCAATAAATGCTGGCCTTGCCAGCGACGCCCAGATCCCATAAGCAAATTTTTTAAAAACACCTTTAGACTTTAACCACCGCCCCCATTTTCTCTTAGACAGCAGGTACTGGCAATGGAGGATAGCTGAAACAGAGCAAATGGGAATGGAGGAGGTATTGGCTGGTATTTGCGGGAGGATCCCCTATCGGTACATGGCCGGTGGAGTGGTCTGCACCCCTGGGGTCTAGCTGCCTTTCTTCTACCACATTCCTATGCCACAGGAGCCTCTTATTTGCCAGGTTTTCCACGCTTCCCTCTTCCTTTGCTATACTGCTGTAATCATTTACACCTCCTCTGGACGCATATTTTGTTTCTTTACTAGTCTCATTGTCACCTCATTTTGCCTTGCACCATTATCACATTTGTCATTTAATCACTTCTGCCCTGTTACAGACCTTGGGCTGGATTTTCTGAATGGAGGCATGTTGGAGGCGGGACTGCTGCTTGCCGGGTCTCAATCCCGCCTCCATCATCTTCTGGCCAACCAGCGGGATTTTCCCCTGATTGACCTTGTTAAGCCCACCCTGCGGGCTCAGCAGGCCAATTAGGGGGAAGTCACTGACAGAGCACGTCAACGTCTGATATGCCATCTGTCAAGATTTCTTGAAAGAAGAAATGTCAGCGTTTGACAGCTCTGTGAAGCTGTCAAACACTGACATTCTATGTAGTTTGATGAGACCTTGTGTTCAGGACTCATCAAACCTTTCTACTTTGTAGAAATCACCTGGCTGTTGGTTCAGAAGATCCAACAGCCAGTCTGTAAAATCTACAATGAAGATGTCAGGACTCCGGATCCAGAGGGGCTGAGGCTGTAAGCAGAAACAAAGGTAAGTGAACATTTTATAACACTTTACACTCACCTCAAATACTTACCACTCCACACTTGCACCCATCACTCACCTCTACATTGCACTTTCAGACTCCTCCGACCCCGCGGACCTTCTACTCGACTCCTCCACCCCGGCGGGGTTCTCCGAGGTCGGGAAGCCTGCACTTGAAAAGGTAAAATGGAACTAATTCTTTTTTCTGCCTGTTAACTACCTGTTAACAAGCAGTTAAAAGGGTTTAATCCTTTTCCCGCCTCGAGGAGACGGGACCCGGGTCAGGACGGCTTCCCGCTTCCTGGCAATAGGGCACAGAGGCGGGATGGGGGCGGATTTGCCAGCCGCCCCCACTTTCTGCAACTTTACCGGCAGTCCCGCCTCCATACTGTAATGATCAATAACATGTCATTCTATAGTGGACACTAGGTGGAGCCGTAGAGCTGTGTAGAGCTGTATATAGCTGTATCTATATAAGACTACACTACCCAGCTGTACATATATTAAGACTACATTACCCATGAGGCACCAGGCTACCCACAAGGCAACAGTCAAGATGGCAGCCTGCACACAGGAGCACACATGCTGCATCTCTACAGATACTGTACCTAGAGAACGTGTACTGAATAAATGACTAGCTAGAAGCTAGCTGTGTTCATAATAAGAATGTCTAGTTATTAATGAACATAACATGGTACCAGGGTGGTGAAGATCTGCTGAAAATTGTGAAAAGCGACATGGAGAATTTGAAGCCACCAGAGCGTTTGAATCTCGAGGGAAATGTCGACTACAATTGGTGGATTTTTAAACAACAATTCGAACTCTACATTGCAGCCATCGGATTCGGTACGAAGCCAGACGCAAGGAAGATAGCGTTGCTGCTTATGGTTGCAGGCACACAGGTGATAGAGGTATTTAATACATTTGTATTTAATCCGGAGGAGAACAGAGGAAAATTAGAAGATGTGCTAAAAAAATTTGATGCACATTGCTCTCCCAAAAAGAATGAGACGTATGAAAGATACATCTTCCGTTCTCGGACACAGCAACAAAATGAGACTTTTGATAGCTTTATAACTGATCTGAAACTGAAAGCACAGACATGTAATTTCTCTGAGCTCAAAGCATCCATGATTCGTGACCAGATTGTGTTTGGTATTCATGATAAAAAAGTCAGGGAACGTCTGTTGAGAGAAACCGAACTAAATTTGGAAAATGCGGTGAAAATATGCCAAGCCAGCGAGCTAGCTTGAAAGCACGCGAAGACTTTCAGTGAAATCAATAATGATGCAATTATAATCAGTGATAATGCTACTGTCGGTGCTGTGTCCTACAAGGGGAAGAAACGTGGGCAGAACAGAAATGAAAAGCAATCGGAGGATGAAATTTTTAATTGTAAATGCTGTGGTTACAAACACCAGTTAAGACAATGCCCAGCGTTTGGAAAAATGTGCACAAAGTGTAATGGAAAGAATCACTTTGCCAAACAATGCTTTTCAAAAGTAAAAACAACAAAAGGGCAACAAGTTAATGTGATTGAGGACAGTGATTTAAGTGAGACATTTTTTGTAGGAATGGTGTCATGTGACGATATCAAAAAAGATACAGAAAATGTGCAGCCCTCAGAAATTGACAATGCTGAACATAAAGTCAATGCAGTAAAAGTGGACAAATGGATGATCCCACTGCAGATAAATGGAGCATTAGTTACATTGAAACTGGACACTGGGGCAAAAGCAAACTTAATCAGTATGAGTGACATAAAAAATATGAAAGAAAGCCCAAAATACAGAAAAAGTCAGTACTACTGAAGAGCCATAATGGACAGAAAATAGATAGCTTAGGTGTATGCAGACTTAAAGTGACAGTCAAAGACAAAGTGCATCATCTCATGTTTTCTGTTGTGGCTGAAAGACTTGATTCGATACTAGGTGACAAAGCTTGTGAAGACTTAGAACTGGTCAAGAGAGTCTACCGTATAAACTGTGCCATAAGCAGACCAGATGACTCAGGTGATGAAGCAGAGAGCCCATCAAGGATGAAAAGGCCAAAGGGTATCCATGTCTTCAAAAAGCCTAGTTTCTCCAAGAAGAAAGAAAAAGACTTTAAGGTCAAAGAGAAGCCAAAGGAAGAAAAGCACAAAGAGAAAAAACACAAGGAGAAAAAGTCCAAAGATATAACCGCAGCAGATGTTATTAAGCAGTGGAAAGAGAAAAAGAAAAAGAAGAAGCTTGCACCAGAGCAGGAAGCAGTTCCGGTGGATACTCCTTCTTCCTTCAGGCCAATCTTTGGTGTTCCATTAGCCGAGGCTGCTGAGGACTATGCTGTATGATGGGATCCAGCTGCCAGCAGTTTTTCGAGAGTGCATTGACTACATTGAGAGTTATGGCATGAAGAGTGAAGGAAACACTGAAACCCTCTCCAAGCAAAGATCGCAAGGAGGCCTCGATCTATTCAAGACCAGATTGATGACAATGCCGCAACTGCATCTTGTCATTCACCGCCAGAACAATCTCATGAAGACACATCGGCCTAGAAATTCAGTATAGCCACTTTTGGGGCGGTAAAGTCGGGCGGTCGCTAAAGTTAGCGCCCGCCGGAAAGTGCAGGTCAGTTCGCCGAAATTCAGTAGATTTGGCCAAGAGTTTGGGCGAGCGCTGAAACTGGCGTTGCACTCCTATCTTTAGGCGCTAAGCCGGCGGTGCAGACTGATAATGCCGAGGCCGGGCGCAGCGCAGGTGCGGCCATGTTTTGATTGACAGCAGACACCCTGACGCCGGCCAGCTCTTAAAGGGGGAAGGGTCGACTTGGTCTGCAGCCACGCCCTGGATAGTGGAGCCCTGCAGCTAGGCCTGAACACTGCTGGTGGACCCAAATAGCACCTGAAGCCATGGTGAAGGCCCGTGAACGAGCGCAGCGCTTCTCCCAGCATGCTTTGAGGGTGCTGGTTAGGGGGTTGGAAAGGTACAAAGAGATCTTGTGCCCGGACAGTGGCAAGAAGGCTCCCAGGAGGCAGTACAGGAGAGCCTGGAGGAAAATCGCCCACAGGGTGTCAGTCAACAGCGATGTCCCCAGGACTGGTGACCAATGCCGCAAGGAGTACAACGACCTCACTCGGATGGTCAAGGTGAGTACCCTTTCCAGTGTCCTCCTCATCCTTGCATGTGCACCTCACATTATGGGCAAAGGGACCTCAAAGGCCTAATGGCCAGCCCTCCTCCCGCAGCTATGGCACTGGCATGATCCTCAATAGCACTTTCTGCACTTAACACACTGGCCAAGCTATTCGACCATGGGAGGCAGTGCACACAACAACAGGCCACCACACTGGCCAAGCTATTCCACCATGGGAGGCAGTGCACACAACAACAGACCACCACAATGTACTTAGAGGCCGTCCTTTCTCTTGCAGGCCAAGATGGCCCGGAATTTGAAGAGCCAGAATGTCACCGGGGGAGGCCGTGCCCAGTTCCAGGAGCTCAGTGAGCTGGAGGAGAGTGTGGCTCGACTCATGCGTGGCCGGGTGACTGGCCCTGTTGCCATTGGAGATGCCGACCCTGTGCTGCGACCCAATGGTAAGGACATGACCGTTTGGACCTCTCTCGTTCCCCTAGCGCATCAGATCTACATCCTTTGCCACTGTCCGAGCAATGCGCTGAATGCCACCACTCATGCCTCCCTCGCTGACGCCCTGTCCTCACTCTAAAGCTACTCTTGTGCCTTCCTGCTTTCAGCTGGTGAGGAGGAGGTCCTTGAAGCTCAGAGTGCCAGTCCCTCGGAAGAGGAGGACGACGAGGACCAACAGGAAGGCGGCACATCGGGCGAAGCCTCATCCGCGCCAGGGGATGGCAATGGAGGGGAGACGTCTTGCCTGGAGGAGAGCCAGGGGGAAGTGCTGCAGGGGGGTGTAGTTCCTGGGCCCAGTGGCGTCCAGGCACGTGGGAAGGGTCAGGCAGAACGGCGGCCTTCTCCCCAGAGGGGGCAAGTGTTGCAGGGGAGGCCAGTTCCTGGGCCCAGTGGCGTCCAGGCACGTGGGAAGGGTCGGGCAGAACGGCGGCCTTCTCCCCAGAGGGGGCATGTGTTGCAGGGGAGGCCAGTTCCTGGGCCCAGTGGTGTCCAGGCACATGGGAAGGGTCGGGCAGAACGGCGGCCTTCTCCCCAGAGGGAGAGTCCGGCCTCCAGTCCGGAGACGGTCCTCGCCCAGGAGGTGCGCCTCCTAGGTGAAATGTCCGCGGATTCTGAGCGCCGCCACAAGGAGTTCATGGGGGTTGTGGGACAGTTGCCTCAGGCCATTGAGTCCCTGGCTCATAGTGTGGCCGCTTTCGGGGTCTCACAGGCCAGGGGTGTCGAACAACTCGCGGCAGCACAGGCCAGGGGTGTCGAACAACTCGCGGCAGCACAGGCCAGGGGTGTCGACCAACTCGCGGCAGCACAGGACAGGGGTGTCCAGCAACTCGAGGCAGCGCAGGACGCGAGTCGCGAGTTCATGAGTGGTGCCGTGCAGACACTCACTGATCTGATGCGGGCACAGACCAGGGCAGTTCGGGCACTCACTTCTGCCACACTCGCTGTGTCGCGGAAGCATCGCCAGGGCACCCGCCGCCCTGCTGCAGCACAGTGGTCTGGCCTCCACCAGATTGCTGCGCTTGCTGCACTGCCAGCCCGGCCGAGTGCCAGTGTCTCTGGCGACCAGCGAGCGCCTGGCATCAGCCAGCTTGCCCCCATTGCTGCAGCCGCCACTGCAACTCCCCCAGCCAAGGTGCGACGAGCTGCTGCAGAGACTGATGCTGCCCAGCCACAGCTGCAGCAGTCAGCAGCCGGCCCCTCCAGGGCCGGTCCTCGTCTAGGCCGACCCCCAAGGGCATCTGCCGTCACGCATTCTGCCCCTCAGGAGCCTTCCGCCAGCCTTGCAACACCCACAGGGCCCAGGTTGAGGCGGAGCAACAGGTCGGGCAGGGGCCGCACAAGGCTGCACAAGGACTTGCCCTCTCGGCACACCCAGTAGAGTGTGGTGGCAACGGTTTTTTTTATATGGGGGTGTTTGTGTTGTGGGGGGGGCTTATTTTGGTAAGGCCGAGGATGAAGGCCAATTGGATGGGCAAGTTTTGTTATTCCTCCCCAGGTTGTGGGAGTGAGATATTTTTGTGACTGTTTTTTGGGGGTCTTGTCTGTTTTTCTGTTTCATGTGGGAAGGGCCCTGAGTTTGTTAAATAAAGCTTTTTATTTATTCAGCTTGTCCAGGTGTCATGTTTCCAGTGGTTGTTGCGTTAAGCGGCTGAGGGCTTGCGGAGCGGCTGCATTCAGGTGCGTTCATTGCCACAAGCCATTCCCTGACAGGGGGCCTAGAAGTGTCGTTCAATAATCCGCCGGCGGACGGCCCTTGGACCTTGTGGCTCCCTCCTGGGCTGGTACTCCTCCTCCTCCTCCTCCTCCTCCTCATGGTCCTCCTGCTCATCCTCCTGAGGTGGTGGTCCAACGTGAGGTGGCAGTGCCTGAGTCCTGCGGATAGCCAGGTTGTGCAGCATGCAGCAAACGACGACGAACTGGGAGACTCTATCCGGCGAATACTGTAGAGATCCGCCGGAGCGATCCAGGCAGCGGAACCGTTGCTTGAGGACGCCAATTGTTTGCTCAATGATGTTCCTTGTGGCTTGATGGCTTTTGTTGTATGCCTCCTCCGCAGGGGTCCTGGGCGCGCGGAGCGGGGTCATGAGCCATGTACACAAAGGGTAGCCCTTGTCCCCAATAAGCCATCCCCTTGGTGGAGGCTGTGCCTCGAACATGTCAGCCACAGTAGTCTGGCGCAGGATAAATGCATCGTGGCTGCTTCCTGGAAAGCGGGCATTGACAGCTAGGATGCGCTGCCTGTGGTCACACACCAGCTGTACATTGAGGGAATGGTAGCCCTTCCGGTTGCGGTAATTCTCGGCATTGTCGATACGTGCCCGCATAGCCACATGCGTGCAGTCAATGGCGCCCTGCACCATGGGGAAGTCCGCGATCCTGCCAAATCCGACTGCACGCTGCTCCTGCCTCTCTAGGGTCATGGGGAAGGAGATGAATTGGTGTCTCCTCGCGAAAAGGGCATCGGTGACCTGCCAGATGCAGCGATGCGCGGCGAACTGGGAGATGTTCGCTATGTCCCCAGCAGCGGCTTGGAAGGAGCCGCTTGCATAAAAGTTCAGAGCGACCATGACCTTCACTTCCACCGAGAGAGACGTCCTGCACATCAGCTGTGGACGCAGATCTCTGTGAAGCAGCTGGCAGATCTCTGCAACCACCTCCCTTCTGAAGCGCAGCCTCTTAACACAATGCGCCGCAGTCATGGTGAGATAGGACACCTGCTGCCAGTATTCCCTGAGTGGGTAAGGCCTACGTTGCCGACGCCTGATGGCCCCTCTGCGTCTAGGCATGGCTGGCCCTCTCACACAGCGTCTGCGAGCCCTTCGCACATAATGCTGGAACTGAGGGTTGGAACCCCATACAGCCCCCATAATAACCTTGCAAACAGTGAAATCACAATGATTCAAATTTCCAAGCTCTGGCCAGAAGCCAAAAATACCTCTCCTATGTTGTCCCAAATCAGTAAGCTCTGTTCCTTGGTCTCTGTCCAGAAATCCAAAGCACTGAAGTCATTGCAGCAAAATGGCTGGGCTTTATAGGTCAGTGTAAATGCCCTTTAATTAGCGCTCCCCGAGGCCCACAGGGCCTCTGTTGCGTTCCACTTCACAGTTCTTAACAGCGCCACGCCCACATTGGCCGGGCACCACTGAATTTCCGGTTTGGGGCGCACAAACAGCGTTGCACGACGAAATGACGTCATAAGCTGCACGCGCAGCTGAGCGGGAGCAAACACTTTGCGCCGGCACTAAATGTCAACTGAAGTTGGGCGTAGGCGCAGATCGTTCTGCGCCCGGGCGCTAAGTGCCTAGCGCTGCAAATCTACCCCTCTTATGGCGTTAGCGGCTGGCGAACGCAACTGAATTTCTAGGCCATCAGACTTACCCATGTTGAGAAGATCCACACGTGAAGTAAAAAAGCCGGATAGACTTAATCTTTGAGTACAATGTAAAGCTTTGAAAATGTGTTCACTGTTTTGAAAATGTTTATGTTTAAAAAGCACTAACAAAAGTGTTATTGATATTATCTTTATTGTTTTCTTGAAAGTTGATTGATATTGGCCCAGAAATTCCAGAACGGGGCTTGCAGCGCGTGCAAGCCCCATATTTGCACTTACCCCGCGCTCGTGCCGATCAGCTTCTGGGACGCCTGAACTTGCAGAAATAGAAAGCAAATTCCCGGGCAGCGTATGACGTCACGCCGCCCAGGAGTGCAGCCAGCGCGAAGCCAGGAGCGTGCAGTGTAAGTGAGACACGCCCCTTGAGGTCTCAGTTTCACTGGACACGCCCCCAATGTTTCTGTCAAGCTGCTAAGGATTTTTACATGCAAAGCAGCAGTTTAAATAGGTTTTTGGAAGTTTTTTGAAGATTTTGGTAACTTTTATAAACTTTTTTAAATGTTTACATTATTTTGAGTAATCTGAAGTAGTTTTAAAGAGAATTAAAGCAATTTAAAGACTTTTAAAAACCCTAAAAGAATTTTTTTAATTCCATTTATTTATTTAGCAATGTCGTCGTCATACGTGTCTTCACACTGTTCCCTTTGGGGAACTGTATGAAGTGGTGGAAGGATTTATGGCCATGATTAACGCTCATTCCGTGACCGTAACCATCTTTGAACCAACCATTAGGGCGGTTAGTCCTATGGCGGGAGGGTTTTACGGGCTCCCACAAGCTATACAAGGAGGGGGGGCCACCCACACCCACGGACGCAAATATCCCACTGGATGTCAACCCAGAATTTAGAGCCGGAGCTCCGACTCCACTTGCCGGGACTGTCTGGAGCGGGGTTCGAAACCCTACCCTGATCTGGCCCAGCGGCGGGGATCCTACCGCTATGACAAAGGCCCAATGCAATTAGCAACGTGAAATGGCAGCATAGGGCTCCAGTCACGGGGAGGGAAAAGGCGCAGGAAACGTATGGGTGTCACCTTTTGTGCGGAGTGGGCCTTTTGCGTAGCAGTAAGCATCCCCGCCGCTGGGCCAGAAGGAGTAGGGTTTTGAACCCCACTCCAGACAATCCCGGCAAGTGGAGTCGGAGCTCCAACTTTAAATTCTGGGTGGACATCCAGCGGGATACTTGCGTCCGTGGGTGTTGGTGGCCCCCCCCCCTCAGATGGGTTGTGGGAGCCCATAAAACCCTCCCGCCATAGGACTAACCACCCTAATGGCTGGTTCAAAGATGGTTACAGTCACGGAATGAGCGTTAATCATGGCCATAAATCCTTCCACCACTTCATACAGTTCCCCAAAGGGAACAGTGTGAGGATACGTACGATGATGACCTCTTGCGCATTGCACCTCCTTGGACCCTCAGTCGCAGATGCGAGGGGGCAAGTCGTGCAATTGTTAAATTTTTTATTTTATTGACATGTAAAATGTTGGCCCAGTAATTCCCTTCCAAATGCGCTAGTACGGTCGGGGTACTTACGCATCTGGCCGGATGAAATGCCGGTTTTCAGCATGCACAGTGCATGTGGGGAAAACTGGCATTTCCTGTCCTCTGAATGAAGGGGTTCAGAGGCAGAACGCGTGCGACTGCACAGGCAGCGCGTGCGCAGTATAATTCGCCGCTTTCATTAATGCTTTCAGTGAGGTCCAGTCATTACAACTTACACATGAAAAAAGCATGGGTACAGTTGCTCCAGAGGCTGCGGAGGAAGATATTTCTTATCGTGGAGCTTCTGAAAGTATGTATGTCTGTATATATTCCTTTGCGTGTTATGTATATATTCCTTTACTTATGTGTATGAATGTATTATTTAATTATGACTTTCAGAGAAAGTAACTTATTGGAAAATCATAATTAAAAATATACATTCATACACATTAGTAAAGGAATATAAAACATACATACATATACGTAAAGGAATATATGTGGACATACATACATAACTCATTCTCGCATTCCATTCACACAGCCACAATTGCTCCTTCTACCTACCGTTCTGAAAACCTGTTTAAAAAAAAAAAATTAAAGTTTAAAACTTACTTAAAATTTCTTAAAATAACTTCCCTCCCTTTCCCAAACCTAAATATTGCATTTCATAAGCTCCTCCATAAAATATATCTCCTTCCCCAGCCAATGAACAACTTTACACTTGCTTTTTTCACGTGTAAGTTCTAGGGACTTACCCTCACTGAATCCATCAGTGAAATCTACAAAGTTCACTGCGCAAGCGCTGCCTGTGCAGTCGCACGCGCTGTGAATAGACCTCGGGTCTGGAAATGCCGGCGTTCCCCGCATGCGCTGTTCCTGCTGAACGCCGGCATTTCCAACGGCCAGATGCGTGAGTAACCCGACCGTACTCACGCTTCTGGCCTGGAATTTCTGGCCCATTGATTTTGTTAAACCTCAAAGAAAGGGGGATGTAATGATCAATAACATGTCATTCTATATTGGACACTAGGTGGAGCCGTAGAGCTGTGTAGAGCTGTATATAGCTGTATCTATATAAGACTACACTACCCAGCTGTATAGATATTAAGACTACATTACCCATGAGGCACTAGGCTACTCACAAGGCAACAGTCAAGATGGCAGCCTGCACACAGGAGCACACATGCTGCATCTCTACAGATACTGTACCTAGAGAATGTGTACTGAATAAATGACTAGCTAGAAGCTAGCTGTGTTCATAATAAGAATGTCTAGTTATTAATGAACATAACACATACCCGCCTCCTCGGGGCTGGCAAAATCCAGCCCCTTCTCTTTTGTTCTTTCTCTACCCCCTTTTCCCTGGCTCTATGCTTGCTTAAAGGCTGTTCACCTCTAACATCTTCAAGTTCTGATGAAAAGTCATCGACTGTGTTTCTCTCCCCACAGATACCCCTGACCTACTGAGTGTTTCCAGCATTTTATGTTTTTATTTATATACATTCAGCTGTTTTATTATTTTAATGATTAATTAATTTTGTTGAATATTGTGCTCAGCGTGAAAGATGTCAGTGCTGAGGAATGAAATGTTTATACTTTTTGACCCAGGTAGCCAAAATAAAAGTATCTCTATCTACTCTTCCCTAACAATGGGGGTAAAATTCAATTGACTTTGATGGAAAAGAAAATAGAATCATAGAAATTTACAGCACAAAAGGAGGCCATTCGGCCCATCATGTCTGTGCCGGTCGAAAAAGAGCTATCCAGCCTAATCCCACTTTCCAGCTGTTGGTCTGTAGTCTTGTAATTTACGGTGCCTCGAGTGTGTATCCAAATACTTTTTAAATGTGATGAGGGTTTCTGCCTCTACCACCCTTTCAGGCAGTGAGGTCCAGACACCCACTACCCTCTGGGTGAAAAAACTTCTCCTTAACTTCCCTCTAATCCTTCTACCAATTACTTGAAAGCTATGCCCCCTGGTTATTGATCTCTCTGCTAAGGGAAATAGGTCCTTCCTATCCACTCTATCTAGGCCCCTCATAACTTTATACACCTCAATTAAGTCTCCACTCAGCCTCCTCTGTTCCAAAGAAAACAACCCCAGCCTATCCAGTCCTGGCAACATCCTCGTAAATCTCCTCTGTTCCCTTTAAAGTGCAATCACATCTTTCCTGTAATGTGGTGACCAGAACTGTACGCAGTACTCCAGCTGTGGCCTAACTAGTGTTTTATACAGTTTTAGCATAACCTCTCTGCTCTTATATTCTATGCCTCGGCTATTGAAGGAAAGTATCCTGTATGCCTTCTTAACCACCTTATCTACCTGTCATAGAGTCATAGAGTCATAGAGTTATACAGCACGGATAGAGGCTCTTCGGCCCATCGTGTCCGCGCCGGCCATCACGCCCTGTCTAATCTAATCCCATATTCCAGCATTTGGTCCGTAGCCTTGTATGCTATGGCATTTCAAGTGCTCATCCAAATGCTTCTTGAATGTTGTGAGGGTTCCAGCCTCCACAACCCTTTCGGGCAGTGAGTTCCAGACTCCAACCACCCTCTGGGTGAAAAAGTTCTTTCTCAAATCCCCTCTAAACCTCCCGCCCTTTACCTTGAATCTATGCCCCCTATTTATTGACCCTTCTACTAAGGGAAAAAGCTCCTTAGTATCAATCCTATCTATGCCCCTCATAATTTTGTACACCTCAATCATGTCCCCCCTCAGCCTCCTCTGCTCCAAGGAAAACAAACCCAATCTGCCCAGTCTCTCTTCATAGCTGAAGCGTTCTAGCCCTGGTAGCATCCTGGTGAATCTCCTCTGCACCCTCTCCAAAGCTATCACATCCTTCCTGTAGTGTGGCGACCAGAACTGCACACAGTATTCCAGCTGTGGCCTAACCAGTGTTTTATACAGCTCCATCATAACCTCCTTGCTCTTATATTCTATGCTTCGGCTAATGAAGGCAAGTATCCCATATGCCTTTTTTACCACCTTATCCACCTGTTCCGCCGCCTTCAGGGATCTGTGTACTTGCACACCCAGATCCCTCTGACCCTCCGTCTTGCCTAGGGTCTTACCATTCATTGTGTATTCCCTTGCCTTGTTAGTCCCCCCAAAGTGCATCACCTCGCACTTTTCCGGGTTAAATTCCATTTGCCACTGTTCCGCCCATCTGACCAACCCATCGATATCGTCCTGCAGACTGAGACTACCCTCCTCGCTATTTACCACCCTACCAATTTTTGTATCATCCGTGAACTTACTGATCATACCTTTTACATTCATATCCAAGTCATTAATATAGACCACAAACAGCAAGGGACCCAGCACCGATCCCTGTGGTACCCCACTGGCCACAGGCTTCCAGTCACAAAAACAACCTTCGACCATCACCCTCTGCCTTCTGCCACTAAGCCAGTTTTTTATCCAACGTGCCAAGGCACCCTGGATTCCATGGGCTCTTACCTTCTTGACCAGTCTCCTGTGCGGGACTTTATCGAAGGCCTTACTGAAATCCACGTATACCACATCCACTGCGTTGCTCTCATCCACACACCTAGTCACCCCCTCAAAAAATTCAATCAAATTAGTCAGACATGATCTTCCCTTGACAAAGCCATGTTGACTATCCCTGATTAATCCTTGCCTCTCCAAGTGGAGACTGATTTTGTCCCTCAGAATTTTTTCCAATAATTTTCCCACCACTGATGTTAGGCTCACTGGCCTGTAGTTCCCCGGTTTTTCCCTACTCCCCTTCTTGAATAATGGAACTACATTAGCGGTTCTCCAGTCCTCTGGCACATCCCCTGTGGCCAGAGAGGTTCTGAATATGTGTGTTAGAGCCCCCGCAATCTCTTCCTTTGCCTCACACAGCAGCCTGGGATACATTTCGTCCGGGCCTGGGGATTTATCCATTTTTAGGCCTGCTAAAACCGCCAATACCTCCTCCCTCTCGATGTTAATGTGTTCGAGCATATCACAGTCCCCCCGCCCTATTTCTATGTCTACATCGTCCCTCTCCATAGTGAAAACAGATGCAAAAAATTCATTTAGAACCCCTCCTACATCTTCCGGCTCCACACACAGATTGCCACTTTTGTCCCTAATGGGCCCTATTTTTTCCCTAGTTGTCCTCTTACCCTTAATATACTTATAAAACATCTTAGGATTTTCCTTTATTTTGCTCGCCAGTGTTATTTCATGGCCCCTCCTTGATCTCCTAATTTCTTTTTTAAGTATCCCCCTGCACTTTTTGTACTCCTCTAGGGCTTCCTCCGTCTTTAGCCTTTTGTATCTGCCAAAAGCCCTCCTTTTTTTTCTAATCCATTCTCGTATATCCCCTGACATCCAAGGTTCCCTGTGGTTTTTGGAACCACCCTTGACCTTTACGGGAACATGTTGCCATTGTATGATCTCAATCTCCCTTCTGAAAGCCTCCCATTGCTCCGATGCGGATTTTCCTACAAGTAGCTGATCCCAGTCCATTTTGGCCAGATCCTGCCTTATCCTATTAAAATCGGCCTTCCCCCAATTTAGAACCTTTATTTCCGGCCCATCCCTGTCCTTTTCCATGACCACCTTAAATCTCACCATATTATGGTCACTGTCACCAAAGTGCTCACCTACTAGTGCTTCTTCCACTTGGCCGGCCACATTCCCTAGAATTAGATCCAGTACCGCCCCCTCTCTTGTAGGACCTTCTACATGCTGGCTCAAAAAGCTCTCCTGGATGCACTTTAAGAATTCTACACCCTCTGTGCCTTTCACACTCTGACTATCCCAGTTATCTGTAGACATGCATTCCAAGGTCCCTCTATTCCTCTACATTTCTCAGCATCCTACCATTTATTGTGTATTCCCTTGCCTTGTTAGCCCTCCCCAAATGCATTACCTCACACTTCTCCAGATTGAATTCTATTTGTCATTTTTCTGCCCACCTGACCAGTCCATTGATATCTTCCTGCACTCGACAGCTATCTTCCTCACTATCAACCACACGGACAATTTTTGTATCATCTGCAAACTTCTTAATTATGCCCCCTACATTGAAGTCTAAATCATTGATATATATACCACAAAAATCAAGAGACCTAGTACTGAGCCCTGCGGAATTCCACTGGAAACTGCCTTCCAATCACAAAAACACCAGTCGTCCTTTACCCTTTGCTTCCTGCCACTGAGCCAATTTTGGATCCAACTTGCCACTTTCCCTTGGATCCCACGGGCTTTTACTTTTTTGACCAACCTGCCACGTGGGACTCCATCAAAGACCTTGCTAAAATCCATGTAGACTACATCAAATGCACTACCCTCATCGACCCTCCTTGTTACCTCCTCAAAAAATTCAATCAAGTTAGTCAGACATGACCTTACCTTAACAAATCCATGCTGGCTGTCCTTGATTAATCCGTGTCTTTCTAAATGATTAATAATGTATCTCAGAATTTTTTCCAATAATTTTCCCACCACCGAGGTTAGGCTGACTGGCTTGTTATTACTCAGTCTATCCCTTTCTCCCTTTTTCAACAACAGTACAACAATAGCAGTCCTCCAGTACTCCGGCACCACACCTGTATCCAGAGACAATTGAAAAATGATGGTCAGAGCCTTTGTTATTTCCTCCTTTGCCTCTCTTAACAGCCTGGGATACATTTCATCCGGGCCTGGCAATTTATCTACTTTCAAAGATGCTAAATCTCTTGATACTTCCTCTCTCTATATATTTATCCCATTTAATATTTCACACTCCTCCTCCTTAACTACAATGTCTGCATCGTTCCTCTCTTCTGTGAAGACAAACACAGAGGGCTGGATTTTGCTAGCCGAGATGAGTTGGGAGTGGATCTGTTGCCTTCCGGGTTCTAGTCCCGCCCCCAGTGACGTCCGACGCACAGACGCTATTTTCCCCTGATTGGCCTTGTTAAACCAGCCCTGCGGAGTCAGATGACGTCAGTTGATGATGCTTCATCTGCCGGTTTTCTTAAAGGGACATGAAGCATTAATTTTTGACATGATTTGACAGTGTTTGACAGCATTGAGGTGCTGTCAAACACTGACAATCACTGTACAAAGGTGAGCCCTTGCACCAAGGCTCTCCAATGACTCTCTCCTTAGGATCAAACAGATGCAGCTGCAAGTGAGGGTACAGAAGCGACCTGTCACTTCTCCCAATGAGGTGAGGCCAAACAAACACTTCAAAGCTTGTCACCTACAGAAACATCTAAACACATTAAAAATGACTTTCCCAATATTTACTTAACTCTAATACTTACCAGTGTCCCATTGCATCCTTCACACCACTTCTGCAGCTGCCATAATCATAATCATAATAATCATAATCAACTTTATTGTCATTGTTAGTGCACAAGTGCAGTACAACGAAATGAAGGCTTGCGGCTCCCGAGATTGTACATTTAGATTAAGACATTTAAACATTCAACATACATTTGGCTTGTAATACATTAACATAAACATAACCATAATAAAGTGCATTGGCAGATGTGCAGGCTTTAGAGTTTATTTGTGAAGTTCAGTAGGATGACAGCCCTGGGAAATAAGCTGTTCCTAAATCTGGTCGTACGGGTGCGAATGCATCTGTAGCGTCTCCCAGATGGCAGGAGGGTGAACAGTATGTGGCTGGGGTGGGTAGGGTCTTTGATGATGGACCGTGACCTCCGTAAACAGCGTTTCTGGTATATGTGCTCTATGGTCGGTAGCCGGGTGCCGGTAATGCGTTGGGTAGTTTTGACTACCCGCTGCAGTCTATACCATCTATACACAAACATTACTACAGACCTACATCACGCCTCACTTACCCCAGCAGGGTTTCCTGATGTCAGGAAGCCCACAGCAGAAATTTCAAAATGGGAAAAAGCCTCTTAACTGCCGGTCAACTATCTGTTAACCAGCAGTTAAGTGGCTGCAATCCTCTTCCCGCTTCTAGGAGTCGGGACCCTGAGCAAATCAGGGACCCTTCTCCCGGGAAGATTGGTTAGAGGCGGGTTGGGAGCGGGTTCGGGACCTGCTCCCATTCTTTTTAATTTTCCCAGCAGTCCCGCCTCCAGATCCGCCGCCTCAGGGCTGGTAAAATCCAGCCAAAGTGTCCATTAAGAACCATGCCCATGTCTTCCACCTCCACACATAGGTTACCTTTTTGGCCTCAAATAGGCCCCACTCTTTCCTTAGTTATTCTCTTGCTCTTTATCTATATATATAAAGCGGCATGTCTCTCTGTCTCTCTGTCTCTCTGTCTATCTGTCTGTCTGTCTCTCTGTCTGTCTCTCTGTCTGTCCGGCTATACAATCAAAAGTTATAGAGCGTACCTGCACATATGTTATATCAAAAGAAAGCTCATCATTAGGGGACTCTTGTAGGCATATTTACTTTTTGGTCGGACAAAAATTGTGCCGACGGTATCCAGAAAACGTTCAAAATTCCGCTCATTATCCGCTCATTAGCATCGAGTGACGTGAAGGTTGACCAATCATACAGTCGAGCAACCCAACGGTCGACCAATCACTGCATCATGGGGGCGGGTTCATAGCGCGTGCGGGCGGGCCATCCTAGAGTCGAGTGACAGGACGATTGACCAATCCTACATTTCAGTGAGCTGACGGTTGACCAATCGGTACATGTGTGGGCGGGCCTTATCATTCTGAAATGAGGTGAGTGGCCGCCATCTTGATTCCAAACTCTTCATTTCTTTTTCCCACTTTCTACGTGTTTCTTTTCAAATGTACATTTCCAGCAAAAAAAAAGTTGCTTTTAAAACACAAATTGTTTTTAAAAAAAGTTAATTAATTTGTAAATCTTTTGTCTAACCTGTATAATTTTCCTACCTTTCACCGTTTTTCCAGGCCTCGAAGCCTGGGCCTCTGTTGCTCAGCCACGCCCGAACTAGGCACCCCCCGTCGTGCTCAACAAGCGGCCCGCGATCGCCGCCATCTTTCTGAAGGCTGGAGGGGGCGGGCCTGAGCCGAGCGTTGCCACCGCCGCCATCTTAGTAAAGGCGGGCGGGGCGGGAGTCAGCGCGCGCCTCAACTTCGGCCCGGAGCGCGACTTGAGTCCGGCCGGGCCTCACGCGGTATGTTGCGCACCGGCCGGCTCTGAGGCGCTGCTGAGCAGCGGCGTTTCTCTCTCTGGTCTTGAAGCCGGCTCGGGCAGGGGGCCGGTGCTCGGGAGGGCGGGAGCACGGGGCTCGGGAGGGCGGGAGCGCGGGGCTCGGGGGGTCGGGAGCGCGGGGCTCGCGAGAGCGGGAAGGGGGCGAAGAGTTACCCCGGCAACTGGGCCCAGCCCTCACTGCGGCCGCGGGGCCAACTCGCCCTCATCTCTCTCCTTCCCTCTGTCTCTCTCCCCTCCCTCCCCCCTCTCCCTCCTCGTCCTTCCTCATCCCTCTCCCCCTCCTCCTCACTTTCTCCTCCCCCTCTCCCCTCTCCCCCTCTCCCCCTTCCCCCTTCCCCCTGCCCCCTCTCTCTCCCCCTCTCTCCCTCCCCCATCTCCCCTCCCCCTCCACCCCCCTTGCCCCCCCTCTCCCCCTCCACCCCCCCTTTCCCCCCTTCCCCTCCACCCCCCTCGACCCCCTTCCCCCCTCTCCCCCTCCACCCCCCTTCCCCCCCTCTCCCCCTCCACCCCCCCTTCCCCCTCCCCCACTTTCCCCCTTCCCCTCCCCCCTCCCCCCTCCTCCCCTCCCCCCTTTCCCCTCCCCCTACCCCTACCCCTACCCCCCTTCCCCCTACCCCTACCCTCCCTTCCCCCTACCCCTACCCCCCTTCCCCCTACCCCTACCCCCCTTCCCCCTACCCCTACCCTCCCTTCCCCCTACCCCTACCCTCCCTTCCCCCTACCCCTACCCTCCCTTCCCCCCAGTCGCTCTCTCTCTTCCCCCCAGTCGCTCTCTCTCTTCCCCAGTCGCTCTCTCTCTTCCCCCCAGTCGCTCTCTCTCTTCCCCCAGTCGCTCTCTCTCTTCCCCCCAGTCGCTCTCTCTCTTCCCCCCAGTCGCTCTCTCTCTTCCCCCCAGTCGCTCTCTCTCTTCCCCCCAGTCGCTCTCTCTCTTCCCCCCAGTCGCTCTCTCTCTTCCCCCCAGTCGCTCTCTCTCTTCCCCCCAGTCGCTCTCTCTCTTCCCCCCAGTCGCTCTCTCTCTTCCCCCCAGTCGCTCCCTCTCTTCCCCCCAGTCGCTCCCTCTCTTCCCCCCAGTCGCTCCCTCTCTTCCCCCAGTCGCTCTCTCTCTTCCCCCCAGTCGCTCTCTCTCTTCCCCCCAGTCGCTCTCTCTCTTCCCCCCAGTCGCTCTCTCTCTTCCCCCCAGTCGCTCTCTCTCTTCCCCCCAGTCGCTCTCTCTCTTCCCCCCAGTCGCTCCCTCTCTTCCCCCCAGTCGCTCCCTCTCTTCCCCCAGTCGCTCTCTCTCTTCCCCCCAGTCGCTCTCTCTCTTCCCCCCAGTTGCTCTCTCTCTTCCCCCCAGTCACTCTCTCTCTTCCAACAACAACATGCCCTCAAAAAACCCTCGGCACCACCGGGCACGTTAGCTAGTTTATTTATAAAACATCTTTGGGTTTTCCTTGATTTTTTCATGCTCTCTTTGCTCTCCTAATTTCCTTTTTAATTTCACCCCTATACTTTCTATACTCCTCTAGGCTATCTGCAGCATTTAGCTCTCGGTATCTGACAAAAGCTTTTTTTTTTCCTTATCCTACCCTATATGCGCCTTGACATCCAGGGGGGTACTAGATTTGGGAGTCCCAACCTTTTGCTTTGTGGGCACATGTTTGCTCTGAACCCTCCCTATCTCCTCCTTGAATGCCTCCCACAGGTCTGACACTGATTTACCTTCAGTAGCTATTTCCAATCCACTTTTGCTAAATCACATCTCAGCTTAGTAAAATTGGCCTTTCCCTAATCAATTTACACCTAGCGGCATGTAAAGCAGGCTGTCTATTCCCTATTGCCCGGTTTGTGCTATCGCCAAATTCGAATTTAATACACAACGGGATAGATCTTGACTTTATGCGATTGTGTAAAACAGCTGATAGCGAGTCGGCAGCCCATTTCTCATCTTTCCCATTGAAATCAAAAGAAATAATACATGTGAGAGATGTAAAATGGGCTGATGATTCGCTATCACCCGTTTTACAGTATCGCACAAAGTCAAGAGCTACCCCACGTGCCTTCATTCCAGCTTCAGAAGAGTACAACTTGGGAGCTGCACTTCAGTCACAGATGAATCATTTGAAGCTCACAAGATACTGATGATCACTCTTGGATTAGCTATTGATACAGGGGGGTCGACAGCAGCCCCGAGTGGGTATCTGACAGGTTAGGCCGGGGGGGGTGCGGTGGGGGGGTGGGGGTATGGAGTTGGTGGGGAGGGTGGTCAGTGCAAGTGCAAAACACACTTTTCAGGCCCAGGGTATTTTAACTTCCAGACCTCATCTACTTGCTGCTGATCAGCTGCCCAGCTGAAACAGGCAGAAAGCAAAGGTTTTGGCAGCCGGAGGCCACTGACCAGTATCGAAAGTAGGCTCGCCAACAAGCTGCTAAGTCACAGAGATGGGATTTCGGGAAGGTCTCACAGGAGGGAAGGGAGGAACCTGATGCAGGGGAGGCCGCTCCTCTTGGTCCTAGAAGAGAAAGAATTTGAGATTTGGACCACCTCTTTGTCCTCCCAACAGCTGCTGACCTGCCTCAATGTAATGGGACCCATTGCATAAGTTTATGAGGCTCCTGTCCGGTCTGGTGGGCACCTCAGCCATTGAACTGCAGTGAGCAGCAAAAATGGTGGCCAGTGGGATTCTGGCGGGAATGGGCAGCAAGGCTGAATGCTCCATTTTAAAGGCCCGCGTCCCATTCTGACTGGGCTTGTTGACTTAAAGTTTCCCCCGTTATTCTGCTTTAGTCGGGCCAAGCTTATTACAGATTATCTAATTTATTGCACTAGATGCAGATAATGACCTTCTGCCATTAAAACATCTGAGTAGTTGGGTTTCACGGAACACACAGGGCTGGATTTTGTCAGTGTGGGCGGGCTGGGGTGTGTCAGGTGGAAATCATGTCAGGGCCCCGACTCCTAAATAAAGTGTTGAAAAAGTGCTATTTTCCCCTAATAGGCAATTGATTTCCTGCATGTGGGAACCACTGGCCCAATTAGTCTTTTCATACAGAAAGTCACCTCCGATGACGTCATCAATGCTGTTGGATTTAAGGCCTGCAAGCAGCCTTGATTCTTCTGAAGACTGCAAAGGCTCTGCAATTTATATGAAGGAGTTGAATTGTGGAAAATGTCAACGATCAAGCAAAGGTGTGCTCCTCAGTTTGATGAGACCTCCCTCCAAGCTCTGGTGTATGGAGCCAGTTGTAATAAGGAGGTGCTCTTCCCTTCCTCAGGGAGAAAAGAGCCACCCCAGCAGACAAAAGCTGTGTGGCTACAAGTGGCCCAGGTTGTCAACTCCATTTCAATGAGCCGCAGAACCTGGCTGCAAATCAGGAAGAGGTTTCATGACCTTCTCCGCACCGGAAAAGTGAGTATGACTTTCCCATCACCCTCAATCTGATCCCCAACGCCTCTCCTCACCAGCACTCTGCTTTGCCAACCTCTTCCTCCACATCCCACTTGACCCTTACATTCCTGCACCCTTACCCATTCCCTCTCTCTCTGTGGTCACATTCATTTAACTATTCGACCATGCAGCCCTCACACTTCCTATCACTGTGATGACATGACAACAACTCCTTACAACACACAGGGAGGGTCCTTTGTATCCTTCTAAGCATCTATGCTATGCATTCACTACCCTCACTCCTTCCATGGTCCATGGAGGAGCTTAGTCACAAGGATATTGAAAACATGGTCATTGTTCAGAATAGAATGACATCTCTTGAGGAGCGATGGTCAGCTATTGAGCAAACAAAGCAGACCTTCATGCAAGTCCTCTGGAGTAGGACTTCCAGTGCAGAAATGGGTCCTTGTGGCCCCCCTGCAGTGCAGCAAGGTGCTGTCAAGCCACTTGCTACCTCTGAAGTGGGGCTGACCCATGAGAGGGATGTTGGTGGCAGACAACAAGGAAGTGGGGGCTCCTCTCCAAGCGCTCACATGACCCTGCCACTGCAAAGCCCTCGGTCAGAGCCCCACCAGAGTCCTCACCCAAATGAGATGGGCGTCTCAGCCCATGCCCAGCCATAGGAGCAGCAGACAGTTGGCGAGCCTGCACAGGTTCGCCACCCCAGAGGATGCCCGCCAAAGGCGTCGAGACAGGAGCAGCAAGAGAGCAAGCAAGGGGCCTCCACATCTGCTGAAGCCACAGGGGAAGCACCACGTAGGAGCACGCGTAAGAGGAAGATAAAGCACAAGTAGTCACAAGGGTAGTCACTTGGGTGCTGTGTTGTTTTGTTTTTGGACCAGCCATCATTGTCATTGTATTATAAAGTGTTTTGATGGCAAACTGTTGAGGTTGTGGCCCCTGTCATTTCGCAGATGGGACTTTTACATTGAGGGCTTAGGGCACCTTGCGATTATCAGAATGGTGGTCAGAGTGATATGATTCCGTAGGTTCTTCTCCATTGTTGATGATCTGGTAAGAAGGAGTGAGACTAAAGTGTTTGATTGTGCAGGCTAAGCAAATCTGGCCAGGATGAGTGTGTCCCTTGCAGCAATGTTGTCGCGGGCTGGCACCTTCTGGCCTGTGCACATTCAGGTGGGTGACTAGCAGCTTGGTGCTCCTGTTGATGCTCCTGCTGTTGGTGCTGCTGCTGTTCATGGTTCTGCTGCTGCCGCGGCTGGTCTTCATCCAAATCTGATGTCCAGGAGGAAAGGAATTAAATGTTCGCCATGCTTCTGGAATATGCCTCAGTTGAAGAAGCGCTTAGTCAAGGTGGGGAGAGGGGTTTCCAAGAAGGTCACACTGGAGATGGGTGTCAGGCTCCAAACTTCCACAACAATGAGTATGCCTGCTAAAAGCTCCCCCAGACCTGAAACAACAAAGTTCTGCCACCTGCAAATGATCATCGGTGAAAACTCCTTTGTAATGGTGGAGCTGCAGCTCTTCGTAAGCAATCCACCAGTGAGGCCGCCAGGATTACCTGGCGTGTTCCAGAGGAGGCGTGTAGGATGGCGGAAATGTGTTCAAATCGGAAAGGCCTCTCAAAATGGGATTATAGAGGCAATTAAGTGGTTGTTAAGGGCCTTAAGGGCCTATCCCGCCTCTTAGAGGCGGGATGGAAAGCGGGTCAGAAAACACGCACCTGGGAAAATTGCTCAGAGTCGGGATGGAGGCGGCATCGGGCCCGCCCACAAGATTTGGTGATTTTAATAACTCGCACGCCTCCAAACCTGCCTCCTCGGGGCTGGGTAAATCGAGCCCACAGTCTCCAAGGGGTAGGAATCAGAGCCCAGGTCAACATTGTTTTTGGTGAACATGGTAGTTCCTATGCACTGGGATTAGAAGCGCTTCCTAACCGCTGCTACAATAGGTTACGTTGATATGTTTGGCTTAAAGTTTGAAAAATCAGGAAACATAGAAATATAGAAGATAGGAGCAGGAGTAGGCCATTCGGCCCCTCGAGCCCACTCCGCCATTTAATGAGATCATGGCTGATCATCCAAATTCAGTACCCGGTCCCTGCTTTCTCCCCAAATCACTTGATCCCTTCAGCCTCAAGAAATATATCCAACTCCTTCTTGAATATATTTAATGAATTGGCCTGAACTGCCCTGTGTGGCAGAGAATTCCACAGGTTCACCACTCTCTGGGTGAAGAAATTTCTCATCTCAGTCCTAAATGGCTTACCCCTTATCCTTAGACTGTGACCCCTGGTTCTGGACTCCCCCGCCATCGGGAACATCCTTCCTGCATCTAGTCTGTCTAGTTAGAATTTTATAAGTTTCAATGAGATCCTCTCTTATTCTTCTAAACTCCAGCGAGTACAAGCCCAATCGACCCAATCTCTCCTCATACGTCATTCCTGCCATCCCAGGTATCAGCCTGGTGAATCTTCACTGCACTCTCTCCATGGCAAGAACATCCCTCCTCAGATAAGGTGACCAAAACTGCACACAATACTCAAGGTGTGGTGTCACCAAGGCCCTGTACAACTGCAGCAAGACATCCTTGCTCCTGTACTCGAATCCTCTCGCTATGAAGGCCAACATACCATTTGCCTTCTTAACCGCCTGCTGCACCTGCTTACCTTCAGTGACTGGTGCACAAGGACACCCAGGTCTCATTGCACTTCCCCTTTTCCCAATCTATTGCCGTTCAGATAATAATCTGTCTTCCTGTTTTTGCTATTATTCGGAACCTTTCTTAATTTACAAGTGATTTAATCGTTCAGGTTTACTGTCCCAAGGTTATTAAGAGCAGATGCTATGCTAAGTATCCTGGAGTGTACTGGTTCCCTGAACTCCAATACAACTTCTCTTGTCTAACGGAATGGTCTTAAGGGCTAATTTGGACAGGGCCCAAAAACAGGTGCTGGGATTGCGATGTGGAACAAGGAAATGGCAGAGACTTCAAACAAATATTTTGTATCTGTCTTCACAGTAGAAGACACAAAAAGTATAACAAAAATAGTTAGGAACGAAGGGGCTATTGAGAGTGAGGGACTTTGGGCTGGATTTTGCCGGCACTCAGAGGGCAGGTTCGGAGGCGGGTCAGCTGTCAAAATAGCACAAGATTGACAACAAGTAGGAAACCCGCTGCCAACCCGCCTCCACACGAGTCTCCCAGGTGTCAGGTCTATCTGTGCAGAACAGACCCAACACCAAGTGGCAGAGGAGACAATTGAGCTCATTAAATGGCTTGTTAACAGCCAATTTAAAGCTATTTTGAGCCTACGTTCTAATTTTACATGCTCCCCCACGGGTTACCCGCTACTCGGGGAACACGCCAGCTCACCCTGTCGTGAGTTGAGTCTGCTTTGATTTATCTGATTACCTGACAGCTGCAGAAGTGGTATAAGGGATAGCATTGCAGCTGTTCAGTTTCAGAGCTCAGATACTGTTGGTTACTGCATATAGGAGGAAACATTTGGTTGGTTAGCACCTCCCATTAGCACTTCCGGGGGGCACTAATGGAGCGCTAGCAACTTAGCACCCGAGCGGGGCGATTTTAGCACTGCTTGCGAAATTGACCTGTCGTTTTGCGCGGCGCTAAACACTAACGCCATGATCGCTTGCGCCTGCAGATCTTGACATCATGCAAGTGTGCAACGCCCCGGTAGTGCCTGCTGCTAGGAACGACAGGTAGAGGGGGACGTTTTGAAGTCGGGAAGGGGCTGGGGGAGCGCTATTTAAAGGTGGCTGCTTCCTGCTTTTTCTTGTCAGAAACATTTTTGGTACACGCAGGTTGAGAGAGAGAGAGGCGTCTGGAGATTTAATGCTATCTTAAGGAGTTTTGGTCTTCAGCAACACTTTTCAGGTTCCTATTTATCTGCGTTTCATATTTACCACATTTAGAAGACTAAATGGGTGCTTTACTAACTCGGGGCGTCGTCCACCAGCTTCATCTTCGAAGGCAGCAGAGGTGCAAAGATAGAGTGGCAAACATGGCCAGAGGGAGGAGGACCAACAGACCTCCGCACAGGAGACCTTACCCTCCCAGGGTATTCCGGGAACAATTCTCCTATATTCATTTGTCCGAGGAGCAGTGTTTCAGAAGGCTGAGCTTCAGCAAGGAGGTGGTCACTGAGCTCTGCCACATCCTGCAGCCAGAGCTCCAGCCTCAGCTCAGAACCAGAACGTCTCTGTCGGTGGCAGTGAAGGTGACATTGGCTCTGAATTTCTATGCCAGCGGCTCCTTTCAGGCTTCAACTGGGGACATAGCAAATATATCCCGGTTCGCTGTCTATTGCTGCATCAGGGAGGTCACAAATGCTCTATACAAAAGAAGAAGACAGTACATCACTTTCCCCATGACCCGGGACAAACAGCGTGAACGCACATGTGGCTTTGCTAGGATAGTGGGCTTCTCCATGGTTCAGGGCACCATTAAATGCACGCATGTGGCATTGAGGGCACCTCATGAGAATGCAGAAGTCATAGAGTCATAGGGCAGGGTTTTCATTGGGCCGTGGAGTCAGGATTGGAGGCGTGGGGAGGGTTAAAATCCTGAAATCAGGGGTCCCGACCCCATCCCGCCTCCATGCCAGTTTCAAAGGAGGCGGGTATCAGCCCCGCACTGGGACCCGCCTACCCAAGGCGGGAAGGAATTAGTGCCAATTAACTGCCTGTTAACAGGTAGTTAACAGGCAGTTTTTAGTCTAACCCCTATTTTTGATGTTGAATTGTGGGATTCCCGACAGCGCCAAACCACGCCAAGTTAGAGGAGGAGGGCCATTGGGTTGAAGGACTTGGAGGGGTCAAGATGTCGGTGTTCAGGTGAGTGATGTGTGCATGAGTGCAAAAGTAAGTGTGTTTGGTGTGTCTAAAGTGATTAAATAAGTTTTACATACCTTTTCTTACCTTCTCAGCCTTCCTTCCTTTAGGCCTCGGGAGTCCCTCATCTCACCGGCACAGAAAGCAGAATGGCTGTGAACTGTCAAAAGTGACAGCCTGCAGCTTTCTGTGCAGGAGAGATTTCTAACTGAGTCTGTGGAGAAGGACTCATGTTAGAAGTAAGACTGTCAGTGTTTGACAGCTTCAAACAGCTTTCAAACACTGATATTTCATCTGTCAAAACCTCTTGACAGATGAAATTTCAGTCTGTGACGTCACCTGTTGCCGGGTGGCCCTTGATTGGCCTGCTGAGCCCGCTGGGTGGGCTCAACAAGGTCAATCAAGTTAAAATCGCGTGGATTGGCTGCATCTCAATGGAAGCGGGACTACAACCCCGAAAGTTGTAGTCCCGCCTCCAACCCCACTCCTGAATGAAAATCCTGCCCATAGAGTCATAGAGTCATAACGGCACAGAAGGAGGCCATTCGGCCCATCGAGACAATGCCGGCTCTCTGTAGAGCAATCCAGTCAGTCACATTCCCCCACTCTATCCCCGTAGCCCTGCAAGTTTATTTCCCTCAAGTGCTTATCCAGTCTCCCCTTGAAAACATTGAGTGTCTCCACTTCCACCACTTCCATCAGCAGCAAATTCCAGGTCATCACCACTCGCTGCGTAAAAAAGTTTTTCCTCACTTCCCCCCCTGTATCTCTTGCCCAAAACCTTAAATCTGTGTCCCCTAGTCCTTGTACCATCAACTAGTGGGAACAGCCTTTCCCCATCAAAATCTTGTACACTTCTATCAAATCACCTCTCAACCTCCTTTGCTCTAATGAAAACAAATCCAGCTTCTCCAACCTGTCCTTGTAGCTAAGATCCCCCATCCCCGGAACCATTCGGTTAAATCTCCTCTGCACCCTTTCAAGGGCCTTCACATCCTTCCTAAAGTGTGATGACCAGAACTGGATGCAATACTCCAGTTGTTACCTAACCAGCACTTTATAAAGGTTCAGCATAACTTCTCTACTTTTGTACTCAATACCTCTATTTATGAAGCCCAAGATCTGTAAGATTCGAAAATTTTCATTAAATAATCACGCAAGAAAACAGGATTAATAATACAGCTTTATTGACCAAAAGAAGCTTATACAGAAAACCCTTTGATAAAAAGGGGCATACAAAATGGCCGCCGGACCTCGTGATCAGTTTCTTGGACCATTTGATTTCTGTTACTGCAAGCCAGACAGGCTTGTGGATTGAGAACAGTAAGCCCGCGAAAGCCAGTATCGGGAAACCGAAACTCAGGGAAATGGGCATACATATTCATTTGGATTCTAAGTACAAGACAGTTTCAGGTAACAGGATGGGGCCCATCAAGATATGGGCAGACAATTGAATGAACACTTAAACCCATTTACTGTACAAAGGAAAAACCGTTTAACAGCCATCAAGGGCAATCTCCAGACCGATCAATATGCGAACCGAGTTACGGTGACAAAGTAAAAGACATTATCGGCCAGGAAGGCCAGTTAAGCTATCACTGGCTCCCGTTATAAGACAAAGCGCCCCTGCAGAGATTTCTGCCCGCCAAAATCATTACAAAGACTGGACTATGATCTGGCGGGAGATAAGACTGTCCCAAAAGGGTATAACTATGGATTTGAAAAGTCCATCAGGGCGTATTGCGATTCTCATAGGGGACACACACACTGGAGACCACGCTTCACCTCAATGGCTATGCTTCATTCGTAGGACGATTCACTTCTTCGGTACGATTCATAACTTCGGTGATGATGAGAAGACTTTGGCTGGGAAGCCAGCTCGGCTAGGCAAGGCTCAACCATGACGGGAAGACGAAGAAGGGTGGCCCAGGTACTTTTGTCGGGAGATCATCGACGACCCAGGCCGAAGGAGAAGACACCCTCTGGAAAAACCCAAGCCAGGCGGGAAAGAGAAATAAACGGACTCTCCCATGTGCATCCAGTTATTCAGCAGGTTTCAACTGATTTCAGTCATGACGAGCGCTCATCAAGGCTGTGTCCACTGCCTCCTCGCCTGAGAGAGAGAGAGAGAGAAAAACAAGCTGCGCCAGAAGTTTCCAAATCCACGTGACGACGGAAAGCTGTGCCAAAAGGCTGCGAACCCCCTATTTTGCGAATCTGAAAGTGGTGAGCATGATTCCGAGTTCCTCAGGTCGAAACTTAGTCTAGGTATAGGGGAGGGAGCAAGGGTAATCGTAATGTGTTTCCCCTTTTTCGATGTGCCGTTTGTTTCCCATTTCCATGGAATTAAGTTTATAGATATGTGCATGCTTGTAGTTGCTTTAATTTGTGCTTATGACATGTATTTTATAATGCTGCAAACTGTTTAATAATAAAAGCATCCATTTTGTGCTATTCAACCTGGTCTATTGAGTCTTTCTCTGCACTACAGTTCCCTGCACCTAAGTCCAAGGTCTAGAACCGTAGGGGAGAGTGGGTTGAACCACTCAAGGGTAATTATTGCACGAAGCCTGGTAGGAGACCAGAACGAGCAAGAGAAACCCCCTACAGAAATGGCGACCACGGCAGGACCTTGGCAGCAGGAATGTAGCGTGTTAGATCAAGGTTTAAATAAACGAAATGTGATGGATGAAAGGATAGCGGACTATGTTTTTGGGAAGGTAAACCTCACAAAACAGTGGATATCTGACCTATTGAGAGATAGGCGTCCGCTAGACGCAGCCATCAAGTGGACAGAAGACAAAGAGCATAAGAAATCGGTAGAAAAGGCGATCTGGCTGATGTGCTACAAGAAGCAAGTCCAGCTTTTGGACCAGGTCGTTGTAGCACAGACAGCCCAGATCAAAGGGCTGCTTACAGAAGTAGAGGAAAAGTTTGCGGGAGGTCAGAAACTGATTCAATCGCTTAACGCACTGAATCAGGAACGCCAATCCGTAACTCACCGCCATGAGACCCGGATAGGGTATTTGGAATGTCAGGTCATTGAGGCCAAGGCCAGTGAAGGTAGAATGAGAGAGAGGTGTTTCCGCCTAGCTAAGCAGATAGCGACACAGGAGGAAAGTATCTTGGGGGCCAGGGCAGCATATAAGATGGCCATGCAGGATAGGTCTGAGAACACCGACCATAGCGCTTGCCACCGGGAGCTAGAGGACCTAAGAACGGCCCTAGCCAAGGCAAACAGATTGGTGTATCTCATAAACCCACCAGCGAGCCAGCTACTGTTGGCCAAGGAATCCAAAAGATCGATTCCACAAGAGACAGTTAGGGCACCAACCCCCGAGCCCTCAGCACCTCCTGCCTATGATGAGTCTTGGACTCCGGGGAAGGAAACGGAGGAGTCAGACACAGGGGTTCTTGAGGCAGAGCAACACCAGGAAGCAGAGTCGGGACCGGCACCGATGTGTCCCACGCGACACCGGAGGCTCGGTCCAGGCGCCAATGATGGTGAGGACGGACCCCTTGTGAACCAGATCATAATGCCCCATAGCACACGACAGCTAAGGGAAATGATCAGTCACATCCCAAAACTCTCCGAGTCAGGAGATCCCTCCGTGCATTTTAGGGACGTGGAGCAGGCCGCAGCAGTTAATGACTGTGACGGGGTTGAACAGTCCAAAATGCTGCTGTTCTCCCTGGACAGCTCACTCCTCCAGTGTCTCCCTGACGAGAGCAAAAGGGGGTGAAAGACGTACGAGGAAATACGGGATGAGGTCCTGGAGATTATAGGGGAGGGTGACGGAACTCCGTTCCTCCGATTGGAAAGGACGGTACAGCTCGAGGGAGAACCCCCACGGGCTTTCGCCGGAAGGTTGTGGCCAGTGTACCGGCGCAGCGGCCCGGGAGGACCGGGCCGGAACGTGCTAAATGATGACCAAGGGCTCATTGGCTCCGGTGTCTGGTCGCCAATTGCTTGCCGCCGGTGAGGGAGCAGGCAAAAGCATGGTTTGACCCCACTAACCCCCGCTCCACGGAGGAAGTAGTACTTGATCAGCTCACGATAAGTTACAGGAACAACAAGAGTAGGAGTGTGCCTTCCTCAAAAGGAAAGGTGCATGACGCAAGGCCTGCAGCTCCTGCTAAAAAGGAATGGCATCAGGAGGGGAATCGCGCTCCCCAAGCCAAGAGCAGTTGTTACGGGTGTGGAAAGGAGGGTCATTGGCGCCGGGACTGTAGAAATCCCTGGAAGGATTTAAAGGGAAAAACTCCCGCAGCCCCAGCCCAAGCGCCCGTCCGGGAGAGGGGAGCCGATGCGTCGATCCATCCCGACACGATCGAGTCGGTTTTAGAGGCAATGCGGTCTCTAAAACCTCGCAGGGGAAGGTGGCAGTCGTCAACAGCCCTGTTGCTTCCCCAACCCCAACCGAAGCGCCCAAATGACTGAAGCCCGCGCAGCCCGTCTACCTGTGTCCGTTCCGTTATGACGCGTGGAGAAGACCCATTGTGGAGATGGAGGTGGAGAAGGAGAAGGGTAGTTACCTGTTGGATACGGGAGCATCATGCACCGTGATCCACACAGCTAAGCCTTTTGCCTCACCTCTATCTACCCAGGCTCCCTTCTCAGTAGCGGGTTTCACAGGCAGAGAACAGGCTGGCGCGTACTCCATCCCGCTCTCCATTCATTTGGGGGCACTCCACACCACATGGACGTGCATCCTATTGAAGTGGAATGAGGGGGGGGGGAAAGGCATCCTCGGGGCTGATTTCTTGGTGGAACATGGAATCCTCGTGGACCTTAGAAATCACTGTCTCTGGGGAGCCGAGAATGGGTTCGGCAAAGTAGTCGTGATCCCAGGGAAGGGAGAAAAAGGGACCCTGTGCACCATGAAGCCGTCAGGGGGTGACGACCTCGAACTTCTGGTCGCGGACGTCCCAACGGACTTGCAAGCGTTTGTGTCGGACAATCTGACCGCGTTTGCCACCCACAAGCACGACTGTGGGAGGGTCACCGGGTTTGAGGTCAGCGTAGACGGGGACCCCATGATCCGGCCCCAAAAGCAGTATAACTTCCCCAAGGAGGCAGAACCCGACATGGAGACAGCAATATCTTCCTTGGTGCAGCAGGGCGTGTTGAGACCAATAGCCACCCACGTGAACTCCCCATTATGGCCGGTAAAGAAGCCGGACAATTCATGGAGGGCCACGGTGGACTATAGAGTCCTCAACAGTAACATCCCAGCCTGCGCGCCCACGGTAGCAGCAGTTGCCGACCTAATAGGGAGTATTCCAGCATCCGCGACCACGTTCACGGTGCTGGATATCTCGAACAGTTTCTGGTCCATTCCGCTGCGGCGGGAGGATCAGTACAAGTTTGCCTTTACTTTTAAAGGACAACAGTACACCTGGAACTACTTGCCACAGGGTTTTCACAACAGCCCCAGCATTTTCCATCAATGCATGGCGGGAAGTTTAAAAGAATTTAGCCAGCCCAATCAGATAGTGCAGTATGTGGACGACCTACTCCTGTTCACGGATTCAAGGGAGGAGCATGGCCCACTATTAGCCGAATTATTGGAACTGTTAGAAAGGAAGGGTTTCAAAGTAAACCCAAAGAAAGCACAGATCGGCCAGCAGGAGGTGAAATTCCTGGGTCTGACCATCCGCGCTGGGGAAAGAGCCATAGATAAGGCTAGACGGGAATCGGTGCAGGATCTACCGATCCCTAACACAGTAACGGGTGTAAGGTCCTTTTTGGGGTTGACCGGGTACTGCAGGGATTTCATCGAGGACTATGTAGCCACAGCAGCCCCGCTGCTCCGACTCTTACACAAGGGAGTCGAGTGGTCTTGGGATGAGGGGTGTCAGGCAGCATTCGAGAAGTTGAAAATGGATCTGCAGACCGCGCCAGCTTTAGGGGCCATAGATAGGGGGGGAGGAGTTTTTCCTGGAAGTAGCCGCTAGTGGGGACAGCCTGAGCGCCGTGCTGCTCCAGGAGCGACACGGCAAGCTGAGACCAGTGGTCTATTCCTCCAGGGTACTCACGGATGTGGAGAGGAGTTTTTCCAATTGCGAACGGCATCTCCTGGCCACGCATTGGGCTGTGAACAGATCAGTGATCTTCACAGGAACCTCTCCCATCACTCTCCTCACCCATCACACCCCACAAAGATGCTTCTGGATGGAAGGATCAAGGATGGGACTGTAGGCAGCGCCCGGATTGCGTGCTGGACCCTCCTCCTTTCCCAGATGGATCTCAAAGTTAAAGGTCTCTGCGAGCCGAAGCTCGCAGCCAACATGGTATATCCCGGAACAGCCCATCGGTGTTCCGTCGAAGGGGTATGGGAGGTTAACATAGGTTTACGGGCCGGGATACACCCCACAGGCCGCGAGATCTATGTAGACGGTTCCAGCACGGTCTCTGCTGGCGAACGACTCACAGGGTGTGGAGTTCATGACCCTACGGCAAACATTGCCTTGGCAATTAAGCTCCCCAGCACTGTGAGCGCACAGCAAGCTGAACTGTCCGCGGTGGCGTACGTGGTTACCCACCCCGAGATCTTCCCAACCCCATACACGATTTGCTCGGACAGCATGTTCACGTGCAATTCGTGTACGGAATACCTCGCCATCTGGTCCCGCCACGGATATACCTCCGCGGACGGACGGCCTTTAACAGTTAAGCCCTTGCTGGAAAAGATCCTGGCAGCTGTGGGGGAGGAAGGGGAGGTGTTCATCCACAAGGTGAAGGCTCATTCCACCACAGAACCCCGCAGTCAGGGCAACCAGCAGGCGGATGCGCTAGCCAGGGAGGGTGCCCGCAACGGCATTTTCTGGGACCCCTATGGACCCGGACCCGTGGCGGCGATCCAAGGCGGGGAGGGGACTCCAGGGAATACAGGGGTGACACCGCCCCTAGACCTAAAAACCGTCCAGACCCGGGATCCCGCCCTAAAAACGGTCCTCAAAGCCATCACTGAGGGCAAGCAGGTAGAGGGTCCGTACAGTACGGCAGCCCTCTCAGTCAAGGAAGGCATGTTGTTCTGGGAGGAGCAGTGGGTTGTGCCGCAGCAGCACCGGAGGGAATTCCTTCAACTGGCCCATGAGGGTCCAGGGGCAGGACACCCCGGGCCTGAGGTTACTTGGCAACGGGTAGAGCAGGCGGGATGGTGGCCGGGACTGAGGGACGATGTCCGCGAGTTCTGTGCGAGCTGTCTTGTGTGCGCTGCAAACAACCCAGACCCCCAGAAAAGGAAGGTGCCCATGGGGCACATCAGGAGGGTAGAGGGACCGTGGCAGTCGATTCAGGTCGACTACATAGGGCCCCTGCCCGCCGCCCAGGGTGGCTATAAGTATTGCCTTGTCCTGGTGGATGTGTTCACCAAATGGGTAGAAGCTTTCCCGTGCAGAACAGCTACGGCGCTGGGTACTGCCAAGATCTTGATCCGGGAAGTGTTCTCACGGTGGGGACTCCCCCGTTTTGTTGAGTCCAACCAAGGGAGTCAGTTCACCGGTCAAGTGATGCAGAACACCCTCATGCTCTTGGACATTGAAGGGAAGTGGCACGTAACGTACAATCCCCAGTCATCCGGGATTGTTGAACGCATGAACCGGACCCTCAAGGAAAAGCTGAGGAAAGAGACAATGGGCTCGCCCCAGAAATGGGCGGAGGTCCTGCCTCTAGTCCTCATGGGGATCCGAGCCAGCCAGTCCAAAAGTACGGGGTACTCCCCGCACAAATTAATGACTGGAAGGATCATGCGAACACCCACCCATGTACTAGCCCCGGTGCTCACTGAGGGCCAGCTCCAAGAGGTGAAACGAGACAAGTTCGTCCAGACCCTTTTGGAGCGCCTGAAGCAGGTTTATGGGCAGGCGGCTGGGAACATGGGGAGACAGCATCAGGGGAACCGACTGTTGCTGGAACCTCGTAAGCAACAAGAGTGGGAAGTCGGAGACCAGGTCATGGTTAGGAATTATGCCCGGGGGTGGGGAGTTTTGAACCACTGTACATGGGGCCTTATAGCTGATGTGCCTCAATAAATCCGAGACTCGATGTTAGCGAAACAAAACAAGGCTTTTATTGACTTAGAAGGTAACACACAGAGGAGAGGTATCTTCCATCCAGAGGTCTGCCGTACTGGGTGTGATGCAGGCTGGGCCAGTTTACATAGGGGCCAGGTATGGGCAGAGCCCTACACACAGTACAATACAATGGTGAGGAAACAGAACTGAGGTAAGGGAAATGAAACTGAAACCAACCACAGTCACAGGCAGAGAATACCAATGAGTGATGAATGGAATATTTCATCACATTCACCCCTTCTATAGATTTAGTCTGTTCGGGGGTTTGATAGTCCTCTGCGACCGACGTGGCTGTTGTGGTGCCTCGGGTGTCAGCTGGGTGTCCCCGGTGGCCTCCTGGGTCTCTGCCGGGGGTGCCGCCAGGGTTGTTGAAGGGGTAGTTGGTGGGGGTGCCGTTGGTCGATGTTCTTCCGGGGGTGATGAAAGAGTAGTGGGTGGGTAAGAGTTGCTGTGATCGTTGTTGCTGCTGTTGTCGTGGTTGTTGTCGTTACCGGCTGGGGCGGCGTCTTTTATGGACACGGTGTCCTCCCTTCCGTCGGCGTGCCGGACATACGCGTATTGGCGGTTGGCGTGGAGTAGGTGCACTGACTCCATGAGAGGGTCTGTCTTGTGGCCCCTCACATGCCTTCGCACGAATACCGGACCCGGGGTGGCGAGCCATGACGGCATGGATACGCCTGAGGTGGATTTCCGGGGAAAGACAAACATTCGCTCATGAGGCGTGGCATTAGTGGCAGTACACAATAGCGACCGTATCGAATGGAGCACATCTGGGAGGACTTCCGGCCAGCGGGAGATAGGGAGGCCCTTGGTCCTTAGAGCTAGAGTGACTGCTTTCCATACTGTCCCGTTCTCTCGCTCCACTTGACCGTTACCCCGGGGGTTGTAGCTGGTGGTACGGCTTGTGGCGATCCCCCTGGACAGCATGTACTGACGTAGCTCTTCACTCATGAAGGACGCCTCCCTATCCGTATGGATGTAGCTCGGCATACCGAACAGGCAGAACAGGCTGTTGAGGCATTTAATGACCGTGGCGCTGGTCATGTCTGGGCAGGGGAGGGCGAATGGGAAACGGGAGTATTCGTCCACAATGTTCAGGAAGTAAACATTGCGGTCGACGGACGGGAGGGTGCCCTTGAAATCTACGCTGAGCCGCTCAAAGGGCCGTGTAGCTTTGATTAAGTGGGCTCTATCTGGGCGGTAGAACCGAGGCTTGCACTCAGCGCAAGTGCGGCAGTTCCTGGTCATAGACCGAACTTCCTCAATCAAGTAGGGTAAGTTGCGGGACTTTATGAAGTGGAACAGCCGCGTGACCCTTGGGTGGCAGAGGTCGTTGTGGAGGGTCTGTAGCCGATCCCCGGTGGCGCTGGCACACATCCCTCGTGAGAGGGCGTCGGGGGATTCGTTAAGGGCCCCTGGCCAGTAAATGATGTCATAATCGAAGGTGGAGAGCTCGATCCGCCACCTAAGAATCTTATCATTTTTAATCTTCCCCCTCTGTTTATTATTGAACATAAACGCTACCGACCGCTGGTCGGTAAGTAGGGTGAAGCGTTTGCCGGCTAGGTAGTGGCACCAGTGGCGCACTGCCTCCACGATGGCTTGGGCCTCCTTTTCCACGGAGGAGTGTCTGATCTCGGGCCCTTGGAGGGTCCTCGAGAAGAAAGCTACGGGCCGCCCCGCCTGGTTGAGGGTGGCCGCCAAGGCAAAGTCAGACGCATCACTTTCCACTTGAAAGGGAGTGTTCTCGTCCACTGCCTGTAGCGTGGCCCGCTCAATATCCCGCTTAATGCTTTTGAAGGCGGCGTGGGCCTCAGCAGGGAGCGGAAAAGAGGATGCTTTCAAGAGGGGGCGGGCTTTGTCGGAGTAGTTGGGGACCCATTGGGAATAACAAGAAAATAACCCCAGGCACCTTTTCAGGGCTTTGGGAGTGTTGGGCAGGGGCAGCTCCCGTAGGGGGCGCAATTGGTCGGGGTCTGGTCCGATTTCCCCATTCTCCACCACGCTGCCTAGTATGCAGAGGCGCGTGGTGTTGTAAACGCACTTGTCCTCGTTGTAGGTGAGGTTGAGTTTTTGTGCGGTTTTCAGAAACCTCTCGAGGTTCGAGTCGTGATCCTGCTGGTTGTGACCGCAGATGGTGACGTTGTCGAGGTAGGGGAAGGTTGCCTGCAAGTGGTGGTCATCGACCATGCGGTCCATCTCCCTCTGGAAGACCGAGACCCCATTCGTCACCCCAAAGGGGACTCTGAGGAATTGGTAGAGGCGTCCGTTCGCCTCGAAGGCGGTGTACGGGCGGTCCTCTGGTCTGATAGGGAGCTGGTGGTACGCTGACTTGAGGTCGATGGTGGAGAACACCCGGTATTGGGCGATTTGGTTCACCATTTCTGATATGCGGGGTAGCGGGTAGGCGTCTAGTTGGGTGTACCTGTTGATCGTTTGGCTATAGTCGATCACCATCCGTTTCTTCTCGCTACCCCTTACCACTACCACTTGGGCGCGCCACGGGCTGTTGCTGCGTTCAATAATGCGCTCTTTCAGGAGCCTGTCTACCTCGGTCACGATAAACCGTCTGTCCTCCCAGCTGTACCTCCTGCTTTTGGTCGCTATTGGCCGGCAGTTAGGGGTAAGGTTCGCGAATAGCAAAGGCGGCTTTACCTTCAGGGTAGCCAGACCGCACACTGTGAGGGGTGGCTGGGACCCACCGTAATTGAGCGTGATGCTTTGGTGGTAGCACTGGAAATCCAGGCCCAAGATCACGCTCGCACATAGATTCTTCATGATTAGTACTTTAAAATTATCGTATACAGTTCCGTTAACAGACAATTGTACCGTGCAGTAACCCATAATGGTCGATGTCTGGGTTTTATCAACCATAGAGATGGTACCCCGAGTAGGGACCACCTTTAGGGAGAGTTGTTGTGCCAGTTCAGGGTGGATAAAACTCTCCGTGCTTCCACTGTCAATTAAACATTTAACCCCGCACCCGTTTACCTCGATGTCCACCATTGATTTGGATAGCAGGTGCGGCCTGGTCTGGTCCACTGTGACCGATGCCACTGTAGGGCCCTGATCGAGACAAGATGGCGTCCACGCTGTCTGCTCACAAGATGGCGGACCCCACGAGGTCGGGCAAGATGGCGTCCAAGATGGCCGCTCCCACGGCGCACACGCGGCGGTGGCGGGTTTTCCGGTGGGGTTCCCTCTGCACACCTTCCCGAAGTGCCCCTTCTTACCGCACTTAAAGCAGGTGGTGCCTTTCGCCGGGCACAGGTTTCTGGTGTGCTTTGGCTGCCCGCAGAAGTAGCAGTTGGGTCCCCAACGTGTCGCGGCTGTCATAGGGCTTCTGGGGGGAGAGCGGGGCCCCGATGGTGTCGGGCTGCCGGGCGGGGAAGATGCCTTCCAAGATGGCGACGCCCTTGGTGCACACGTGGCGGCGTGGACGGCGCGGGCTGAAGAGTAGGCGTCCGAGTTTCTCTGGGCCACATCCAGGGATTGCGCTGTGTCCGCAGCCTGTTTCAGGTCCAATCCCGTTTTTTCCAGCAGTCTCTGCCGGATGTAAGTGGAGCTGAGGCCTGTGATAAAGGCATCGCGAACAAGCTCGTCAGTGTACACTGCGGCATTTACATCTTGGCACTTGCAGTCTTTGCCAAGCATTTTCAGGGTGCCTAGGAACTCCTCCACCGATTCCCCAGGTCGCTGTGCGCGAGTGGCGAGCAGATGCCTAGCATACACCTCATTCGTAGGCTGCTGGTAATGCGCCTTTAAGATGTCGCAGGTGGCCGGGTACGTGTCGGCGTCTTGGATGAGGGGGTAAACCCGGTGGCTTACCCAATTCCGCAGAATTCCGAGTTTCATACTCGCAGCGTCCGTAGCGTCTTTGACGGCTGCGGGATTGTCCAGGAAGAATTCCATACACATAAACCAGTGTCCGAAGCATGCCGATGCGTCCGAAGCATGCTGGTCCAAATCCAAACGTTCGGGTTTCAAGAGTTGATCCATTGTGTTGAAAATTAAGTCAATAAAATTGATGTGCCTCAATAAATCCGAGACTCGATGTTAGCGAAACAAAACAAGGCTTTTATTGACTTAGAAGGTAACACACAGAGGAGAGGTATCTTCCATCCAGAGGTCTGCCGTACTGGATGTGATGCATGCTGGGCCAGCTTACATAGGGGCCAGGTATGGGCGGAGCCCTACACACAGTACAATACAATGGTGAGGAAACGGAACTGAGGTAAGGGAAATGAAACTGAAACCAACCACAGTCACAGGCAGAGAATACCAATGAGTGATGAATGGAATATTTCATCACAACAGCATTGTGGACAAGGCCAGCCCCATGGTTTATGCAGTGAAGGTGCCCCGACGTACTAAATGGTGTCACATTAACCAGTGCAAACTGTTGAAGGCGGGTGCACAAGGGCCAACAACAGGGGCCAAGTCTGAGGACAAAAATCCTCAGCCTGCGACAGAGTCACAGACCACACAGGCTGGAACAGTGGCCTGCGTGAAGGGAGGAGTCATCCCATTGGAGTGGGAGGTCACCCCTCTGATTTGGGATTCGGACGGGGAGGAGGCCGAACAGCTCGACCCCGCCCTTGACCCGATCACGGAGGAGGATGAGTCAGAGAACGAAGATCCCGCCCTCGACTCAAGCTTAGGGGAGGTAGGGATTGGGGGCGGAGACTCACTACCTGTAGGGACAGGTGAGGTGGAGTCGGATACCACAAATCCCGGCCCCGGGGGGGCGGAGCCTGAGGGAAGGGAGCCGGAGCCAGCAGCTGTGGTGGGACCACAGGCTATGACGGTGAAAGCCCCAACCCCCGGTCCGTCAGCCCTGGGAGCCTCACCCAAGGCAGCCTCTCGTAGGTCGACTCGAACGCCCCAGCCCAGAAAACAATGGCCCAACTCTCCCTATCTTCCCCAACCTCGGTACAGAGCAGCCCGAGAGAGGCACGATTCCCGTTCAGCAGCGACAGGCTGCGGGGGATCAAAGCCAAAGGTCAGTGCAGCCCCGCCACAGGAAGCGGCGCACTGCAGCCCTCACAGGAATTAGGTAGGCTGCCCGAAGGAGGGCGACGCTATATATAGGTTTAGGTAAAGATGTTAAGTGTAAGTAATTTTAATGTTAGCTTAAGTTGGGTAAAGTTTGAGATGACGGGATGTTTAAAGGATAGTTTTCAAAGTCTGCCCAATATGTGTGGTTGTTTGGAAGCGGGGTCAAGGGACCCGCGCGTCCGTTTAATTAGGCCAGCACCTGTTGGGAGCCTGGCTACATCATCTTGTCGATTACAGAGACCAGGGATACAATGGAAAGGATTCTCGTAGGGATCGCGGTGATCGGTTGCGGGCTGGCCTACCGGGGCCGCACCAAGGACGTCATCGTATTCGGGTGTTCCGGGGACACAGCCCCCATCGCGACGGATGGGACGGGGAAGCGAGAGGTTGAGGAAACCGCCACCTATTTCCACCAAGGGAGATGGCCAGGATGGCTGGGGACTAATTCTACGGAATACTCCAGCAATTTCGGTTTCGCCTACCAAGAGACTTCATTATCGTGCCCTCGGGTGAGGATCCTTGCACCCAGAGTCAGCGTTACCGTGGGAAAGAAGATCTGTTTGGTGTGCAACGGGAACGTACCACTAAGTAGATGGTGGTGGCTACGAAAGCTGGGAAAGGACATGAAGAACTCTACTATCGAGTGGGAACGACTGGGTAATAATACCCATCGGACAATTATAGGGACTCACGGACAATTACGTGTGTGTTGGGACAAATGGTGGGAACCAGATGAAGGGATATATGTCTGTATGTGGGGTTCGAAACACGTCTGCCCCAAGGGCGTATCCATCTTTTTCCAGAGGCAGTGGCAGGATGAAGGAAGGGGGATGAGATGGGATGTCAGCACTCGGGCGTGTGGAGCCCCATACTCCCCGATTCCAGTAAACGCCACTGAACTCATCACCCGCCCACGCAAGCCCCTGCCCACGATTCCGGTAGCGTTAGCCCGGAAGGAAGAGTGCCCCACCACCACAAAGGGACCCGGGAACGGTTTAGTATTGGTACCCACCAGTCAGGTGCTGTACCAAGGGGTACACTACGCGGTGGCCTCAGTGATTTTAAACCTCACTGAGGTACGATTGCCGGAGTGGTGTCCCAGGGAGACGGAACAGTTGTACCAGGTACTGTTAACCCGAATTTTCAGACAATTTTACGAGTTTGACTTTGCCGACATCGATAAGGCCAAATTATACACCACACCACAGGAAGTTTTGGATCGGGTAGGGAGGCAAAGAAGGGGTACTGTAAATGACATTTTCACTGCTTTTAACACCGGAACGTCTGTTGTCAATGCTCTAGACAACGTGGAGCTGCAGACACAGATCAATGATTTAAAAACACAGTTGAGGAACATACTGACAAGCGAAAATAAGGTAGTGGGTTCTAAGCTACATGAAGACCAAGGCATGACACTACACTTGAAGGAAATAATTGCTGAGCTGGAGAAGCACGCTAGGACAGTAAATGCACTCATTAAGGAGGATCGGAATGCGTCCGATCAGGCTGCGCAGAACGAGGCTTGTGTGCTATACGGGGCGTGGTTGCTGGGCGAGGGCCGCAGTAATCTGGAGGATTTAAAACAAGGTTTGGTCCCGTCCTGGATCAGCAACAAGCACTTGCAAGTGCTCCACCCTTTCGAGAACGCATTAAGTCTGTGCCAGCTCAGACTAGCTGCAGAAGCGTACCCAGTCCCAGTGGACTGCGGACGCTCGAACCACACTATCATGGGAATAGTTGTAAGGATGCCGGTGTTGGGTCCTGCAGCAAAGCCCGCCCCGGTATACAGGGTGGAGAACATTGGAGTCATTCAGGGGGGTGCGCACATTCGTTACGCAGTGGTCCCGCCTTATGTCATCAGATGGGAGCGTACGATGACAGGCACCGACCTCTCGGGGTGTCGTAGCCGGCGAGCACACATCATCCTGTGCCCCCAGCATTTGAATGCCTTTTTGAAACCACAGTGCGGGTTCAGAGCCGCTAGCGCGAAGCCGATAAATTGCACCATGGAGGCAATGGCAAAGAACCATGTGCCCCCGCAGGTGGCATATATCGGAGGTGGGACATACTGTGTCACCACTGCAGCGCCTCACTACCGCCATGGACAGCACGAGTGGTGTCCGGTCAGTGACAGCAGTTTCTGTTTTAAACCCAGGGCTGAAGTTCAAGTGGCACAACAACGGATTGTCCCCATTCCTGCACCCTCCACCATTCACCTCACTGTAAAAGAGAATTTCACGGACCTGCAGCGATTCGTCACGCATTTTGGTTATGTCATTCCCCGTCTTCCCGAACACCTCACCAAGATTTTAAAAGCCGTTATAGTTTCACAGAAACATTTTTACACACTGGAGCAGAAGACAATAGAGATAGGAAAAGACATATTGGACATAGTCACCCCACCATGGTGGGACCTGTTCACTAATATAGAGATTCCGGCCTGGATTAGAATAGCATCCCACATCCTAGTAGTGTGTCAAGTTCTAATTGTAATATTTTTATTGTTCGTGCATTGCAAGAGAGGCAAACGCCTCCAGAGGAATGGAGAGAACGCTATGTATGAGTGGGGGAAGAGGACACCCCAGTGTAAGCAGCTAGTATTAAAAGTTAAAACGCCCCTCCATTTTTAGATTTCAGCCACTGCATGATTTAAGTGTGTGAATACTGTAATGTTACAGCCGTTGGTGAAGGTTGCTTTTATGATTAATAAAAGGTGTATGCAGGTGGTGCAAGGAGCATTGGGCCCTTCACATCTGAAAGATGAATGTGTTATAGGTTAAGGTAATACTGCCTGTGATTGTCCAACTGTACACAAGGTAATTTTCTGAAATGGGAACTGCATGTGTCATGGGGTCATAGATAGTTAATTACCGGGAATGTTTGGATGTGAGGAACCGGGAAAATTTGCTCACCAAGGATTATTGATACTGTAAGCAAGCTATAAGTATCACAGGGCGGACTGTAAGATTCGAAAATTTTCATTAAATAATCAAGCATGAAAACAGGATTCATAATACAGCTTTATTGACCAAAAGAAGCTTATACAGAAAACCCTTTGATAAAAAGGGGCATACAAATGGCCGCCGGACCTCGTGATCAGTTTCTTGGACCATTTGATTTCTGTTACTGCAAGCCAGACAGGCTTGTGGATTGAGAACAGTAAGCCCGCGAAAGCCAGTATCGGGAAACCGAAACTCAGGGAAATGGGCATACATATTCATTTGGATTCTAAGTACAAGACAGTTTCAGGTAACAGGATGGGGCCCATCAAGATATGGGTGGACAATTGAATGAACACTTAAACCCATTTACTGTACAAAGGAAAAACCGTTTAACAGCCATCAAGGGCAATCTCCAGACCGATCAATATGCGAACCGAGTTACGGTGACAAAGTAAAAGACATTATCGGCCAGGAAGGCCAGTTAAGCTATCACCGGCTCCCGTTACAAGACAAAGCGCCCCTGCAGAGATTTCTGCCTGCCAAAATCATTACAAAGACTGGACTATGATCTGGCGGGAGATAAGACTGTCCCAAAAGGGTATAACTATGGATTTGAAAAGTCCATCAGGGCGTATTGCGATTCTCGTAGGGGACACACACACTGGAGACCACGCTTCACATCAATGGCTATGCTTCATTCGTAGGACGATTCACTTCTTCGGTACGATTCGTAACTTCGGTGACGACGAGAAGACTTTGGCTGGGAAGCCAGCTCGGCCAGGCAAGGCTCAACCACGACGGGAAGACGAAGGAGGGTGGCCCGGGTACTTTTGTCGGGAGATCATCGACGACCCAGGCCAAAGGAGAAGACACCCTCTGGAAAAACCCAAGCCAGGCGGGAAAGAGAAATAAACGGACTCTCCCATGTGCATCCAGTTATTCAGCAGGTTTCAACTGATTTCAGTCATGACGAGCGCTCATCAAGGCTGTGTCCACTGCCTCCTCGCCTGAGAGAGAGAGAGAGAGAGAGAAAAAAAAACAAGCTGCGCCAGAAGTTTCCAAATCCACGTGACGACGGAAAGCTGTGCCAAAAGGCTGCGAACCCCCTATTTTGCGAATCTGAAAGTGGTGAGCATGATTCCGAGTTCCTCAGGTCGAAACTTAGTCTAGGTATAGGGGAGGGAGTAAGGGTAATCGTAATGTGTTCCCCCTTTTTCGATGTGCCATGTGTTTCCCATTTCCATGGAATTAAGTTTATAGATATGTGCATGCTTGTAGTTGCTTTAATTTGTGCTTATGACATGTATTTTATAATGCTGCAAACTGTTTAATAATAAAAGCATCCATTTCGTGCTATTCAACCTGGTCTATTGAGTCTTTCTCTGCACTACAGTTCCCTGCACCTAAATCCAAGGTCTAGAACCGTAGGGGAGAGTGGGTCGAACCACTCAAGGGTAATTATTGCACGAAGCCTGGTAGGAGACCAGAACGAGCAAGAGAAACCCCCTACAGATCCCATATGCTTTGTTAACCACTCTCTCAATATGTCCTGCCACCTTCAGGGACCTCTGCACATTAACTCCCAGGTCCCTCTGTCCCTGCACACTCTTTAAAACTGTGCCATTAAGTGTATATTGCCTCTCCCTGTTCCTTCTGCCAAAATGCATCACTTCACTCTTCTCTGTATTAAATTCCATCTGCCACTTGTCTGCCCATTCTGCTAGTCTTTATATGTCCTGCTGCAGTCAATTGATATCATCATCACTGTTTGCCACACCCCCAAGTTTGGTGTCATCGGCAAATTTAGAAATTCTACTCTGTATTCCAATATCCAGGCCATTTATATATATCACAAAAAGCAGTGGCCCCAGCATGGACCCTTGGGGAACACCATTGTCTACCATCCTCCAGTCTGGAAAACAGCCATTTACCACAACTTGCTGTTTTCTGTCCTTAAGCCAATTCTTTATCCAAGCTGCCACTGACCGACCTATTCTATGAGCCTCAATTTTGTTAACCAGCCTTCTATGTGGTACTTTGTCAAACGCCTTCCAAACATCCATGTAGACAACATCCATTGCATTCCCTTCATCAATCCTCTCTGTTACTTCATCAAAAAATGCAATTAGATTAGTCAAACACGATCTTCCCTTTACAAACCTGTGTTGGCTCTCCTTAATTAGCTTAAACCTCACCAAATGCCCATTAATTTTTTCCTTGATTATTGTTTCTAAAACTTTACCCAGCACTGATGTTAAACTGACCAGCCTGTAGTTACTAGGATTGTCCTTACACCCTTTCTTGAACAATGGTATCACATTTGCCACTTTCCAATCCTCAGGCACCTCCCCTGCATCTAGGGAAGATTGGAAAATTATGGCAAGCCCTTCCGCTATCTCCTCCCCCAATTCCCTTAGCAACCTGGGATGCAAGCCATCTGAACCAAGTGACTTGTCCACTCTAAGCATACCCACATCCTGTCTATCAATTTTCACCCCGTCCATGCTTCTACCTTTTCCACTTCTACTGATATTTTGTCAGCATCCACCTCCTTAGTAAACACCAATACAAAGTACTCATTGAGTATTCTAGCCTTGCCCTGCGCCTCTAAGCATATATCATCGTCTTTGTCTCTAATAGACCCCACCCTGCCTCTTACTACCCGCTTATTGTTTACATGCCGGCAGAAGGTTTTTGGGTTCCCTTTTATGTTAACCGCCATTCTACTCTCATATTCTCTCTTTGGCAATCTTATTTTCCTCTTCACTTCCCCTCTCAGCTTATTTGTTCTGGTTCTCCCTTGAAGAATTCACCTGACATGCATCATACACCCTCTTTTTTTGTTTCATCATCTTCTCTATCTCCCTCGTCATCCAAGGAGCCCTGGCTTTGGTTCCATTACCCTTCCCTCTTGTTGGAATGTACCTAGCCTGTACTTGGAACATCTCTGCCTTAAAGATCACCCATTGTTCCTTTACAGTTTTTCCTGTCAGTATTTGGTTCCATTTTACCCTGGCCAGATCCTTCCACATCCCATTGAAGTTAGCCCTATTCCAGTTTAGAAGTTCCACTCTAGAATGTTCCTTGCTCCTCTCCATTGCTAATCGAAATCTTATGATACAATGATCACTCACACCCAAGTGTTCTCCCACAGACACTTGGTCGACCTGGCCCACCTCATTCCCCAGCACCAGATCCAGCAATGCCTCCTTCCTAGTTGGGCCAAGAACATATTGGTCAAGGAAATTTTCCTGAACACATTTCAGAAATTCCTTCTCCTCCTTTCCCTTTACCCTAGCATTATCCCAATCAATATTTGGGTAATTAAAGTCCCCCAATATCACCACTCTATAGCTCTTGCATATCTCTGCAATTTCTCTGCAGATACCTCCCTCTCACTATTTGGAGGCCTGTAGAATACCCGCAATAGCATGATCATACCCTTTTTGCTCCTCAACTCTAACCAAATGGATTCTGTCCTTGTCCCCTCAAGAACATCCTCCCTTTCCAACACTGCAATGTCTTCCTTAATCAGCACTGCCATCCTACCTCCCTTTTTTCCTTCCCTATCTTTTCTGAACAGCTTGTACCCTTGAATATTAAGTGCCCAGTCCTCACCATTTTAAAGCCACGTTTCCGTTATTGCCACATCATATTACCACATGGCTAATTGTGCTTTTAGCTCACCAACCTTATTCACCACACTTTGTGCATTTACGTACATGCATTCTAAACTCACTTTTGAATTTTTCATAGTCTTTCTTAGTCTGCTCCTATCTAATATGGTGCTACTACCGCCTCTTGTACTATCTTCTCTAGTACTATCCAATACACTCACTCTTTTATGCAACGTATTCCTCTTTTCTACTCCTGGTGCCCATCCCCCTGCCAAGTTAGTTTAAACCCTCCCCAACAGCACTAGCAAACCTCCCCGCGAGAATATTGGTACCGGCTCTGTTGAGGTATAACCCGTCCGGCTTATACAGGTCCCACCTTCCCCAGAAACGATCCCAATGCCTCAGGAATCTAAAGCCGTCCCTCCTGCACCATCTCTCCAGCCACACATTCATCTATTCTATCCTTCTATTCCTGTACTCACTCGCACGTGGCATCAGGAGTAATTCAGAGATTACTACCTTTGAGGTCCTGCTTTTTAAACTCTCTCCTGGCTCCCTAAACTCTGCCTGCTGGACCTCATCCCTCTTTCTGCCTATGTTGTTGGTACCGATATAGACAACGACCTCTGACTGTTCACCCTTCCCCCCTCAGAGTGTCCTGCAGCCGCTCAGTGACATCCTTGACCCTGGCACCAGGGAGGCAACATACCATCCTGGAGTCACGTCTACAGCCACAGAAACGCCTGTCTGCTCCCCTAACTAGCGAATCCCCGACCACTATTGCTCTTGCACTCTTTTTCCTCCCCCCGTACAGCTGAGCCACCCGTGGTGCTGTGGACTTGACTCTGGCTGCACTTCCCAGAGGAACCATCGCCGTCACCAGTACTCAGAACAGAATACTGGTTGGAGAGTGCGATGCACTCCAGGGACTCCTGCACTACCTGCCTGTTCCTCCTCTTCTGTCTGGCGATCACCCATTCCCTCTCTGCCTGCATACTCTTAAGCTGTGGGATGACCACCCCTAGAAACGTGCTATCCACATAACTCTCAACCTCGCGGATGCACCGCATTGACTCCAGCCGCCGCTCATGCTCTGAAACCCGGAGCTCGAGATGCTGTAGTTGACGACACTTCCCACACATGTGGTCGTCCAGCCTACGCGAAGCGTCCAGGACTTCCCACATGGCAGAGGGTGTGCACTCCAAGGGACTGAGCTGCCCTGCCATGCCTCTATTTAATAGACTAAGAACTAACCCAGCAGAAATAAACTTAAAACTTAACAAAAAACACTCCCCAGCTACTCACCAATCAGCTCTTTCCCTCTATTTAATAGGCTATTAACTAACTTAACCGAAATAAACTTAGAAACTTAAAAAATATATACTCACCAATCAGCTCCTTCCCTTGTGCCGATGTCACTTTTTTTACTCTGACATCACTTTTTCAAAAACTGCCTCTGTTGAGTTGCTGCCACTCCTTTTAACTGCTCCACTCTCGCTGTGCTCCCTCCAGGTGCACAGCTCCCGGTCTCAGGCTCCTGCCACTTGGGACTGCTCCTTTTAACTGCTCCGCTCTTGCTGTGCTCCCTCCAAAACCGCAAGGGCTTCCACTCTCTGAATGTCCAGTTGGTGTGTGACCACAGACAGCGCATCCTCACTGTCAATGCCCGCTATCCTGGCAGCAGCCATGATGCTTTTATCCTGCGCCAGACTGGTGTCTCAGACCTCTTCCAACCACTGCGTCAACCTAGTGGATGGCTCCTCGGGGACAAGGGTTATCCACTCTGCACCTGGCTGATGACACCGTTCTGTAACCACAACACTCCTACTGAGCTCGCATACAATGACAGCCATAGCGCCACTAGGAACCTCATTGAGCAGATGATCGGCGTCTTGAAACAATGGGCCAGAAATTCGGGTTTCCACGGGTGAGTACGCACGGGGTACTCACCCATAGGCCGAATGGAAGTGCCGGTCTTCTGCATGCACTGCGCATGCGTGGGAAACCGGCACTTCCGATCCTCTGAACGAAGGGGTTCAGCGGTCGAACACGTGCGCAGGAGAGGCTGCGCGTGCACTTTGAACTTAGATTTTTTTTGCAGGTTTTCCCGGGATCGTAAGCCTGCAGGATTTAGAAATGTAAACAGCAGACGTAAGACCTGCTTTTTACAAGGTAAGTGGTCAATTAATTAAAATTAAAACATTTTTTCCACAGGTTTATTATTTTTAAATACTTTAAAGCAAGGTAAGTTTATTTTTAGCCCCGTTAGAATATAAAATTATTTTTTTCAAAAATATAAATTATTGTTTAAAATAGTTATTTAATGTAATTTATAGTTTATTAAAAAGTGTGATTTAAAAAAAATGTATTTGAAGGTTTACTGCTATTTTGGGGCCGTATATTTATAAGTCTTGACAGGTCTTCCTGTCAGACTTATGAATGGGCTTTTCCCTCCTCCGATTGGCTGCACATGGCTCACGTGATCCCAGGGGATGCATCGAACTAACTGCGCCCCTGGGACACGCAAGCACTGCGCGCCGGCAGCTGGGCCAGGCCCCGGGTCGGAATTCCACGGGGCCCTACAGCTCAACTGCTGGCGCACAAGGTAAGTGCAGGTCGGGGGCTTACACCCGCGGGAAACCCTCGACCCAAATTTCTGGGCCAATAGTTCCGGGGTCTTGACCACTCTGGAGGAGCCCTGCAGTACTGTCCGGAGCGAGTCTTGCTTTTCATTGTTGTGTGCTGCATGCTTCACAACCTCGTAATTATGAGGGCCCAGCCATTTTCACCAGGGATTGGTGCACCATCTCAGGAGGAGGAGGAGGCGGAGGAGGAGGATGAGGATGAAGAGGAGGATCAGCAGCACCAACGTGGGAGGGAGACGCACAATGTTGCCTCTGCAAGGGCCGTCCGTGAATGCCTGATAAGACACCGCTTCTAACGAATGACAGAGAAGATGGCTTCTGGGATGAAGAAGCACATCATCGCAAGCATCCCTCAGCCCCTATTGCCAGGCAAAGCTCCAATGAGTCAAATCAGCAAAGTTGTAAAGTGACGATAAAAATTTTGACTCATATTACAAACTCTGTCTTATGTATTCAGGACAAACAATTAGAAGCAAACCCAACAATTCATAAACTAAAAAAACTCATTCTCACAACATCGAGATAATTGTCAAAACAGTAAACAAATATATTAAGATGAACATCAAACTTTCCCACAAACATTCCTCCCATTTATTGGATAATTTCCACTTTTCGGCCTTCGAGGGTGATCGCCATCCTCTGCATACTTCCCCCCTTCCAACCCTACTGCGCCTCTGTAATGTGGCCCCAGTGGCTGCAGCGAGGCTGGCGGGGGGCTGCTGAATCTCGGATCCAGAGACTGCAGATGGCCTTGAAGAACACCCTCGACCAGCTCTGGGCCTGGAGGGCCCGGCTGCAGACTGCACCAACTCTGCATGGGCGGCAGCAGTCTGGGATGGCTGGGTTACAGGCTGTGGCAAGTGCAATGGTGAAGTGACAGTGGTGGGAGCAGGAATGCTGTCATCCTGAGAGAGGACAGCACCTTCCTGCTCGACTGACACACTGCCACTCCCCCGGGGCAGAACCACAGCATCCAGAGCAATCTGCTCGAGCACAGATTGCTGGCCTGCTGCGGCACCGTGAGATCCCCGCTGGGCAGTGGGCGACCCAGCGACGATTGCAGCAGTTAGCGTTTGCGTGGCATCAATCTGAGACTGCATGAGAGCAGTCTGAGAGTGGATGGCGCCAACCAATGACTCGATTGCAGCATTAAGCCGTTGCGTTGCCTCGGCCTGTGCTGCAATAGATACTGCCACCTCACCCATTACACGCGACATGGGGTCTGAGTCCCCATGATCTCTCTGCAATTCAACCATCCTCTGCAATGAGGCAAGGATGGGTTCAAGGGTTTGCACACAGATGACAGCTGTGCTAGTGGTGGACTCCTCCACACTCCTAGCCAGTGCATCCATGCTCTCGGGCACCCTTGCCATTGCACCCATGAGCTCAGTATGCATGCTCAGAACCTGAGTATTCATGGCAGCTATATCGAGGTCCTCATCTGAGTCCTGTGCAGCAGAACTCGTGCGCGCACTCACCCTCCGGGGAGATGGCCCCCGAGCTTCCCTTCCCCCATGGCGTTGCTGCAGCCCGCTGGGTCCAGGAGCATTACCCACATCAGATCCTAACCCCCTGCTCCCCTCCAGGGAACACGTGGCCCCAGTCTCAGAAGTTTCACCCTCGGGAGACGCAGGCAGTGAGGCTCCAGCTTCCTCTTCCTCCTCTTCTGGTGCATCGCTGCCACTGGCAGGCTAAGGGACAGGCTGAGTCAGCTGGTGGTGCACAATCTGAAAGCAGGAAGGTACAAGAGTGGCTTTAGCGTGAGAGCAGGGGGCAGGAAGTGAGCGAGGACTGGAGACAGTTAGTTAGATTAAAAGTGTAAAAGGCTGATGTTGTGAAGGGTAGTGGTATGAGAGAGGAGAGAAAGCTGATGAACATACCGTTGCTGTCCCCAAGGGAGTCGATCTCTCCACTGGCCACAGCACCTACAATCTGGCTCATAATGAGTCTGTGGACTCTCTCCTCCAATCCAGTGAGGGGGTGTAGGTCCACCTGTCCTCCTCCCATCCACAGGGTCTCTATTCGCTTATATGAAAGCTTGGCCTGCAAGAAAAAGAACAGCGTGTGAGTGAGTGTGCAGCCATGTGTTTGGCACATGTGCCTACCATAGTTGAATAGCCGTTAATGTCTGAAAGGTGTTGGAAGAACATGTGAGTTTTATGGGATGACCATAGTTGTTGGATGACTGTTGGACATTTGGGCATTTACACCGTCTGGGCACAGAGTGAGATTGAGATGGTGGGATGTAGAGATATTAATATTGGCCCAGAAATTCGGGTCTCCACGGGTGAGTACGCACGGGGTACTCACCCGTAGGCCAATGGAAGTGCCGGTTTCCTGCATGCACTGCGCATGCGTGGGAAACCGGCACTTCCGTTCCCCTGAACGAAGGGGTTCAGAGGTCGAACACGTGCGCAGGAGAGGCTGCACGTGCGCATCGAACTTGCGATTTTTTTGCAGGTTTTCCCGGGAGGGTAAATCTGCAGAATTTACATATTTAAAAAGCAGTCGCAAGGCCTGCTTTTTACAAGGTAAGTGGTGAATTAATTAAAATTAAAACATTTTTTCCACAGGTTTATTATTTTTATAAATACTTTAAAGAAAGGTAAGTTTATTTTTAGCCCCGTTAGAAAATAAAATTATATTTTTCAAAAATTTAAATTATTGTTTAAAATAGTTATTTCATGTAATTTCTAGTTTATTTAAAAAATGTGATGGTTTTTTAAAAATTTATTTGAAGATTTAGTGATGTTTTGGGGCTCGTAGTATTTCCAAGTTTGACAGCACTTACTGTCAAACACATGAATGAAGCATTCCCTGCTCCGATTGGCTCCCCATGGCCCACATGATCCCAGGGGGCACATCGAACTAACTGCGCCCCTGGGATACGCAAACACTGCGCGCCGGCAGTTGGAGCAGGCCCAGGATTGGAATTTCACAGGGGCCCACAGCTCAACGGCCGGCGCGCAAGGTAAGTGCAGTTCGGGGGCTGACACCCGCGGGAAGCCTCCGACCCGAATTTCTGGGCCATTGAAAAGCAGGTACTCACCTAGACCACCCGAGTGAGGTCGTTGAACTTTGTATGACACTGTGTATGTGTCCTCTGAACCAGGCTCCGTGATGACACATGCTGGGCTACCTCCCTCCTGACTCTTCGAAATTCGCGGGGCAATGGCCTCCTGCCAGTCTCTGGGAAGAGCACTGCCCGTTGTCATTCAACAGCGCCAACCAGAGCCACCAATGCCTGGTCGCTGAACCGGCGAGCTCTCTCCCTGGGCCTCTGAGTATCCATTACTAGTTTAAGCAGAGTAGTAGGTGTTTGCAGGCCGAGATACAATGCTGCAATGAGCAGGGTACGTCTGGGCAGCAAGATGGCCCCTCTCCTTTAAGAACTGGATAGCGCCAGTCTGTCTGAGTTCCATGGTAATTGACATCGCCTGAGCTTCGGTCATGTTCTGAGGTAGCGCCTCGCTCCCCAACATTAGCGCCTTAAGAGAGGTGTGTAGCGCTTGATTTAGCGCTCAAATCACCTTCAGGGGTGATGGAGGCTAATTTTGCAGTCAGCGGCGATAATTAATGCCGGGCGCTAAACTTTGCGCCTGGCCGATATTAGCGCCCTTAATGGACGATACTCAATTTTTCCCCCCTAGAGCTTTCTGTAGCTTGCAAGTGGTTAGAGCCAACTCTCTATCCAGTGGCACCTCATTGGAACAACCTCTCTCACCATTGACGGTTTTGCCTCGATAATCTCTCCGTCGCCTGCCATCTATTACATCAGAATGGGTACGGTTTACACTCTCTCACCTTGGTCCTCAGAATCTGACAATGATCAGGGAATGGTAGGATAGTGGTAATGTTACTGGGCTAGTAATCCAGAAGCCTGGACTAAGGATCCGGAGACGTGAGTTAAAATTCCTGCCACGGCAGCTAGGAAATTTAAATTCAGTTAATTAAATAAATCTGGAATAAAAAGCTAGTATCAGTAATGGTGACCATGAAACTATCGGATTGTCGTAAAAACCCAACTGGTTCACTATTGTCCTTTAGAGAAGGAAATCTCCCATCCTTACCTGGTCTGGCTTATATGTGACTCCAGACCCACAACAATGTGGTTGACTATTAACTGCCCTCTGAAATGGCCTAGCAAGCCACTCAGTTGTAACAAACTGCTACAAAACACAATAATAAGAATAAAACCGGACGGACCACCTGGCATTGACCTCGGCACCAGCTACGGACACGGCAACGGCACACCCAGCCCAGTCGACCCTGCAAAGTCCTCCTCATCAACATCTGAAGACTTGTGCCAAAAGTTGGGAGAGCTGTCCCACAGACTAGTCAAGCAACAGCCTGACACAGTCATACACACATATACCTTTCAACCAATGGCCCAGACTCCTCCATCACCATCCCTGGGTAGGCCCTGTCCCACCGGCAGGACAGACCCACCAGGGGTGGCAGCACAGTGGTATACAGTTGGGAAGGAGTGGCCCTGGGAATCCTCAACATTGACTCCGGACCCCATGAAGTCTCATGGCTTCAGGACAAGCATGGGCAAGGAAACCTCCTGCTGATTACCACCTACCGCCCTCCGTCAGCTGATGAATCAGTACTCCTCCATGTTGAACACCACTTGGAAGAAGCACTGAGAGTAGCAAGGGCACAGATTGTACTCTGGGTGGGGGACTTCAACGTCCATCACCAAGAGTGGCTCGGTAGCACCACTACTGACCGAGATGGCCGAGTCCTGAAGGACATAGCTGCCAGTTTGGGCCTGCGACAGGTGGTGAGAGAACCAACACGAGGGAAAAACCTACTTGACCTCATCCTCACCAATCTACCTGTCACAGATGCATCTGTCCATGACAGCATTGGTAGCAATGACCAACGCACAGTCATTGTGGAGACGAAGTCCCGTCTACATACTGAGGACACTCTCCATCGTGTTGTGCGGCACTACCACCGTGCTAACTGAGATAGATTCAGAACGGATCTACCAGCTCAAAACTGGGCATCCATGAGGCACTGTGGGTCATCAGCAGCAGCAGAATTGTATTCCACCACAATCTGTAACGTCATGGCCCAGCATATCCCTCACTCTACCACTACCATCAAGCAAGGGACCAACCCTGGTTCAATAAGGAGTGTAAAAGAGCAGTAGCAGGCGTACCTAAAAATGAGGTGCCAACCTGGGGAAGCTGCAACACAGGGCTACATGCAAGCTAAAAAGCAGAAGCAGAAGCAGCATGCTATAGACAGGGCTAAGCGATCTCACATCAACTGATCAGATCAAAGCTCTGCAGTCCTGCCACATCCAGTCATGAATGGTGGTGAACCATTAAACAACTAACGGGAGGAGGAGGCTCCATGAGTATCCCCATCCTCAATGATGGTGGAGCCCAGCACGTGAGTGCAAAAGACAAGGCTGAAGCATTTGCAACCATCTTCAGCCAGAAGTTCCGAGTGGATGATCCATATCGGCCTACTCCTGAGGTCCCCACCATTACAGAAGCCAGTCTTCAGCCAATTCAATTCACTCTACGTGATATCAAGAAGCGGCTTGGAACACTGGATACAGCAAAGGCTATGGGCCCCGACAACATCCCGGCTATCGTGCTGAAGACTTGTGCTCCAGAAGTAGCCGCGCCTCTAGCCAAGCTGTTCCAGTACAGCTACAACACTGGCATCTATCTGACAATGTGGAGAACTGCCCAGGTATGTCCTGTCCACAAAAAGCAGGACAAATCCAACCCAGCCAATTACCACCCCATCAGTCTACTCTCAATCATCAGCAAAGTGATGGAAGGTGTCATCGACACTGCTATCAAGCGGCACTTACTCACCAATAACCTGCTCATTGATACCTGTGGTGTATGTAACCTGTTCCACCTTAAGAGAACTTAAGCCTGTTCCACCTTAAGAGATGTACTACTTTCTCTGGCTGCTGTATACGTAATACCGGTGGTGACCACACCGGTATATAAGCACTGTGTAGTAATATTGTATTCAGTATAGTCCCTACCTCCAACCAGTAAAGACCTGTTGAGTTTACTCTTGTGGTCTGTGTAGTAATTATCACTATAACACACAGACTTAACAGTGGCGACGAGTCCGATTCTTACCCTGCGGCAGTTATTTCCACGGCGGCTTCGTCCACAGACAGGACGTCGAAGAGAGGTTTCCACCCTCATCACCCTACTGGAAGACACGTCGAGCGGCAGGCATCGAGAAACCGGAGTGCAGAAGACATCCTGACCTCGAAGCCTCCATCAACGACTGTCAACTTCTTCTTTCTACCTCAGTGGTGGGTAAGCCGGGCAGCGACGCGACAGAAAGTCAACCGCGTTGGCTGTACAGACGGGGCTGGGAAGACGGAGGAATAAGGGCGGTGAGATCGATCGCGACCGGAGATAAGGGCTGGGCCGCTTTCGAGCGAGAGGCGCAGCGCGGGGACATCGATCGCGACCGGAGATAAGGGCCGCATTCGGGCTAAAAGGCGCAGCGTCTGGGGAAACTGAAGGCACGAGAGCCGCGATGAAGCGGAGACAGCGTTGGGGGACGGTTGAAGACCGCCAAGCGCGGGAAAACCGCCATTTTGTGGGCGGAGGACGATGACAAGAGCGGGAAGCCGCCATCTTGGATAACATAAAAATACAATAAATTGCAACGATGCCTAAACATGGGAACATTAATACCTTTGATAGTGACATCGAAGATTGGGCCATGTATGTAGAACGCATACAAAATTATTGTAAGGCAAATAAAATTCCTGATGCAGATAAAGCACTAACATTATTAAATTTAATGGGTGCGAAGACATACGGGCAATTGAAACACCTTGTATCACCAGATGAACCGGCGGATAAGACGTTCGAGGAGATTGTTACTGTCCTGAAAAATCATCTAAACCCCACGCCGCTGATGCTAGCGGAACGATTTAAATTTTACGACAGAAGGCAGCTGCAGAATGAAAGCAATGCTGAATATTTGATGGAATTACGTAAGCTAGCAAAATATTGTCAGTTTGGAACGGGACTGACAGAGGCACTACGAGATAAATTTGTGTGTGGTTTATTTAAACAGGATACACAAAAGCGACTGCTCGAGGAGAATGAGCTGACGCTTGAGAAGGCGGTCACTATGGCAGCAGCACACGAAGCCGCAGCGAGAGGCACGGCAGTAATGCAGCTACGGTCACCGGAACTCGGTACAAACAAATTGGGTTTGAGTTCTGTCAAATGTTATCGTTGTGGAAAGACAACGCACGATCAGAACCAGTGTTGATTTAAAAACCAAGAATGCAGAACGTGCGGCAGGCTTGGCCACATAGCTAAAGTATGCCGGTCAGGAAAGAAGACCAGCAACAAAAAGTCACCGCAAGGAAAATACGCAAAGGTACACAAGGTGACAAAGAACAGTTTGACCAAACAGAAGTCAGATTCAGATGCTAGCAGTAATGAACTGGATAGCTTAAGAGTACACAACGTTGGTAAGGATGCAGATCTCCAGACAATTTGGGTCACTCTTCAGATAGCAGGAGTCCAAGTAAAAATGGAATTGGACACTGGATCGGCATTGACGGTCATGAATAAGAAAGATTACAGAAGGTTATTCCAACATATTCCCCTACAGGATACGGAGATTATATTGAAAACATACACGGGGCAAAGAGTGTACCCCATCGGAAAAATAGAGGTAGAAGTGGTCCACAAGGGCGAAGAAAGCCAAGTAATGGACTTATATGTGCTGCCTGAAGGAGGTCCACCACTACTAGGACGGGAGTGGATTAGGAAAATGAATATGGACTGGCACTCCTTGAAGGCACTAACGGTAGATTCCGGGGAAACAGATGTCAAACCTAAACAATTGTCCAGAATATTGGACGATGCTAAAGAGGTGTTCCAGCAGGGACTGGGAACACTGGGAGGAATTACGGCAAACATCAAGATTGATGAACATGCACAACCAAAATTTTTTAAAGCCAGACCGGTACCCTATGCAATACGACCTACTGTTGAAGCGGAACTGGAAGCACTAGAACGTTCAGGTGTACTGTCTAAGGTAGATTGGAGTGAGTGGGCTACGCCCATTGTTCCCGTTATGAAACGTCCTGCGAGCAACAAGCCAGGAGATCCAGGGAAGGTTCGCATCTGTGGAGATTTCAAAATCACCATTAATCCGGTGCTTCACACGGTGCAGTATCCGCTTCCACGGATTGAGGATATTTTCACTTCATTGTCTGGCGGGAAACACTTCACCAAGATAGACCTGGCGCAGGCGTACTTGCAGATGGAGGTTGAGGAAGAGTCACGCCAATACCTCACGATCAACACGCATCGAGGGTTGTACCGGTACAATAGGCTGGTTTTTGGAGTGGCATCGGCTCCAGCAATTTGGCAGAGGGCCATGGAGCAGGTATTACAGGGAATTCCAGGCACACAATGTTACCTGGACGATATTCTGATCACAGGTGATGGTGATGAACAACATCTCGCAAACTTGGAACTGGTGCTCAACAGACTGAAAGAGTATGGACTTAGAGTAAATCGGCAGAAATGTGAGTTCTTCCAGAAGCGGATCTCGTACTGTGGCCATGTCATTGACCGGGAGGGGCTTCATAAGTCTCCTGACAAGATTGAGGCAGTTGTAAAGGCTTCCGCTCCGGAGAATGTCTCTCAGTTGAGGTCGTTTCTAGGATTAATTAACTATTAACATAAATTTCTGCCAAATCTATCCACGGTACTGCACCCGTTAAACGCTCTTTTACAGAAAGGGGTACCATGGGAATGGGGCGAAAACTGTAAGAAGGCATTTCGCAAAAGCAAAGAATTGATCACCTCAGAGGAAGTGTTGGCTCACTTCAACCCGACACTGCCTATTCGGTTGGCTTGTGATGCTTCTCCATATGGTATTGGGGCAGTACTCTCACACAAGTTGCCAAATGGCACGGAAAGGCCAGTCGCGTTTGCATCCAGATCATTGACCTCCGCTGAGCGCAACTATGCGCAGATCGATAGGGAGGCTCTTAGCCTTGTATGGGGAGTGAAGAAGTTTAATCATTACCTGCAGGGCCAAAAATTCACACTTCTGACAGACCATCAACCGTTGGTATCCATTTTTAACCCTAAGAAGGGTGTTTCGGTGATGACAGCGCAGCGTCTCCAGAGATGGTCTCTTTTCCTAGGGGCACATCAATATCAAATAGAATTCAAAGGTACGAAACAGCATGGCAATGCTGATGGGCTGTCGCGCCTGCCACTACCTGAAGAAGAAGACACGACGAAAGTTGACCCTGTTGAGTTATTTCATTCGACCATCATCGAGTGTTTACCAGTCACCAATGCAAGTATTGAAAGAGAAACCAGGAATGACCCGACACTGTCCAGGGTCTACGAGGTGACAGTGAAAGGATGGCCAACACGGGGTGATCCTCGGTTACCGGCATTTTCGGCAAGGCGAGACCAGCTGTCCGTCTGCCATGGTACCTTGATGTACGGGACAAGAGTGATTATTCCTCCCAAGTTAAGGGAAAGAGTTTTAAACGAACTGCACGAAGGTCATCTGGGGGGAGTTAAAATGAAAAGTCTTGCTAGGGCTTATGTATGGCGGCCGGGTATTGACCAACAGATTGAGGAGTTAACGAAAAGCTGCGCTGGGTGCCAAGAAGTGCAAAATGCACCTCCGATAGCACCGCTACACCCATGGGAATGGCCTTCAGCCCCATGGCAACGCGTACACATTGACTTTGCTGGTCCATTCATGGACTCCATGTTCCTAATCGCGGTGGACGCACATTCCAAATGGCCAGAAGTCATCAAGATGAATACCACTACTTCAGAAAAGACAATTGCGGTGTTAAGAACAATATTCGCAAGGAACGGATTGCCAGAACAGATCTGTTCGGACAACGGACCACAGTTTGTATCGGAAGAATTCCGACAATCCTTAAAGAAGAATGGAGTAAAACATTATACCTCTGCCCCATATCATCCGGCGACAAACGGGTTGGCTGAAAGATTTGTCCAGAAATTCAAAAAGGCAATTAAGGCCATGAACGATGATCAGATTCCGCTGCAACACAAGGTCAACAAGTTCCTGATGTCATATCAAAACGCCGATCATGCAGTGACTAACCAAAGTCCTGCCATGATGTTTTATAACAGGAGGTTGCGGTCCAAGTTGGACTTGTTAAAACCAAATGTGCGGAGGGAAGTGGAAAACAAACAGTTTCGGCATATTAACAACAAGACCACTCGAACTTTCGACGTAGGACAACCAGTGTTGGCAAGGGGCTATGGAAACGAAAAATGGCAGTCCAGAACAATTCGGGCTAGACAAGGACCTCTGATGTACACAGTAGATATTGGTCATAACGTGATAAGGCGTCATGCGGATCAACTGGTAGAGTCGAGAGCAAGGGTCGAACCCATGGTTGTGACAGAGACAACTGTGGAAGACGTTAATGAACCTGAAGCATCTACCTCGGCAGGTAATGTACTTGATGATGATGACACCCAATACATTGGAAACCAAATAGAGGAGGCACCTCAACAACAAGAATCAGGGACTATTGAGAGGCGTTATCCAAGCCGCATCAGAAAGCCTCCTGAGAGACTGAACCTTTGAACTGTTATACCTGAAGTTATATATGTATATATGTTATTATGTTATGTTAAATGGGGATATGACTGTTAAGCTAAAAAGGGAGGATTGTGGTGTATGTAACCTGTTCCACCTTAAGAGAACTTAAACCTGTTCCACCTTAAGAGATGTACTACTTTCTCTGGCTGCTGTATACGTAATACCGGTGGTGACCACACCAGTATATAAGCACTGTGTAGTAATATTGTATTCAGTATAGTCCCTACCTCCAACCAGTAAAGACCTGTTGAGTTTACTCTTGTGGTCTGTGTAGTAATTATCACTATAACACACAGACTTAACAATACCCAGTTTGGGTTCCGCCAAGACCACTCAGCTCCCGACCTCATTACAGCCTTGGTCTAAACATGGACAAAGGAGCTGAATTCCAGAGGTGAGGTGAGTGTGACTGCCCTTGACATCAAGGCAGCATTTGACCAAGTGTGGCATCAAGGAGCCCTAGTAAAACTGAAGTCAATGGGAATCGGGGGGAAAATACTCCACTGGCTGGCATGTGTTGCATCTCCTGCGATTGCACGGGAAGGTGCCGGGCGAAGGGGAAGGGGTGTTGGGGGTGATAGAGGAGTGGACCAGGGTGTCGCAGAGGGAGCAGTCCCTTCGGAATGCTGAAAGGGGAGGTGAGGGGAAGATGTGTTTGGGATCACGCTGGAGGTGGCGGAAATGGCAGAGGATGAACCGTTGAATGTGGAGGCTGGTGGAGTGAAAGGTGAGGACAAGGGGAACTCTATTGTGGTTCCGGGAGGGAGGGGCAGGGATGAGGGCAGAAGTGCGGGAGATAGAATGGACATGGTCAAGGGCCGTGTCAGCCACAGTAGAGGGGAATCCTCGGTTGAGGAAAAAGGAAGACATTTCGGAAGCACTGGTATGGAAGGTGGCATCGTCAGAGCAGATGCGGCGGAGACAGAGAAACTGGAAGAATGGAATAAAGTCCTTACAGGAAGCGGGGTGGGAAGAAGTGTAGTCCAGGTAGCTGTGGAAGTCAGTGGGCTTGTAGTGAATGTTTATCAATAACCTATCCCCAGAGATGGAGACGGAGAAGTCGAGGAAGGGAAGGAAAGAGTCAGAGATGGACTATGTGAAGGTAAGGGAAGGGTGGAAATTGGAAGCAAAGTGAATGAAATTATCTAGTTCAAGGCGAGAGCAGGAAACGGCACCGATACAGTCATCAATGTACCGGAAAAAGAGGTGAGGGTGGGGACCTGAGTAGGACTGGAACAAAGAGTGTTCCACATATCCCACGAAAAGGCAGGCATAGCTAGGACCCACGTGGGTTCCCATAACAACACCTTTGATTTGGAGGAAGTGAGTGGAGTCAAAGGAGAAGTTGTTCAATGTGAGATCAAGTTCAGCCAGGCGAAGGAGGGTGGTGCTGGAAGGGGACTGGTCGGGCCTCTGTTCAAGGAAGCAGCGGAGCGCCCTCAGGCCATCCTGGTGGGGGATGGAGGTGTAGAGGGATTGTTCGTTCATAGTGAAAAGGAGGCGGTTGGGGATAGGAAACTGGAAACTGTTAAAGTGGCGGAGGGCGTAGGAAGAGTCGCGGATGTAGGTGGGAAGAGACTGGACAAGGGGAGAAAAAATAGAGTGGAGATAGGAAGAGATAAGTTCTGTGGGGCAAGAACAGGCTGAAACGATGGGTCTACCAGGGCAGTCCTGTTTGTGGATCTTGGGAAGGAGGTAGAAGCGGGCTGTGCAGAGTTGGGGAGCTATGAGATTGGCGGCTGTGGGGGGAATATCTCCAAAGGAGATTAGGTCAGTGACAGTCTTGGATACGGTGGATTGATGTTCGGTAGTGGGGTCATGGTCCAGGCGGAGGTAGGAGGAGGTGTCGGAGAGTTGGCGTTCAGCTTCCGCAAGGTAGAGGTCGGCTCGCCAAACAACAACCGCACCACCCTTGTCAGCAGATTTAATGACAATGCTGGGGTTGGATCTGAGAGAATGGAGTGCTGCAAGTTCAGAGGGGGGTAGGTTGGAGTGAGTGAGAGGAGCAGAGAAATAGAGACGGCCAATGTTACACCAGCAGCTTGCAATGAAAAGATCTAGAGAGGTTAAGAAGCCAGAGGGAGGGGTCCAGGTAGAACGAGAATTCTGAAAGCGGGAGAAAGGGTCAGCCATGCGCGGGGAAGACTCCTGGCTAAAGAAATGGGCACGGAGATGAAGGCGGCGGAAAAAGAGCTCAGCGTTGTGCCGAGCTCGAAATTCATTGAGGTGGGGGCATAAGGGGATGAAGCTCAGGCCTTTGCTAAGGACTGATCATTTGGGGTCAGAGAGGGGGAAGGTCAGAGGGGATAGTTAAAATGCGGCAGTGGGCGAGATTGGGAGAAGGGATGGGGTCAGAGGAAAGTGAAGGGGAAGAAGGTTCCAGAGGGGCATTGGTGTCCAAGAATTGTTGAAGCTTGCGATCCTTGACACCTGAAAGGAAGAAAAAAAGTTTTTTTTAAAGCTCCTCTACATTGGGGAGACCAAACGCAGATTGGGTGATGGCTTTGCGGAACACCTCCGTTCAGTCCGTAAGGGGGACCCCGAGCTTCCGGTCGCCTGTCACTTTAATTCTTCGCACCACTCCCACTCAGACCTCACCGTCCTCGGCCCCTTGCATTGTTCCACTGAAGCTCAGCGTAAGCTCGAGGAACAGCACCTCATCTTTCGATTAGGCACTTTACAGCCTTCTGGACTCAACATAGAGTTCAACAATCTCAGATCATAACCTGGCCCCTGTAATGTCCATGTGTAACTGAGACACGGACTGCAGAAGTTGGTTGTAACAGGTGTTTACTGAATGGAGACAAAACTGGAACTACTATACAAAGTTACTTCACAGGCTTATATACAGGGGTGGTCACTACTGGTACTGCAGTATACAGGGGCTGCAGAATATAGTTCCTTCTTCAAGGTACATACACTACAATTCCTCCCCTTTTAGCTAAACAGTACATAACATTCGATTAATAATTAAATAACATATTTACAATTACAGTTGCTATATACATTAGCTGAAGTTAATCAATTATAAATTCAGTCTTTGAGGAGGCTTCCTGATTCTGTCCGGATAACGCCTCTTTGGGGTATCAGGTTCTTCTGGCAAAGTTGATTCGGGATCAACGTCGTTGTTTGGTTCGTCTGCTTCCAATATCACCGATTCTGAGGCAGATGCAATTGGTACTTCGGTTTCATCACCAGGTGTATAGGATCGTGGTGTAGATTTGACGTTTTCCAGTGACTCTAGAATCTGGTCAGCATGGCGTCTTACAATGCTCTCTCCAACGTCCACGGTATACATTAGAGGTCCTTGCCGTGTGCAGATCGTTCCTGGCTGCCATTTCTCTGTGCGGTAGTCCCGGGCCAAAACTGGTTGACCTATCTTGAAACTCCTGGTTGGCCTTTCATTCATATTCTGAAACTGCCTGTTCTCCACATCCCTTCTGATGTTTGGCTTAACCAAATCCAAGCGGCATCTTAGTCTTCGATTGAAGAACATCATGGCTGGAGTTTGGTTGGTAACCGCATGTGTCGCATTCCGGTAGGCAAACAAGAAGTTATCCACCTTGTGTTGTAGGGGTATGTCTTCATTACACATTGCCTTGATAGCCTTCTTGAATGTTTGAACGAACCTCTCAGCCAATCCATTGGTGGCTGGATGATATGGGGCGGATGTGTAATGCTTAACACCATTGTTCTTTAAGAATCTCCGGAACTTTTCAGACACAAACTGTGGTCCATTGTCGGAGCAAATCTGTTCAGGCAGCCCATTTCTGGCGAATATGGTTCGTAAGACTGTGATAGTTTTTTCTGTGGTGGTTGAGGACATCTTTATTACCTCTGGCCACTTTGAATGTGTATCCACCGCAATTAAAAACATCGAGTCCATAAATGGACCAGCAAAATCAATGTGTACCCTTTGCCATGGAGATGAGGGCCACTCCCATGGATGTAGAGGGGCTTGTGATGGGGCGTTTTGGACCTTCTGGCATCCTGTACAGCTCTTGGTCATCTCTTCGGTTTCTCTATCGATTCCCAGCCACCACACAAACGCTCTGGCTAAGTTCTTCATTTTTACCCCTCCCAGATGACCCTCATGAAACTCATTGAGCACTCTATCCTTCAGTTTGGGTGGAATTACTACTCTGGATCCACACATCAATGTTCCTCGGCACACTGACAGCTGTTCTCTTCTCGGCGAGAATGCTGGCAACAGTGGTTCGCCATGTGCTGGCCATCTCTTCAGATTGACAGAGAGGCCCTCAGCCTGGTGTGGGGGGTGAAGAAGTTCAATCACTACCTGCACAGACAGAAATTTACTCTACTAACTGATCATTAATCTCTTGTCTCCATTTTCAACCCTAAGAAGGGCGTCCCGATAATGACAGCACAACGGCTACAGAGGTGGTCCCTTTTCCTAGGGGCACACCAATATGACATAGAGTACAAAGGAACTAAACAGCATGGGAATGCTGATGGATTGTCGCGCCTACCATTGCCGACGGTGGAAGAAGCACCTGCAGTGGATCCTGTGGAGATATTCCACTCGACCATAGTCGAATGTCTACCTGTGACGAATGCAAACATAGAAAAGGAACACGAAATGACCCGACACTCTCCACGGTCTATGATTTAACGGTGAAGGGATGGCCAGCACATGGCGAATCACTGTTGCCAGCATTCTCGCCGAGAAGAGAACAGCTGTCAGTGTGCCAAGGAACCTTGATGTGTGGATCCAGAGTAGTAATTCCACCCAAATTGAAGGATAGAGTGCTCAATGAGCTTCATGGGTGTCATCTGGGAGGGGTAAAAATGAAGAACTTAGCCAGAGCGTTTGTGTGGTGGCCGGGAATCGATAGAGAAATTGAAGAGATGACCAAGAGCTGTACAGGATGCCAGAAGGTCCAAAACGCCCCACCACAAGCCCCTCTACATCCATGGGAGTGGCCCTCATCTCCATGGCAAAGGGTGCACATTGATTTTGCTGGTCCATTTATGGACTCGATGTTTTTAATTGCGATGGATGCACATTCAAAGTGGCCAGAGGTAATAAAAATGTCCTCAACCACCACGGAAAAAACATCGAGTCCATAAATGGAGCAGCAAAATCAATGTGTACCCTTTGCCATGGAGATGAGGGCCACTCCCATGGATGTAGAGGGGCTTGTGGTGGGGCGTTTTGGACCTTCTGGCATCTTGGTCATCTCTTCGATTTCTCGATCGATTCCCGGCCACCACACAAACGCTCTGGCTAAGTTCTTCATTTTTACCCCTCCCAGATGACCCTCATGAAGCTCATTGAGCACTCTATCCTTCAATTTGGGTGGAATTACTACTCTGGATCCACACATCAAGGTTCCTTGGCACACTGACAGCTGTTCTCTTCTCGGTGAGAATGCTGGCAATACTGGTTCGCCATGTGCTGGCCATCCCTTCACCGTTAAATCATAGACCCTGGAGAGTGTCGGGTCATTTTGTGTTTCCTTTTTTGCGATTACGTTGTGTAGTTTGAGACAGCTTAGTCTCTTGTTCCCGGATTCACTGTCGCTCTTCTGGTCTTCGGAACTACTGTCCGTATCTTTTGTACTTTCCTGTACTTTTCCTTAGTGGTCTTTTTGTTGTCGTTAGTCTTCTTCCCGGACCTGCAAACTCGTGCAATGTGTCCCATCTTTCCGCATTGCCTGCATGTTTTGTCCTTGAACCAGCAGTCCTTCTGGTCATGGGTTGTTCTGCCGCAGCGATAACATTTTTCAAATCCCCGTGTCATTTCATGGGTGCCGTATTCCTGTGGCTTTTGCTGTATTTCCGCAGCTCCCCTTGCTGCTGCTTCGTACGATACTGCCACGCTGAAAGCCTTATCTAGCGTCAGCTCTTTCTCTGAGAGTAACCTCTTCTGGGTTCCTTCACTTAGGAGTCCACAGACAAATTTGTCCCGTAGGGTATCTGCCAGTCCTGCTCCGAACTGGCAGTGCTTTGATAGCTTGCGTAGTTCCGTAAGGTAATCAGCATTGCTCTCATCTTTATGCTGATTTCTCTTGTGGAATTTAAATCTTTCTGCTATCAGCAGCGGTGTAGGATTTAGGTGTTCCTGTAGGATATCAACAATTTTGTTAAAACTCTTCTCCATCGGTTTGACTGGAGTGATCAGGTTCCGCAATAGGCCGTATGTTCTTGCGCCCATTAAGTTTAGTAGTACCGATGCCTTTTTCTCATCGGCTACTTCATTTGCCTTACAATATACTTCGACTCTTTCCACATACGTGGTCCAGTCTTCTATTTCATTTTCGAAGGCAGTGATATTGCCAGTCTTCGGCATCTTGGAGATCTAAGATGGCGCCTCCCACGCTTTGCCTTCTTCCCCGATTGAACAAAATGGCGCCTCCCATGCTTTGCCTTCTTCCCCGATTGAACAAAATGGCGCCTCCCGCGCTTTTCCTTCTTCCCCGCTGGATTAAGATGGCGCCTCCCGCGCTTTCTGTCTTTTCCGCTGCTGCCAACGCTGTTGCTGGCGTTTTTATGCCTTGATGGTGACGCCCTATGGTCTTCGCGCGCTTCCCCCCGCGCTGCTGCCAACGCCGCTCTCCGCGGTCCCCATGGCAAACTGCAGCTCCTCGCAGCTTTCTGCGCTTCTAATTTCTTTTTCTTTTATTTTAATTACTGTTCCTGTCGTCAGAGCAGACCCTATGGGACACTTTCCTCCCTCTTCTCGGGCCTGTACGCTGCCCGGCTTCGTAGCACCGGCCGCGCCCTGTGTGCTCCACTCTCTCTCTCTCTCTCTTCTTCCCGACAACGCTGCTCGGCCCCGTTGAAAAGCCACCCGATCGAGCTCTAGCCCGCCGCAGCCCAGGAAGGATCAGTGTACTACCTGCCACCAGCCCGATTAGCTGGAACACCATAGACTGGAGAACCAAGCCCAGTTCTCGACAGCCTCTCCTGCAAATCTTTGAATTTGATGAATCAGAGGGCGGTTGCCCACGGTTGATGCCCGTTTCTTCTGTTTGTTTTTTTTTGGATTTCTTCCTTCTGGCTTCGACCTCTAATAACTTCGCTTCAGGGATGAATCCCCGTGAGGTGGTGCAGAACTATAGGTAAGTTCGGATCTGTTCATCGCCAATGTAATGTCCGTGTGTAATTGAGACATGGACTGCAGAAGTTGGTTACAACAGGTGTTTACTGAATGGAGACAAAACTGGAACTACTATGCAAAGTTACCACACAGGCTTATATACAGGGGTGGTCACTACTGGTACTGCAGTATACAGGGGCTGCAGAATATTGTTCCTTCTTCAAGGTACATACACTACAGCCCCGATCATATATATTTTTCATCCACACTTTTTGCCTGTGTCTTTTTTTCTTCTATCCCACATGGAAGCTGTCTTTCATTCTGCCAGCGCAATTCACACTTCATCTAGAGCCATCCTTTGTTTCTTAACGTGTCCCATTGCCATCTCCTTTTGCCTTGAATATCTCTTAATGTCTCTTAACCTCTCCTGCCTTTTATCCTTTCCCTTTTGTTCTTTCATCCCCTCCCCCTTTTCCCAGCCCCTGCACTTACTTAAAAATCTGTTCCATTTCCTGCTTTTTTCCAGTTCTGACGAAAGGTCATCGACCTGAAACGTTAACTCTGTTTCATTCTTCACAGATGCTGCCTGACCTGCTGAGTAGCTCCAGCTTTTTCTGTTTTTATTTCAGATTTCCAGTATCTGCAGTATTTTCTTTTTGTAACAGTTAGCCTGACATCGGTCATTGGGAAAATGCTGGAATCCATTATTAAGGAAGTGGTAACAGGGCACTTAGAAAATCATAATATGATTTGGTAGAGTCAACATGGTTTTATGAATGGGAAATCGTGTTTGACAAATTTATTAGGGTTTTTTGAGGATGTAACTAGCAGGGTAGCTAAAGGGGAACCAGTGGATGCAGTATATTTGGATTTTCAAAAGTCATTCAATAAGGTGCCACATAAAAGGTTGTTACGCAAGAGAAGGGCATATGGGGTTGGGGGTAATGTATTCGCATGGATAAAGGATTGGTTAATGGACAGAAAACAGAGAGTAGGGATAAATGGGTTATTTTCAGATTGGCAGGCTACAACTAGTGGGGTGCCACAAGGATCAGTGCTTGGGCCTCAAACTGTGAGATGTTGCAAATTTCTCCAGCTCCAGCCTGGAAGGAGCCTGACGCATAAAAGTTCATGGCCACTGTCACCTTCATAGCCACTGGCAATGCTGCCCACGCTCTGCTCTGAGGTTGTAGTTGCGGCTGCAGCAGGTGGAAGATTCTGTGAAGACGTTCTTAGTGAAGTGCAGGTTCAGGTAGAAGTATTGCTCCCTGAACACCCGAGGCAGATATGGCCTGCTGCTGGGAGCCCTTCTCCCCCTCCTCCTCCTCCCTCATTCTCCCAGTCATGCTGTAGTCCAAGGGGAATGCCTACTACTGCATCTATATCTGGGAGCAACTGGTTTGTGCAGAAGCCTTGAAGTCAGGACAAAGTCCTTTAGCACCTGCCACACCACTCCCTGTAGACTTTAGCAACTTTAAATAACTGTACAAACCACCAAACAATTCGACAAACTCAGCAACAGCCAGTAGTAATCAACCAGCAACTAAACTGTAACCTTTAAATAGCACTGCTGATGGGTCCTCCCTGCTGCTGAACACGTGTTCAGCTGTGCGAGCTTAAGAGAGGGCGTTAGCTGGAGTGTTGAGCTCCAAAATGGCAGCGCTAGTGTCAAATCAGCATTGCACGCTGATTGACGTCATGATTTGTCTACTCTGCATACATCTGGTGGATGCTCACTTTGCGCGCGCTAATGCCCTCACCAAGATGGCGTCTGGCACAACTTGCACCAGAAGTGTGCGCGAGCGCTGCGGATGCCATTTTGGAGCTAAATCAGAACTCGTTGCGCCCAACCAATGGGGGCTAAGGAGCTGAATTTTGTGGTATTATTTCTTTTGCTAAAACCTTTCATCATTTTAGTTTGCTAGCTGGAATGGTTAAGCTCTGCAACACACCCATGACGTAATCTCCTTGGTATCTCTGCTGCAGATTTATGCAGAGCCATCCCAGAATTCATCTCTAGGCTTTGCACTGCCCATAGCAGCCGGCTGGGGCAGAAATACAAACTTTTTCTCAACTGCTGGCAACATTAACACCTATTCTTATAAAAAGACAGGTGCAAGTGGCGCTCCAGCCATGACTTCCTTAGGATGATGCCAGGCCAGCAGGTTTGCCATTGTCAAGCTACCAAAGTTCACCAGCATAACGCTAACATTAGTACAATAAACCTCTCTTTAAGGGAAAATAGTAAAACAAGTGAATCTATTTTATGCTCCTTGATCCGAGATGGTACAGTAGGCCCTGTTGTAAAGCTACGTTTTGGAGCAGACAGATCAGTATAACACAACAAGGGTGCATTATAACTGACATCACTATAAAATATCAGTAACGTCAGTATCAATACAGTCACACATCGTCACATTGAGACATTATTTTATGAAATTATATCAAAGTACATATGTAGTAAATATTTATGCTATCTCTAAGGAGTAAAATGTGGGTATCATAATTGCCAGTTTTTGCCATATCCCTGTGCAAATATCGTATTGAAACCAAGATTACAATAGAGAGCCAAGAATCATAATGGGAGCAGGATGAGTGGGAGTGAATGTATTTCAAGGCTAAAAATTTGAAGTGTGTATTCTTGTATTCTGCCACTTGGTTACAACATTTAAGACTATTGCATATATTACATGATTATAGCTCATCATGATTTTGTGTGGGCGTGCACATGTTTTTTCATAACATTCCTTGGTGATTTGTACAGACTTATGCTTTCAAGGCCATCTTGAATAATAAAGCTGAGGACTTCTTGACCGGAAATGTAGATGTTTCTGTGACATGCAGTATAACTGAACCTCAAGCAAAGTTGCGACTGAAATGCTGATTAATTAGAAACTGAAGAGGTCCGACAACTGCAGAGGTCAATGCCCGGGATACATTGCTCAAAAATATGCTTAAAGCAAACTGGTTGCATATCAGTACATTGAGGCAGTTGCAAATATAGTTTACAATTTAAATCTGGTATTCATTAGGGAAAGATACTGTAAAGTAAATCGTTCATTAAAACCTCCTGTGAGATTTTCAGTGATGGACTATTTCCTTAGTAAGCCTCGGAGTACAATTGTTTTGTGATTGTAACACTGGCGAGTAGGCTAGACATATAACAACTGGCGAGTACACGACGCATATAAACATCGGCGAGTAAACTGGACATATAACCACTGGCGAGTACACGACACATATAACCACTGGTGAGTACACTACACATATAACCACTGGCGAGTACACTACACATATAACCACTGGCGAGTAGACTACACATATAAACACTGGCGAGTATACTACACATATAACCACTGGCGAGCAGACTACACATATAACCACTGGCGAGTAGACTACACATATAACCACTGGCGAGTAGACTACACATATAAACACTGGCGAGTATACTACACATATAACCACTGGCGAGCAGACTACACATATAACCACTGGCGAGTAGACTACACATATAACCACTGGCAAGTAGACTACATATATAACCACTGGTGAGTACACTACACATATAACCACTGGGGAGTACACTACACATATAAACACTGGCGAGTATACTACACATATAACCACTGGCGAGTAGACGACACATATAACCACTGGCGAGTAGACTACACATATAACCACTGGCGAGTACACTACACTTATAACAACTGGCGGGTACACTACAGATATAACCACTGGCGAGTAGACTACACATATAACCACTGGCGAGTAAACTACACATATAACCACTGGCGAGTACACTACACATATAACCACTGGCGAGTAGACTACACATATAACCACTGGCGAGTAGACTACACATATAACCACTGGCGAGTAGACTACACATATAACCACAGGAAAGTACTCTACACATATAAACACTGGCGAGTAGACTACACATATAACCACTGGCGAGTACACTACACATATAACCACTGGCGAGTACACTACAGATATAACAACTGGCAAGTAGACTACATGTATAACCACTGGCGAGTAAACTACACATATAACCACTGGTGAGTTGAATACACATATAACCACTGGCGAGTACACTACACATATAACCACTGGCGAGTAGTCTACACACATAACCACTGGCGAGTAGTCTACACACATAACCACTGGCGAGTACTCTACACACATAAACACTGGCGATAACACTACACATATAACCACTGGCGAGTAAACTACACATATAACCACTGGCAAGTACACTACACATATAACCACTGGCGATAACACTACACATATAACCACTGGCGAGTACTCTACACACATAACCACTGGCGAGTACACTACACATATAACCACTGGCGAGTAGACGACACATTTAACCACTGCGCGTAAACTACATATATAACCACCGGCGAGTACACTACACATATAACCACTGGCGAGCAGACTACACATATAACCACTGGCGCGTACACTACACATATAACCACTGGCGAGTGAACTACACATATAACCACTGGCGAGTATTCTACACATATAACCACTGGCGAGGACACTACACTTATAACCACTGGTGAGTAGACTACACATATAACCACTGGCGAGTAAACTACACATATAACCACTGACGAGTAGAGTACACATATAACCACTGGCGAGTAAACTACACATATAACCACTGGCGAGCAGACTACACATATAACCACTGGCGAGCAGACAACACATATAACCACTGGTGAGTAGACTACACATATAACCACTGGCGAGTAGACTACACATGTAACCACTGGCGAGTAGACTACACATATAACCACTGGCGAGTACACTACACATATAACCACTGGCGAGTACACTACACATATAACCACTGGCGAGTAGACGACACATATAACCACTGGCGAGTAAACTAAACATATAACCACTGGCGAGTACTCTACACATATAACCATTGGCGAGTGCACTACACATATAACCACTGGCAAGTAGACGACACATATAACCACTGGCGAGTAGACTACACATATAACCACTGGCGAGTACACTACACATATAACCACTGGCGAGTAGACTACAGATATAACAACTGGCAAGTAGACTACATGTATAACCACTGGCGAGTATACTACACATATAACCACTGGTGAGTTGACTACACATATAACCACTGGCGAGTACACTACACATATAACCACTGGCGAGTACACTACACATATAACCACTGGTGAGTAGACTACACATACAACCACTGGCGAGTAGACTACACATATAACCACTGGCGAGTAAACTACACATATAACCACTGGCGAGTACACTACACAAATAACCACTGGCGATTACACTACACATATAACCACAGGCTCGTACACTACACATATAACCACCGGCGATAACACTACACATATAACCACTGGCGAGTACTCTACACACATAACCACTGGCGAGTACACTACACATATAACCACTGGCGAGTACACTACACATATAACCACTGGCGAGTAGACTACACATATAACCACTGGCGAGTTCACTACACATATAACCACTGGCGAGTACTCTACACACATAACCACTGGCGAGTACACTACACATATAACCACTGGCGAGTACACTACACATATAACCACTGGCGAGTAGACTACACATATAACCACTGGCGAGTACACTACACATATAACCACTGGCGAGTAGACTACACATATAACCACTGGCGAGTAGACTACACATATAACCACTGGCAAGTTCACTACACATATAACCACTGGCGAGTTCACTACACATATAACCACTGGCGAGTACACTACTGTAGCGGTTCGAGTAAATCGCCACTAAATGAAAGAGTTTAACTTCGACGAACTATAAATAAGTTGTTTATTTACCAGAACAGGATAATTACAGCAGGTAAGGTAGCAGGTAAGATGGCTGACTGCAGGAGCACCATATTGTAGGTCACAGGATAATTACAGCAGGTAAGGTAGCAGGTAAGATGGCTGACTGCAGGAGCACCTTGTTGTAGGTCTTGTCCCAGCGGGGACTCCACAAGGACTGAATTCCCAGTCCCGTGGGGAGTACCGGCATAGTTCAGCCTTACAACCCTGGCCTCAAAGCCAGCCTTCGTACCGGGGAGATGTACGATGCAACGGCGCAGGTCACGTGACCGCCTAAGCGCACGTGAACGTGCTGACGTTATCACGCGTTCACGTGACGCCTAAAGCAGGAATAAAGAGCCGAGTGTGAGGAGGTCATGAGGCTCCCCACTCGCTCCCCACGGGACTGGGAATTCAGTCCTTGTGGAGTCCCCGCTGGGACAAGACCTACAACATGGTGCTCCTGCAGTAAGCCATCTTACCTGCTACCTTACCTGCTGTAATTATCCTGTGACCTACAACATGGTGCTTCTGCAGTCAGCCATCTTACCTGCTACCTTACCTGCTGTAATTATCCTGTTCTGGTAAATAAACAACTTATTTATAGTTCGTCGAAGCTAAACTCTTTCATTTAGTGGCGATTTACTCGAACCGCTACATTGGTGACCCTACGACGTGAGTACGGGAGCTCATTAATTGCAACGCTACATTGGTGACCCTACGACGTGAGTACGGGAGCTCATTAATTCCAACGCTACATTGGTGAGCTCACGACGTGAGTACAGGAGCTCATCAATTCCAACGCTACAATGGGTGAACCCGTATCCGTGAACGATATTCACGGTAGCAACGCACGCCTGAACCTCGTCTTCACTCAAGACGACCAACGCACAATCGACGAACAACATGGAACAGCAACCGCTTAATACAGATTCCACCAAAAGGGACCCCGTTTTTGCAAACGTCTTCGCAACGGAAGCGCAGCTTGGAGGTGAGCCCGTTTGTTATGAATAATTTTATAGAAGTAGAGCACGACCAACGGCAACAGTCGTCCACCAGCGCTACAATTGGTGGGTTTGTGAACGTTTTTCACAAACGAAGCATGCTATGGAAGCATCAGCCGTTCCGCTGTTGCTACCACAATCTAGGGAGCCATGGACTCCCTCGTGCTTTTTGAAGGAAGAAGCCCTGTTCGCTGAGAACAGCGATGCGGTACAGACCACGGTCTCCGTATTCGATTCTTCTACTGCCATACGGTTCGTCTGCCTCTACATCCAAAGTAACAGCAAGTATACATCTCTCCAAGCGCGGGGTACAGCATGTTCGGGCCCAGAAGATCGGAGCGCACCCCGCGGGGATTCCACGAGGACTCATCCCCGCAACATACGAGGACGCATTCCTCACCTATGAGAACCACTCCCTCGTGAACACCGATGACTCTTTCCCCGCTGACGACGCACCAGCTTTTCAGCTTGCTGGTTGTGTTACTTACTACATGATTCGGCGAGAAGAAAAGTGTGCCGCCCTTCTGGCTGTTTTCAGCTTGCTGGTTGTGTTATTTACTACATGATTCGGTGTGAACAAAAGTGTGCCGCCCTTCTGGCTGTTTTTTCTTAAATTTACAACTGTTACATGTGTTGCCGCCCTTCAGGCAGAGTTAATCTCTCTTGAAAGCAACAACAACCTGGGCCGTTGCCGACCTTTCTCCAGTTTTCCCTGTATTTAACGCAAATGTCTATTGATGCTGTATACATCGAGGACGGGTCTAACGGGCATTCCGCGGCTGCGATCAGCCACGTGAAAGTTGCTAGCCTCACCGATCACAGATCAACGTAGCAACTCTTCACCCTCCGTTCTGTTCATGTCGTAGCATTATGGCACGCACTGTTCCGTGCGTTCCAGCCTCCTGAAGGTTTCGCTCATCAGTCAACGGAGACATCGCCCGCGTCCGCCCAATCAGCCCGTCACTCTGACAAGGCCTGCTGTTTCGCACGTTTCTATGGTCCTTCGCCTGACGGATACGTTTTATTCGCCATGACGTGCGTAAGGATCGGCTTACGAGTAGTATCTTTATACCTCGTCTATTAAGTCGAGACAACATGACCGTTGTGACGACCAGCTCGTCAGACTATCTCATCCTTGGACTTTCGTTAAAGCGAATTCTGAGGGGGCCTGTGTGGCAGTCCTATGGGTTGTCCTTTACATTGAGTTACATAATTCCCTTTAACTTACTTATGTATGTATAACTTACCTAACTGTATGTACTTAACTAATTTATTTGTGTAACTTATCAGTTGGGGCTGTTGCCCCTTTAACTTACCTGTTGGGCCGTTGTTCCTTTAAGAGGCGACCTAACGCGCTGACGTCACGCATCACGTGACGCATGCGCGCCGGCCGCCGGCCCGATTCGGGTTTCTAAGACGGCCGCCGGCATAGTCCGGCCTACCGCGACATCGGCCGCATCGGCCAGCAGGCGGGAGTGAAGCGATTCTCCACTCCCGCGGCAAGTACCGGCATAGTTCAGCCTTACAACCCTGGCCTCAAAACCAGCCTTCGTACCGGGGAGATGTACGATGCAACGGTGCAGGTCACGTGACCGCCTAAGCGCACGTGAACGTGCTGACGTTATGACGCGGTCACGTGACGCCTAAAGCGGGAATAAAGAGCCGAGTGTGAGGAGGTCATGAGGCTCCCCACTCGCTCCCCACGGGACTGGGAATTCAGTCCTTGTGGAGTCCCCGCTGGGACAAGACCTACAACATGGTGCTCCTGCAGTCAGCCATCTTACCTGCTACCTTACCTGCTGTAATTATCTTGTGACCTACAATATGGTGCTTCTGCAGTCAGCCATCTTACCTGCTACTTTACCTGCTGTAATTATCCTGTTCTGGTAAATAAACAACTTATTTATAGTTCGTCGAAGTTAAACTCTTTCATTTAGTGGCGATTTACTCGAACCGCTACATTGGTGACCCTACGACGTGAGTACGGGAGCTCATTAATTGCAACGCTACATTGGTGACCCTACGACGTGAGTACGGGAGCTCATTAATTCCAACGCGACATTGGTGACCTCACGATGTGAGTACGGGAGCTCATCAATTCCAACGCTACAATGGGTGAACCCGTATCCGTGAACGATATTCACGGTAGCAACGCACGCCTGAACCTCGTCTTCACTCAAGACGACCAACGCACAATCGACGAACAACATGGAACAGCAACCGCTTAATACAGATTCCACCAAAAGGGACCCCGTTTTTGCAAACGTCTTCGCAATGGAAACGCAGCTTGGAGGTGAGCCCGTTTGTTATGAATAATTTTATAGAAGTAGAGCACGACCAACGGCAACAGTCGTCCACCAGCGCTACAATTGGTGGGTTTGTGAACGTTTTTCACAAACGAAGCATGCTATGGAAGCATCAGCCATTCTGCTGTTGCTACCACAATCTAGGGAGCCATGGACTCCCTCGTGCTTTTTGAAGGAAGAAGCCCTGTTCGCTGAGAACAGCGATGCGGTACAGACCACGGTCTCCGTATTCGATTCTTCTACTGCCACATCTCTCCAAGCGCGGGGTACAGCATGTTCGGGCCCACAAGATCGGAGCGCACCCCGCGGGGATACCACGAGGATTCATCCCTGCAACATACGAGGACGCATTCCTCACCTATGAGAACCACTCCCTCGTGAACACCGATGACTCTTTCCCCGCTGACGACGCACCAGCTTTTCAGCTTGCTGATTGTGTTACTTACTACATGATTCGGCGAGAAGAAAAGTGTGCCGCCCTTCTGGCTGTTTTCAGCTTGCTGGTTGTGTTATTTACTACATGATTCGGTGTGAACAAAAGTGTGCCGCCCTTCTGGCTGTTTTTTCTTAAATTTACAACTGTTACATGTGTTGCCGCCCTTCAGGCAGAGTTAATCTCTCTTGAAAGCAACAACAACCTGGACCGTTGCCGCCCTTTCTCCAGTTTTCCCTGTATTTAACGCAAATGTCTATTGAAGCTGTATACATCGAGGACGGGTCTAACGGGCATTCCGCGGCTGCGATCAGCCACGTGAAAGTTGCTAGCCTCACCGATCACAGATCAACGTAGCAACTCTTCACCCTCCGTTCTGTTCATGTCCTAGCATTATGGCATGCACTGTTCCGTGCGTTCCAGCCTCCTGAAGGTTTCGCTCATCAGTCAACGGAGACATCGCCCGCGTCCGCCCAATCAGCCCGTCACTCTGACAAGGCCTGCTGTTTCGCACGTTTCTATGGCCCTTCGCCTGACGGATACGTTTATTCGCCATGACGCGCGTAAGGATCCGCTTACGAGTAGTATCTTTATACCTCGTCCATTAAGTCGAGACAGCATGACCGTTGTGACGACCAGCTCGTCAGACTATCTCATCCTTGGACTTTCGTTAAAGCGAATTCTTGGGGGGCCTGTGTGGCAGTCCTATGGGTTGTCCTTTACATTGAGTTACATAATTCCCTTTAACTTACTTATGTATGTATAACTTACCTAACTGTATGTACTTACCTAATTTATTTGTGTAACTTACCAGTTGGGGCTGTTGCCCCTTTAACTTACCTGTTGGGCCGTTGCTCCTTTAAGAGGCGACTTAACGCGCTGACGTCACACATCACGTGACGCATGCGCGCCGGCCGCCGGCCCGATTCGGGTTTCTAAGACGGCCGCCGGCATAGTCCGGCCTACCGCGACTTCGGCCGCATCGGCCAGCAGGCGGGAGTGAAGCGATTCTCCACTCCCGCGGCAAGTACCGGCATAGTTCAGCCTTACAACCCTGGCCTCAAAGCCAGCCTTCGTACCGGGGAGATGTACGATGCAACGGTGCAGGTCACGTGACCGCCTAAGCGCACGTGAACGTGCTGAAGTTATGACGCGGTCAAGTGACGCCTAAAGCGGGAATAAAGAGCCGAGTGTGGGGAGGTCATGAGGCTCCCCACTCGCTCCCCACGGGACTGGGAATTCAGTCCTTGTGGAGTCCCCGCTGGGACAAGACCTACAACAAGGTGCTCCTGCAGTCAGCCATCTTACCTGCTACCTTACCTGCTGTAATTATCCTGTTCTGGTAAATAAACAACTTATTTATAGTTCGTCGAAGTTAAACTCTTTCATTTAGTGGCGATTTACTCGAACCGCTACACTACACATATAACCACTGGCGAGTAAACTACACATATAACCACTGGCGAGTAGACGACACATATAACCACTGGCGAGTAAACTACACATATAACCACTGGCGAGTACACTACACATATAACCACTGGCGAGTAGACTACACATATAACCACTGGCGCGTACAATACACATATAACCACTGGCGAGTGAACTACACAAATAACCACTGGCGAGTACTCTACACATATAATCACTGGCGAGTACACTACACATATAACCACTGGCGAATGCACTGCACATATAACCACTGGTGAGTAGACTACACATATAACCACTGGTGAGTACACTACACATATAACCACTGGCGAGTAGACTACACTTATAACCACTGGCGAGTAGACAACACATATAACCGCTGGTGAGTAAACGACACATATAACCACTGGCGAGTAGAGTACACATATAACCACTGGCGAGTAAACTACACATATAACTATTGGCGAGTAGACTACACATATAACCACTGGCGAGTAGACTACACATATAACCACTGGCGAGTACGCTACACATATAACCACTGGCGAGTAGACTACACATATAACCACTGGCGAGTACGCTACACATATAACCACTGGCGAGTAGACTACACATATAACCACTAGCGAGTATACAACACATATAACCACTGGCGAGCAGACGACACATATAACCACTGGTGAGTACACTACACATATAACCACTGGCGAGTACACTACACATATAACCACTGGCGAGTAGACTACACATATAACCACTGGCGCGTACACTACACATAAAACCACTGGCGAGTGAACTACACATATAACTACTGGCGAGTACACTACACTTATAACGACTGGCGAGTACACTACACATATAACCACTGGCGAGTACACTACACATATATCGACTGGCGAGTACACTGGACATATAACCACTGGCGAGTACACTAGACATATAAACATCGGCGAGTACACTAGATATATAACCACTGGTGAGTACACTACACATATAACCACTGGGGAGTACACTACACATATAACCACTGGCGAGTACACGACACATAAAACCACTGGTGAGTACACTACACATATAACCACTGGCGGGTACACTACAGATATAACCACTGGCGTGTAGACTACACATATAACCACTGGCGAGTACACAACACATTTAACCACTGGTGAGTACACTACACATATAACCACTGGCGGGTACACTACAGATATAACCACTGGCAAGTCGACTACATGTATAACCACTGGCGAGTACACTACACATATAACCACTGGCGAGTAAACTGCACATGTAACCACTGGCGAGTAGACTACACATATAAACACTGGCGAGTACTCTACACATATAGCCACTGGCGAGTACACTACACACATAACCACTGGCGAGTAGATGACACATATAACAACTGGCGAGTACACCACACATATAACCACTGGCGAGCAGACTACACATATTACCACTGGCGCGTAGACTACACATATAAACACCGGCAAGTACACTACACATATAACCACTGCCGAGTACACTACACATATAACCACTGGCGAGTACTCTACACATATAACCACTGGCGAGCAGACTACACATATAAACACTGGCGAGTACACTACACATATAACCACTGGCGAGTACTCTACACATATAACCACTGGCGAGTAGACTACACATATAAACTATGGCGAGTAAACTACACATATAACCACTGGCGAGTAGACTATACTTATAACCACTGGCGAGTAGACTACACATATAACCACTGGCGAGTACACGACACATATAACCACTGGCGAGCAGACTACACATATAACCACTGGTGAGTACACTACAGATATAACCACTGGCGAGTACACTACACATATCACCACTGGCGAGTACTCTACACATTTAATCACTGGCAAGTAGACTACACATATAATCACTGGCGAGTAGACTACAAATATAACCACTGGCGAGTAAACTACAGATATAACCACTGGCAAGTACACTACACATATAACCACTGGCGATAACACTACACAGATAACCACTGGCGAGTACCCTACACACAGCCACTGGCGAGTACACTACACATATATCCACTGGCGAGTAGACTACACATGTAACCACTGGCGAGTACCCTACACATATAACCACTGGCGATTACACTACACAGAAAATCACTTGCGGGTAGACTACACATATAACCACTGGCGAGTACACTACACATATAACAACTGGCGAGTAGACTACACATATAACCACTGGCGAGTAAACTACACATATAACCAAAGGCGTGTACACTACACATATAACCACTGGCGAGTATACTACACATGCAACCACTGGCGAGTAGAATACACATATAACCACTGGCGAGTACACTACACATATAACCACTGGCGAATACACTACACATATAAGCACTGGCGAGTAGACGACACATATAACCACTGGCGAGTACACTACACATATAACGACTGGCGAGTAGACGACACATATAACCACTGGCGAGTAGACTACACATATAACCACTGGCGAGTACACTGCACCTATAACCACTGGCGAGTAGACTACAGATATAACATCTAGCAAGTAGACTTCATGTATGACCACTGGCGAGTATACTACACATATAACCACTGGTGAGTTGACTACACATATAACCACTGGCGAGTTCACTACACATATAACCACTGGCGAGTACACTACACACATAACCACTGGCGAGTAGACGACACATGTAACCACTGGCGAGTAGAATACACATATAACCACTGGCGAGTACACTACACATATAACCACTGTCGAATACACTACACATATAAGCACTGGCGAGTAGACGACACATATAACCACTGGCGAGTAAACTACACAATATAGCCACTGGCGAGTACTCTACACATATAACCACTGGCGAGTAGACGACACATATAACCACTGGCGAGTAGACTACACTTATAACCACTGGCGAGTACACTACACCTATAACCACTGGCGAGTAGACTACAGATATAACATCTGGCAAGTAGACTTCATGTATGACCACTGGCGAGTATGCTACACATATAACCACTGGTGAGTTGACTACACATATAACCACTGGCGAGTACACTACACATATAACCACTGGCGAGTACACTACACATATAACCACTGGCGAGTAGACTACACATACAACCACTGGCGAGTTGACTACACATATAACCACTGGCGAGTACACTACACATATAACCACTGGCGAGTACACTACACATATAACGAATGGCGAGTAGACGACACATATAACCACTGGCGAGTAGACTACACATATAACCACTGGCGAGTACACTACACCTATAACCACTGGCGAGTAGACTACAGATATAACATCTGGCAAGTAGACTTCATGTATGACCACTGGCGAGTATACTACACATATAACCACTGGTGAGTTGACTACATATATAAACACTGGCGAGTACACTACACATATAACCACTGGCGAGTAGACTACACATACAACCACTGGCGAGTAGACTACACATATAACCACTGGCGAGTACACTACACATATAACCACTGGCGAGTACACTACACAAATAACCACTGGCGAATGCACTACACATATAACCACAGGCTCGTACACTACACATATAACCACTGGCGATAACACTACACATATAACCACTGGCGACTACTCTACACACATAACCACTGGCGACTACACTACACATATAACCACTGGCGAGCACACTACACATATAACCACAGGCTTGTACACCACACATATCACCACTGGCGATAACACTACACATATACCCACTGGCGAGTAGTCTACACACATAACCACTGGCGAGTACTCTACACACATAACCACTGGCGATAACACTACACATATAACCACTGGCGAGTAAACTTCACATATAACCACTGGCAAGTAAACTACACATATAACCACTGGTGAGTGCTCTACACACATAACCACTGGCGAGTACACTACACATATAACCACTGGCGAGTACTCTACACATATAACCACTGGCGAGTACACTACACATATAACCACTGGCGAGGAGATGACACATAAAACCACTGGCGAGTACACTACACATATAACCACTGGCGCATGCACTACACATATAACCACTGGCAAGTACTCTACTCATATAACCACTGGCGAGCAGACTACACATATAAACACTGGCGAGTACACTACACATATAACCACTGGCGAGTACTCTACACATATAACCACTGGCGAGTAGACTACACATAATAACTATGGCGAGTAAACTACACATATAACCACTGGCGAGTAGACTATACTTATAGCCACTGGCGAGTAGGCTACACATATAACCACTGGTGAGTACACTACACATATAACCACTGGCGAGCAGACTACACATATAACCACTGGCGAGTACACTACACATATCACCACTGGCGAGTACTCTACACATTTAACCACTGGCGAGTACACTACAGATATAACCACTGGCAAGTACACTACATATATAACCACTGGCGATAACACTACACAGATAACCACTGGCGAGTACACCACACATATAAACACTGGCGAGTTCACTACACATATAACCACTGGCGAGTACACTACACATATAACCACTGGCGAGTAGACTACACATATAACCACTGGCGAGTACTCTACACATATAACCACTGGCGAGTACACTACACATATAACCACTGGCGAGTAGATGACACATATAACCACTGGCGCGTACACTACACATATAACCACTGGCGAGTAGACTATACATATAACCACTGGCGAGTAGACTACACATATAACCACTGGCGAGTAGACTACACATATAACCACTGGCGAGTACACTACACATATAACCACTGGCGAGTACTCTACACATATAACCACTGGCGAGTACACTACACATATAACCACTGGCGAGTAGACTACACATATAACCACTGGCGCGTAGACTACACATATAACCACTGGCGAGTACTCTACACATATAACCACTGGCGAGTAGACTACACATATAACCTCTGGCGAGTACACTGCACATATAACCACTGGCGAGTAGACTATACTTATAACCACTGGCGAGTAGACTACACATATAACCACTGGCGATTAAACTACACATATAACCACTGGCGAGCAGACTACACATATAACCACTGGTGAGTACACTACAGATATAACCACTGGCGAGTAGACTACACATATAACCACTGGCGAGTAAACTACGCATGTAACCACTGGCGAGTAGACGACACATATAACCACTGGCGAGTAGACAACACATATAACCACTGGCGAGTAGACTACACATATAACCACTGGCGAGTACACTACACATATAACCACTGGCGAGTACTCTACACATATAACCACTGGCGAGTACACTACACATATAACCACTGGCGAGTAGACTACACATATAACCACTGGCAAGTACACTACACATATAAACACTGGCGAGTACTCTACACATATAACCACTGGCGAGTAGACTACACATATAACCTCTGGCGAGTACACTGCACATATAACCACTGGCGAGTAGACTATACTTATAACCACTGGCGAGTAGACTACACATATAACCACTGGCGATTAAACTACACATATAACCACTGGCGAGCAGACTACACATATAACCACTGGTGAGTACACTACAGATATAACCACTGGCGAGTAGACTACACATATAACCACTGGCGAGTAAACTACGCATGTAACCACTGGTGAGTAGACGACACATATAACCACTGGCGAGTAGACAACACATATAACCACTGGCGAGTACACTACACCTATAACCACTGGCGAGTAGACTACAGATATAACCACTGGCAAGTACACTACACCTATAACCACTGGCGAGTAGACTACAGATATAACCACTGGCGATAACACTACACATATAACCAGTGGCGAGTAAACTACACATATATCCACTGGCGAGTAAACTACACATGTAACCACTGGCGAGTACCCTACACATATAACCACTGGCGAGTACACTACACATATAATCACTTGCAAGAAGACTACACATATAACCACTGGCGAGTACACTACACATATAACAACTGGCAAGTAGACTGCACATATAACCACTGGCGAGTACACTGCACATATAACCACTGGCGAGTATACTACACATGTAACCACTGGCGAGTAGACTACACATATAACCACTGGCGAGTACACTACACATATAACCACTGGCGAATACACTACACATATAACCACTGGCGAGTAGACGACACATATAACCACTGGCGAGTAATCTACACAATATAGCCACTGGCGAGTACTCTACACATATAACCACTGGCGAGTACACTACACATATAACCACTGGCGAGTAGACGACACATATAACCACTGGCGAGTAGACTACACATATAACCACTGGCGAGTACACTACACCTATAACCACTGGTGAGTAGACTACAGATATAACATCTGGCAAGTAGACTACATGTATGACCACTGGCGAGTATACTGCACATATAACCACTGGTGAGTTGACTACACATATAACCACTGGCGAGTACAATACACATATAACCACTGGCGAGTACACTACACATATAACCACTGGTGAGTAGACTACACATACAACCACTGGCGAGTAGACTACACATATAACCACTGGCGAGTACACTACACATATAACCACTGGCGAGTACACTACACAAATAACGACTGGCGAGTAGACTACACATATAACCACTGGCGAGTGCACTACAGATATAACCACTGGCGAGTAGACTACACATATACCACTGGCGAGTACACTACACATTTAAACACTGGTGAGTACACTACACCTATAACCACTGGCGGGTACATTACAGATATAACCACTGGCAAGTAGACTACATGTATAACCACTGGTGGGTACACTACACTTATAACCACTGGCGAGTAAACTGCACATGTAACCACTGGCGAGTAGACTACACATGTAACCACTGGCGAGTACTCTACACATATAACCACTGGCGAGTACACTACACATATAACCACTGGCGAGTAGATGACACATATAACCACTGGCGAGTACACTACACATATAACCACTGTCGAGTAGACTACACATATAACCACTGGCAAGTAGACTACACATATAACCACTGGCGAGTACACTACACATATAACCACTGGCGAGTACTCTACACATATAACCACTGGCGAGTAGACTACACATATAACCACTGGCGAGTACAATACACATATAACCACTGGCGAGTAGACTACACTTATAACCACTGGCGAGTAGACTACACATATAACCCCTGGCGAGTGAACTACACATATAACCACTGGCGAGTAGCGTACACATATAACCACTGGCGAGTAAACTACACATATAACCACTAGTGAGTACACTACACATTTTACCACTGGCGAGTAGACTACACATATAACCACTGGTGAGTACACTACGGATATAACCACTGGTGAGTAGACTACACATATAATCACTGGCGAGTACACTACACTTATAACCACTGGCGAGTACACTACACATTTAACCACTGGCGAGTACACTACACATATAACCACTGGCGGGTACACTACAGATATAACCACTGGCGAGTAGTCTGCACATATAACCACTGGCGAGTACACTACACATATAACCACTGGCGGGCACACTACAGATATAACCACTGGCGAGTAGACTACACATATAACCACTGGCGAGTACACTACACATATAACCACTGGCGGGTACACTACAGATACAACCACTGGCGAGTAGTCTACACATATAACCACTGGCGAGTACACTACACATATAACCACTGGCAAGTAGACTACACGTATAACCACTGGCGAGTACACTACACGTATAACCACTGGCGAGTAAACTGCACATGTAACCACTGGCGAGTACACTACACATATAACCACTGGTGAGTAGAATACACATGTAACCACTGGCGAGTACACTACACATATAACCACTGGCGAGTAGACTACACATATAACCACTGGCGCGTACACTACACATATAACCACTGGCAAGTACACTACACATATAACCACTGGCGAGTAGACTACACATATAACCACTGGCGAGTACACTACACATATAGCCACTGGCGAGAACTCTACACGTATAACCACTGGCGAGTAGACTACACATATAACCACTGGCGAGTACACTACACATATAACCACTGGCGAGTACACTACACATATAACCACTGGCGAGTAGACTACACATATAACCACTGGCGAGTAAACTACACATATAACCACTGGCGAGTAGACTACACATATAACCACTGGCGAGTAGACTACACATATAACCACTGGCGAGTACACTACACATATAACCACTGGCGAGTACACTACACATTTAACCACTGGCGAGTAGACGACACATATAACCACTGGCGAATAGACTACACATATAACCACTGGCGACTAGACTACACATATAACCACTGGCGAGTAGACTGCACATATAACCACTGGCGAGTACACTACACTTATAACCACTGGCAAGTACACTACACATATAACCACTGGTGAGTACACTACACATATATCCACTGGCGAGTATACTACACATATAACCACTGGCGAGTACACTACACTTATAACCACTTGCGAGTACACTACACATAGAACCCATGGCAAGTATACTACACATATATGTAGGGGGTGGCCTGTGGTGGTGGCGCATACGCCCAGTCAGTTATGCCTCTGACTTTTTGGTGAGCGGTTCGAATCGCTCCCACGCCCCTGGGCTCTAGACACCGGACTTAGGTACAAGGCGGCGGTACAGAGAAGACTCGAGTAGACAGGTGGTTGGATGTGAACAAAAACCAAGATTTTATTGAAAAGGAAAAACTGATACAATCTTATGGAAAATTACTAGTGTAGACTTCTACAGGCAAAAATGCAAAAGAATAACTATACTTATACAGGGAATGGGGAACACACAGCACATCGAGGGAAAACAACTATCTTAACAATCCCCTTTTCCTAATCCCACCCCCTATACCTAATTAGATTAAGCTATGAGTGGTCAGAACTTCATGCTCACCAATCAAAAGGTTTTGTTGGACTCAAAACAGCGGTGGGGTTCGCTCGTGGTGCTCTCTGGAGCCTGCCGTCATCACATGGTCTCCGGGTGCTGCAAAGGCGTTGTCCAGGTTCGAGTACCCCAAATTTAAAGTCTCTGCTTGCGTACTTTATCTTGCAGGGATGATTCTTCGTCGGCAGCCGACAGTTAAGTTGGTGTGCAGATATTCGAAGGTCGGCTTGTAAGATTCAGAAATTTTCATTAAATAATCACGCAAGAAAACAGGATTAATAATACAGCTTTATTGACCAAAAGAAGCTTATACAGAAAACCCTTTGATAAAAAGGGGCATACAAAATGGCCGCCGGACCTCATGATCAGTTTCTTGGACCATTTGATTTCTGTTACTGCAAGCCAGACAGGCTTGTGGATTGAGGACAGTAAGCCCGCGAAAGCCAGTATCGGGAAACTGAAACTCAGGGAAATGGGCATACATATTCAATTGGATTCTAAGTACAAGACAGTTTCAGGCAACAGGATGGGGCCCATCAAGATATGGGCGGACAATTGAATGAACACTTAAACCCATTTATTGTACAAAGGAAAAACCGTTTAACAGCCATCAAGGGCAATCTCCAGACCGATCAATATGCGAACCGAGTTACGGTGACAAAGTAAAAGACATTATCGGCCAGGAAGGCCAGTTAAGCTATCACCGGCTCCCGTTACAAGACAAAGCGCCCCTGCAGAGATTTCTGCCCGCCAAAAATATTACGAAGACTGGACTATGATCTGGCGGGAGATAAGACTATCCCAAAAGGGTATAACTATGGATTGAAAAGTCCATCAGTACGCTTCACCTCGACGCCACGCTTCGCTTCGGACTTCACTTCGGTTTTCATCTTCTTCAACGCTTGGGAGTACGTTTCGGCGCTTCGCTTCAGATTCACGTTTCGGGGCGGACTCTTCGGTTAAGGCAGCGTGGTCGGTGTTCGGCCAGGCAAGGTTCAGCCACAACGGGAAGATGAAGGAGGGTGGCCCGGGTACTTTTGTCGGGAGATCATCGACGACCCAGGCCGAAGGAGAAGACACCCTCTGGAAAAGCCTAAGCCAGGCGGGAAAGAGAAATAAACGGACTCTCCCATGTGTATCCAGTTATTCAGCAGGTTTCAACTGATTTCAGTCATGACGGGCGCTCATCAAGGCTGTGTCCACTGCCTCCTCGCCTGAGAGAGAGTGAGAGAGAAAAACAAGCTGCGCCAGAAGTTTCCAAATCCACGTGACGACGGAAAGCTGTGCCAAAAGGCTGCGAACCCCCTATTTTGCGAATCTGAAAGTGGTGAGCATGATTCCGAGTTCCTCAGGTCGAAACTTAGTCTAGGTATAGGGGAGGGAGTAAGGGTAATCGTAATGTGTTCCCCCTTTTTCGATGTGCCGTGTGTTTCCCATTTCCATGGAATTAAGTTTATAGATATGTGCATGCTTGTAGTTGCTTTAATTTGTGCTTATGACATGTATTTTATAATGCTGCAAACTGTTTAATAATAAAAGCATCCATTTCATGCTATTCAACCTGGTCTATTGAGTCTTTCTCTGCACTACAGTTCCCTGCACCTAAGTCCAAGGTCTAGAACCGTAGGGAGAGTGGGTCGAACCACTCAAGGGTAATTATTGCACGAAGCCTGGTAGGAGACCAGAACGAGCAAGAGAAACCCCCTACAGAAATGGCGACCGTGGCAGGACCTTGGCAGCAGGAATGTAGCGTGTTAGATCAAGGTTTAAATAAACGAAATGTGATGGATGAAAGGATAGCGGACTATGTTTTTGGGAAGGTAAACCTCACAAAACAGTGGATATCTGACCTATTGAGAGATAGGCGCCTGCTAGACGCAGCCATCAAGTGGACAGAAGGCAAAGAGCATAAGAAATCGGTAGAAAAGGCGGTCTGGCTGATGTGCTACAAGAAGCAAGTCCAGATTTTGGACCAGGTCGTTGTAGCACAGACAGCCCAGATCAAAGGGCTGCTTACAGAAGTAGAGGAAAAGGTTGCGGGAGGTCAGAAACTGATTCAATCGCTTAACGCACTGAATCAGGAACGCCAATCCGTAACTCACCGCCATGAGACCCGGATAGGGTATTTGGAATGTCAGGTCATTGAGGCCAAGGCCAGTGAAGGTAGAATGAGAGAGAGGTGTTTCCGCCTAGCTAAACAGGTAGTGACACAGGAGGAAGGTATCTTGGGGGCCAGGGCAGCATATAAGATGGCCATGGAGGATAGGTCTGAGAACACCGACCATAGCGCGTGCCACCGGGAGCTAGAGGACCTAAGAACGGCCCTAGCCAAGGCAAACGGAGTGGTGTGTCTCATAAACCCACCAGCGAGCCAGCTACTGTTGGCCAAGGAATCCAAAAGACCGATTCCCCAAGAGACAGTTAGGGTACCAACCCCCGAGCCCTCAGCACCTCCTGCCTATGATGAGTCTTGCACTCCGGGGAAGGAAACGGAGGAGTCAGACACAGGGGTTCTTGAGGTAGAGCAACACCAGGTAGTGGAGTCGGGACTGGCACCGATGTGTCCCACGCGACACCGGAGGCTCGGTCCGGACCAGGATGGCAAGGATGGACCCCTCGTGAATCAGATCATAATGCCCCATAGCGCACGACAGCTAAGGGAAATGATAAGTCACATCCCAAAACTCTCCGAGTCAAGAGATCCCTCCATCCATTTTAGGGACGTGGAGCAAACCGCAGCAGTTAATGATTGCGACGGGGCTGAACAGTCCAAAATGCTGCTGTTCTCCCTGGACAGCTCACTCCTCCAGTGTCTCCCGGACGAGAGCAAAAGGGGGCGAAAGACGTACGAGGAAATACGGGATGAGGTCCTGGAGATTATAGGGGAGGGTGACGGAACTCCGTTCCTCCGATTGGAAAGGACGGTACAGCTAGAGGGAGAACCCCCACGGGTTTTCGCCGGAAGGTTGTGGCCAGTGTACCGGCGCAGCTGCCCGGGAGGACCGGACCGGAACGCGCTAAATGATGACCAAAGGGCTCATTGGCTCCGGTGTCTGGTCGCCAATTGGTTGCCGCCGGTGAGGGAGCAGGCAAAAGCATGGTTTGACCCCACTAACCCCCGCTCCACGGAGGAAGTAGTACTTGATCAGCTCACGATAAGTTACAGGAACAACAAGAGTAGGGAGGTGCCTTCCTCAAAAGGAAAGGTGCATGAGGCGAGGCCTGCAGCTCCTGCTAAAAAGGAATGGCATCAGGAGGGGAATCGCCCTCCCCAAGCCAAGAGCAGTTGTTACGGGTGTGGGAAGGAGGGTCATTGGCGCCGGGACTGTAGAAATCCCTGGAAGGATTTAAAGGGAAAAACTCCCGCAGCCCCAGCCCAAGCGCCCGTCCGGGAGAAGGGAGCCGATGCGTCGATCCATCCCGACACGATCGAGTCAGTTTTAGAGGCAATGCGGTCTCTAATGACCTCGCAGGGGAAGGTGGCAGTCGTCAACAGCCCTGTTGCTTCCCCAACCCCAACCGAAGCGCCCAAATGACTGAAGCCCGCGCAGCCCGTCTACCTGTGTCCGCTCCATTATGACGCGTGGAGAAGACCCGTTGTGGAGATGGAGGTGGAGAAGGAAAAGGGTAGTTACCTGTTGGATACGGGAGCATCATGCACCGTGATCCACACAGCTAAGCCTTTTGCCTCACCTCTATCTACCCAGGCTCCATTCTCAGTAGCGGGTTTCACAGGCAGAGAACAGGCTGGCGCATACTCCATCCCGCTCTCCATTCATTTGGGGGCACTCCACACCACATGGACGTGCATCCTATTGAAGTGGAATGAGGGGGGGGGGAAAGGCATCCTCGGGGCTGATTTCTTGGTGGAACACGGAATCCTCGTGGACCTTAGAAATCACTTTCTCTGGGGAGACGAGAATGGGTTAGGCAAGGTAGTCGTGATCCCAGGGAAGGGAGAAAAGGGGACCCTGTGCACCATGAAGCCGTCAGGGGGTTGCGACCTCGAACTTCTGGTCGCGGCCATCCCAACGGACTTGCAAGCGTTTGTGTCGGACAATCTGACCGCGTTTGCCACCCACAAGCACGACTGTGGGAGGGTCACCGGGTTTGAGGTCAGCGTAGACGGGGACCCCATGATCCGGCCCCAAAAGCAGTATAACTTCCCCAAGGAGGCAGAACCCGGCATGGAGACAGCAATGGGCCAGAAATTCGGGTCCAAATGCGTGAGTACGGTCTGGGTACTCACGCATCTGGCCGGTGGAAATGCCGGCGTTCAGCATGCACAGCGCATGCGGGGAACGCCGGCATTTCCAGTCCTCTGAACGAAGGGGTTCAGAGGCACAGCGCGTGCGACTGCACAGGCAGCGCTTGCGCAGTGGACTTCGTCGATTTCATTCATGGATTCAGTGAGGGTAAGTCCTTACAAGTTACACTTGAAAAAAGCATGTGTAAAGTTGTTCCAAGGCTGCGGAGGAAGATATATTTTATCGTGGAGCTTCTGAAAGGCAATATTTTTGTTTGGGAAAGGGAGGGAAGTTATTTTAAGAAATTTTAAGTAAGTTTTAAAATTTAATTTTTTTTTTTTTAATGGGTTTTCAGAACGGTAGGTAGAAGGAGCAATTGTGGCTGTGTGAATGGAATGTGAAAATGAGTGTTCTAAAATGAGTAATGTAACATTTCCAGCACTTTTAAGAAAGAAACTTTTCATCAGTAATAAGTAATTATGTATGTATGTCCGCATATATTCCTTTACGTATATGTATGTATGTTTTATATTCCTTTACTTATGTGTATGAATGTATGTTTTTAATTATGATTTTCTAATAAGTTACTTTCTCTGAAAGTCATAATTAAATAATACATTCATACACATAAGTAAAGGAATATATACATAACACGCAAAGGAATATATACAGACATACATACTTTCAGAAGCTCCACGATAAGAAATATCTTCCTCCGCAGCCTCTGGAGCAACTGTACCCATGCTTTTTTCATGTGTAAGTTGTAAGGACTTGACCTCACTGAAAGCATGAATGAAAGCGGCGAATTTTACTGCGCACGCGCTGCCTGTGCAGTCGCACGCGTTCTGCCTCTGAACCCCTTCGTTCAGAGGACAGGAAATGCCGGTTTTCCCCACATGCACTGTGCATGCTGAAAACCGGCATTTCCTCCGGCCAGACGCGTAAGTACCCCGACCGTACTCGCGCATTTGGAAGGGAATTACTGGGCCAACATTTTACATGTCAATAAAATGAAAAATTTAACAATTGCACGATTTGCCCCCTCGCATCTGCGACTGAGGGTCCAAGGAGGTGCATTGCGCAAGAGGTCATCGTCGTACGTATCCTCACACTGTTCCCTTTCGGGAACTGTATGAAGTGGTGGAAGGATTTATGGCCGTGATTAACGCTCATTCCGTGACCGTAACCATCTTTGAACCAGCCATTAGGGTGGTTAGTCCTATGGCGTGAGGGTTTTACGGGCTCCCACAACCCATCTGAGGGGGGGGGCCACCCACACCCACGGACGCAAGTATCCCGCTGGATCTCCACCCAGAATTTATAGTTGGAGCTCCGACTCCACTTGCCGGGACTGTCTGGAGTGGGGTGCGAAACCCTACTCCTTCTGGCCCAGCGGCGGGGATGCTTACTGCTACACAAAAGGCCCACTCCGCACAAAAGTTGACACCCATACGTTTCCTGCGCCTTTTCCCTCCCCGTGACTGGAGCCCTATGCTGCCACTTGAAAGACCAAGCTATCATCTGCCCTTTTTGCGGCGCCTTTGACTTCTCATTACCAATGATGAGCAGGCGCTGCGCCTCCACCTCCTTGAGGAGATTGCTGAGGTCATCATCAGTTCAATTGTGAGTTCTTTTAATGCCGTGAATTGTGCTCATTCCAGCCATTTCACTTTGCTAATCGGATTGGGCCTTTGGCATAGCGGTAGGATCCCCGCCGCTGGGCCAGATCAGGGTAGGGTTTCGAACCCCGCTCCAGACAGTCCCAGCAAGTGGAGTCGGAGCTCCGGCTTTAAATTCTGGGTTGACATCCAGTGGGATATTTGCGTCCGTGGGTGTGGGTGGTCCCCCCTCCTTGTATAGCTTGTGGGAGCCCGTAAAACCCTCCCGCCATAGGACTAACCGCCCTAATGGCTGGTTCAAAGATGGTTACGGTCACAGAATGAGCGTTAATCATGGCCATAAATCCTTCCACCACTTCATACAGTTCCCCAAAGGGAACAGTGTGAAGACACGTATGACGACGACATTGCTAAATAAATAAATGGAATTTAAAAAATTCTTTTAGGGCTTTTAAAAGTCTTTAAATTGCTTTAATTCTGTTTAAAACTACTTCAGATTCTTCAAAATAATGTAAACGTTTTTAAAAGTTTATAAAAGTTACCAAAATCTTCAAAAAACTTCCAAAAACCTATTTAAACTGCTGCTTTGCATGTAAAAATGCTTAGCAGCTTGGCAGAAACATTGGGGGCGTGTCCTGTTAAACTGAGACCTCAAGGGGCGTGTCTCAGTTGCACAGCCCGCTACAGGCTTCGCGCTGGCTGCACTGCTGGGCGGCGTGACGTCATATGCTGCCCGGGATTCTTCTTTTTCAAAATCGAATTCCAGGCGTCCCTGGAGGTCAACGGACAGCGCGTCGGGTAAGTGCATATCGGGGCCTTGCACACGCGGCAAGCCCCCGATCTGAATTTCTGGCCCAATATCTTCCTTGGTGCAGCAGGGCGTGTTGAGACCAATAGCCACCCACGTGAACTCCCCATTGTGGCCGGTAAAGAAGCCGGACAATTCATGGAGGGCCACGGTGGACTATAGAGTCCTCAACAGTAACATCCCAGCCTGCGCGCCCACGGTAGCAGCAGTTGCCGACCTAATAGGGAGCATTCCAGCATCCGCGACCACGTTCACGGTGCTGGATATCTCGAACGGTTTCTGGTCCATTCCGCTGCGGCGGGAGGATCAGTACAAGTTTGCCTTTACTTTTAAAGGACAACAGTACACCTGGAACTGCTTGCCACAGGGTTTTCACAACAGCCCCAGCATTTTCCATCAATGCATGGCGGGAAGTTTAAAAGAATTTAGCCAGCCAATCAGATAGTGCAGTATGTGGACGACCTACTCCTGTTCACGGACTCAAGGGAGGAGCACGGCCCACTATTAGCCGAATTATTGGAACTGTTAGAAAGGAAGGGTTTCAAAGTAAACCCAAAGAAAGCACAGATCAGCCAGCAGGAGGTGAAATTCCTGGGTCTGGCCATCCGCGCTGGAGAAAGAGCCATAGATAAGGCTAGGCGGGAATCGGTGCAGGATCTACCGATCCCTAACACAGTAACGGGTGTAAGGTCCTTTTTGGGGTTGACCGGGTACTGCAGGGATTTCATCGAGGACTATGCAGCCACAGCAGCCCCGCTGCTCCGACTCTTACACAAGGGAGTCGAGTGGTCTTGGGATGAGGGGTGTCAGGCAGCATTCGAGAAGTTGAAAAGGGATCTGCAGACCGCGCCAGCTTTAGGGGCCATAGATGGGGGGGAGGAGTTTTTCCTGGAAGTAGCCGCGAGTGGGGACAGCCTGAGCGCCGTGCTGCTCCAGGAGCGACACGGCAAGCTGAGACCAGTGGTCTATTCCTCCAGGGTACTCACGGATGTGGAGAGGAGTTTTTCCAATTGCGAACGGCATCTCCTGGCCACGCATTGGGCTGTGAACAGATCAGTGATCTTCACAGGCACCTTTCCCATCACTCTCCTCACCCATCACACCCCCACAAGGATGCTTCTGGATGGAAGGATCAAGGATGGGACTGTAAGCAGCGCCCGGGTTGCACGCTGGACCCTCCTCCTTTCCCAGATGGATCTCAAAGTTAAAGGTCTCTGCGAGCCGAAGCTCGCAGCCAACATGGTATATCCTGGAACAGCCCATCGGTGTTCCGTCGAAGGGGTATGGGAGGTTAACATAGGTTTACGGGCCGGGTTACACCCCACAGGCCGTGAGATCTATGTAGACGGTTCCAGCACGGTATCTGCTGGTGAACGACTCACAGGGTGTGGAGTTTATGACCCTACGGCAAACATTGCCTTGGCAATTAAGCTCCCCAGCACCATGAGCGCACAGCAAGCTGAACTGTCCGCGGTGGCATATGTGGTCACCCACCCCGAGATCTTCCCAACCCCATACACGATTTGCTCGGACAGCATGTTCACGTGCAATTCGTGTACGGAATACCTCGCCATCTGGTCCCGCCGCGGATATACCTCCGCGGACGGACGGCCTTTAACAGTTAAGCCCTTGCTGGAAAAGATCCTGGCAGCTGTGGGGGAGGAAGGGAAGGTGTTCATCCACAAGGTGAATGCTCATTCCACCACAGAACCCCGCAGTCAGGGCAACCAGCAGGCGGATGCGCTAGCCAGGGAGAGTGCCCGCAACGGCATTTTCTGGGACCCCTATGGACCCGGACCCGTGGCGGCGATCCAAGGCGGGGAGGGGGCTCCAGGGAACACAGGGGTGACACCGCCCCCAGACCTAAAAACCGTCCAGACCCTGGATCCCGCCCTAAAAACGGTCCTCAAAGCCATTGCTGAGGGCAAGCAGGTAGAGGGTCCGTACAGTACGGCAGCCCTCTCAGTCAAGGAAGGCATGCTGTTCCGAGAGGAGCAGTGGGTGTGCCGCAGCAGCACCGGAGGGAATTCCTTCAACTGGCCCATGAGGGTCCAGGGGCAGGACACCCCGGGCCTGAGGTTACTTGGCAATGGGTAGAGCAGGCGGGATGGTGGCCGGGACTGAGGGACGATGTCTGCGAGTTCTGTGCGAGCTGTCTTGTGTGCGCTGCAAACAACCCAGACCCCCAGAAAAGGAAGGTGCCCATGGGGCACATCAGGAGGGTAGAGGGACCGTGGCAGTCGATTCAGGTCGACTACATAGGGCCCCTGCCCGCCGCCCAGGGCGGCTATAAGTATTGGCTTGTCCTGGTGGATGTGTTCACCAAATTGGTAGAAGCTTTCCCGTGCAGAACAGCTACAGCGCTGGGTGATGCCAAGATCTTGATCCGGGAAGTGTTCTCACGGTGGGGATTCCCCCGTTTTGTTGAGTCCGACCAAGGGAGTCAGTTCACCGGTCAAGTGATGCAGAACACCCTCATGCTCTTGGGCATTGAAGGGAAGTGGCACGTAGCATACAATCCCCAGTCATCCGGGATTGTTGAACGCATGAACCGGACCTTTAAGGAAAAGCTGAGGAAAGAGACAATGGGCTCGCCCCAGAAATGGGCGGAGGTCCTGCCTTTAGTCCTCATGGGGATCCGAGCCAGCCAGTCCAAAAGTACGGGGTACTCCCCGCACGAATTAATGACTGGAAGGATCATGCGAACACCCACCCATGTACTAGCCCCGGTGCTCACTGAGGGCCAGCTCCAAGAGGTGAAACGAGACAAGTTCGTCCAGACCCTTTTGGAACGCCTGAAGCAGATTTATGGGCAGGCGGCTGGGAACATGGGGAGACAGCATCAGGGGAACCGACTGTTGCTGGAACCTCGTAAGCAACAAGTGTGGGAAGTCGGAGACCAGGTCATGGTTAGGAACTATGCCCGGGTGGGGAGTTTTGAACCACTGTACATGGGGCCTTACAGCATTGTAGACAAGGCCAGCCCCATGGTTTATGCAGTGAAGGTGCCCCGACGTACTAAATGGTTTCACATTAACCAGTGCAAACTGTTTAAGGCGGGTGCACAAGGGCCAACAACAGGGGCCAAGTCTGAGGACAAAAATCCTCAGCCTGCGACAGAGTCACAGGCCACACAGGCTGGAACAGTGGCCTGCATGAAGGGAGGAGTCATCCCATTGGAGTGGGAGGTCTCCCCTCTGATTTGGGATTCGGACGGGGAGGAGGCCAAACAGCTCGACCCCGCCCTTGACCCGATCACGGAGGAGGATAAGTCAGAGGACGAAGATCCCGCCCTTGACTCAAGCTTAGGGGAGGTAGGGATTGGGGGCGGAGACTCACAACCTGTAGGGACGGGTGAGGTGGAGTCGGATACCACAAATCCCGGCCCCGGGGGGGCGGAGCCTGAGGGAAGGGAGCCGGAGCCAGCAGCTGTGGTGGGACCACAGGCTGTGACGGTGAAAGCCCCAACCCCCTGTCCGTCAGCCCTGGGAGCCTCACCCAAGGCAGCCCTTCGTAGGTCGACTCGAACACCCCAGCCCAGAAAGCAATGGCCCAACTCTCCCTATCTTCCCCAACCTCGGTCCAGAGCAGCCCGAGAAAGGCACGATTCCCGTTCAGCAGAGACAGGCTGCGGGGGATCAAAGCCAAAGGTCAGTGCAGCCCCGCCAGAGGAAGCGGCGCACTGCAGCCCTCACAGGAATTAGGTAGGCCGCCCGAAGGAGGGCGGCGCTGTATATAGGTTTAGGTAAAGATGTTAAGTGTAAGTAATTTTAATGTTAGTTTAAGATGGGTAAAGTTTGAGATGACGGGATGTTTAAAGGATAGTTTTCAAAGTCTGCCCAGTATGTGTGGTTGTATGGAAACGGGGTCAAGAGACCCACGCGTCCGTTTAATTAGGCCAGCACCTGTTGGGTGCCTGGCTACATCATCTTGGCGATTACAGAGACCAGGGATACAATGGAAAGGATTCTCGTAGGGATCGCGGTGATCGGGTGCGGGCTGGCCTACCGGGGCCGCACCAAGGACGTCATCGTATTCAGATGTTCCGGGGACACAGCCCCCATCGCGACGGATGGGATGGGGAAGCGAGAGGTTGAGGAAACCGCCACCTATTTCCACCAAGGGAGATGGCCAGGATGGCTGGGGACTAATTCTACGGAATACTCCAGCAATTTCGGTTTCGCCTACCAAGAGACTTCATTATCGTGCCCTCGGGTGAGGATCCTTGCACCCAGAGTCAGCGTTACCGTGGGAAAGAAGATCTGTTTGGTGTGCAACGGGAACGTACCACTAAGTAGATGGTGGTGGCTACGAAAGCTGGGAAAGGACATGAAGAACTCTACTATCGAGTGGGAACGACTGGGTAATAATACCCATCGGACAATTATGGGGACTCACGGACAATTACGTGTGTGTTGGGACAAATGGTGGGAACCAGATGAAGGGATATATGTCTGTATGTGGGGTTCGAAACACGTCTGCCCCAAGGGCGTATCCATCTTTTTCCAGAGGCAGTGGCAGGATGAAGGAAGGGGGATGAGATGGGATGTCAGCACTCGGGCGTGCGGAGCCCCATACTCCCCGATTCCAGTAAACGCCACTGAACTCATCACCCGCCCACGCAAGCCCCTGCCCACAATTCCGGTAGTGCTAGCCCGGAAGGAAGGGTGCCCCACCACCACAAAGGGACCCGGGAACGGTTTAGTATTGGTACCCACCGGTCAGGTGCTGTACCAAGGGGTACACTACGCGGTGGCCTCGGTGATTTTAAACCTCACTGAGGTACGATTGCCGGAGTGGTGTCCCAGGGAGACGGAACAATTGTACCAGGTACTGTTAACCCGAATGTTCAGACAATTTTACGAGTTTGACTTTGCCGACATCGACAAGGCCAAATTATACACCACACCACAGGAAGTTTTGGATCGGGTAGGGAGGCAAAGAAGGGGTACTGTAAATGACATGTTCACTGCTTTTAACACCGGAACGTCTGTTGTCAATGCTCTAGACAACATGGAGCTGCAGACACAGATCAATGGTTTAAAAACCCAGTTGAGGAACATACTGACAAGCGAAAATAAGGTAGTGGGTTCTGAGCTACATGAAGACCAAGCCATGACACTACACTTGAAGGAAATAATTGCTGAACTGGAGAAGCACGCTAGGACAGTAAATGCGCTCATTAAGGAGGATCGGAATGCGTCCGATCAGGCTGTGCAGAACGAGGCTTGTGTGCTATACGGGGCATGGTTGCTGGGCGAGGGCCGCAGTAATCTGGAGGATTTAAAACAAGGTTTGGTCCCGTCCTGGATCAGCAACAAGCACTTGCAAGCGCTCCACCCTTTTGAGAACGCATTAAGTCCGTGCCAGCCCAGACTAGCTGCAGAAGCGTACCCAGTCCCAGTGGACTGCGGACGCTTGAACCACACTATCATGGGAATAGTTGTAAGGATGCCGGTGTTGGGTCCCGCAGCAAAGCCCGCCCCCGGTGTACAGGGTGGAGAACTTTGGAGTCATTCAGGGGGGTGCGCACATTCGTTACGCAGTGGTCCCGCCTTATGTCATCAGATGGGAGCGTACGATGACAGGCACCGACCTCTCGGGGTGTCGTAGCCGGGGAGCACACATCATCCTGTGCCCCCAGCATTTGAATGCCTTTTTGAAACCACAGTGCGGGTTCAGAGCCGCTAGCGCGAAGCCGATAAATTGCACCATGGAGGCAATGGCAAAGGACCATGTGCCCCCGCAGGTGGCATATATCGGAGGTGGGACATACTGTGTCACCACTGCAGCGCCTCACTACCACCATGGACAGCACAAGTGGTGTCCGGTCAGTGACAGCAGTTTCTGTTTTAAACCCAGGGCTGAAGTTCAAGTGGCACAACAACGGATTGTCCCCATTCCTGCATGCTCCACCATTCACCTCACTGTAAAAGAGAATTTCATGGACCTGCAGCGATTCATCGCGCATTTTGTTTATGTCATTCCCCCTCTCCCCGAACACCTCACCAAGATTTTAAAAGCCGTTATAGTTTCACAGAAGCATTTCTACACACTGGAGCAGAAGACATTAGAGATAGGGAAGGACATATTGGACATAGTCACCCCACCATGGTGGGACCTGTTCACCAATATAGAGATCCCGGCCTGGATTAGAATAGCATCCCACATCCTAGTAGTGTGTCAGGTTTTAATTGTAATATTTTTATTGTTCATGCATTGCAAGAGAGACAAACGCTTCCAGAGGCACGAGAACACAGGAGAATGGAGAGAACGCTATGTACGAGTGGGGGAAGAGGACACCCCAGTGTAAGCTGCTAAGTATTAAAGGTTAATGCGTTCCTCCACTCTTGATTTTATTTACTGTATGTTTTAAGTGTATGAATACTGTTGTGTTATAGCCATTGGAAAAAAATTCTGTTTTTTTTGATTAATAAAAGGTGTATGCAGGTGGTGTAAAGGGTATCGGCCCCTTCACATCTGAAAGATGAATGTGTTATAGTTTAAGATGATACTGCCTATGATTGTCCAACTGTACACAAGGTAATTTTTTTCTGAAATGGGAACTGCATGTGTCATGGGGATCATAGATAGTTAATTACCGGGAATGTTTGGACGTGAGGAACCGGGAAAATTTGCTCACCAAGGATTATTGATACTGTAAGCAAGCTATCAGTATCACAGGGCGGACTGTAAGATTTGGAAATTTTCATTAAATAATCACGCAAGAAAACAGGATTAATAATACAGCTTTATTGACCAAAAGAAGCTTATACAGAAAACCCTTTGATAAAAAGGGGCATACAAAATGGCCACCGGACCTCGTGATCAGTTTCTTGGACCATTTGATTTCTGTTACTGCAAGCCAGACAGGCTTGTGGATTGAGAACAGTAAGCCCGCGAAAGCCAGTATCGGGAAACTGAAACTCAGGGAAATGGGCATACATATTCAATTGGATTCTAAGTACAAGACAGTTTCAGGCAACAGGATGGGGCCCATCAAGATATGGGCGGACAATTGAATGAACACTTAAACCCATTTATTGTACAAAGGAAAAACCGTTTAACAGCCATCAAGGGCAATCTCCAGACCGATCAATATGCGAACCGAGTTACGGTGACAAAGTAAAAGACATTATCGGCCAGGAAGGCCAGTTAAGCTATCACCGGCTCCCGTTACAAGACAAAGCGCCCCTGCAGAGGTTTCTGCCCGCCAAAAATATTACAAAGACTGGACTATGATCTGGCGGGAGATAAGACTGTCCCAAAAGGGTATAACTATGGATTGAAAAGTCCATCAGTACGCTTCACCTCGACGCTACGCTTCGCTTCGGACTTCACTTCAGTTTTCATCTTCTTCAACGCTTGGGAGTACGTTTCGGCGCTTCGCTTCAGATTCACGTTTCGGGGTGGACTCTTCGGTTAAGGCAGCGTGGTCGGTGTTCGGCCAGGCAAGGTTCAGCCACAACGGGAAGACGAAGGAGGGTGGCCCGGGTACTTTTGTCGGGAGATCATCGACGACCCAGGCCGAAGGAGAAGACACCCTCTGGAAAAGCCTACGCCAGGCAGGAAAGAGAAATAAATGGACTCTCCCATGTGTATCCAGTTATTCAGCAGGTTTCAACTGATTTCAGTCATGACGGGCGCTCATCAAGGCTGTGTCCACTGCCTCCTCGCCTGAGAGAGAGTGAGAGAGAAAAACAAGCTGCGCCAGAAGTTTCCAAATCCACGTGACGACGGAAAGCTGTGCCAAAAGGCTGCGAACCCCCTATTTTGCGAATCTGAAAGTGGTGAGCATGATTCCGAGTTCCTCAGGTCGAAACTTAGTCTAGGTATAGGGGAGGGAGTAAGGGTAATCGTAATGTGTTCCCCCTTTTTCGATGTGCCGTGTGTTTCCCATTTCCATGGAATTAAGTTTATAGATATGTGCATGCTTGTAGTTGCTTTCATTTGTGCTTATGACATGTATTTTATAATGCTGCAAACTGTTTAATAATAAAAGCATCCATTTCGTGCTATTCAACCTGGTCTATTGAGTCTTTCTCTGCACTACAGTTCCCTGCACCTAAGTCCAAGGTCTAGAACCGTAGGGGAGAGTGGGTCGAACCACTCAAGGGTAATTATTGCACGAAGCCTGGTAGGAGACCAGAACGAGCAAGAGAAACCCCCTACAGGCTGAGGCTGAAGGCCCAATAATTCAAAGCCTCCCCTCAGTTCATCTCCTCAGTAGGTCTTCTTCAGTCGGTCTTCCTCAGGTGGTCTTCCCTCCTCCCCTCATCGCGTCCCACCTCGCCTGGCCTGAATTGTCCATGTCCGCCTGATGCAATGCCGGGGCTGGTTCCAGATGGAGTGGCAAAGGCCAGGGGGTAAGCGCAGGATGGGGAAAGAGCGGCAGCCACGAGGGCAGGCAGAGGGAGAAGAGAAGAGAAGAGAGCAATTGCTACCCGGGGGCCTTCAATTATACTCCTTTCGAAAACCCTTATCTGCGCGTCAAATCAGGTTAGTTCTTTGTCTTAATCTTGGCGGGTACTTTAAATAATGGTAGCAATCCATACTAACTGTTTTTAGATGGCCGGTAATTGCATCTACCGGCCCGATAATTGACTTGTATTGTCATGAATGTTCCTTGATGGGCCTGTCCACCCTCGATGGCTCTCTTAATCTGTTTCCAATTATATATGTAGACTGCTTGATGGCCTTAACTATAGGCCTAAACTGAATTTAGATTTGTCTCCAATTCGGTCTAATACATAATTCAGAGTCCTGTCTGGTTACAAAATACAAAGTCTCTCTTCACAGAAAACTGCAGCTTGGGTTTCGATCCACAAGCTCTCTGCGTTGCAGAGTCCATTTTAAAATCCCACAGGCTTTCTGCCACGAGGCACAGACGCCATCTTGGGTACCCTTTTTGATTTAAAAATATCCACACAAGGTCCCGTTTATTAATAACAGCCTTTGGGGAAATGCAGAAGTTTTGCAAATCTTACACTCCCCCCCTGTGATACTAAAACTTGCTTGAAGTATCATACCTTTAAGGTGAGACAAATTTTTCTGACCCTCCATAGTCAACCTTCCCCTGTAATTACCTATCTAATATACCCACGGCACATGCACTTCCCATTCCGCGAAAATGTAGCGTACATCAGCATACAGAGAGTAAAATTACAGACTTTACACACACATCCAAGCATGGAGGGGCCCAACACCCCTGCACCACTTGGTACACACATCTTTATTAAACCGCGTCGCAAAAAAACAACAAAAGAAAAAAACCTTTATTAAAAATAACAACACAAAGAAACAACAATCCTTTACTTATAATACAGGGAAAAGACTTAAACCGGCATATCTCCCTCCACCTTTACATAGTGTTCCTTCCAAATTCTCTGGTTTTGGAATTCGGACCACCGACCATTTCCCTTACACTGGATACAAACTAAATACAACACTATCCCTAACTGACAAACCACGAGAATGTGGGAAGCCAGTCTGATCCATGAAGGGACCTCTATATTACTGAAAATGTTCCACCAGGGTGGAGTCGCTATATCCAATATCTTAGTCCGAATCTCTACTGTTTTCTGTTCGAGTGTGTAAAAATGATTCTGTGAAACTGTAACGGCTTTGAGTATTTTGGTAAGTTGTTCAGGGAGAGGGGGAACTTCGTAGCTAAAGTGTGCTACGTACTTCTGTAAATCCGTAAAATTCTCCTTCACAGTGAGATGAACAGTGGCGCGTTCAGGAATGGGGACAATTCGCCCCTGGGCCACTTGAACTTCTGCCTTGGGTTTAAAACAGAAACTGCTTTCACTAACCAGACACCAGCTATGCTGTCCGTGCTGATAGTGGGATGCACCGGTGGTGACACAATACCTGCGGGGAACATGGCCTTGTGCCATTGCCTCCATGGTACAATTTATAGGCTTCACATCAGCAGCTCTGAACCCACACTGCGGCTTTGAAAAGGCATTCAAGCGCTGGGGGCACAGGATTATGTGTGCTCCCCCGCTCCGACACCCTGAGAGGTCAATACCTGTCATAGCGTGCTCCCACTTAATGATGTAAGGCGGGACCGCTGTGAAACAAATGTGCGCACCCCCTTGAATGACTCCAATGTTCTCAACCCTGTATACCGATGCAGGTCGGGCTGTCCTACCCATGACCGGCATCCTAACTACTACTCCCATGATTGTGTGGTTGGACCGTCCACAATCCGTGGGGACTGGATAGGCTTCAGAGGCTAGCCGGAGTTGGCACGGGCTCAATGCATTCTCAAAAGGGTGAAGGGCTGCGAGGTGCTTGTTGCTAATCCAGGAGGGGACCAAACCCTGTTTTAAATCCTCCAGATTACTGCGGCCCTCGCCCAGTAACCACGCCCCATATAACACGCACACCTCATTCTGCGCAGCCTGGCCAGAAGCATTTCTGTCCTCCCTTAGGAGAGCATTTACCGTCTTTGTGTGCTTTTCCAACTCGGCTATGATCTCCTTTAAATGGACCATCATGGCCTGGTCCTCATGCAACTCCGAGCCCACTACCTTGTTCTCATCCAGTAATATCCTTTTTAACGGTGTTTTTAAACTGTTTATCTGGGTCTGCAGCTCTATGTCATCCAAGCTGTTGATGATAGAGGACCCAGTATTAAACGCAGTAAAAACATAATTCCATACACCCCTTCTCTACCTTCCTGCATTACCCAAAAACTCTCGGTGTGTGGTGTAGATTTCGGTCTTGTCCACGTGGGCAAAATCGAACTCGTAAAACTTCTTGAACATGTCCTTTAATAGGGCCTGGTATAACTGCTCTGTTTCTTTGGGGCACCACTCCGGTAAATGTACCTCCGTGAGATTTAAAATCACGGAGGCTACTGCGTAGTGTCCCCCTGGTACAGCATCTGATCGGTGGGGACTAATACCAACCCATTCCCTGGTCCCTTGGTGGCGGTGGGGCAATCTTCCCTGGATAACCTTGCCGCCTGCGCCGTGGGCAGGGGCTTACGGGGGTGGGTTACCAGCTCAGTGGCGTTGACTGGGATCTGGGAGTATGGGACCGCACACACATTCCGGCTGGCATCCCACTTCATCCCCTCCCCAGTGTCATGCCACTGCCAGTGGAAAACAATGAATATGCCTGTGGGGCAGACCTCCTCTGACCCCCACATACAGATGTAAATGCCTTGATCCGGTTCCCTCCACTTGTCCCAACACACGCTTAGTCCTCCATGAGTCCCGGTAATCATCCGATGGGTGTTGTTTCCCAACCGTTCCCAGTCGACTTCAGGGTTCCTCATGTCCTTGCTCAAATTCCTGAGCCACCGCCACCTATCCAGTGGAATGTGTCCTTTCCATGTCAAACATATTCGCTTTCCAACGGTGACGCTGACCCTCGTGGTAACGACCCGTACCCTGGGGCACAAGAGGGAGGCTTCCCCGTACGTGAATCCGGTTTGGCTGGAGTACTGAGTCGAATTGGACCCCAGCCATCCTGGCCACCTTCCCTCGTGGAAGTAAACGGCGGTCTCCGCTGCATCCCGTTCACCGCTCCCATCGATCGCCAGGGGCGCCTTGTCTTCTGAACACCCGTAGATGTGGGAGTCCTGGACATCGCCCCTCCTCTCCACACTCACCCCAATCAGGGCAAATAGGATCACAATCCATTCCATCCCAAAAATCTTTCTGCAAAAGATGTAAAAGAACATGCAGCCAGGTCCCCAAGAGATTCTCTGGCTTGGTGAAGCATGGTCGGGTCCCGCGACCTCGACCCAAAGATACACTCTTAACAGATTACTTAACTTAGAACTACCCATCACCTTATTTAACTTAAATCAAAAACACCCAAACTTAAGCTAAATGATTACACTTTACTTAAACTTAACTTAAAATAAACTATACACATCCACCGCCCGTCTCCGGGCGGCCAGGCCAATCCCTGGTCAGACTGCGGCTCGCCGCTATCCCCGGCGTGACCGTACCATCCTTGACTGTTGGTCCCTCGCAGCCCGTGGCTACTGGCTGAGGGCCTGTGTCCTTGGGCCTCTCCCTGACTCGAGGGGTGGCCCTTGGTAACTGGAGGGCTGGTGACCATGGCTTTCTCAGCTGGGGCGTTTGTGGGGATCTTCTAGGGGCTTTGACGGGTGGGGCTTTCTTGGCCACTGGGCCTTTTACCCAAACCGCTGCTCCCCCAGGCTTGACCCCCTCCCGAACCTGGGCTGGGGGCAGGTAACTTTTCACAGCCTGCTGCTGCGAGCTGAGAGTCTCCGCCCCCAGGTCCCATGGCTGGGTCCGGGGCGGGGATTTCGACCTCAGGTCCCTCCCTCTCTACACCTGGGTTAGGAGCGGGGTTTACACCCTCAGGTCCCTCCCCCTCGTCTGGATCCCAGAAGAGTGGGGGAGTGTCCCAATCGATGGGCCAGATGGCCCCTCCCTTCAAGCAAGCCACAGCGCCTGCCTGTGCGGTCTGTGAACTCGCTCCTGCTGCAGGCTGAGGATCTTTATCCTCAGACCTTTTTCCAACTGGCTGTTTTCCCCTTTCAGGTGTAAACAGCTTACATTGGTTGATATGGAACCATTTTGTACGCCAGGGCATCTTTACGGCGTAAACCATGGGGCTAGCTTTATCTACAATACTGTAGGGCCCCATGTACAATGGTTCCAAACTACCTACTCGGGCATAATTCCTGACCATAACCTGATCTCCTATTTCCCACTCGTGGTGCTTTCTCGGTTCGAGCAGCAATCGGTTACTCCGACGTTGCCTCCCCATGTTCCCAGCCGCCTGCTCATGGACCTGCTTTAGGTGCTCAAAGAGGTTTCGGGCGAACCTGTCCCGGTTTACCTCTCTGAGCTGACCTTTCATGAGCACCGGGGCTAGTACATGGGTGGGGGTCCGCATAACCTTGCCGGTCATTAGCTCGTACGGGGAATACCCCGTGCTTTTAGACTGGCTGGCCCGGATCCCCATCAAAACCAACGGTAGGACTTCGGCCCATTTACGGGGCGAGTCCACCGTTTCCTTTCTTAACCTTTCTTTCAGTGTCCGATTCATGTGTTCTACAATCCCCGATGACTGGGGGTTGTGGGCTATGTGCCATTTCCCTTCGATGCCTAGCAGCATCAGGGTGTTCTGCATCACCTGTCCGGTGAAGTGGCTCCCTTGGTCGGACTCCACAAACTGTGGTAGTCCCCACCTCGAGAACACTTCCCGGACTAGGATCCTGGTAGTACCCAGAGCTGTGGCAGTCTTGCAGGGAAAAGCCTCTACCCACTTGGTAAACACGTCCATCAGGACTAGGCAGTACTTATAGCCTCCCTGGGCAGCGGGCAGGGGCCCGATGTAGTCGACTTGTATCGACTGCCATGGTCCCTCTACCTTCCTGACGTGTCCCATAGCGACTTTCCTTTTGTGGGGGTCAGGGTTGTTCGCAGCGCACACAAGACAGCCTGCACAGAACTTGCGGACATCGTCCCCGAGTCCCGGCCACCATCCCGCCTGTTCCACCTGTTGCCAGGTGGTCTCAGGCCCGGGGTGTCCCGCTCCTGGACCCTCATGGGCAAGTTGAAGGAATTCCCTCCGGTGCTGCTGCGGCACAACCCACTGTTCCCCCCGGAACAGCATGCCCTCTTTATCGGAGAGAGTCGCTGTGCCGTATGGACCTTCTCCTTCCTTTCCCTCAGCAACTGCACCGAGGACTGCATTTAGGACGGGGTCTTGGGCTTGGACCATCTTAAGGTCCAGGGCTAACGCTACCCCTACACTCCCTTGGGTCCCGTCCCTACCCCTGACCGCCGCCATGGGTCTGGACCCAAATGGGTCCCAGAAAGTGCCTGTGCGGGCACCCTCCTTGGCGAGCAAGTCAGCCTGCTGGTTGCCTTGGCCGTGGGGTTCTGTGGAGGAATGGGCCTTCACCTTGTGAATTAAAACCTCCCCTTCCTCCCCCACTGCTGCCAGGATCTTTTCCAGCAGGTGTTTCACAGTGAGGGGTCTCCCGTCGGCGGAGGTGTATCCGCGGCAGGACCAGATGGCCAGGTACTCCATACACGAATTGCACGTGAACATGCTGTCCGAGCAAATCGTGTAGGGGTTGGGGAAGATTTCGGGGTGTGTAACAACGTACACTACCACGGACAGTTCAGCCTGCTGGGCGCTCATGGTGCTGGGGAGCTTAATTGCCAGGGCAATGTTTGCCGCTGGGTCGTAAACGCCACACTCCGTGAGACGCTTGCCAGCAGATACCGTGCTGGAACCGTCTACATAGATCTCGTGGCCTGTGGGATGTATGCCGGCCCATAAACCTATGTTTACTTCCCAAACCCCTTCAATGGAACACCGGTGGGCTGTTCCAGGATATACCAGGTTGGCTGCGAGCTTTGGCTCACAGAGACCCTTCACCTTCAGATCCATCTGTGAGAGGAGCAAGGTCCAGCGGGCAATGCGGGCACTGCTCACTGTTCCATCCTTGATCCTCCCATCCAGAAGCATCTGGGTGGGTGTGTGATGGGTGAGGAGCGTGATGGGAGAGGTGCCTGTGAAGATCAATGATCTATTCACAGCCAAATGTGGCCAAATGGTGCCGCTCATAGTTGGAGTAGCTCCTCTCCACATCAGTGAGTATCCTGGAGGAGTAGACCACCAGCCGCAGCCGGCTAGGCCGCTCTTGGAGCAGCACAGCACTGAGGCTGTCCCCGCTGGCTGCTACCGCCAGGAAAAACTCTTTCCCCCCATCTATGGCCCCTAGAGCTGGCGCGGTCTGCAAGTCTTTCTTCAGCCTGACAAATGCTGCCTGGAAACCCTCATCCCAAAGCCACTCCACTCCCTTGTGTAGGAGTCGGAGCAGAGGGGCTGCGGTGGCCGCATAATCCTCAATGAAATCTCTACAGTACCCGGTCAGCCCTAGGAACGACCTCACACCCGTTACTGTGTTAGGGACCGGTAGTTCTTGTACCGCCTCCCTCCTAGCCTTATCTATGGCCCTTTCTCCAGCGCGCACAGTCAGACCGAGGAATTTCACCTCCTGCTGGCCAATCTGCGCTTTCTTGGGATTTACCTTAAAACCCTTCTACCCTAACAGCCCCAACAGTTCGGCCAATAGCGAGCCATGCTCCTCTTTCGACTCAGTGAACAGGAGCAGGTCATCCACATATTGAACCAACTGTCTGGGCTGATTAAAATCCTTCAAACTGTCGGCCATGCACTGATGGAAAATGCTGGGGCTGTTGTGGAAGCCCTGTGGCAAACAGTTCCACGTGTACTGTTGCCCTTTAAACGTAAAGGCAAACTTGTACTGATCCTCCCTCCTTACAGGGATGGACCAAAACCCATTTGAAATATCCAGCACCGTAGAAGTGGTCGCGGATGCTGGAATACTCCCGATGAGGTCGGCAACTGCTGCTACTGTGGGTGCACAGGCTGGGATGTTACTATTGAGCACCCGATAGTCCACCGTGGCCCTCCAGGAATTGTCAGGCTTTCTGACCGGCCATAACTGAGAATTCACGTGGGTAGCTATCGGTCTCAGAACTCCCTGCTGCACTAACGAGGACATGGCTGCTTCCATGTCCGGCTCTGCTTCCCTGGGGAAGTTATACTGTTTTTGTGGTCGGGCCATGGGGTCCCCGTCTACGCTGACCTCAAACCCTGTGACCCTCCCGCAGTCGTGTTTGTGAGTGGCAAATGTGGCCAGGTGGGCCTGCACAAATGCCTGGAACTCTGGTGGGGTGTTGCTGACCATGAGCCCGAGGTTATAATCCTCTTTGGGCTTCATGGTGCATAGGGTCCCCTTCCCTTCCTTACCCGGGATAACTACGATCTCTCCATTCTTTACTTTGCCTGACCCCCAAAGGCAGTGATTCCTCAAATCCACTAGGATCCCGTGACCTACGATAAAGTCGGCCCCCAGGACCCCTCTTCCACCCTCCATGTCCCACTTCATCAGGACACATGTCCACTTGGAGCGGAGCGGTCCTATCCGAATGGCGAGCAGGATGGAAACCGAGCCGGCCTGTTCCCTGCCCGTGAACCATGATAGACTGTATGGGGCCCCGCTGGAGAGAGGTGAGCTGATGGGGTTAGCTGAACAGATCACGGTGCGCGATGCCCCCGTGTCCAACAGATAGGTCCCTGTCACCTTTTCCACCTCCATCCCCAAAAGGGGTCTTCTCCACTCATCATATCGGAGCGAACACAGATAAACAGGCTGCGCTGGCTCTAGTCACGGCTGTGGGTTGGATGGGGCTGACGGGGTGAGAGCACCGGTGGTGGTTGCTACTCTCTCCTGGCCAGTCAGTAAGGACCTCATGGCGTCCAAAAGTGACTCGAGCTCTGTGGAAGGGGTCCCTACCCCCACCTTTTGGGCTGGGGCTGTGGGATGCTTTCCCTTGTTATCCTTCCAAGGGTTTTTGCACTCCTTCCGCTAGTGACCATCCTTCCCACACCCGTAACAATTGTTCTTTGTGTTGGGGGATTACTCCCTTCCTGGTGCAATTCCTTTCTACTCTGCACTCCTGGTTTTATTTCATGCACCTTCCTCTTGGGTGGGTGTGCATCAGCTCCCCTACCGTTCTTGTAAGCCAGAGTGAGCTGCTTAATTACCGTGAGTTCTGTGGTCTGGGGATCTTTGGGGTCGAACCAGGCTTCTGCCTTGGCCCGGACCTGTGGCAAGCTGTTCACCACCAGGCAACAGAGCCAATGCGTCAGGGAATCCCCGTTCAGGAACGCCCGGCCCGGCATCCCCGGGCAAGCCTTCCGGTACACCGGCCACAGCCGGTCCGCAAAAGCCTGCGGGGTTTCCCCAGAAAGCTGGGTCGTCTTCTCCACGTGACCAGAGCAGCGGACCTGTGAGGGAGCAGTGACCGGCGGCAGTTTAAAAGCGACGGCTGATTCAGCGAGGCGAGGCCTGACCAGAGCATCGGACCTGTGAGGGAGCAGTGAACGTCGGCAGTTTAAAAGTGGCGGCTGATTCAGCGAGGCGAGGCCCGACCAGAGCATCGGACCTGTGAGGGAGCAGGGAACGGCGGCAGTTTAAAAGTGGCGGCTGATTCAGCGAGGCGAGGCCCGACCAGAGCATTGGACCTGTGAGGGAGCAGTGAACGTCGGCAGTTTAAAAGCGGCGGCTGATTCAGCGAGGCGAGGCCCGACCAGAGCATTGGACCTGTGAGGGAGCAGTGAACGTCGGCAGTTTAAAAGCGGCGGCTGATTCAGCGAGGCGAGGCCCGACCAGAGCATTGGACCTGTGAGGGAGCAGTGAACGTCGGCAGTTTAAAAGCGGCGGCTGATTCAGCGAGGCGAGGCCCGACCAGAGCATTGGACCTGTGAGGGAGCAGTGAACGTCGGCAGTTTAAAAGCGGCGGCTGATTCAGCGAGGCGAGGCCCGACCAGAGCATTGGACCTGTGAGGGAGCAGTGAACGTCGGCAGTTTAAAAGCGGCGGCTGATTCAGCGAGGCGAGGCCCGACCAGAGCATTGGACCTGTGAGGGAGCAGTGAACGTCGGCAGTTTAAAAGCGGCGGCTGATTCAGCGAGGCGAGGCCCGACCAGAGCATTGGACCTGTGAGGGAGCAGTGAACGTCGGCAGTTTAAAAGCGGCGGCTGATTCAGCGAGGCGAGGCCCGACCAGAGCATTGGACCTGTGAGGGAGCAGTGAACGTCGGCAGTTTAAAAGCGGCGGCTGATTCAGCGAGGCGAGGCGTACCAATTCAACAGCAGGGGAGAGAGGTAAAAAGTAATCCAAGTATGACGTCACCAGGAAGCAGGTAAGTGATTGGTTGGTGAGTATTTCTTTCTCCTTTTCATTACAAGCTTAAATTCTGCGGTTTATATTTTCTTGGGTCTCTGTGGTGTAGTGGGGACAGTTGGTAAATAAGTGCCCTAGAGTATATCTTTAACTGGTGGTATTGAATTAATTTAAATTAATTAAAGGGTTAAGTCATGCCAGGAGAGCCCAGCCCCGTGTTATGCTCCTCTTGCTCTATGTGGGAATTCAGGGACGCTGCCAGTGTCCCTGACGACCACGTGTGCCAGAAATGCATCCAGCTGCAGCTACTAATGGGCCGTATTGAGGTGCTGGAGCTGCGGATGGATGGGTTGTGGAGCATTCACGATGCTGAGAGGGTTGTGGATTACACGTTTGATGAGTTGGTCACGCCACAGGGTAGGGCTGCACAGGCAGAAGGGAAATGGGTGACTACCAGGAGGAGCAATAGAAGCAGGCAGGTAGTGCAGGGAACCCCTGTGGCATCCCCCTTTCAAACAGGTATACCAATTTGGATACTGTTGAGGGGGATGACTCACCAGGGGAAGGCAGCAGCAGCCAACTTCCTGGCACCAGGGGTGCTTCTGCTGCTCAGGAAGGGAGGAAAAAGAATGGGAGAGCAATAGTGGTAGGGGATTCTATCGTAAGGGGAACAGATAGGCGTTTCTGTGGCCGTAGACGTGACTCCAGGATGGTTTGTTGCCTCCCTGGTGCCAGGGTCAAGGATGTCACTGAACGGCTACAGGGCATTCTGAAGGGGGAGGGTGAACAGGCAGAGGTCATGGTTCACAATGGGACCAACGACATAGGTAGGAAGAGGGATGAGGTCCTGCAGCAAGAATTTAGGGAGCTAGGTAGCAGATTAAAGTGTAGGACCTCAAAGGTTGTAATCTCTGGATTACTCCCGGTGCCACGTGCTAGTGAGTATAGGAATAGGAGGATAGAGCAGATGAATGCGTGGCTAAAGAGTTGGTGCAGGAGGGAGGGCTTTAGTATCCTGGATCACTGGGCCTGCTTCTGGGGAAGGTGGGACTTGTACAAGTCGGACGGGTTGCACCTGAACCGGAGCGGGACAAATATCCTTACGGGGAGGTTTGCTAGCACTGTTCGGGAGGGTTTAAACTAAAATGGCAGGGGGTTGGGAACCTGAGCAGGGAGACAGAGGAAAGGAAAACAGGGATAAAAGCTGTTAAGTCTGTGTGTCCCAGTTATGCTTATTATAAAATCACTGGACACAGACCACAAGAATAACTTTAACAGATCTTTACTATTCGGAGGTCAGGGCTGAACTGCCCAGCAAATCCCTACACAACGTTTATATACCGGTGTGGTCACCACCGGTATTACAGTATACAGCAGCCAAGAGAAAGTAGTACATCTCTTAAGGTAGTTCGCTTAAGGTGGAACAGGTTACATACACCACAATCCTCCCTTTTTAGCTTAACAGTTATATCCCCATTTAACATAACATAATAACATATAGATATATATATATATACAACTTCATGCAAAACAGTTCAAAGATTCAGTCTCTGAGGAGGCCTCCTGATTCGAGTTGGATAACGCCTTTCAGGGGTCTCTGATTCTCGTTGCTGGGGTGACTCATCTAGTTGATCTCTTATGGATTGGACATCATCCTCAGGTACATTCACTTCTGAGGTAGATGCTTCAGGTTCACTAACTTCTTCCACGGTTGTCTCTGCCGTAACCCTGGGATCGACCCTTGTTCTCGATTCTACCAGTTGGTCAGCATGACGCCATATTACGTTTTCACCAATATCTACCGAGTACATCAGGGGTCCTTGTCTGGCCCGAATTGTTCCAGATTGCCATTTCTCGTTTTTATAGTCCCGGGCTAACACTGGTTGTCCTATTTCGAAACCCCGAGTGGTCTTGTTATTTATATGCTGGAACAGTTTGTTTTCAACTTCCCTCCGCACATTTGGTTTTAACAAGTCCAACCTGGACCGCAACCTCCTGTTATAGAACATCATGGCAGGACTTTGGTTTGTCACTGCATGAGTGGCGTTTCGATGTGCCAGTAGGAATTTGTCCACCTTGTGTTGTAGTGGAATCTGATCTTCGCTCATGGCCTTTATTGCTTTTTTGAACGTTTGTACAAATCTCTCGGCCAACCCGTTTGTAGCCGGATGATATGGGGCAGAGGTATAATGTTTCACCCCATTCTTCTTCATGAATTTCTGGAATTCTTCTGACACGAACTGCGGTCCGTTGTCTGAACATATTTGTTCTGGCAATCCAGTTCTTGCAAATATCGTTCTTAGCACCGCGATCGTCTTTTCCGAGGTAGTGGTAGTCATCTTAATCACTTCTGGCCATTTAGAATGTGCGTCCACCGCAATGAAAAACATGGAGTCCATGAATGGACCAGCAAAGTCAATATGTACACGTTGCCATGGGGTTGAAGGCCATTCCCATGGATGCAGCGGTGCAATCGGAGGTGCATTTTGCACTTTTTGGCACCCTGAGCAGCTTTTCGTCAGATCCTCTATCTGTTGGTCGATACCCGGCCACCACACATAAGCCCTAGCAAGGCTTTTCATCTTGACTCCCCCCAGATGACCTTCATGCAGTTCCTTTAGAACTCTCTTAACTTAGGAGGAATAATCACCCTTGTTCCATACATCAATGTTCCTTGACAGGCGGACAGCTGTTCTCGTCTTGCTGAGAATGCCGGTAACAGTGGATCACCATGTGCTGGCCATCCCTTCACTGTCACTTCGTAGACCCGGGACAGTGTCGGGTCGTTCCTGGTTTCTCTCTCAATACTTACATTGGTGACTGGTAAACATTCGATGATGGTCGAGTGAAATAACTCAACAGGGTCAACCGTCGGTGCCTCCTCCTCTGTAGGTAGTGGCAGGCGCGACAGCCCATCAGCATTACCATGCTGCTTTGTACCTTTGAATTCGATCTGATATGGATGTGCCCCTAGGAAAAGGGACCATCTCTGGAGTCTCTGTGCTGTCATCACCGAAACACCCTTCTTAGGGTTAAAAATGGATACCAACGGCTGGTGGTCTGTCAGAAGCGTAACCTTTTGGCCCTGCAGGTAATGATTAAACTTCTTTACTCCCCACACAAGGCTGAGAGCCTCCCTATCTATCTGAGCATAGTTGCGCTCAGCGGAGGTCAATGACCTGGATGCGAACGCAATTGGCCTCTCCAGGCCATTTGGCAACTTGTGTGAGAGTACTGCCCCAATACCATATGGAGAAGCATCACAAGCCAAACGAATAGGCAGCGTTGGGTTGAAGTGAGCCAACACTTCCTCTGAGGTGATCAATGCCTTGCTTTTGCGAAAGGCCCTCTTACAGTCCTCGCTCCACTTCCATGGTACTCCCTTCTGCAAAAGAGCGTTCAGCGGGTGCAGCACCGTGGATAAATTTGGCAGAAACTTATGGTAATAGTTAATCAACCCTAGGAACGACCTCAACTGGGATACATTATCCAGAGCGGGAGCCTTCACAACAGCTTCGATCTTGTCAGGAGACTTATGAAGCCCCTCCTGGTCAATGACATGACCACAGTACGAGATCCGCTTCTGAAAGAACTCACATTTCTGGCGATTAACTCGAAGTCCATATTCTTTCAATCTGGTGAGCACCAGTTCCAAATTTGTAAGGTGTTCCTCGTCATCATCTCCTGTAATCAGAATATCATCCAGGTAACATTGTGTGCCTGGAATTCCCTGTAATACCTGCTCCATGGCCCTCTGCCAAATTGCTGGAGCCGATGCCACTCCAAAAACCAGTCTGTTATACCGGTACAAGCCTCCATGCGTGTTGATCGTGAGATACTGGCGTGACTCTTCCTCAACTTCCATATGTTAGTACGCCTGCGCCAGGTCTATCTTGGTGAAGTGTTTCCCACCAGACAACGAAGCGAAGATATCCTCAATCCGCGGAAGCGGGTACTGCACCGTGTGAAGCACCGGATTAACAGTGATCTTGAAATCTCCATAGATGCGAACCTTCCCCGGTTCCCCCGGCTTGTTGCTCGATGAACGCTTCATGACGGGGACAATGGGCGTGGCCCACTCACTCCAGTCTACCTTAGACAGTACTCCTGAACGTTCTAGCCCTTCCAGCTCAGCTTCCACAGCAGGTCGTATCGCATAAGGTACCGGTCTGGCTTTGAAAAATTTCGGGTTTGCATGTTCTTCAACCTTGATGTTTGCCGTAATTCCTCTCAGTGTTCCCAGTCCCTGTTGGAACACCTCTTTAGCATCGTCCAATATTCTGGACAATCGTTTAGGTTTGACATCTTTTTTACCGGAACCTACCGTTAGTGCTTTTAAGCAATGCCAGTCCATATTTATTTTCCTAATCCACTCCCGTCCCAGTAGTGGTGGACCTCCCTCAGGTAGCACATATAAGTCCATTCCTCGGCTTTCTTTGCCCTTGTGGACCACCTTTACCTCTATCTTCCCGATGGGGTATACTCTTTGCCCCGTGTATGTTTTCAATACAATCTCCGTATCCCGTAGGGGAATATGTGGGAATAACCTTTTGTAATCTTGCTTATTCATGACCGTCAATGCCGATCCAGTGTCCAATTCCATCTTCACTTGGACTCCTGCTATCTGAAGTGTGACCCAGATTGTTTGGAGGTCTGCTTCATTACCAACATTGTGTACTCTTAGACTACCCAGTTCATTACTGCTGGAGTCTGAATTTGACTTCTGTTCGTTCGAACTGTTCTCTGTCACCTTGTGTACCTTTCTGTACTTTTCCTGCGGTGACTTTTTGTTGCTGGTCTTCTTTCCTGACCGGCATACTTTAGCTATGTGACCAAGCCTGCCACATCTTCTGCATTCCTGATTTTTGAACCAGCACTGGTTCTGATCGTGCGTTGTCTTTCCACAACGATAACATTTTACTGTACCCAAGACCATTTGATTGATGCGGAGTTCCAGTGACCATAGCTGCATTTCCGCAGTGCCTCTCGCTGCGGCTTCGTGCGATGCTGCAATAGTGACAGCTTTATCAAGCGTAAGATCATTCTCCTCAAGCAGTCGCATTTGTGTTCCTTCTTTTAACAATCCACACACAAATTTATCTCTCAGCGCATCTGCTAGTCCTGTTCCAAACTGACAGTACTTTGATAGCTTACGCAGTTCAATTAAAAATTCAGCGTTGCTTTCGTCTTTCAGCTGCGTTCTTCTGTAAAATTTAAATCGTTCCGCTATCATCAGCGGTGTGGGGTTTAAATGATTTTTCAAGACAGTAACAATATTCGCGAAAGTCTGATCCGCCGGTTTATCTGGTGATAGAAGGTGCTTCAATAGCCCGTATGTCTTCGCACCCATTGAGCTTAATAAGGTTAGTGCTTTCTCATCATCTGGTACCTTATTTACTTTACAATAAACTTCCATGCATTCTACATACGTGGTCCAATCTTCGATATCGCTATCAAAGGTATTAATGTTCCCATGTTTAGGCATCCTTGCAAGTTTTTAAATTTTTCTTTTTCTCAAAATGGCGGCTTCCCGCGCTTGTCTTCTTCCCCCGCCTACTAAAATGGCGGCTTCCCGCGCTTGGCGGACTTTCCCGCGCTCGTCTTCTTCCCCCGCCGACTACAATGGCGGATTCCTGCGTTTTCCTTCTTCCCCCGCTGGCTGCAATGGCGATTGCCGTGCTGCTGCCGTTCTCGCCTCCCCAGCGGTTCTCAATTCCCCGACGCTGCTTTTACTCCCCCGCGGTTCCCGTGGGCATTCACGCTTCCCCTGCTGTTGCGCCTCTCAGCCCCGCATGCAGCCCGGTCCTTTACACCGGCTGCGTTTGAGTTCTCCGCGGCTCTCGTGCCTTAAGCTGCCCCAGTCGCTGCGCCTCTCGGCCTCGATTGCAGCCCGGCCCTTTTCACCAGCCGTGGTCGAGTTCTCCGCCCTTTTTCCTCCGTTTTCCCTCCCCCACTCCACAGTCAACGCGGCCAACTTTCTGCTCGTGTTGCTGATCGGCTTACCCACCGTGGTAGAAGGGATGATCACTGCCTGTCGCTGATGGAGGGCTTCGTGGTCAGAATTTTTCTTTTTGACCCGGGTTCTCGATGCCTCCCGTGCGATGGTGCTCAGCAGGATGATGAGGGTGGATGCCTCTTCTCGACGCCCGTTCTGAGGACGAAGCTGCCTTGGATGTAAAACTGCCGCAGGGTAAGATCGGACTCGTCGCCACTGTTAAGTCTGTGTGTCCCAGTTATGCTTATTATAAATCACTGGACACAGACCACAAGAATAACTTTAACAGGTCTTTACTATTCGGAGGTCAGGGCTGAACTGCCCAGCAAATCCCTACACAACATTTATATACCGGTGTGGTCACCACCGGTATTACAGTATACAGCAGCCAAGAGAAAGTAGTACATCTCTTAAGGTAGTTCTCTTAAGGTGGAACAGGTTACATACACCACAAAAGCAAAAGATAGGAAGGAGAAAAACAAAAGTGGCAGTCAGAGAAATCAACGGTTTAAATCAAACGTGGCCACAGTAAATAATAATTCTAATAGGTCTAAGAGCATTAAAAAAAACAAGCCTGAAGGCTTTGTGTCTTAATGCGAGGAGCATTTGTAATAAGGTGGATGAATTGGCTGCGCAAATAGAGGTAAACGAATATGATTTGGTTGGGATTACGGAAACGTGGCTCAAGGATGACCAAGACTGGGAACTCAACATCCAGGGGTATTCGATATTCAGGAAAGATAGGCAAAAAGGAAAGGGAGGTGGGGTAGCATTACTGGTTAAAGAAGGGATTAATACAATTGTAATGAAGGATATTAGCTCTGATGATGTGGAATCTGTATGGGTAGAATTGAGTAATACTAAGGGGAAAAAAACATTAGTGGGAGTGGTATATAGACCTCCAAACAGTAAGGCGGAGGTTGGGGATGGCATTAAAAGGGAAATTAAAGAAGCGTGCAATAAGGGCACAGCAGTCATCATGGGTGACTTTAATCTACATATAGATTGGGCCAACCAAATTAGTAACAATACTGTGGAGGAGGAATTCCTGGAGTGTTTACGGGATGGTTTCCTGGACCAATATGTCAAGGAACCAACCAGAGATCAGGCCATCTTAGACTGGGTATTATGTAACGAGAAAGGATTAATTAGCAATCTTGTTGTACGAGGCCCCTTGGGTCGGAGCGATCATAATATGATCGAATTCTTCATTAAGATGGAGAATGAAGTAGTTGACTCAGAGACAAGGGTCCTCAATTTAAATAAAGGAAACTACGATGGTCTGAGGAGCAAGTTGGGTAGGATTGACTGGGGAATGGCACTCAAAGGGTTGAAGGTGGATAGGCAATGGCAAACATTCAAAGACCGAATGGATGAGCTACAGAATTTGTTCATCCCAGTTTGGCATAAAAATAAAACAAAAAAGGTGACTCAACCGTGGCTAACAAGGGAAATTAGGGATAGCATAAGATCCAAGGAGAGGACATATAAATTGGCTAGAAAAAGCAATAATCCTGAGGATTGGGAGCAGTTTAGGAGTCAACAAAGGAGGACAAAGGGATTAATGAAGAAAGGGAAAATAGAATAGGAGAGTAAGCTAGCAGGTAAACATAAAAACTGACTGTAAAAGCTTTTATAGATATGTGAAGAGAAAAAGATTGGTGAAGTCAAGCGTAGGTCCCTTACAGTCAGAATCAGGGGAATTTATAATGAGAAACAAGGAAATGGCAGACCAACTAAATGCATACTTTGGTTCTGTCTTCACAATGGAGGACATAAATAACCTCCCAGAGATGCCGGGGAACATAGGGTCTGATGAAAGGGTGGAACTGAAAGAAATCAGTATTTGTAGGGAAATGGTGTTAGGAAAATTGATGGGACTGAAGGCCGATAAATCCCCAGGGCCTGATGGTTTACATCCCAGGGTACTTAAGGAAGTGGCCCTAGAGATAGTAGATGCATTGCTGGTCATCTTCCAGAACTCGATAGACTCTGGAACGGTACCCATGGATTGGAGGGTAGCTAATGTTACCCCACTATTCAAAAAAGGTGGTAGAGAAAAAGCGGGGAATTATAGACCGGTAAGCCTGACATAGGTAGTGGGGAAAATGCTAGTCTATTATAAAAGTTTAATAGCAGAGCACTTGGAAAGCAGTGACAGGATCGGACAAAGTCAACATGGATTTACAAAAGGTAAATCGTGCTTGACTAATCTACTGGAATTTTTTGAGGATGTAATTGGTAAAATAGATAAGGGAGAACCAGTGGATGTGGTGTATTTGGACATTCAGAAGGCTTTCGATAAGGTCCCACATAAGAGATTAGCATGCAAAATTAAGGCACATGGGATTGGGGGCAAGGTATTGACTTGGATAGAGAACTGGTTGGCGAACAGAAAGCAAAGAGTTGGAATAAACGGATCGTTTTCCGAGTGGCAGGCAGTGACTAGTGGGGTATCGCAAGGATTGGTCCTAGGACCCCAGCTGCTCACAATATATATTAATGATCTGGACGAGGGAATTGGATGTAATATCTCCAAATTTGCAGACGACACAAAGCTGGGTGGGAGGGTAAGCTGTGAGGAAGATGTCGTGAAACTCCAGTACGATTTGGACAAGTTGGGTGATTGGGCAGAAACATGGCAAATGCACTATAATGTGGATAAATGTGAGGTTATCCACTTTGGTGGCAAAAACAGGAAGGCAGATTTTTATTTGAATGGCAATAGATTGGGAGAAGGGGAAGTGCAAAGAGACCTGGGTGTTATTGTGCACCAGTCGCTGAAGGTAAGCATGCAGGTGCAGCAGGCGGTTAAGAAGGCAAATGGTATGTTGGCCTTCGTAGCAAGAGGGTTCGAGTACAGGAACAAGGATGTCTTGCTACAGTTGTACAGGGCCTTGGTGAGACCGCACCTGGAGTATTGTGTGCAGTTTTGGTCACTTTACCTGAGGAAGGACGTTCTTGCCATGGAGGGAGTGCAGCGAAGATTCACCAGGCTGATACCTGGGATGGCAGGAATGATGTATGAGGAGAGATTGTGTCGATTGGGCTTATACTCACTGGAGTTTAGAAGATTGAGAGGGGATCTCATGGAAACCCATAAAACTCTGTCAGGTCTGGACAGACTAGATGCAGGAAGGATGTTTCTGATGGCCAGGGAGTCCATAACCAGGGGCATAGTCTAAGGATAAGGGGTAAGCCATTTAGGACTGAAATGAGGAGGAATTTCTTCACCCAGAGAGTGGTGAACCTGTGGAATTCTCTGCCATAGAGGGCGGTGGAGGCCAGTTCATTAAATATATTCAAGAAGGAGTTAGATATATTTCTTAAGGCTAAAGGGATCAAGGGATATGGGGAGAAGGCAGGGACAGGGTTCTGAAATTGGATGATCAGCCATGATCTGATTGAATGGTGGAGCAGGCTCGAAGGGCCGAATGGCCTTCTCCTGCTCCTATCTTCTATGTTTTCTATGCTTTCATCCCCATGGCCTCTAGAACTGCATCTCTAAGCTCCTTGTACCCGCTCTGCCCCCTTTTGCACTCGTCAGAGAGGGATTAGAGGAGATTACTCTCCAGGGAGAATAGCAGCATCTTGGCTTTCTCAGCGTCATCGCAGTCATTGACGCTGGCGGTCTGCTCTATTTCCCTGAAGTGGATCGAGAGGTCTCCCTTTGCGGAAAGCTTTGGGATATGGTTGCCCATAACCCTGAGCTGTTGGGTGTTAAAGGGTAACATGAATTGGTTTTGGAGGGGGTCCCTCAATGTCGCCATTAGCGGGTGGGCTGAACCTCCGATGCCGCGCTGGGCACATCGGTCCCGGCTCCGGCCTCTCGGGCAGGGGTTGCTCTACCTCCGCCTCCACCTCTGGCTCCAGTTCAGGTTCCACCCCCGGTTCCACCCCGCCTTGCTGCCAAACCTCGCTGAAACTTGGCGCTACGGGTGGTGGCCGTGAGGTCTCCTCTCTCTCAACTGGGTCGTCGCTGGGCACCACCGGTGATGTTGGAACTGTCCTCCCCTCGTTCCCCATAAAATCTGCCTGGCCTGCCTTTGGGCTTATGAGGCATACCATGCCTTTTGCCTTCCGGAGGGCCTGGCTCAGATTTTCTATCCTTTCTCTACAGGGGCCATGGTCTGCCTCCTCAAACCCCTGTTCACTTGCTAGCTTGTAAACGGCTTTTACCTCCTGTACTTTCTCTGGCTGTTCCCTGATCTGCCTTGCCAAGCGGGCGTTCTTCTCCCGCAACCTGAACTCGTTTCCCTTGGCCTTGGTGACTTGGCACCGTAGGTATTCCAACTGGGCATTGTGTTCCCCCACTAAATGCACTCTCTCCTGATTCAAAGCCTGTAAAGCTAATAACTTTTCCCCTGCGAGAGCCTTATGCTGGATCTCCAGGGCTGACTCCCTTAACTCGACTGCCTGTGCTGCAATGAGCCCGTCCAAGAGCTGGACCTGCTTTTTAGAGCACATCAGCCAAACTGCCTTCTCTAAGGACTTCTTGTGTTCCTTTCCCTCTGTCCACTTAGCTGCTGCATCTATCGGGCGCCCAGCCCTTAACAGAGTGGTGACCCACTTCTTAGTGATACTCACCTTGCTAAACACATAATCAGAAATCCTTTCCTCCATCATGGTTCGCTCATCCGAACCACTGTCTACTGCATCGCAACCTTGTTGCCGGTGTCCTGCCGTGGTCGCCATTTCTGTAGGGGGTGGCCTGTGGTGGTGGCGCGTGCGCCCAGTCAGTTATACCTCTGACTGTTTTGTGAGCAGTTCAAATCGCTCCCACGCCCCTGAGTTCTAGACACCGGACTTAGGTACAAGGTGGCGGTACATAGAAGACTCGAGTAGACAGGTGGTTGAATGTGAACAAACACCAAGATTTTATTGAAAAGGAAAAACTGATATAATCTTATGGAAAATTACTAGTGTACACTTCTTCAGGCAAAAATACAAAACAATAATATACTTATACAAGGAATGGGGAACACACAGCACATCGAGGGAAAACAAAAATCCCTTTATCCTTATCCCATCCCCTATACCTAACTAAATTAAGCTATGAGGGGTCAGAACTTCATGCTCACCAATCAATGGGGTTTGTTGGACTCAAAACAGCGGTGGTGTTCAGGGTTTGCTCGTGGTGCTCTCTGGAGCCTGCCGTCATCACGTGGTCTCTGGGCATTGCAAGGGCGTTGTCCAGGTTCGAGTACCCCAAAGTTAAAGTCTCTGTTTGGGTACTTTACCTTGCAGGGATGATTCTTCGTCGCCAGCCGACAGTTGAGTTGGTGTGCAGATATTCGAAGGTCGGCTGAGGCTGAAGGCTCGATAATTCGAAGCCTCCCCTCAGTTCATCTCTTCAGTTGGTCTTCTTCAGTCAGTCTTCCTCAGTTGGTCTTCCCTCCTCCCCTCGTTGCGTCCCGCCTCGCCTGGCCTGAATTGTCCGTGTCCGCCCGATGCAATGCCGGGGCAAGTTCCAGATGGAGTGGCAAAGGCACGGGCAAAGGCCAGGGGGTAAGTGTGGGATGGGGAAAGAGCGGCAGCCACGAGGGCAGGCAGAGGGAGAAGAGAAGAGAAGAGAGCGATTGCTACCCGGGGGCCTTCAATTATACTCCTTTCGAAAGCCCTTATCTGCGCAACAAATCAGGTTAGTTCTTTGTCTTAATCTTGGTGGGCTACTTTAAATAATGGTAGCAATCCATACTAACTGTTTTTAGATGGCCGATAATCGCATCTACGGGCCCGATAATTGACTTGTATTGTCATGAATGTTCCTTGATGGGCCTGTCCACCCTCGATGGCTCTCTTAATCTGTTTCCAATTATATATGTAGACTGCTTGATGGCCTTAACTATAGGCCTAAACTGAATTTAGATTTGTCTCCAATTCGGTCTAATACATAATTCAGAGTCCTGTCTGGTTACAAAATATAAAGTCTCTCTTCACAGAAAACTGCAGCTTGGGTTTCGATCCACAAGCTCTCTGCGTTGCAGAGTCCATTTTAAAATCCCACAGGCTTTCTGCCACGAGGCACGGACGCCATCTTGGGTACGCTTTTTGATTTAAAAATGTACACACATGGTCCCATTTATTAATAACAGCCTTCGGGGAAATGCAGAAATTTTGCAAAGCTTACATATAACCACTGGCAAGGACACTACACATATAACCACTGGTGAGTAGACTACACATATAACCACTGGCGAGAACACTACACATATAACCACTGGCTAGTATACTACACATATACCCACTGGCGAGTAGACTACACATATAACCACTGGCGAGTAGACTACACATATAACCACTGGCGAGAACACTACACATATAACCACTGGCTAGTATACTACACATATACCCACTGGCGAGTAGACTACACATATAACCACTGGCGAGTAGACTACACATATAACCACTGGCGAGTATACTACACATATAACCACTGGCGAGTAGACTACACATATAACCACTGGCGACTATACTACACATTTAACCACTGGCGAATAAACTACATATATAACCACTGGCGAGTACACTACACAGATAACCACTGGCGAGCAGACTATATATATAACCATTGGCGAGTGCACTACACATATAACCACTGGCGAGTTGGCTGCACATATAACCACTGGCGAGTACACTATACTTGTAACCACTGGCGAGTAGACTACACATATAACCACTGGCGAGTATACTACACATAAAACCAGTGGTGAGTACACTACACTTGTAACCACTGGCGAGTAGACTACACATATATACACTGGTGAGTAGACTACATATATAACCACTGGCGAGTGCATTACACATATAACCACTGGCGAGTAAACTACACATATAACCACTGGCGAGTAGACTACACATATAACTACTGGCGAGTAGACTACACATATAACCACTGGCGAGTACACTACACAAAACCACTGGCAAGTATACTACACATATAACCACTGGCGAGTACACTACACATATAACCTGTCAGGGCGAGGCTGGTTCTGAACCCAAGTGCAGACAGATGAGGCGAGAAGCAGGTATGCAGTCTTAAATAAAAGTACTTTACTAGAATCACACAGGTAAACAGTTACAATCATAGGAGCTCAAGACAAGCTACCACTAGGATAACGACTTGTCAAGACTGAGCACAGAGGGAAGAAACCACAGAACTTAAATACAAGCAAAAACAGGTGAAACCAATAAACCTGATAAAAGGCAGTTAAGTAATAAACACAGGAGAAACTAGTAACAATTAGCAAAGGGAAAAAAAACAAGTGAAGGTGCCATCTAGGGGTTACTGAGGGAAATAAGCGGCACCCTCACAGGACCCCCTCCCCTAGAAACGGCTCCTGATGTTCCTCCTGGACGATCAGGGTGGCGACGGCGAAAATCCCTGATGAGTTCAGGATCCAAAATGTCCCGGGCTGGAACCCAGGAACGCTCTTCAGGACCATAACCCTCCCAGTCGACCAGGTATTGAATGCTCCTCCTAACCCGGCGACTATCAAGGAGGCGACGGACAGCGTAGGCTTGCTGACCATCAATCATGCGGGGCAGGGCGGGAGGTCTGGAAACAGGAACCAAGGGACTGGTAAGTACCGGCTTGAGGTGAGAGACATGGAACGTGGGATGTATCTTCATCGACCGAGGATGGCGGAGCCGGTAGGCCACAGAGTTTACTTTATCCAAAATCCTAAAAGGTCCGATGAACCGGGGAGCCAACTTGCGGGACTCCACATGGAGCGGAAGATTCCTGGTAGACAGCCAGACCTTCTGTCCGGTCCGGAACCGAGGAGCTGGGCGGCGGTCTAGGTCAGCCTGCATTTTCTGCCGAGAAGAAGCGAGCTGCAAGGCGGATCGGACCCTCCTCCAGGTACGGCGGCAGCGTTGGACGAACCCCTGGGCAGCCGGGACTCCTATCTCCCTCTCCTGTTCAGGGAAGAGTGGCGGTTGGAAGCCATATTGACATTCGAAAGGTGAGAGGCCAGTGCAGGAGCTCTGAAGGGCATTGTGCGTATACTCCGCCCAGACCAGATACTTGCTCCAGGTGGAAGGATTGGAGGACACAAAGCTTCTTAACACCCTCTCCAGATCTTGGTTGGTTCTCTCAGCCTGGCCGTTAGACTGTGGGTGGAACCCAGAGGAGAGACTGACGGAAGCGCCCAGGAGGGAACAAAAAGCCTTCCAGAACCTGGATGAGAACTGGGGACCACGGTCAGAGACGACATCCAGGGGCAAGCCATGGAGGCGGAAGACATGCTGGACAACCAGCTGGGCAGTCTCTCTGGCAGAGGGAAGCTTAACAAGAGGGACGAAGTGAGCAGCCTTGGAAAAGCGATCGACCACAACTAGGATGGAGGTAGCCCGGTGATGAAATCCAGGGCGATATGAGACCAGGGACGGCTGGGGATGGGCAAGGGATGCAGGAGACCAAGTGGAGGTTGTTGGGATGTCTTGTTCTGGGCACAGATGGGACAAGCGGAGACAAAGGCCCGGGTGTCGGCTTCAATAGAGGGCCACCAGAACCTCCTCTTAAGGAACTCGAGAGTCCGACAGATCCCAGGATGACCAGTCAATTGAGAAGAGTGCCCCCATTGAAGGACCTGGGCGCGCAGCTGACTGGGAACATAAAGGCTATGAGGAGGGCCTCCTCCAGGGTCAGCCTCCTGACATTGGGCCCCTCGCACCACAGTCTCAATCTCCCATGCGATGGGAGCAACGATGCAGGAACTGGGGATGATAGGTTCCGGGGTCTGGTCCTTTTCCGAGGGGTCAAACTGGCGAGAAAGGGCATCCGGTTTGAGGTTCTTAGACCCTGGGCGGTAAGACAGGAGAAAGTTGAACAGGTTAAAGAAGAGAGCCCACCTGGCCTGCCGAGGGTTGAGGCGCTTGGCGTCCTGGATATATGTCAGATTTTTATGGTCAGTCCAGACGACAAAAGGATGCTCTGCTCCCTCCAACCAATGTCTCCACTCCTCCAAGGCCAACTTAACTGCCAAGAGCTCCCTGTTGCCGACATCGTAGTTACTCTCTGCTGGCTTCAGGCGACGGGAAAAGAAGGCACAGGGATGTAGCTTTTGGTCCTTAGGGGAGCGCTGGGACAGGACAGCCCCGACTCCAATATCCAAGACATCCACCTCTACGATAAAGGGCAGGGTGGGGTTTGGGTGTACCAGAATGGGAGCAGAGGTGAAGCATTGTTTGAGCTCCTGGAAGGCCCGTTCCGCTTCAGAAGGCCAACTGAACCGTAAAGACGAGCCCTTGGTCAATGCGGAGAGGGAGGCGGCAAGGGAGCTGAAGTTGTGGATGAAGCGTCTGTAAAAGTTGGCGAATCCCAGGAACCGCTGAACCTGCTTAACCGACGTGGGACGCGGCCAGTTCAAGATGGCTTGAACCTTGCTAGGATCCATCTGGATGCATCCACAGGAGATGACGTAGCCCAGGAAGGTGAACTTAGAGACGTGGAATTCACATTTCTTGGATTTGACAAAGTGACGGTTCTCCAAGAGCCTCTGCAGCACCCGTCTGACGTGTTGGACATGCTGCTGGGAGGACTTTGAGAAGATGAGAATGTCATCCAAATAAACAAACACAAACTGGTTCAGCAGGTCCCGGAGCATGTCATTGACCAGAGCTTGGAAGACAGCAGGAGCGTTAGTGAGACCAAAGGGCATGACGAGGTATTCCCAGTGGCCGCTAGGGGTGATAAAGGCAGCCTTCCATTCATCCCCTCCCTAATGCGGACCAGGTTGTATGCATTGCGGAGGTCAAGTTTGGAGAAGATGGTAGCTCCCTGCAGCTGCTCAAACGCTGAGGACATCAAAGGGAGAGGATAGCAGTTCTTAATGGTAATTTTGTTAAGCCCCCGATAGTCTATGCAAGGCCTGAGACCACCATCCTTCTTCTTTACAAAAAAGAAGCCAGCACCCGCTGGGGAGGTGGAAGGGCGAATGAAACCTATAGCGAGGGCTTCCTTGATGTATTCTTCCATGGAAACATTCTCAGGGCCAGAGAGAGAGTAGAGCCGACCCCGAGGGGGGCTAGTGCCAGGCAGGGGATCAATGGCACAGTCGTAGGACCGGTGTGGGGGGAGTGTAGTGGACTGCCTCTTACTAAACACAGCATGGAGGTCCGAATATTCAGGGGGCACATGAGCAAGGTCCAGCTGATCAGCTGGCTCGGGAGAGGAAGGACGGGGCAGACTAGGGAAGACCTTTAGACAGTTGGCTAGACATGAAGGGCCCCACTCCAGCACAGTCCCGGTAGTCCAGTCAATGTGAGGGTGGTGAAGAGAGAGCCACGGATGTCCAAGAATGAGAGGGAGGTCAGGTGAATCGATAAGGTGAAACTGCAGCAACACTTGATGTCTCTCCCCTACTTGGACATGTAATACTCCAGTGATATAATGAATACGCCCAGAACCAAGGGGCCTGTCGTCGAGGGCGGTGACTTGTAAAGGCTTGTCAAGGCGGGAGAAAGGAATTTTCAGGCTGCGCACAAGGGTGGCATCGATAAAACAGCCAGCGGCCCCGGAATCAACAAACGCCTGGAGGTTGTACTGTTGTTCCTCCCAAGAGAGACAAGTGGGAAGCAGGGTTTGGAAGACAAAAGGGGTAGGAGAAGGGATTTGATCTGTCAGTATTTTCCCAATCCTCCTGGCTTTTTCCTGAAGCTCAGGGCATGTGGCTCTGAGATGACCAGACAGGCAATCAGTAACTAGTGGTGTTCCGCAGGGGTCAGTGCTGGGTCCCCAACTCTTTACAATCTTTATTAACGATTTGGAGGAGGGGACCGAATGTAACATATCAAAGTTTGCAGATGATACTAAGATGGGAGGGAAAGTAGTGAGTGAGGAGGACATAAAAAACCTGCAAGGGGACATAGACAGGCTAAGTAAGTGGGCAGAGATTTGGCAGATGGAATACAATACCGGAAAGTGTGAGGTTATGCACTTTGGCAGGAAAAATCGTAGAGCAAGTTATTATCTTAATGGCAAGAAACTGGAAAGTACTGAAGTACAAAGGGATCTGGGGGTCCTGGTGCACGAAACTCAAAAGGTTAGTATGCAGGTGCAGCAAGTGATCAAGAAGGCCAATGGAATGTTGGCTTTCATTGCTAGGGGGATAGAATATAAAAATAGGGAGGTATTGCTGCAGTTGTACAAGGTATTGGTGAGACCGCACCTGGAATACTGCATACAGTTTTGGTGTCCATACTTAAGAAAAGACATACTTGCTCTCGAGTCAGTACAAAGAAGGTTCACTCGGTTAATCCCGGGGATGAGGGGGTGGACATATGAGGAGAGGTTGAGTAGATTGGGACTCTACTCATTGGAGTTCAGAAGAATGAGAGGTGATCTTATTGAAACATATAAGATTGTGAAGGGGTTGGATCGGGTGGATGCAGGGAGGATGTTCCAGATGATGGGTGAAACTAGAACTAAGGGGCATAGTCTTAGAATAAGGGGCTGCTCTTTCAAAACTGAGATGAGGAGGAACTACTTCACTCAGAGGGTGGTAGGTCCATGGAATATGCTGCCCCAAAAAGCTGTCAAAGCTACATCATTACATAAATTTAAAACAGAAATTGACAGTTTCCTAGAAGAAAAGGGAATTAAGGGTTACGGGGAGCGGGCAGGAATTTGGACATGAGTCTAGGTTCGGATCGGTCATGGCCCTGTGGGTAGTGGAGCGGGCCCAGGGACCGTGTAGCCTGATCCTGCTCCGTGTGTCTAATTCTGTTAGATTCAGGAGATAGTCCTGTCATAGTGGATTGGCGGTTAGGATCAGATCAGCCATGATCTTATTGAATGGCGGAGCAGGCTCGAGGGGCCAATTGGCCTACTCCTGCTCTTATTTCTTATGTTCTTATGTAACACAACGCCCCTCTCTCAATCTCCTCTGTCTCTCAAACTGGGAGAGCCGAGTTCTGCCGAGTTGCATAGGTTCCTCTTCGGTGCTAACAGGTGGACTCGGGGGTACTTGGAAACTCTTGGTCAGATTCGAAACACCAGAAGATCTCACCTCTGTGGAAGTAGTGAATCCCCTCTCTCTACCATGCTCCCGGAGGCGGTTATCCACTCTGATGGCAAGGGAGATGAGCGTGTCAAGGTCCTCCGGAACCTCTCTGGACACCAGTTCATCTTTGATAGATTCGGAAAGGCCATGAAGAAACGTGGAGAGAAGGGCCTCGGTGTTCCAGTGGCTTTCCGCAGCGAGTGTGCGGAACTCAATGGCGAAGTCGGCTACGCTGCAGTTGCCCTGGCGGAGATTCAAAAGTCTCTTGGCTGCCTCTCGTCCATTCACAGGATGGTCAAAGACTTTGCTCATCTCTTCGGCGAAAAGGAGAATGTCCGAGCAGACGAAAGATTGCTGCTCCCAGATAGCGGTAGCCCAGGCGAGAGCTTTTCCCGAGAGTAGTGATATAATGAACGCTACCTTAGACGGGGTGACAGGAACATGGAGGGTTGGAGTTCAAAAACTAGGAAGCACTGGGTCAAGAAGCCACGACACTTGCCCGGATGACCGTCATAGCGCTCTGGCGCAGGTAGGCAAGGCTCTCGGTGAGTCTGGAGGTCGGCGACCAGTGGGGTAATACCCAAAGGGACTGACAGAGGAGGAACATCCTGAGCAGAAGCCACAGTGGCTGGGTGTTGAATGGTCTGAGTCCACGTATTTACCTTGTCCGAAATGCTTTGGAGCAGTTGCTCAAGGCGGCTGAGGAAAGCACCTTGATGGGAGAGAATAGAACGAAATTCCTCCATCACTGCTGGGTCCATACTGGCTCAGTCTTGCTGTCAGGGCAAGGCTGGTTCTGGACCCAAGTGCAGACAGATGAGGCGAGAAGCAGGTATGCAGTCTTAAATAAAAGTACTTTACTAGAATCACACAGGTAAACAGTTACAAACATAGGAGCTCAAGACAAGCTACCATTAGGATAACAACTTGTCAAGACTGAGCACAGAGGGAAGAAATCCCACAGAACGTAAATACAAGCAAAAACAGGTGAAACCAATAAACCTGATAAAAGGCAGTTAAGTAATAAACACAGGAGAAACTAGAATCAATTAGCAAAGGGAAAAAAAAAAGTGAAGCTGCCATCTAGGGGTTACTGAGGGAACTAACCGTCACCCTCACAATAACCACTGGCAAGTACACTACACATATAACCACTGGCGCGTACACTACACATATAACCACTGGCGAGTACACTACACATATAACCACTGGCAAGTAAACTACACATATAACCACTGGCGAGTACACTACACATAAAACCACTGGCGAGTACGCTACACATATAACCACTGGCGAGTATACTACTCATATAACCACTGGCGAGTACACTACAGATATAACCACTGGCGAGTATACTACACATATAACCACTGGCGAGTACACTACACATATAACCACTGGCGAGTACACTACACATATAACCACTGGCGAGTACACTACACATATAACCACTGGCAAGTAAACTACACATATAACCACTGGCGAGTACACTACACATAAAACCACTGGCGAGTACGCTACAGATATAACCACTGGCGAGTATACTACTCATATAACCACTGGCGAGTACACTACAGATATAACCACTGGCGAGTATACTACATATATAACCACTGGCGCGTACACTACACATATAACCACTGGCGAGTACACTACACATATAACCACTGGCGAGTACACTACACATATAACCACTGGCAAGTAAACTACACATATAACCACTGGCGAGTACACTACACATAAAACCACTGGCGAGTACGCTACACATATAACCACTGGTGAGTATACTACACATATAACCACTGGCGAGTACACTACACATATAACCACTGGCGAGTAGACTACACATATAACCACTGGCGAGTACACTACACATATAACAACTGGCAAGTACACTACACATATAACCACTGGCGAGTACTCTACACATATAGCCAATGGCGAGTACACTACACATATAACCACTGGCGAGTAGACTACACATATAACCACTGGCGAGTACACTACACATATAACCACTGGTGAGTATACTACACATATAACCACTGGCGAGTACACTACACATATAACCACTGGCGAGTAGACTACACATATAACCACTGGCGAGTACACTACACATATAACCACTGGCGAGTAGACTACACATATAACCACTGGCGCGTACACTACACATATAACCACTGGCGAGTACACTACACATATAACCACTGGCGAGTACACTACAGATATAACCACTGGCGAGTACACTACACATATAACCACTGGCGAGTACACTACACATATAACCACTGGCGAGTACACTACACATATAACCACTGGTGAGTATACTACACATATAACCACTGGCGAGTACACTACACATATAACCACTGGCGAGTACACTACACATATAACCACTGGCGAGTATACTACACATATAACCACTGGCGAGTAGACTACACCTATAACTACTGGCAAGTACACTACACATATAACCACTGGCGAGCACACTACACATATAACCACTGGCGAGTACACTACACATATAACCACTGGCGAGTACACTACACATATAACCACTGGCGAGTACACTACACATATAACCACTGGCGAGTACACTACACATATAACCACTGGCGAGTACTCTACACATATAACCACTGGCAAGTACACTACACATATAACCACTGGCAAGTAGACTACACATATAACCACTGGCGAGCACTCTACACATATAACCACTGGCGAGTACACCACACATATTGTTGAGTCTGTGTTTTCAATTGCAGTTATACTGAATAACAGGACACAGACTACAGAATTAAGTAAACAGGTCTTTAGTGATTGAGGGTCAGGGCTGAACTGAAATACACTTTGCTCCGCAGGGTTTATATACCGGTGTGGTCACCACCGGTACTACAATGTACAGGAGCCATCAAAAAGGTATCCTCTTAAGGTGGTACAGGTTACATACACTATAATTCCTCCCCTTTTAGCTTAACAGTGTACACCCCAAATGAAACATTACATGGATAACATATATACAATTTACACACAAAACTGTTCAAAGATTCAGGCCTAGAAATTCATTGTAGCCACTTTTGGGGCGGTAAAGTCGGGCGGCCGCTAAAGTTTGCGCCCACCGCCAAATCGAGGCCACTTCTCCGATATTCATTAGCTTCGCCCTAAGAGTTTGCTCGAGCACTAAAACTGGCGCTGCACGCCTCTCTTTAGGCGCTAAGCCATCAGTTTGTTATGTGTTCCCGGCACACCAGTCCTCCTCCTGCTCCTCCTCCTCCTCCTCCCCCTCCCCCTCCCCCTCCTCCTTCTTCCAGCCAGCCATACCATTTCTAGTACAGCAGGGCCCTTTAATTTGCGCTCCCCGCGGCCCGCATGGGCTGTGTATGTTCCACTTCACAGTCGTTAGGGCCGCCCGGCGCACAATGGGCCAGCGCGAGTGAAGTTCCGGTTCGGGGCGCACAAAGGGCGTTGCACTAGTAAATGACGTCATGATCTGCGCGCGCAGCAGGGCGCGCGCTAAGACTTTGCGCCGGCGCTAAATGTGTACTGAAGTTGGGGCGAGGTGCAGATCGCGCTGCGCCCGGGCGCTAAGCGCCTAGCGCTCGAGATCTACTCCTCCTAAGGCGCTAACGGCTGGCGCGCCCAACTGAATTTCTAGGCCTCAGTCTCTGAGGAGGCCTCCTGATCCGGGCCGGCTAATGCCTTTCAGGGGTCTCTGGTTCTCGTTGCTGGGGTGACTCATCCATTTGATCTCCTATGGATTGAACATCATCATGTACGTTCGAGTCTGAGGTAGATGCTACAGGCTCAATAAGTTCTTCAACTGGTGTCTCTGCCGTAGACATGGGGTCAACCCTTGTTCTCGATTCCACAAGTTGGTCAGCATGACGTCGTATTACGTTCTCTCCAACGTCTACCGTATACATCAAGGGTCCTTGTCGTGCACGAATTGTTCCAGGTTGCCATTTATCATCCCTATAGTCCCTGGCCAACACTGGTTGTCCTATTTCGAAACTACGAGTGGCCTTGTTATTTACATGCTGGAATTGCTTGTTTTCGACTTCCCTTCGCACATTGGGTTTTAACAAATCCAACCGGGACCGCAACCTTCTGTTATAGAACATTATGGCAGGGCTTTGATTTGTCACTGCATGCGTGGCGTTTCAATATGCCATCAGGAAATTGTCCACCTTGTGTTGTAGTGGAATATGGTCTTCACTCATGGCCTTTATCGCCTTTTTGAACGTTTGTACAAATCTCTCGGCCAACCCATTTGTAGCCGGATGATATGGGGCAGATGTATAGTGTTTCACCCCATTCTTTTTCATGAATTTCTGGAATTCTTCTGACACGAACTGTGGTCCGTTGTCTGAACATATTTGCTCCGGCAACCCATTCCTTGCAAATATGGTTCTTAGAACTGCGATCGTCTTCTCAGAGGTAGTGGTCGACATCTTAATCACTTCTGGCCATTTAGAATGTGCGTCTACTGCTATCAAAAACATGGAATCCATGAATTGACCTGCAAAGTCAATATGCACACGTTGCCATGGGGCTGAAGGCCATTCCCACGGATGCAGCGGTGCAATTGGAGGTGCATTTTGAACTTTTTGGCACCCTGAGCAGCTTTTAGTCAGATCCTCTATTTGTTTGTCGATACCTGGCCACCACACATAAGCCCTAGTAAGGCTTTTCATCTTGACTCCCCCCAGATGACCTTCGTGCAATTCTTTCAGAACTCGCTCTCTTAATTTCGGAGGAATAATCACCCTTGTTCCATACATCAATGTTCCTTGACATACGGACAGCTGTTCTCGTCTGGCTGAGAATGCTGGTAACAGTGGTTCGCCATGTGCTGGCCATCCCTTCACTGTCAAGTCGTAGACCCGAGACAGTGTCGGGTCATTTCGAGTCTCTCTCTCAATACCCGCATTGGTGACTGGTAAGCATTCGATGATGGTCGAGTGAAATATCTCGACAGGGTCAACTGCCAGTGCCTCTTCTGCTGTAGGTAGTGGCAGGCGCGACAGCCCATCAGCATTACCATGTTGCTTTGTACTTTTGAATTCAATATCATATTGATGTGCCCCTAGGAAAAGGGACCATCTCTGAAGCCTCTGCGCCGTCATTACCGGAACACCCTTCTTAGGGTTGAAAATGGAAACCAACAGCTGGTGATCTGTCAGCAGCGTAAACTTTTGGCCTTGCAGGTAATGGTTAAATTTCTTAACTCCCCACACGAGGCTGAGAGCCTCCCTATCTATCTGAGCATAGTTGCGCTCAGCGGAGGTCAATGATCTGGATGCGAAAGCGACTGGCCTTTCCGAGCCATCTGGAAACTTATGTGAGAGCACTGCCCCGATACCATATGGAGAAGCATCACAAGCTAAGCGAATAGGCAGCGTTGGGTTAAAGTGAGCCAACACTTCCTTAGAGGTGATCAGTGCCTTGCTCTTTTGAAAAGCCCGCTTACAATCATCACTCCACTTCCATGGTATTCCCATTTGCAAGAGTGTTTAGCGGGTGTAACACCGTGGACAAATTTGGAAGAAACTTGTGGTAATAGTTAACCAACCCGAGGAACAACCTCAACTGGGATACATTTTCCGGTGCAGGAGCTTTTACAACAGCTTCGATCTTGTCAGGTGACTTATGGAGCCCCCCCCGGTCAATGACGTGGCCGCAGTACGAGATTCGCTTTTGAAAGAACTCGCATTTCTGGCGATTAACTCTGAGCCCATATTCTTTCAATCTGATGAGCACCTGCTCCAAATTCACGAGGTGATCCTTATCGTTACCTCCTGTAATCAGGATGTTATCCAGGTAGCATTGTGTGCCTGGAATTCCCTGCAATACCTGCTCCATGGCCCTTTGCCAAATCGCTGGAGCCGATGCCACTCCAAAAACCAGTCTATTATACCGATATAAGCCCTTACGCGTGTTGATCGTGAGATACTGACGTGACGCTTCATCAACTTCCATCTGTAGGTACGCCTGCACCAGGTCTATCTTAGTGAAGTGTTTCCCGCCAGACAGCGAAGCGAAGATATCTTCAATCCGCGGAAGCGGATATTGCACCGTGTGAAGAACCGGATTAACAGTGATCTTGAAATTGCCACAGATGCGAAACTTCCCAGGTTCCCCCGGCTTGTTGCTCAACGAACGCTTCATGACAGGAACAATGGGTGTAGCCCATTCGCTCCAGTCCACCTTGGACAGTACCCCTGAACATTCTAGCCCTTCCAGCTCTGCTTCCACAGCAGGTCGTATCGCATAAGGCACCGGTCTGGCTTCGAAAAATTTTGGGTTTGCATGTTCTTCAACCTTGATGGTTGCCGTAATTCCTTTCAGTGTTCCAAGTCCCTGTTGGAACACCTCCTTAGCATCGTCTAAGATTTTGGACAGTCGTTTAGGTTTGACGTCATCCTCATTACAGGCATCTACAGTCAGGGCTTGTATGGAATGCCAGTCCACATTTATTCTCCGGATCCATTCCCGTCCCAGTAGTGGCGGACCTCCATCAGGTAATACATACAAGTCCATTTTCTGACTTTCTTTACCATTGTAGACCACGTTTACTTTTATCTTTCCTTTGGGGTATACTATTTGCCCCGTGTATGTTTTCAATACAATCTCCGTATCCCTCAGGGGAATGTGCGAGAATAACCTTTTGTAATCTTGCTTATTCATGACCGTTAATGCTGACCCAGTGTCCAGTTCCATCTTCACTTGGACTCCTGCTATCCGAAGCATGACCCAGATAGTTTGGTGGTCTGCTGTGTTACCCACATTATGTATTTTCAGACAACCCAGTTGCTTACTGCTGGAGTCTGAATCCGTCTTCTGTTCATCCGAACTGTTCTCTGTCACCTTGTGTACTTTTTTGTACTTCTCCTGCGGTGACTTTTTGCTGCTGGTCTTCTTTCCAGACCGGCATACTCTCGCTATGTGACCAAGTTTGCCACATTGCCTGCATTCTTTATCTTTGAACCAGCACTGGTTCTGGTCATGCGTTGTCCTTCCACAACGATAGCACTTTACTGTGCCCAATGCCATTTCATTGGTGCTGAATTCCAATGGCCTTTGCTATATCTCTGCAGTGCCCCGTGCTGCTGCCTCGTGGGATGCTGCAATGCTGAAAGCTTTGTCCAGCGTAAGGTCCTTTTCCTCTAGCAGTCGCTTCTGGGTTCCTTCCCTTAGGAGCCCACACACAAACTTATCTCTCAGTGCGTTTGCTAGTCCTGCTCCAAACTGGCAGTACTTTGATAACTTGCGCAGTTCTGTTAGGAATTCAGCGTTGCTTTCTTCTTTAAGTTGAATTCTTTTGTAGAATTTAAATCGTTCCGCTATCAGCAGCGGCGTGGGGTTTAAATGCTCCTGCAGGATAGTAACAATATCCGCGAAACTCTTCCCTACCGGTTTGTCTGATGTTACAAGGTTCCTTAATAACCCGTACATCTTCGCACCCATTGAGTTTAATACGGTTAGTGCTTTCTTATCATCCGGTACCTCATTCGTTGTACAGTAAACTTCGATGCGTTCCACATAAGTGGCCCAATCTTCCACATCGTTATCAAAAGCAGTGATGTTACCCATTTTTGGCATCCTTGCTGAGTTTCTCCTTCCCCTTTGGATATTATTATTTTTTTTTTTTCAAGATGGCGGCTTTTCCCACGCTTGGCGGCTTTTCCCGCGCTTGTCTTCTTCCCCCGCCGACTCAAAATGGCGATTCCCGCGCTGTTGCTGTCCACGCCTCCCAGCGGTCCTTTATTTTCCCCTGCGTTGCTGCTCTTGTTCCCCCCGCCGCTCCCGCGGTCCTTGTGGCCCTAAACGCTTTTCTGGCTGCTGCGCGTCTCTGCCCGATTGCAGTCCGGCCCCTGACACCGGCTGCGGTCGTGTTCTCTGCCCTTTTCATCGTTTTCCCTCCCCTTCTCCCATTGACAACTCGGCCGACTTCTCCCCCGTGCCGCTCGATCGGGCTTACCCGCCGCTGTCGTAGAAGGGATGCTCACTGATGCTTGACTTCGTGGCCAGCAAACCAACCCGGGTTTCCGATGACCTCCCGTGCGATGCAGGATGTTGAGGGCGGATGCCCTTTTTCAACACCCGTTTCTGAGGACAAAGCTTCCTTTGATGCAAAACTGCCGCTAGGTAAGATCAGACTCGTCGCCACTGTTGAGTCTGTGTTTTCAATTGCAGTTATACTGAATAACAGGACACAGACTACAGAAGTAAGTAAACAGGTCTTTAGTGATTGAGGGTCAGGGCTGAACTACACTTTGCTCCGCAGGGTTTATATACCGGTGTGGTCACCACCGGTACTACAATGTACAGGAGCCATCAAAAAGTAGTCCATCACCTTAAGGTATCCTCTTAAGGTGGCACAGGTTACATACACTACACATATAACCACTGGCGAGTACACTACACATATAACTACTGGCAGTAAGAATGTGCGCTTAACCTTTTCCAATTGAAAGAGCCCAACCATCAACCATCTGGAAGCTCTTTCAAGGGGAACATTTTAATAAAATGCCTGCAATTTACAGCCCTAAATGTTAAATATACAGATCATTTAAAAAAACGGTATTTGGTCTATTGACACATCAGTATCTTGGTGTTTAGTTTACACAAATCACTTGTCGCTGAATTTTTTTTTAAATGGTGAGTTAGCTTATCTCAGTGTATAAGCCAATTTGGGGAATGTTCTCATAGTGCAGCATGAAGCATGATTTTAAAAAAGCAACAGTAAAGACTGAGTGTAGTGAGTGAAAACATGGCCCGTTCACTTGTGGGTTCTGGATTCAAATCAAGCATGCACTGATGGGACAAAAGCCTGTTTTCTCTCTCTCCTGGATGTAAATGTCATTTGTGAATTTAGTTTGACCAATTTCAACCCAGTTCCTAGTAGATGTCAACAGTACAAAACTGGCCATAATTTGACACCAAATTTTCAGAGGGGCCATAAAGATGGCTGGTGTGGGATGTAGAACAAATCACACTGCTGCAGCCAGCAGAGGATGTATTGCTGAGGTTGAGTTTAAACTGCGCTGACCTGGCAGTGCTCGAGGCTGACACTTGATGCCAAAAATATAAAAGTGTTCCATTCCCTTATGTAGCAAGCTTCCTCTGCAAGTTTCTCTCACTAATCAAGCATTTTTATTTTAAAGTGGAGTCTGAAACAAGATAGATGGCTCCTTACATAGTATATTTTACAATAACATGTTAAATAGGCCGTTATTAAAAGAATAGGAGGACAGTGGTGGTGGAATCCCTGCATTTCCTATCAAAAGCCATTCTGGCAGAGCCATAGAGAGTAGTCTCTAGCTCAGAAAACACACTAGGTAAAGCTGAAAAAGAAATGAAAAGCAAACTTTATCTTATAAGAGAGCTAAAGAAAGGGACTTGGAGCTGCACTTCAATGTTTTTTCATGTTTGTGTTCCTCAGTCAATGCTCAATCTTAACCCCATAATAAAATGAGTGCAGTGGCTCCCTGTTGCAAGGGGCTTTGAACACTTCCAAACCTTCTCCACTGGGCAGTCACCTAAATTCCTCCAAGAGGCAAAGAGAAGCTGCTGGTATAAGGCTAACTCCTGCATTTCCGCCCATCCTGATTCCTGCTGGTGGAGCTTGTGTGCCAGAAAATGTAGAATTTAACAACAGCCGGCACAGGCGTGATGGGCTGAATGGACTCCTTCTGTGCTGTATCATTCTATGATTCTATGATTCGATTCCATGATTCTAGGAGGGGTGCGAGGGAGACTGTTACACCATATGGAGGCTGCTTGGAGGGAAAGTCAATACATGGGCTCAGAGTTGGGATTGCAAGTTAGGACAGTTGTCTCATTCAATAGCTATCTTCACTCTGTTACTAATCTGCCAGCATTGTATGTAGCAGATATTAAAACCAAATTATGGACGCATAAATAAAGCTGGTGTTTGATGTAAGTGTAGCTATGCTGGATTGACATGAGACTGGAATTGCACAGTGGAGTTATGCATTAGGAGATGGGTAGGGTGTAAATATGTGCCTGACTAAACAGCCTGTGTTCATGGGTTCTATTTCTAACTTTAGTATCATTTGGGTCTTATCTAACTGAGCACCCTTCTCTAATCTACTCTCTACTCTACTCAAAGGGTCACCAAATTATATCAACACGATGTCAAGACGTGGAATGTCAGTGCTGACAAAGGTTCATCAAAAAGTATTCAAAATATCCTCATGGTAATCGGTAGGATTGTGAAAGGAAAAATAATTTGTGACAATTTAAAGAAAAATACCCATGCTGTTAATAACACACAAATTAGTACACAAAGATGCACAAAGGGTAATGATGGACAAAGGTTAAATGTGGCAATCCATAATTACTTAATACTTAAGGGGATAAATTGGGTTGATCTGCACCTCTCGTTAGCACCCCGCTTGCGCCCCCTGACCTATCGCCAGACATTGGGCCAGAAATTCGGGTCCCCACGGGTGAGTACGCGTTGGGTACTCACGCGTAGGCCCAACGAAAGTGCCGGTTTTGTGCATGCACTGCGCATGCGCAGGAAACCGGAACTTCCGTTCCCTTAAAGGAAGGGGTTCACAGGTCAAACGCATGCGCCGGAGAGGCAGCACGTACGTCTGGAACTTCCGTTTGTTTTACAGGTTCCTCCGGGAGGGTAAGTCTCCAGCAGCTACGCTTTTACAAAGCAGTCGCAAGGCCTGCTTTTAACAAGGTAAGTGGTGAATTAAGTAAAATTAAAATATTTTTTCCACAGGTTTATTATTTTTAAATACTTTAAAGAAAGATAAGTTTATTTTTAACCCCGTTATAAACAGTAATTAATTTTTTCAAAAATTTAAATTATTGTTTTAATGGTTATTTTATGTAATTTATAGTTATTTTAAAAATGTGATGTTTTTTAAAATTTATTTGAAGTTTTAGTTATGTTTTGGGGCTGATCTCTATTTCATAGAATTGACAGGTCTTCCTGTCAAATCTATGAATACAGATTCCCTGCTACGATTGGCTCTCCATGGCCCACGTGATCCCAGGGGACACTTCGAACTAACTGCGCCCCTGGGATACGTAAGCACTGTGCGCCGGCAGTTGGAGCAGGCCCAGGATCGGAATCCCACGCGGGTCCACAGCACAACAGCCAGCGCGCTAGGCTTGCACCCGCGGGAAGCCTCCGACCCAAATTTCTGGGCCAATATGTCCAACAGGATCAGGGGGCGTTTTTGCAGCCATGGCAGTGCTACTTAAAGGGCAGGTGTCGGGCGGTCATTTTTTTTTGGCCACCTGCCAGCACCTGCCCCCTTCCCCTTTTTCCTTCGGGTTGCCGGCTGCAATCGCTCAGCCCGGCACTCCTCTTGAGTGCCGTCTGTTTTCACGGCACCCCATTCCCCGGTGGTCCAGCAAGACCCCGGTGCACGCAGCAATAGGCCCCTCCCCTTTAATTAGGGGAGGGAGGCCTGCAATGAGGCAGCGCTACAATCCGACACGCGTGGCGCTGTTGCACGTAGTGCCGCAATATTCAGTTGTAGCGCCCCAAGAAGGAGGTGGAGTGCTTCCAGTAGCGCCCCACCTCCTGCCTGGGATGCTACAACTGAATTTCAGGAGGAGGGGTGCTAATTTTTTCTGGGCGCTATGGCAATGTTAGTGCCCCAAAAGAGGCGACACCTAATTCCACCCCCCACCCCCCAAATACTTTAGGCACTAAAGAGCCTCAGAGGTGGCCAAGATGGGGACTTGAGCAGCAATGCTGGTTTAGCCCGCGTTTAGCGCAAGACGCCACCTTGGTAAAGTAGTTGAAGCGCGCGCCCGGAACGGCCACCCGGATGATCATTAAGCGTCTGATTGACATTTAAACTGCCTGCTAGAGCTCATTTAAGAGGCTGTATAGCATTTTGGTGGCTAGCGCTTCAATTAATGACCTCTCCTAACAGCAACTAGCTGAACAGGAGTGAACAAGTCATTGCTAAGAATTTCAAGCGCTACTTAAAGCCATGCTCATGTTTCACTGTTCACCTGCTGCTGAAGGTTTGAAGAGGACTTTTGAGACACAGCGGGAGACTTTCTGGGACACTTTGCCAAGGCTTCACCAACACTCTATCAACATTTATTCCAAAAATTCTCTGAGGACTTTACCTAAAGGGAGCGAGTGCTGTGCTACTCCACCTTATTGGACACGTTAATGGAGTCACCAGGAGAAAGGGAGTGCTTGGTCATGGGCATCTTGCTAGGGGTCCCCTTGGCCTGGAGGAGGAATGGGAGGAGGACATGAGGCCAAGCAGAGCAGCACTAGCAGCTGCAGGAGAGAGGGACAGGTGGGCGAGGTGGGCTCCTTCCCCTCCAGCATGTATAGGACATCCCTCCTCCTCTGGACCACCTCCACCAGATCTCCAGTGCTCCATCCAAGTACCTGTGCGGCCTCTCCTTCGGTCCCTGAGCCATCCTGAAACATCCCGTTGTGTGTCAGCCAGTGCACTCCACATCTTCAGTGGAAGTGGGTGCATGGAGATTACATTTTTTTTTTAATTCATTTTATGGGATCAGGGCATCGCTGGCAATGCCAGCATTTATTGCCCATCCCTAGTTGCCCTTGAGAAGGTGGTGGTGAGCCGCCTTCATGAACCGCTGCAGTCCGTGTGGTGAAGGTATTCCCATAGTGCTGTTAGGTAGGGAGTTCCAGGATTTTGACCCAGCAATGATGAAGGATCGGCGATATACTTCTAAGTCAGGATGGTGTGTGACTTGGAGGGGAACTTGGAGGTGGTGGGGTTCCCATGCACCTGCTGCCCTTGTCCTTCTAGGTGAAAGAGGTTGCGGGTTTGGGAGGTGCTGCCGAAGAAGCCTTGGCGAGTTGCTGCAGTGCATCTTGTCGATGGTACAAACTGCAGCCACGGTACGCCGATGGTGGAGGGAGTGAATGTTTAAGGTGGTGGATGAGGTGCAATCAAGCAAGCTACTTTGTCCTGGATGGTGTCGAGCTTCTTGAATGTTGTTGGAGCTGCACTCATCCAGTCAAGTGGAGAGTATTCCATCACACTCCTTACTTGTGCCTTGTAGATGGTGGAAAGGTTTTGGGGAGTCAGGAGGTGAGACACTCGCAACAGAATACCTAGCCTCTGACCTGCTCTTTTTGCCACAGTATTTATGTGGCTGGTCCAGTTAAGTTTCTGGTTAATGGTGACCGCCAGGATGTTGATAGTGGGGGATTCGGCGATGGTAATGCCATTGAATGTCAAGGAGAGGTGGTTAGACTCTCACTTGTTGGAGATAGTCATTGCCTGGCACTTCTGTGACGCGAATGTTACCTGCCACTTATCAGCCCAAGCCTGAACATTGTTCAGGTCTTGTTACATGCGGGCATGGACTGCTTCATTACCTGTGGAGTTGTGAATGGCGCCGAACACTGTGCAGTCATCAGCGAACATCCCCGTTTCTGACCTTATTTTGGAGGTAAGGTCATTGATGAAGCAGCTGAAGATGGTTGGGCCTAGGACACTGCCCTGAGGAACTCCTGCAGCGATGTCCTGGAGCTGCGATGATTGACCTTCAACCACCACAACCATTTAAATCATGGTAATCATCAATTAGCCCCAAAATTGCGGGCAAAAACCAGACTTTCAAACATACGTGTCTTATTAGCACAGCACCCATTTAACATCTATTTTCACCCTTTCATCAAAATAACCCCCAATGTGTTTAAAGATTGAATTTTAGGAGGGACTGTTGTAAGGATGGAGGATGCTCTAATACTCTTAATGAAGTCATTGAGCTGGCTCTTCAGAATGTTTGGAGATCCAGGATTTTTTTGCTGTAATGGAGATGGTTCAAACATTTAGATCCACGGTTTGATAGTTGCTCCTACATTGTCCAGAAATGAATGGACCTCTCATGTGCTGCACTATGAAATCATAGTTTGTAGGCTGGAATCTACAATTCCCTGAAGAGTTAGCTACTGATTCCAGTTCTATTGTCAAGAGGAGGCAAGGTATACAGGCCAAACACTTCCCCACAGGGAGGAAGAGAAACCCAAACAAAACAAAACTCTTGTGCTCCTATTAACAGCCACTTACAGAATGGAATTGTCAGAGGCCTGGGAGCAGGTCAACTCCCTGCCCTTTGAGATGGAAATATGAAAATGCATGGGGGAAACTCTAAAAATTGAAGGGGAAAATATATTAAATCTGATGAAAATTAATTGAATTCTATATTTTGTAGGAAAGTGTGGGTGTTTTAAATGGCAATAGTGAAATCAATCCACAGTGCCAAATAACACAGCAAATAAATCAACATTATCTGACAATGCAGACACTCTAAAACTCACAATCGATTTCATAGCCATTTTTAAACAATAATTCTACAAAATACAAGCTACAGTTGAATCACAGTACCTGGGCTTCTAACTACAGTAGTTCCATGACCAGAAATACAAACATGCTACATTTGGAGCTGCATTAAGTCATGCGCTAACTCACTTCACCAGCTCCCAATTCCCACTGTGGGGATTCCCAGTGCAGCAAGCAGACAGCAGCTAGGTGTGCAAGGGGGAGGGAGAGTGCTATGTCAGGTCAGCTATTAATTCACTAAAAGTTCATTTAAAATTGGTAGACAAATATTAAAGCAAGTTGCTCTGAAATTACATAACCTGCACAATATATATTGATATATAAACTAACTGATCTTCTGTGGTGTTGCTTATACAGGTAGACTATCCTTTATCCGAAAACCTCGGGAGCAGCCGAGTTTCGGTTTTCGGAGAATTTCGGATTTCGGAAGGTGGGTCGGCGGGGGTCCGCGGGGGGGTCCACGGGGGTCGGGGCCGGCGGGGGTCCGCGGGGGGGTCGGCGGTTGTCGGGGCCGGCGGGGTCCGCGGGGGGTCGGCGGTTCGCGGGGTCCGCGGGGGGGTCGGCGGGGGCCGGCGGGGTCCGCGGGGGGGTTGGCGGGGGGGGTCGGCGGTTGTCGGGGCCGGCGGGGTCCGCGGGGGGGTTGGCGGGGGGGGTCGGCGGTTGTCGGGGCCGGGGGGGTCCGCGGGGGGGTCGTGCGTACGACTTACGCTCAGCGTAAGTCGGTCGGGGTCGGCGGGGGTCGGGGCCGGCGGCGGGGTCGGCGGGGGTCCGCGGGGGGTCCGCGGGGGGTCGTGCGCACGACTTACCCTTTATCCGAACTTCCGAAACCGGAACCCTCTAAAAACCGAAGGTTTTTTCGTTCAGCGTAAGTCGTACGCACGACTTACGCTGAACGAAAAAACCTTCGGTTTTTAGAGGGTTTCAGTTTTCGGAAGTCCGGATAAAGGGTAGTCTACCTGTAGTAAGTTCTGTTTTATAAGACAAGTGTGTTTTTCTTTATAAGGCAAGTTTTTCTTTCACGCAGCATTAGTGACTGGCCTTCTTTCTCTTTTTTTTTAAGATTGATTTGCATTTGTAACAAAGTGTGACATGTGGGTCCAGATTTCTCATCTACCCTTGCCAATTTATCTATGGATTTGGGTGGGCAGGATCAGAAAATTGCATTCCCACCTCTCCCTACACAGGATGGAGGGAGTGGCACCCATATATGGGCAAGCTAATTACAATAAAATGCAAATCAGGAAAAGACATCCTCCAATGCCTTGCCTGCGATTTGCCCGGTTAAATGCTGAATGCAAGGGTGGCCTGTTTGCCCTGGTTTAAGCTCAACTCAACTCCATCCCCAATCTAGTATGACCCCTTAGTGGAGACTGAGGAGCCCACCTCCGAAAGGCCAGCCAGGGTCAAGGGTGTATCTCCGTGGTGGGTGGAATGCTCCTGCCTCCTGGGAAAGGCACCCCAATCAAAGGAGGGCAGAAGGATCTGACCCAGGATTGTGACATCTGGTGTATGACAAACAAAGCATATGCTAGATAAACTGTGTATATATATATATATATATATATATATACACACATGGATAGACACATACGCAATGCATCTTAACACGTGTTAATGATCAGCCAGAAGTAATGTTTTGTTAAAATAATTCCTGCACATATGTGCAAATATATATCACATTCTGCACATTTCCAAGTGATGCTAACATTGACCCCAATGTGCAAATCTCATTTCTCTATCCTCTGTTCTACAGATGTTGAAAATACTCCAGTTCTATGTTACAGAGTTCCTGCTATTCTATTCATAAAGTAGCATAATAATATAGTTACCTCTTATACATACAGAGTATAAACTCAAACATATAGCAGATTTTAGCAATCCATTAACTTTTGAAGGTAAAATCCTTCATTCAGCATTCCTACATTACTATTTAACATGTAGATTTCTGAACTTGCCAAGTTAAAATTAAAAGAGTTTTAAAAAAAATCAAATTAAAAATCTTTTTGTCTTTAGCATTTATTAACCTGGAACAAGTATATAGAATCATAGAAACATAGAAGATAAGAGCAGGAGTAGGCCATTTGGCCCTTCGAGCCTGCTCCGCCATTCAATAAGATCATGGCTGATCATCCAAATTCAGTACCCGGTCCCTGCCTTCTCCCCATATCCCTTGATCCCTTTAGCCTTAAGAAATATATCCAACTCTTTCTTGAATATACTTAATGAACTGACCTCCACCGCCCTCTGTGGCAGAGAATTCCACAGGTTCACCACTCTCTGGGTGAAGAAATTCCTCCTCATTTCAGTCCTAAATGGCTTACCCCTTATCCTTAGACTATGACCCCTGGTCCTGGACTCCCCGGCCATCAGAAACACCCTTCCTGCATCTAGTCTGTCCAGGCCTGACAGAATTTTATAGGTTTCGATGAGATCCCCTCTCAATCTTCTAAACTCCAGTGAGTATAAGCCCAATCGACACAATCTCTCCTCATACGTCATTCCTGCCATCCCAGGTATCAGCCTGGTGAATCTTCGCTGCACTCCTTCCATGGCAAGGACGTCCTTCCTCAGGTAAGGCGACCAAAACTGCACACAATACTCAAGGTGTGGTCTCACCAAGGCCCTGTACAAATGTAGCAAGACATCCTTGTTTTTGTACTCGAACCCTCTTGCTACGAAGGCCAACATATCTTTTGCCTTCTTAACCGCCTGCTGCACCTGCATGCTTACCTTCAGCGACTGGTGTACAAGAACACCCAGGTCTCTTTGCACTTCCCCTTCTCCCAAACTATTACCATTCAAATAATAATCTGCCTTCCTGTTTTTGCCACCAAAGTGGATAACCTCACATTTATCCACATTATAGTGCATTTGCCATGTTTCTGCCCAATCACCCAACCTGTCCAAATCGTGCTGGAGTTTCACGACATCCTCCTCACAGCATACCCTCCCCCCAGCTTTGTGTCATCTGCAAATTTGGAGATATTACATCCAATTCCGTCGTCCAGATCATTAATGTATATTGTGAACAGCTGGGGTCCTAGGACCGATCCTTGCGGTACCCCACTAGTCACTGCCTGCCACTCGGAAAATGACCCGTTTATTCCAACTCTTTGCTTTCTGTCCGCCAACGAGTTCTCTATCCAAGTCAATACCTTGCCCCCAATCCCATGTGCCTTAATTTTGCACGCTAATCTCTTATGCGGGACCTTATCGAAAGCCTTCTGAAAGTCCAAATACACCACATCCACTGGTTCTCCCTTATCTATTTTACCAGTTCCAGCCTCAAAAAATTCCAGTAGATTAGTCAAGCATGATTTACCTTTTGTAAATCCATGTTGACTTTGTCTGATCCAGTCACTGCTTTCCAAGTGCTCTGCTATTACATCTTTTATAATGGACTCTAGCATTTTCTCCACTACCGATGTCAAGCTTACCGGTTTATAATTCCCCGCCTTTTCTCTACCACCTTTTTTGAATAGTGGGGTAACATTAGCTACCCGCCAATCCATGGGTACCGTTCCAGAGTCTATCGAGTTCTGGAAGATGACCAGCAATGCATCTACTATTTCTAGGGCCACTTCCTTAAGTACTCTGGGATGTAGATTATCAGGCCCTGGGGATTTATCGGCCTTCAGTCCCATCAATTTTCCTAACACCATTTCCCTACAAATACTGATTTCTTTCAGTTCCACCCTTTCATCAGACCCTATGTTCCCCGGCATCTCTGGGAGGTTATTTGTGTCCTCCTTTGTGAAGACAGAACCAAAATATGTATTTAGTTGGTCTGCCATTTCTTTGTTCCCCATTATAAATTCCCCCGATTCTGACTGCAAGGGACCTATGCTTGACTTCACCATTCTTTTTCTCTTCACATATCTATAAAAGCTTTTACAGTCAGTTTTTATGTTCTCTGCAAGCTTACTCTCATATTCAATTTTCCCTTTCTTAATTAATCCCTTTGTCCTCCTTTGTTGAATCCTAAACTGCTCCCAATGCTCAGGGTTATTGCTTTTTCTGGCCAATTTATATGCCCTCTCCTTGGACCTTATGCTATCCCTAATTTCCCTTGTTAGCCACGGTTGGGTCACCTTTTTTGTTTTATTTTTATGCCAAACTGGGATGAACAAATTCTGTAGTTCATCCATTCGGTCTTTGAATGTTTGCCATTGCCTATCCACCGTCAACCCTTTGAGTGCCATTCCCCAATCAATGCTACCCAACTCGCTCCTCAGACCATCATAGTTTCCTTTATTTAAATTGAGGACCCTAGTCTCCGAGTCAACTACTTCATTCTCCATCTTAATGAAGAATTCGATCATATTATGATCGCTCCGACCCAAGGGGCCTCTTACAACAAGATTGCTAATTAATCCTTTCTCGTTACATAATACCCAGTCTAAGATGGCCTGATCTCTGGTTGGTTCCTCGACATATTGGTCCAGGAAACCATCCCGTAAACACTCCAGGAATTCCTCCTCCACAGTATTGTTACTCATTTGGTTGGCCCAATCTATATATAGATTAAAGTCACCCATGATGACTGCTGTGCCCTTATTGCACGCTTCTTTAATTTCTCTTTGAATACCATCCCCAACCTCCGCCTTACTGTTTGGAGGTCTATAAACCACTCCCACTAACGTTTTTTTCCCCTTAGTATTTCTCAATTCTACCCATACAGATTCCACCTCATCAGAGCTAATATCCTTCATTACAATTGTGTTAATCCCTTCTTTAACCAGTAATGCTACCCCACCTCCCTTTCCTTTTTGCCTATCTTTCCTGAATATCGAATACCCCTGGATGTTGAGTTCCCAGTCCTGGTCTTCCTTGAGCCACGTTTCCGTAATCCCAACCAAATCGTAGTTGTTTACTTCTATTTGCGCAGCCAATTCATCCACCTTATTACAAATGCTCCTTGCATTAAGACACAAAGCCTTCAGGCTTGTTTTTTTAACGCTCTTAGACCTATTAGAATTATTATTTACTGTGGCCATGTTTGATTTAAACCGTTGATTTCTCTGACTGCCACTTTTGTTTTTCTCCTTCCTATCTTTTGATTTTATCCTTGTTTCCCTTTCCTCTGTCTCCCTTCTCAGGTTCCCAACCCCCTGCCATTTTAGTTTAAACCCTCCCCCACAGCACTAGCAAGCATTCCCCCTAGGACATTGGTTCCAGCCCTGCCCAGGTGCAGACCGTCCGGTTTGAACTGGTCCCACCTCCCCCAGAACCGGTTCCAATGTCCCAGGAACTTGAATCCCTCCCCCTGGCACCATTCCTCTAGCCACGTATTCATCTGAAGTATCCTTCTATTTCTACTCTGACTAGCACGTGGCACTGGTAGCAATCCTGAGATTACTACCTTTGAGGTCCTGTTTTTCAATTTATCTCCTAACTCCCTATACTCCGCTTTTAGGACCTCATCCCGCTTTTTACCTATATCGTTGGTGTCTTTATGCACCACGACAACTGGCTCTTCACCCTCCCCTTCCAAGATGTTCTGGAGTTGCTCGGAGACATCCTTAACCCTTGCACCAGGGAGGCAACACACCATCCTGGAGTCTCGTTTGCGGCCGCAGAAACGCCTATCTATTCCCCTTACAATTGAATCCCCTGTTACTATAGCTCTACCCCTCTTTTTCCTCCCATTCTGTGCAGCAGAGCCACCCCTGGTCTTCCGTGATGTGGACTCCGAGGACTATCCACTCTATCCACTAGATAGAGTGGATAGGAAGGACTCCGAGTCCTTCCTATCCACTCTATCTAGGCCCCTCATAATTTTATAGACCTCAATTAAGCCTCCCCTCAGCCTCCTCTGTTCCAAGGAAAACAACCACAGCCTACCCAATCTTTCCTCATAGCTAAAATTCTCCAGTCCTGGCAACATCCTCGTAAATCTCCTCTGTACCCTCTCTAGTGCAATCACATCTTTCCTGTAATGTGGTGACCAGAACTGTACGCAGTACTCTAGCTGTGGCCTAATTAGTGTTTTATACAGTTCAAGCATAACCTCCCTGCTCTCATATTCTATGTCTCGGCTAATAAAGGAAAGCATTCGGTATGCCTTCTTAACCACCTTCTCTACCTGCCCTGCTACCTTCAAGGATTTGTGGACATGCATTCCAAGGTCCCTCTGTTCCTCTACACTTCTCAATATCCTACCGTTTGTTGGCCCAGAAATTCGGGTCGGGGGCTTCCCGCGGGTGCAAGCCCCCGACCTACACTTACATATCGCGCTGACATTTGAAGACTGGGACTGCGTGGATTTCCGTTCTGTGGCCCGGTTCAGCTCCCGGCGCGCTGTGCATGCGTGATCCAGCGGCGTACTTAGTGCGATGAGCCGACTGGGATCACGTGAGCACTGGGCAACCAATGGGAGATTGCAAAAGTCCATTCATGAGTTCGACATAAGACCTGTCAAACTCATGAAAACTCCGGGCGCCCAAAACAGTACTTAAACTTCAAATAAAAGTTAAAAAAACATCCCACTAATTAAATAAACTATTAATAACTGTAAAAAACTATATTAAACAATTATTCAAATTTCTGCAAAATTTTTTTTCCAAGAAATAGGGTACAAAAATACACTGTAAATTCTTTTAAAATAATAAACCTGTGGAAAAAAATTTCTAACTTTAATTATTAGACCACTTACCTTTTAAAACTAAGTCCTTACGTCTGCTTTTTTCATTCATAAAAAGTGGAGGCCTTCACGCACGGACAAACCTGTCAAAAAAACCGAAGTTCAACGCGTACGCGCTGCCTGAACCGTCGCAGGCGAACCGCCTCTTAACCCCTTGGTTCAGAGGAGAGGAAATGCCGGTTTTCCGTGCATGCGCTGTGCATGCTGAAATCCGGCACTTCCAACGGGCCCACGCGGGAGTACCCCGTCCGTACTCACGCGTTGGGACCCGAATTACTGGGCCATTGTGTATTTCCTTACCTTGTTAGCCCTCCCCAATGCATTACCTCACACTTCTCTGGATTGAATTCGATTTTCCACTTTTCTGGCCACCAGACCAGTCTATTGATATCTTCCTGCAGTCTACAGCTTTGATCCTCACTATCAACCACACGGCCAATTTTTGTATTATCTGCAAACGTCTTAATCATGCATTCCCTACATTGAAGTCTAAATCATTGATACATACCACAAAAAGCAAGGGACCCAGTACTGAGCCCTGCAGAACCCCACTGGAAACAGCCTTCCAGTCACAAAAACACCCGTTGGCCATTACCCTTTGCTTCCTGCCACTGACTCCAAGGCCGCGATTTCGCCGACCGAGGCAGGTCTGGGGCGGCCGGGGTCGGTGTCACGGTCCCAGCCCACTGCCTACTGCAGCCCGCACTCTCCAAGCAATTTTACAGTGATTGGGCTTGTTAAGCCCGCCCTGTGAGATTCCCGGACAATTAATAGGAAGCGGGCCTAATGACGTCATTTGATGATGTGTCCTCAGCTGGTTTCTGTAATGATCAGTAACATGTCATTCTAGAATGGTACACTAGGTGGAGCTGTATGTTTAGGAGTGGGCTACCCACAATGCAGTAGTCAAGATGGATGCCTGTACACTAGTCCACATGGCTGAATAAATGACTAGCTCAAGCTAGCTGTTCATATTGAAAACATCTATTTATTTATGAACATAACATGGTACCAGGATTGATAATATCTGCTGAATATTGTGAAATGCGACATGGAGAATTTGAAGCCACCGGAGGGTTTGTAACTCATGGGGAATGTCGACTGCAATTGGCGGACTTTCAAACAACAATTCGAACTCTACATTGCTGCCATCGGGTTTGGTACGATGCCAGACGCAAGGAAAATAGCGTTACTGCTCATGGTTGCAGGCCTGCAGGCGATAGAGGTATTTAATACATTTGTATTTGATCAAGAGGAGGACAGAGAAAAGATGGACGATGTAACAAAGAAGTTTGATACACATTGTTCTCCAAAAAAGAACGAGACCTATGAGAGGTATGTGTTCCGTTCACAGACACAGCAGCAAAATGAGACTTTTGATAGCTTTGTGACTGATCTGAAACTGAAAGCACAGACATGTAATTTCTCTGAACTGAAATCATCCATGATTCGTGACCAGATTGTGTTTGGTATTCATGATAAAAAGGTCAGGGAACGTTTGTTGAGAGAAACCAAAATAACATTGGAGGATGCTGTGAAAATATGCCATGCCAGTGAGCTAGCTCAACAGCACGCAAAGACTTTCAGTGAAATTAATAATAATGCGACTGTAGTAAGTGATAGTGCTGCTGTCAGTGCTGTGTCCTACAAGGGGAAGAAACATGGGCAGAACAGAAATGCAAAGCAATCGGAGGATGGAATTTTTAATTGTAAATGCTGTGGTTACCAGCACCAGTCAAGACAATGCCCAGCTTTTGGGAAAATGTGCACAAAATGTAATGGAAAGAATCACTTTGCCAAACAATGCTTTTCAAAAGTAAAAACAAAGAAAGGGCAACAAGTCAATGTGATTGAGGACACTGATTTAAGTGAGACATTTTTTGTAGGAATGGTGTCATGTGAAAATATCGAAAAGAATACAGAAAATGTGCAGCCCTCAGGAATGGATAATGCTGAACATAAAGTTAATGCAGTAAAAGAGGACAAATGGATGATGTCACTGCAGGTAAATGGAGCATTAGTCACATTGAAACTAGACAGTGGGGCAAAAGCAAACTTAATCAGTATGAGTGACATTAAAAATATGAAAGAAAAGCCCAAAATACAGAAAAAGTCAGTACTACTGAAGAACTATAATGGACAGAAAATAGATAGCTTAGGTGTATGCACACTTAAAGTGACAGTCAAAGACAAAGTGCATCATCTCATGTTTGCTGTTGTGGCTGAAGGTCTTGATTCACTGCTAGGTGACAAAGCTTGTGAGGACTTAGAACTGGTCAAGAGAGTCTACCGTATAAACTGTGCCATAAGCAGAACAGATGACTCAGTGGATTCTGTAGTGAGTAATTTCCAGGATGTGTTCAAAGGATTTGGAGTTCTACCATTCACTTACAAGATTCTGGTAAAGGAGGATGCTCAGCCAGTGGTACATGCTCCATGGAGAGTTCCAGCACCCCTGCGTGACCGGCTCAAGAAAGAACTGGACAGAATGACCACACTAGGAGTCATCAGGAAAGTCGAAGAGCCAACAGACTGGGTTAACTCCATGGTGTGTGTAAAGAAAAAGAACAATGATCTAAGAGTATGCATGGATCCAAAGGACTTAAATGCAAACATAAAACGTGAACACTACCAGATTCCCAAGCGAGAAGAAATCACCAGTGAAATGTCAGATGCCAGATACTTCACAAAGCTCGATGCCTCACAAGGATTTTGGCAACTAAAATTGGATGAAGAGAGCACCAAATACTGTACCTTCAACACACCATTTGGCAGGTATTGTTTCCTCAGAATGCCTTTCGGGATAATATCTGCATCTGAAATCTTTCATAGAGCGATGGAACACATAATTGAAGGTCTGGAAGGAGTTCGGGTCTATGTTGATGACATCATCATCTGGGGCTCCACACTGAAAGAACACAATGAAAGACTGACTAAAGTGCTACAGAGTATACACCGGAATGGACTGAAGCTCAACAAAGCCAAGTGTCAGTTTGGCGTCCAGGAAGTCACTTTCCTAGGAGATAATCTATCTGGTAAAGGAATAGAGCCAGATATGGAAAAAGTAAACGCCATACTAAAAATGCCCCGACCCACTGGCAAAAAAGGAGTGCTACGCATCATGGGGATGATAAACTTCATTGGAAAGTTCATTCCTAACTTGTCAGCCAAGACAGCCTGTCTGCGAGACCTGCTACATAAAACAAATGAGTTCGCATGGACAGAAAGACATGAACAAGAGTGGATGAACCTCAAAACAGTGCTGACAACCACAGCTGTACTCACCTTCTTTGACCCAACAAAGAGAATCAAAGTGTCAACGGATGCATCAAAAGATGGCCTAGGCGCGGTCTTGCTACAAGCAGAGGGTGAAGATTGGAAGCCTGTTGCCTATGCCTCCAGGTCTATGACTGACTCTGAGTGTCGATACGCCCAGATTGAAAAGGAATGTCTAGGCTTGGTAGTTGGACTAGAAAAGTTCCATGGCTACATATATGGACTTCCCACCTTCACAGTTGAGACAGACCACTGCCCACTGGTTGCCATCATAAAAAAAACCTGAATGAGATGTCTCCAAGGATTCAATGACTCATGATGAAGCTGCAAAGATATGACTTTGAACTGATCTACACACCAAGCAAACACATAAGGGGAGAAATTGGGTGAGTAGCACTACCTGTTAGCGCCTAAAGAGGCAGGCAGTGGCTGTAGCGCCACTGGCTGTGCCTCCCGCGATATTCAGGAGGGGCACTAATGGTGGCATTAGCCTGTTGCGCTGCGCCGCCACCGATGACGTCATCGGTGTGCGCAGCACCCCATTCGCGCCCCGTTCGCGGTATTTGGTAGCGAACGCCGCAGTTGCGCCGTTTGCTACCCGTGCCCAGTTCACGGGTCCTTACTGTGCCGGCAGCGGTGCAAGTTAAGGTGGAGGTGCAGGGCGGCTGCTTTTTCAGCGGCCGCCTGCCAGCACCTCCGCCCCCGGCCTCCTAACCGCACCTCCCCCCGCGGCATTGCCGGCTGTTTCCCGAGAACCCGACACATCTCCTTGGTGCCGGGCTCATTTGCCGGCACTCGCGATCGGGGCTCGCGCTTTTGCAGGCACCTCCCCCTTAACAGTGGGAGGAAGGCCTGCAGTACCGCAGCGTGCCGTGCCACAGCGTGTGGCGCTGCGGCACGTTGCGCTGCGATAATCAGTTTCAGCGCCCTAAGAGGGACGCGGAGCGCCTCGAGCCTCGCCCCGTGTCCCTCGAGGGGCACTGAAACTGAATTTCTGGCGATCGGTATTACTCCGATCGCTGCGCTAAATCCTGCGCTCAGGCGACTTTTGCACCACTTTGGCGCCCCAACCCAATTTCTAGGCTATAGTGTTAGCAGATGCACTATCCCGAGCACCCACAATGAGGAAGACGTGGATGTTCATGTGAGTATGGTCACTGCCGCGCTGCCCGTGTCAGACACAATATCAAAGCAAATAGCAGAAGAAACAGTAAAAGATAGAGTGTTACAAACAGTAATAGAGAACATTCATCATGGTTGGCCAAAAGGTTCCTGTCCAAAGTACTATCACATCAGGTCAGAGTTAAGTGTCGCAAGTGGACTATTACTAAAACAGAACAGAATAGTCATTCCACAGGCTCTACGTCAAGACATGCTCAAAAGGATTCATGAGGGACACTTCGGAATTGAAAAATGCAAAAGGAGAGCAAGAGACACTGTTTATTGGCCTGGCATAAATAAGGACATTGAGAACATGATAGGCATATGTGAGACATGTCAGAAACACCAAAACAAACAAGCAAAGGAACCAATGATAGTAGCTGACTTACCAACAGCACCATGGCAAAAGGTTGGTATGGACCTCTTTCGTTTGAATGGTAAAGACTATCTAATAGTGATTGACTACTATTCTAACTATCCTGAGATGGCGCTGCTCTCAAGCACATCAGCAAGCAGTGTCATAATGCATGTTAAATCCATCTTCGCCAGACATGGAATTCCCAGGATTGCCGTTAGCGACAATGGTCCGTGCTTCAACTGTAAGGAGTGGCAACAGTTTGCAGCACATTATGACTTTCAACACATCACACCCAGTCCTCTGTATGCTCAGTCGAATGGTAAGGCAGAGAAAGGTGTTCAAGTTCTCAAACAGCTACTGAAAAAAGCAACAGAAAGCAAGTCTGATCCTTATCTCGCCCTGCTGAGCTACCGAGCCTCCCCTTTAGACTGTGGTTCTTCACCTGCTGAGCTCCTAATGGGTCGCAAGTTGTGCACCACGCTACCCTGCTGTGCAAAAGAAAAGCAGAGTAAGGAACTGAGACAGAGACTTCAACTGTTAAAGCAGAAACAGAAATCACATTATGACAAGTCATCCAAAACTCTGAAACCATTGACAAGGGATGATGTTGTCAGGATTGAGGATCCAAATGCATGGAACAGGAAAGCTACAGTTCTTGAGGAAGTAGGACCAAGGTCATACACCGTTAGAACTGAGGAAGGACAGATTCTCAGGAGGAACCGCCGTTCCCTCCTAAAAACACAAGAAACTATCCAAGAGCAAATCGATGACAATGCCGCAACTGAATCTTGTCACTCACCACCAGAACAATCTAACACAAACACACATACAGGCTCTCATGAAAACACATCAGACTTACCCGTGCTGAGAAGATCCACACGTGAAGTAAAAAAGCCTGATAGACTTAATCTTTGAGCACAAAGAAAACTATAATAAAAGAATGAAAAGCTTAGAGTTCATAAAGTAAAGCTTTGAAAATGTGTTGACTGTTGTGAAGATGTTTATGTCGGTATGATTGATTGATATTGATTTTGTTTGAACCTCTAAGGAAGGGGGATGTAATGATTAGTAACATGTCATTCTAGAATGGTACACTAGGTGGAGCTGTATGTTTAGGAGTGGGCTACCCACAAGGCAGTAGTCAAGATGGATGCCTGTACACTAGTCCACATGGCTGAATAAATGACTAGCTCAAGCTAGCTGTTCATAATGGAAACATCTATTTATTTATGAACATAACAGTTTCCTTAAAGGGGCCATGTCCAAATTGATCTTTACAGTTCTGCTGTCAGTATTCTACAGCATTGAGGTGCTGCAAACAGACAAGCACTGCACAGAGGTGCAGGGCTGCACCCAGGCTCTCCCATTACTCCCTCCATATGCTTATGGAGGGAGTCACAGTACGCAGGGAGGTTCTCTTCCCTTCCCATGGGTGGAAGAGACGTCCTCAGGAGACCAACACGGCCTGGTTGTACATTGCACAAGAGGACAGAAACAGAGATGTCGTCAGGAGGACCAGGCTGCTGTGGCGCAAGCTTTTCAATGATCTGAGCAGATCACAAAATGTTATTGCCAAGCCACACTCAACCTCATCCTGATGTGCCACTCATCACATCCACATCACTCCCTACCCTACTCCTACACATCTTTACTCACACCAACTTACCTTACACCTCCAACCATCCCTCTCTATCTACATTATCACTTCCCCATCTAACTAGCCACCCCTCACACTCGCCCTCATCCTAGTGCAATCATATCAACTAACAACACACAAGGGTAGGCAGTTGGGTGGTTTAGCCAAATTCATGTGAAGTTTCTGTTAATGTGCTGTCAAACATTGAAACCTATATTTTCAATACTTTACCTTATTGGACAGATCTGTGCTCACCTTTGGAAGTGTCTTATTGAGTTCCAGTGAATATTGAGACATAACTCCACCACCACACCCCCCCCCTTCCCGCCCAATCAATGGTGATGAGTGTGGAAGGAATGGCTTGGACATTGTAGGGGTTCTTTATGGTGTTGTTGTGGGGTGGTGTCAACCTGGCGCCTCATGTGGCAGCCAGGGTGTACAGCATCAAGTGAAGTAAATCTGGCCATGGTGATGCCATCGCTGGTGTTCCGGGCAGCAATGTGGTTGGGAGCTGATGCCCTGCGTCCTGTGCAGCATCAGGTGATTGCAGAGAAGGTTGGTATTGTTGTTGGTGATGTTGGTGTGCCTGGTGATGTTGGTGTTGGGGCTGATCGTGGAGGGATTCAGAGGACCAAGGTGAGATTTTTTTCAAGAGCTGGAATAGATGGCAGCTGAAGTTGAGATGACAGAAGCGATCTGTCAGTGGTGAGAGAGCTTGCTCCAAGGAGGTGACAGTGGATAGTGAGTTTACTCCAAACACTTCCAAACTGCATACAGCTCAAAAGTGTCTCCAAGTCCTGAAGGCTCAAGCTTCTGACATTGGAAAGTGACCAGCTGTGAAATGGTAGTTTTCATATCACTTTTGCAGCTGTCGCCTATTCACAGCAATGGGGAGACATAGAGAACCCAACCTACTTACCTGACGTGATCTCCGAACGATGTGAACCCCATTAAAAAAGTGGGAATATCAAAATAGGCTGGCAAAATAGCAGTTAACTGACATTTAACAAGCATTTAACTATCTTAAATGCCTCCCCCGCCGCTGGGTGTCGAGTCTGTTCTGAAATTGCAGACCCAACACTTTGGAAACTTACATGGAGGCGGGTTCGGAGTGGGTTCCCAACCCGCCATCAATCATTTCGATTTTGACAGCGGACCCGCATCCAAACCCACACTCTGGGCACTGGCAAAATCGCGGCCATTGGCTCAGTTGCCAGCATCCCCCGATTATTTAAACTGTCACTGCAGTGCTGCACTGAGGGAGTGCTCCATCGTTGGAGGTGCCATCCTTCAGGTGAGACATTAAACCACTGTCTGCCTTTTACAATTGTTCAGGTGATTGTTTAAAAACCCACGGCACTATTCGAAGAAGGGCATCGAGACATCTTAGTGCTGCGAGCAGCACTTGTCCCTCAACTAATGCTGCAGAAAACAACTTAACAGGTCACTCCTCTTATTGCTGGTTGTGTGAATTGATCTGTGTAAAAATGCCTGCCATGTTTGCCTACATAACAACAGTCACTGAACTTCAAAGTAACTGATTGTGTGTGAATGGTTTGAGACCTTTCTGTGAGACCTGACAAAATAATGTATAACTGCAACTCTCTTTTTTTCATTCTTGGTAATACGACAGCTTCATATTGGCTCAATGGTGAACAGTTAATAAATACATCCAAATGTTTTTCCTTTCTCACCATTACCAGTGCAGCCTGTCCACTTTCCATATGTTCAATTTTTTTCTCAACCAATGTGTATTATTTACACTTACCCACATTAAATTCCATTGGTCATGCCAATCTATTTAATTAGTCCACATCTCTTTCAGTGCTTTAATAGCCTGTATACTATTAACTTGGCCACAAAGCTTAGTGCAATCAGCACATGTTAATAGTGTATTAGAATTAGCCTGCTTCATAATATTTATGAATAGTCCAAACAACAATGGGCCCAGAAATAATGCACATGGAGCTATACAGGTCACTGCCCCTGATGTCCTTGTTCTGTTTTTGATTGCTAAGCCAATTTACAATTTAATTAGCTGTTTTGCCATTAGTTTCATGTGTTTTCATCTTCAATCAGTCCCTAAATCAGTACTTTAGCAAATAGCTTCTAAACATATGAGCCCAGAACTTACGTGGGGACTCTGCCAATCTCCTGTCACAACTTTAGCGGGAGGTTGTCGGAAACCTCGGAGAAATGGCAAAAACAGCTGAAAACGAGCATTTATGCAATTTCTCTGGAGGTTCCTCTGGTCTCCCACTGAAGTGAGAGATTGGGAGAACCCTTGAGGAATTTCCAGACCATTGAAACCAATGGGAAAGCTTTGCTCACTAACTTAGTTACCTCCTCCTCATACCTGAGGCATATCTATCAGAATTTTACAACACAGAAGACCCATCGTGCTGTGCTAGCGCTGTGAAAGAACTCCCACTTATTCCCATTGCCTTGCCCTTTTCATTTCATTTTCTTATTTCAACCTTTATCCACTTCCCTTTTAAAAGCTATTATGAATGTTGCTTCCACCAATGTTTCTGTTAGGGTATTGCCTGCTCTATCAATCCTCTGACGAATGCTTCCTCTGTGAATCAAGTGCTGAGCACAAGCATCTCTTTTTTTTTAGATCCAACCCTAAATGAGGTTGTGATAATAAAAAGATGGTGGTCCATTTCCGAGGTAAGAAGGCATGGATCAGCTTTGCCAACATCTAACTCGGGGCTGAATCGGTAGTTTGCCAGCTGTATGCGGCAGGCTGTTGTTAAACGCGTTGAATCTGTAGTTTGCTCGCTGTATGCGGCAGGCTGTTGTTAAACGCGTTGCATTTAATCCTTCAATTGCACTGGAGCCCGGTCTCTCTTCACAACTACCCCAATCCTGAAGCTACTGAGCACATTCAGTGGGCTACGGAATGCTGGCCCAGATATTCTGCTTTTGCTGAACTGGGCAGCTTGTTTGGCGTGGTGGGAATTACACCCGCCACCCTGGGTGATTACTGTACCTGGCTCAGGGTCATTAGCCTGACCTCCCCAGCCTCTGCCAGAAAGGTCCCCTGAAGGGGGCACAAAGGACTGGATTTGGAGGCCTGCTGCACCATTGCTTGGATATTTTGTTCCCTTACATAAATAACAATAGCATAGTCAGTTCTTTTAAGTCTGATTATATTCTTGTCTTTGACTTTGTTTTCTCTATCTTGCTCTACTGCCAACAGCAGGGTCCCACCATCCTTCAGTCACTGTTTACACCAATCTGTAGTTAACAAATAGAAATTCCCATGTGCACATTTTAAAATATCAGATTAAAGTAATCAAAAAGGCTAATGGAATGTTGGCCTTTATCTCAAGAGGGCTGGACTACAAAAGGGAGGAAGTGATGCTCTAGTTGTGCACAGCCTTGGTCAGACCCCATCTGGAGGACTGCGTTCAGCTTTGGGCACCAAACCTCAGGAAGGATATATTAGCCTTGGAGGGGTGCAGGTCAGATTCACCAGAGTCAACCCCAGTGTTTGCAGACATCTTTCAGAATCAAGACCTTCGTCTCCTTCATATACCGCGGGGGGAATTTTAACCTAAAAAAAGGGTGGGTTAGAAGTGTGGTGGTAGGTAAATTGTTAAAAATCAGAATTCCTACCTGAACCCGGCTCCAACCCGCCCACTTCCGGTTTTAACGGAGGCGGAACGGGGGCAGGTGGCCAACCCGCTGCCAGGAGGCGGGATTTCAATTTAAATATTACAATGAGGCGGGAAGCCTCCTCTTTGACCTACATTTTGTTTTTAACTGTAGCTGGATGGGTTTTACACACCCGGCAGTTAAAGCAAGGCGAGGACTGTTCATCCAGGAGGCAAGTGCCTTTACACCTACCTCCTGTATCCAGCGTCCCTGCCTAACCTACCCCCCGTGATCAGAGGCCCCTCCACAAGGCTTCCAATCACTCCACGAGGCCTTCACCCACCCCACCCTGCCCCCGAGCCTCCAATCACTCCACGGGGCCCCCCACCCCAGGCCTCCGATCTCTCCAGGAGGCCTCCCACTGCCCCCCAACCCTGGGCCTCCGATCTCTCCAAGAGGCCTCCCGCCCCCAAGGCCTCTGGACTCCCCCCACCCCGTCCCCCCATACCTCCGATCCACTTCAGGACCCACCCAACCACCCCCCCGAACTATTGCTGGGCCAGCATCCAATCTATTCCTGGGCCTCCCTCCTCCCACCACGCCCCCCCCCCCCGATCTATTCCTAGTCCGACCCCCACGCGATCCCTCTCTCCCTCCTCTGTGCGGCCTAGTGCCGCAGGCCTACCCACTCGGAGCCAACCAGCCTCTCAATCTGGCTGCCTGCAGTTGGGAAACAGGCCTCAAATGCAAACTAGGCCCTGCCATTAAAGTCGACAGGGCCTGCGGGAAACCCCCTTCCCCCTGCCACCACCAACCCGACTTACCCATGAAAATCCAGCCCTGTAAAGAATTCTTGGATTATTTGTGAATGTTGAGAAGATTAGTATATAAGAATATAAGAACATAAGAAATAGGAGCAGGAGTAGGCCAATCGGCCCCTCGAGCCTGCTCCGCCATTCAATAAGATCATGGCTGATCTGATCCTAACTGCCAATCCACGATCTCAGAACCATCTCCTGCATCTAACAGAATTACACACACGAAACAGGAGCAGGATCAGGCTACACGGCCCCTGGGCCCGCTCCGCTACCCACAGGGCCATGACCGATCCGAACCTAGACTCATGTCCAAATTCCTGCTCGCTCCCCGTAACCCTTAATTCCCTTTACTTCTAGGAAACTGTCTATTTCTGTTTTAAATTTATGTAATGATGTAGCTTCTACAGTTTTTTGGGGCAGCATATTCCATGGACCTACCACCCTCTGAGTGAAGTAGTTCCTCCTCATCTCAGTTTTGAAAAAGCAGCCCCTTATTCTAAGACTATGCCCCCTAGTTCTAGTTTCACCCATCATCGGGAACATCTTCCCTGCATCCACCGATCCAACCCCTTCACAATCTTATATGTTTCAATAAGATCGCCTCTCATTCTTCTGAACTCCAATGAGTAGAGTCCCAATCTACTCAACCTGTCCTCATATGTCCATCCCCTCATCCCCGGGATTAACCGAGTGAACCTTCTTTGTACTGACTCGAGAGCAAGTATGTCCTTTCTTAAGTATGGACACCAAAACTGTACGCAGTATTCCAGGTGCGGTCTCACCAATACCTTGTACAACTGAAGCAATACCTCCCTATTTTTATATTCTATCCCCCTAGCAATGAAAGCCAACATTCCATTGGCCTTCTTAATCACTTGCTGCACCTGCATACTAACCTTTTGAGTTTCGTGCACCAGGACCCCCAGATCCCTTTGTACTTCAGTACTTTCCAGTTTCTTGCCATTAAGATAATAACTTGCTCTACGATTTTTCCTGCCAAAGTGCATAACCTCACACTTTCCAGTATTGTATTCCATCTGCCAAATCTCTGCCCACTTACTTAGCCTGTCTATGTCCCCTTGAAGGTTTTTTATGTCCTCCTCACTCACTACTTTCCCCCCATCTTAGTATCATCTGCAAACTTTGATATGTTACACTCGGTCCCCTCCTCCAAATCGTTAATATAGATTGTAAAGAGTTGGGGACCCAACACTGACCCCTGCGGAACACCACTAGTTACTGATTGCCAGTCTGAGAATGAACCATTTATCCCAACTCTCTGCCTTCTGTTAGATAGCCAATCCTCTATCCATGCCAGAATATTACCCCCAATCCCGTGATTTTTTATCTTAAGCAATAATCTTTTGTGTGGCACCTTGTCAAATGCCTTTTGGAAGTCTAAATACACTACGTCCACTGGTTCCCCTTTATCCACCCTATATGTTACTTCCTCAAAGAACTCCAGCAAATTTGTCAAACATGACTTCCCCTTCATAAAACCATGCTGACTTTGTCCTATTAAATTATGATTATCCAAATGTCCTGTTACTGTCTCCTTAATAATGGACTCCAAAATTTTACCTACCACAGATGTTAGGCTAACCGGTCTATAGTTTCCAGCCTTCTGTCTACTGCCCTTTTTAAATAAGGGTGTTACATTAGCAGTTTTCCAGTCTGCCGGGACCATTGCCGAGTCCAGGGAGTTTTGCAAAATTATTACCAATGCATCCACAATCCCTACCGCCACTTCCCTCAAGACCCTAGGATGTAAGCCATCAGGTCCAGGTGATTTATCTGCCTTGAGTCCCATTATTTTACCGAGTACCACTTCCTTAGTGATTTTGATCGTGTTTAGCTCCTCCCCTCCTTTAGCCCCCTGTTTGTCCAGTGTTGGGATATTCTTAGTGTCTTCTACTGTAAAGACTGATGTAAAATATTCATTCAGTGTTTTTGCCATCTCCATATTTCCCACCATTAATTTCCCGGTCTCATCCTCTAAGGGACCAACATTTACTTTAGCCACCCTTTTTCTTTTTATATAACTATAAAAACTCTTACTATCTGTTTTTATATTTTTTGCTAATTTACTTTCATAATCTATCTTCCCTTTCTTAAGCAATCTTTTTGTTATTTTTTGCTGTCTTTTAAAGTTTTCCCAATCCTCTATCCTCCCACTAGATTTGGCTACCTTATATGCCCTTGTTTTTAGTCGAATACTATCCTTAATTTCTTTACTTAGCCACGGATGGCTGTCTTTTCTTTTACACCCTTTTCTTCTCAGTGGAATATATATTTTTTGGAAGTTGTAAAATAACTCCTTAAATGTACACCACTGATCATGTATCATCTTACCCTTTAATCTATTTTCCCAATCCACTCTACTCAATTCCACTCTCATACCTTCATAGTCTCCTTTATTCAAGCTTAGCACGTTTGTTTGAGATCCAACCTTCTCACCCTCTAATTGAATATGGAATTCAACCATGTTATGGTCACTCATTCCAAGGGGATCCTTTACTTGGACATTTTTAATTAATCCTGTCTCGTTACACAGGACCAGATCTAAGGTTGCCTGCCCCCTGGTCGGTTCAGTTACATACTGCTCAAGAAACCCATCCCTAATACACTCAATGAACTCATCCTCAAGGCAGCCCTGCCCAATTTGATTTGTCCAATTAATATAATAGTTAAAATCCCCCATAATTATAGATGTTCCCTTATTACAAGCCTCAACTATTTCCTGATTGATACTCCGTCCAGCAGAGTTGCCACAGTTCAGAGGGCTATAGACTACGTCCACTAGTATTTTTTTTCCCTTATTATTCCTTACCTCCACCCAAACTGTTTCATTGCCCTGATCTTTTGACCCAATATCATTTCTCTGTATTACAGTGATTCCTTCCTTTATTAACATAGCCACCCCACCTCCCCTTCCTTCCTGCCTGTCCTTCCTGATCGTTAAATAACCTGGTATGTTTAATTCCCAGGCATTGTCACCCTGCAGCCATGTTTCTGTAATGGCCACAAGATCATACCCATATGTAGTTATTTGTGCCATTAACTCATCTATTTTGTTACGAATGCTACGTGCATTCAGATAGAGAACTTTCAAAGATGTTTTGTGACACTTATTTCCTGCTTTTGCCCTTTTTATTACTTTACCTTTTACTCCATACCTTCTGCCCCTTCCTGACATGCTCTGGTTTTTAATTTCACCACTGCTACCTAAGTCTATGACCTTCTCTGCTGTCATTTGTATTATTTGCTCTCTAGGAACCTCCCCCCCACTAGTTAGTTTAAAGCCCTCTCTACAGCCCTAGTTATATGATCCACCAGGACTCTAGTCCCAGCACTGGCCAAGTGAAGCCCGTCCCAACGGAACAGCTCCCTCCTGCCCCAGTACTGGTGCCAGTGTCCCAGGAAGCAAAACCCATTTCTCCCACACCAGTCTTTGAGCCACGCATTTAACTCTCTAATTTTATTTGTCCTAGCCAAATTCGCTCGTGGCTCAGGTAATAATCCAGAGATACATTAAATGTGTGTGATATCCCAATGGGATTGTGGAGTGCATAAATATTCATTAGGAAGCTGTCTTTCCACATCTGCCCTTACTGTGCGTTGTAGTGCTTAGGTTTGAAAGCTGTTCTTGATTGGGGGTGGGAGAAATCCATCCTGATGCAATGTTACTATGGGCCATGGAAAGAAAGAAAACCTTACATTTCTATAGCACCTTTCACGACCACCGGACGTCTCAAAGCGCTTTACAACCAATGAAGTACTTTTAGAGTGTAGTCGCTGTTGTAATGTGGGAAACGCAGCAGCCAATTTGTGCACAGCATTGTCTCACAAACAGCAATGTGATAATGACCAGATAATCTGTTTTTTGTTATGTTGAATGAGCGATAACTATTGGCCAGGACACCAGGGATAATTCCCCTGTTCTTCTTCGAATAGTGTCATAGGATCTTTTACATCCACCTGAGAGATCAGATGGGACCCCAGTTTAATGTCTCATCCAAAAGACGGCACCTCTGACAGTGCAGCACTCCCTCAGCACTGCACTGGAGTGTCAGCCTAGGTTTTTGTGCTCACAACCTTCTGACTCAGAGGCGAGTGTGTTACCTACTGAGCCACAGCTGACACTAAAACTGGAACCAAAATTTGCTGCACCAGGAATTCAAACACAGCAGGAATGGAAAAGAGACTTTGTTGGGGTGGGGGGGGAGGGGGTGCTGGAGCGAGGCTGATAGCGACCAGGGATTACTCTTTTAAGAATCTTTTCAAGAAGGTGAAATTGTTTGCATGGATGACTATTGAATGTCTGAGGGTATTTTTGTGAGCCACTTCGTGAAAAAGTCTGTGTAATGAATATGATTTTTTATATATATATAAATACACACATTATAAATATATATATATATCCTTGAAGGAAAAAGAGTAACATTTAAAAACTTACTTATGCAGTTTTATATGTGTATTTTTTCAAATGTTCTCATTTGCTGAGCCAATTTTATAATGGATCTGGCATTAGCTGAGAGATGGCTTTGCTTTTTCTTGTGTCCAGAAGTCATTTACGTCTTCTGTAAATGCTGGGCCATCTGTGCTATGTTATGCTTGGCCTTCCTCCCACCCGCTACGAGATGCTTTGCAGTTGCAAAGTTCAATTGATGTTAGGAAAAAAACCTCAAAAATTGCTTCTGATGTTAAAATTACACAATACATTGTTTACTTTAAAAGGACTACTTAAAAGAACGATATCTTAAAATGCACCTTGTCATCATCATCAACAGTGAAATCCATAATCTACATTTTGAATATTGTATTTTATATAATGTCCCACTTATTGATTAAAGTATATTATGATTGATATCACTGCAAAAAATTGACATTTTAAAAATTATTGAGGGAATTAAACAAGGTTAAATTGAATCCACGTTTCTTTGAAATAGTAATGCCTTGTTCAGTAATCTTTCTTCCCATGCACACTTGCTCTCTCTCTCTCCTCACAAGTTTATCTAAATCTTATAGCCTATAGCATTTTAGCCAGAACAAGTTACTGTGCAATTTTACAACACCTGTGACAATGCCGCTAATTTTTGAGCTGTGCAGTTTCCATGTGAGTGATAATGACATTTATGAATTAAGAACAGCACCATGTATTACGTGATGCTGTGTTTAATTCCAAAACATCATTATATGGTATGTGAAGGAAACCAAAGCCATGATCACAGTAAGAAAAAAAAAGAGCAGTGCACATGTAAACCTAATGGATTATTTTAAGAAGTGTATGTTGTGTCCTTTTATATGGTAGTAGTATTGCTGCAGCACTTATTTAGTCACACACAGCTACTGAACTGCATGCTAATTAGAGTTAAAAAAAACATGTGATCCGCAATAGCTTGGTTCTGGCTTTTACAAAGGTGCTTGTCTGCTTTTAATCAAGACCAAATGGTGAACTTAGTTCCCAGCCTGAAAGCCGCTCGGAGAAACAGAGAGGAAGTTGTTCAAGGGAGGAAAAAAATGGGAAAAAAAGATAAACAGATTTTAAGAAAGTCTTTTCATAAATGCGGATACATAAGTTGTGGGCAGTCTTAGTGATCCAATTCAGGCACTCTGTCAAACTGGAAAGCTCTGTTGCTGCGTGTTTTATGTCAGCACGATTCTAATATGCTCAAGATGGAGTTTGCCCTTGTGAATTTACATTGTTGGTGGTTATCTGTTGCTCTGGAGGATTCTCAGGAAAGGTAATAATGCATGTTATCCACTTTAGAAACCGTGATGCTTAATCTGTTATTAAATAAATGCCACAATTACTACAATAAGATAAAGTCAGTTCCTATTTTTAAGCAAACCTTTTGAGACTGAGACAGATTTTATACTTTATCCACTCTTATGATTATAACTAGTTCGAGTAAGAAGAAACTGTATCTAATAGTTATACACGATGACTAGAATCACTACACATTCTGCCATTACGGTATCTTCTCCTTTTGTATTCTTTTACTTTCTTGCGTCTTTTTTCTCATGCACTCACTCACTCACTCGCACATGTATATACTACTTGGAGGCAGGAAATAGTTTCCAGCCAGTCTGGGCCTGGTCATTGGGCCCCTTCACAAAACATTAGTTTCGTCTGAATTTTGGAGACAGGAGACGCTGGGAATAACTTGACAGGATTCGGTTCAGTTTAGTCTCATTCCTGCTGCAGTGTGTGTGCTCTCAGTATCACACGCTGAACAAAACTGCTCCGAGTAGGTCGTTGATCTCAGTAAGGCAAAGAAGAGAAAACTTTTTAAACTTCTGCACCAGGATTACGATCAGATTGTGGAATATGATGATGTCAGTCATTTCTGTGGATGTGTGGAATGTTGGTAAGATCTTATTTGAATTTCTGTTTTACAGTAGTTCTTGTAGTTCAAGCCTGTTACAGCCCAAGTCGTTAAAGAGGTCAATGGTGAAATATATTTTACTGAACGGGTTGGCACTGTACAGTGGACAAAATTATACTGGAAATGCCACTTATTAAAACTAATCATAGAAACATTAGCAAGCACAGCAATACAGTGAGATGTTTTGATTGCATTCACAACCCGTTCAAAATCTGTAAGGAAGTTCTGTTTACAATCTACCACATAAATTAATGCAGCCTCGTGGCATGTTTCTCTACAAAAATAGACATATTTTAGAGTTATAGAGGAATAAAAATGTAGCGTGCTCTCTGTTATTGGTGGCTTATAAACAATAAGGTGCCCACACCTCAACAGATGTTGATACCAAATTTGCTCTGCTACATACTTTTGATGTATGTTTGAAGCTAATTGGTTTAGTAGCATAGTTAAGATATTTAGTTGCTCAATGGTTATCCTATTTTGCAAGCTGCTGACATTTGGTAAAGTATATTATTTCACAATGGGTGCTTTGAGCATGTTATATCATTTTTTACTGCAGTTCAGCTGTAACAAATCAGTTTTGTATCTGTGTCTATGTAGCTCACTGAATCTAATGGATTATCTGAGAATGAGTGCTTCATCTCTCTGCCATATCAACCAGGTCATTCAGAAATTAAGAAGAATGCAATTTAGTGTCTTCATAAGACAGTTGATCTTAAGATTGATACTTTTACTGATATTGAAATCTGTGATTAGCATTTATGAGATATTAAGATGAAATAGCATGACCTTTGGGAGGTAAAGTGTTTTGTAACTTTATTATTTATTGTTATTCTTTTCCTTGGTGTGTGTTCACGTGTTTGTATTCCTAAACCAGATTCTCAGGGGACAAGTCATGTTGTCAATTTTGATTAAAACAAATGCATTGGCTCCACCAATAACTCAATTGGTAAATTTGTTGCCCAATGTGGAATGAAATCCACGTCCCCAGTTCAATCCTTGCTCTCTGTTCATGTCAGCTGGGGTAGTGATGGAGACTACAAGTGCCCCAGTGCCCTTGGGCCAGGAAGTAGACAATTTAGCTTGGAATACCATTCCAGATTGCTACCCACTAAATCCTGCTGGAATGTACACGTGTGTAGACATCAAGTGAGGGAAGGATCAGTTTCACAGTTTTGGAATGTGGTCACACATCTACTCGGAACTGCATTATGGCCTCAGTTCATGTATGTATTTGACCATACAACAGTACTTGGAAGATACCCTCATTTGTCAAATACCCTGCAACACTCATTGTGTAGGCTGACATAGGAAAAGTTGCTGAAGAATAGCCAGCATCATGGAAACATCCTAGCAGGAATCAGTGGCTTCAAGAGAGAAAAAGAGAAAATTAGAAGGGGAAAAAACAAATCACTTAACACTAAAGAAAAAGCAAAAGGTCCTTCAGTACTTGGAAAGAGAGATTGAAATGACCCATATTGAGTCAGTTCAGTTCCGTTGACTTCATGATAGCAAAATACTGCAGATGCTGGAAATCCAAAATAACAACAGAAAATGCTGGAAAAACTCAGCAGGCCAGGCAACATCCGTGGAGAGAAATTAGAGTCAACGTTTCGGGTCAAAACCCTTTATCAAGACTAAAGAGGCACAGGGAATGAAATAGATTAAGAGGCCAGGCTGGGAGAGAACCAAAGAGAAGAGGAGACATTAAGAGGTATTCAAAACGAGACGAGATGGTGATAGGACTAGCGGAGACAAAAGACAGCTATAGATTAGGCATGAAATGCGCTGGCAGAATGGGAGACAGCTGCCATGTGGGAGAGAGAATAAAAAAAGGAAAGGGGGGGTGGAAAAACCAAAACAAAGGTGTGGATAAAAAAATAAGTGGAAATGTAATAGGGGCCGAGGTTATGATCTGAAATTGTTGAACTCGATATTGAGTCCGGAAGGCTGTAAAGTGCCTAATAGGAAGATGAGGTGCTGTTCCTCGAGTTTACGTTGAGCTTCCGTGGAACAATGCAAGAGGCCATTTTGTCTCCACTAGTCCTATCACCATCTCGTCTCGTTTCGAATACCTCTTAATGTCTCTTCTTCTCTTTTGTTCTCTCCCAGCCCGGCCTCTTAATCTATTTCATTCCCTGTGCCTCTTTAGTCTTGATAAAGGGTTTGACCCGAAACGTTGACTCTAATTTCTCTCCACGGATGTTGCCTGGCCTGCTGAGTTTTTCCAGCATTTTCTGTTGTTATTTCCGTTGGCTGCATGTTTGAATTTGGACCGCTTTGGACTTGTGTCTTTTAAAAAATGGAAGTGTTCATGTACAAGAGGACAGATGTCTTTCTGTGTCTGCGTGGCAATATTTCAAAAATCCTGCTGAGAGGATCCTGTCTGTGACTGGAACTTCAGTAACAAAGAATCTTTTTTTTAACATCTGATCCCTGTTCATGTAGCAGGGAAAGTGTACACTGCCTTGTGGTGTTGATGCAGCCATTCATTCCTTATCATCTAGTGGGAAACCAGGGAAGATTCCTTTAGGCTGGTATTGATACTGTCTGATATGGGATGCTGGTTATTACGCATGAGCATTTACATAATAAAATAATTTTATAGAGCAGTTTCACTTACACTAAGGAGTATGGGTAATATTTGTCACCATTTTGGGCTGACTACCCTGATTTCAAAATGTGAACTTCAAATTAGGATTTGGCTTCAGAGATCGCAAAACATTTTTGAACCCCTTCCAAAACTCAAATTTCTAAATTCTCATCCCTATGCCTTGTAAGTTTTCATCCTGTAGTGTCCTGATTTGAATTTCTGAAATGAAAATTGAAGCACATTTAGTAACGAAAGCATTGGTAAAATACAATTATAGCACGTGTTTTAGAAGAATTAATTAATTTATACCTTGTTATCAAAAAGAATATAATAATGTAATCACACCTTAAATTATTAATGGCAAATGTTACTAAATTCTGACATGTACTAGAACATTAATTCAATTTCTACTACACAAATATTTGAAATCCTGATCAATTTTATTGTCTTTTCTGGATTATTCTCTGTGCTCCTATTCCAATAGGAATATTGGGCTATTCCAATAGGAATATTGGACTATTTCTATGATGATATCATGGATTGAAACTTGGATTAACTGGTAAAAGTCATGACATCATCCAGTGGAACAGTTCACAAAATAAGAAGAGAACAATTACATTTAAGGCATATGTTAGGGGTTTTGAGCTTTTAAACACTGCTTTATTAAGTAACCCGTTAGTTGTCAGGATTTTTATAGGATGCTATTAGTTTAGGATTTGATTTACGAGCAGACTACAGCAAGAAATCAGCTTTTGATATAGTAAGACTTATATTTATATAGGCCTAGAAATTCACTATGGCCCCGCCAGCTGCCTAGCACCCAAAAGTTAGCGCTGGGCGGGAAGCCTATAGCGATCGTCAGATATTCATTGTTAGCGCCCCAATTCGGAAGCGGGCGCTATACCAGGGTGTGCCCGCCTCCGCTTGGTGCGCTGACACTGAATATCAGCGCTCTTGGCGCCGCTGCGCCAGGCGCTGCGCAGCGGCAGGCTGCGGTACTGCAGGCCTCCTCCTTCTCTTAAGGGGGAGCTGCCTGCAACAGGGAGATCGCCGCTGGATAGTGCCAGCAAATGAGCCCGGCACCACGGAGAAGTGCCGGGCTCGCGGAAAGCAGGCGGCAATGCTGCGGGGGGGCGGCGGAGGAGGCCGGGGAAGGAGGTGCGGGCAGGAGGCTGCCGCAAAAGCGGCCGGCCGCACCTTCCGCTTTAAAGCGCCCCACTAAGGCAGCAGGACGGCCCCGTTTTCTGGTCGCTGTTTGCGGCCGCTTCGGAGGAGGCGGCCGCAACTAAATATGGGGATCGGCGCGGTTTCGGGGCGGAACCGGGGCACTGCGCACACCGATGACGTCATCGGTGCCGGCGCAGCGCTAACGGCTACCGCCGCCAATACCGCTGCGCTGAATATCTGCGCAAACTCATTTTTGGTGCAAAATCACCCTTTAGGCGTTAACTGGGCGCAAAGCTGGCAGCGCCTTAATGAATTTCTAGGCCATAGTACCTTATCACATTGAAACTTTTCACACATGAATTACTTCTGGAGTGCAGTGACTTATTATTTAGACAGATGTTGCAACCATTCTCCACCAGCAAGATTTCACACACAGCAGTGAGATGAATCACCAGTTAATCTGGGTTTCGTTTTGGTACTACTAGTTGGAGGAGGAATGTTGGCCAGGACACCGGAAGAACTCAGAAAACCTGCTTTTCTTTAAATAGTGCCATGGGATCTTTAATGCCCACCTGAACCATCAGACCTTGGCTAAATATCTCATCCAAATATAGCATCTCCCATAATGCAGCATTCCCTCAGCACTGCATTGGAGTGCCAGCCTGGATTGTGAGCTGAAATGCTGGTATGGCGCTTGAACCCAAGACCCTCTGGCATAATTTTGGAATCCTTGCTGCTAATGTTTGACTGCTTAGGATCACACATAACTCTGAGCGCTAGAAGATTCCTCCATGTATTTCTCTAAATTTTCTTTTAAAAATTTGGAATCACAAATTTTACACCATCATTTAAAATGTTATAACAAGAGAAATGTGTGCATATCAAAAGCTGCAAAATATTTTCAGAGCTGAGAGAGTTAAGTGCCAGCCAATGCTTCCAGGCCTGAAACTTTGCTCGTATGTACACTGATCAAACGTTTGATGTCTGTTAAAAGCAAAGTGATAACATATGTGCAAGTACACCCACAAAAAAACCATGTAGAGTAAATGTTAAGTAATTTAGATGTATTAGAAACCCACATCTGTGAATGCATTATGGCTTCTGTTTTACAGCAGACACTGGTGCATGGCTACACCTCTGTCTTCCTTTCGAGCTGCTGGCTGTCAGACCTCCTGTCTGTACCCTGCTGTATGAAGCCTGCAGCCCAATGGTCAATCACAGCCTATGTCTGTGCTCTAAAAAGGCTTATCTAAGTGTGGGCTAATACACTGTAGTCTCCTGAAGAATAAGTGGTGACTGTTCCTACGTAGAGGTTAGTGGGTAGAAGAAGTAACTGTTCTCTGCAACCTAAATTGCTTATTAGGGACAGTCTGTTTTGTTTTCTTCCCTTGTCCCTCCTGTCTTGAAGGCACTGACTCTTGCTGGGATATGATTGCACACAAGTGCCAGTGGCTCTCTAATACCTGACCCGAGTAACCATTCTTCACATGTGAACCCTGAGAGTGAGTGTCAACAGTTTAAGTTGACTGTGGAGGACTCCACAGCTGAGCACGATGCTGTCCTCACCTGACTGAGAGTCATATGTGTGCCCTTGGCAAAGGTCAGTAGATAGTGCTTAGGAGCGAAAATGCTACTCAATTTATTTATTTTTTTGGTTTCCTTAGCCTGGAGACCCTGAAGCCAATTTTGGCATTTCTACTGCTCCCCTGGCCGAGATTAGCCAACTCAGCACAAACCTAAGATCTTTAAGTCTTCAAGATATAAGAGAAAACAATTTGCCAAATGATTTTTCATGAACACGATGACCCTTCAAATGTGTACTTACGTTGGACCTTTCCTGTGATTCAACTGCAATATTTGTAAATGTTATGACAATGCAGCTTCAATCTCAGATACCAAAGTCACCACTGTTTGCATTGTATTGGGATGGAGTGGCTGAGGACAGCACGGAAAAGTGAGGAGATATTACTTCTGCCTGCCCACTCCTAGTGTATTTTTCAATAAAAAGAAAAACACTGACCTCTTTATCAGAAACTTCTCTTGCTAAAAAGTGGCTTCTGGTTTGTGATTTTTTTAGGAGACAACAGTCCAGAAATTCCACAGTGGGACGCTAGCAGACAAATGCTTAATGCATACATGCCTCTCCCCTGCCAAAAGAATACTCCCATAAATTCCTTCCTCCAGGACATTTGTAAATGCTGAATTAAAATTATTACAGGCCCTTTTGCTAAATACATTTAGGGTTTGAGCAAATGTTGACGACAAAAAGAAAAATTACAATTTGATTCATAAGCCAGCTTGCTCTAGTCGAAAGTACATGGCACAATCTTGAAAAAATTATATGCTCTAATTAAAGTTACCAAAGCTTAAGCAGTTTACTGCCCATATCCTTCTTAAGAAATCTGTGGTAAATACTTTGTTGAACTTGTAAAAGCATTTTTGAGAGCATATATTGTCTTCTGAAGCCACATACCTTTGGTTTTCCCTTTTCCCCCCTTGCAGGTTCCCTTCCAACTCCCTCCCACCTTTTGGCCACATTCGTCATGTGCCCAAGCAGCGATGTGGTCTCAGGCCTTCTTTCTTCCAGTCCAGTATCAAGGCTGTTCTTGGCTGGCATTACTCTGTAGTGGCACAGTTGAGAATGGGAACGCAACAAAATGGAGGGCTGAGCCTCTGCTTCCTGGTGCCACCTATGCATAGTAATTAGTATTTTTTTAAACTCTATTGTATCAGCTGATGCCTACTGTTTTGAAATTAGGTCTTCAAACACCACACTATTCCACTTACTGGACAAGAGTATACTATACTTTTTATTAAAAAGCCATAATTCATCCATCTTAAAACTGGTTCTTACTGGAAGATGTCAAGGGTAAGCATTCCAGTGGTTTCTTCATTTAACAGGGCCATAGTTAAGTTCAATTTATGGCATTCAGCTTCTTTAATAATAACCAAATGCATTACCCAGTATGTTGCTATATATAGATTGACTTATTTGGTTGAGTTTCTATCTGTTTTACTTTTATGCAGTTGTTTTTAATGGCACCAACTTCAGTCACTTAATATTTCCACACACCTTTTGTTCCCTATGTAATGTATATTTTGTGTTTTGGGAGGTTACAAACTCTTGAGGTAAGAAAAACATCTCATTTACAAAATCAATTGTGAAAAGATGTATGTTAGAAAATCGTCTTGGCAAAGAAATGCTTTAACGTGAAAGTAGATCTGCAAAAGTGGCTTTTCAAGAAATTTATGAGGCAAATATTTGAAAGACCGTGGACCAAGTGAAATCAATTCTTTAGCGAACTAGAATGCCAAATTAATAAAAGCACTCATAAATCATTGCAATCAACATGGCACTCCTTTTTGTGAAAAAGGTCATAATGCAAATTGTGTTGGCTGGGTGAACAAAAGCCTGCATAATCCTTATGGAATTCATGCATTCGTGATCTGTGCTCTGTATGGCTTTGGCATTTTTTTCCAGTGTTTCAAGTCCCACAGGATTGGTTGCATTTCTCATACATCCCATCATTTTGAACTAACAATCACGTGAGTAGGAAGCAGGAAACAGAGCAAGAGTCAATAGAATGCTGGTCAAGTTGGGTTGAGTTCTGTTCCATTAAGAATGTCTGTTTAGATTAATATTTTATACTTTTTCCATTCTCTCTTCAGATGATAAACTTTTAACAGCATTCTGGTATGCACAGCCTGTAGCCACGCATACCAGCCAGGGAACAGGCTTGTAAGGAAGTGCTGGCATGTACTGAACTCTCACAAGAATGTTTATTCATGTTAAATGTCTCTGCTTATATTAGATATGTTCCTGCATGAGCTTATCCCTGCACTCAACGCACAGTCTCTCAAAATGTTCTTGCATCAGTTTACAGCACTTGCTTCCACGTTATGTTCAAGATGTCTCCAGATGTTCCTATAGAATTTAATTTTAAGGACCTATATGTTTGCCCATACTAAATCTAACAACTACAGATATAGCTCCTTACTCCTTTATTCTGTAGTTCAAGATGTAGTCAGTTTCAATCGTATTTGACAGTGAACACACACAACAATCTCTTCTTGTACTTCTCATTAATATATTGGTATGATAATGTAGTGGTTATGGTACTGGACTACCAACCCAGAGGTCATGAATTCATTCCCTCCAGGACAAGTGGTGAAATTGAATTCAATAAATCTGATAATTTGTGGGTTAGAAGCAGCAAAATATTACCAATCTTCTGGATTGCCATAAAAACCCAACTGGTTCACTAATGCCCTTCAGGGAATGGAACCTGCCACCCCTACCCAGTCTAGCCTATATGGTTGACTCTTCTTGCCCTCTGAAGTGGCTTAGCAAGCCACTAAGTTGTCAACTAATCACTACAAAGAACCACAGTAGATCATCGTGGGAGTCCACCACCACAAGGACTGCAGCAGTTCAAAAATCAGGCTCACCATCACCTTGTCAGGACAACTAGGGATGGGTAACAAATGCAGCATTGTTAGTGTCACCCACATACCAAGAACAAATAAAAACAATGATTCTGCAAACAGGGGGATTGGGCGGTGCAGTGAGTTAGCACACTATAATTTCACCTCTGCGACCTGAGTTTAAATCAAACTTGTACCGAAAGTGAATCGAAAATCTCCTCTCTTGGCTGACTATAAGGGTCCTATTTAAATGACTATGGGCTAGAAATTCGTCTTGGGCGGTGGCGTAAAACGGGCAGTACTGGATCGGCCGCCCATTATACGCAGCACCCAATGTTCAGTTCCATTGACTGCAGTGGAATTGAATATCAGGCGCTGTGTATAATGGGCGGCCGGACCGATACCGCCCGTTTTGTGCCACCACCTCAGACTCATTTCTAGGCCTATGAGTTTTTCATCCCGGATCCTAATGGATATGAGTTCATATTACAAACTGCTCATAAATTGGCATAAACTGGGACTAACTTGGAATTTTCACTCAGAGTGGCCATAAGGAAGACTGTTGTGGGAAATAGAAAATTCACACTAGATAGCAGTGTTTGCTATTCTTAGGTGGTCACAAGATCACAAGACAATTATGGATGAAGAAAGCCATTTGGCCCATTTGTTCATCCACAGAGAACCTAGGGTACCCCCATTTCAGCATCCAATTGTTTCCTAAAAGATTCCTTCATTTTTGGTTTTATTATTCTCCATAGAAGCATGTGTTGATCAAGTCAGTCCTAAAGTTACCCTTTAGTAGCCAGAATCTGTGTCCCCTTCTCCTCTTCTCAATTAATTTAAATTAATATTCTGGATTTTATCTTTTCAATTCCCATAATTATCTTGCTTACTTCCACAAGATCACAGCTCAGAGGCCTCCTTTCCAGGCTGAAAAGTCCAAGTCTCTCCAGTCTGTTCTCATAGCTTAGACCCCAGCACTAGGGAGCAGCTTTGCAGCTCTTTTCTGCACTGCCTCCAGAGCTTGCATGTCTCCCTTGTTTCTCAGAGACCAGCACTGGACACAGTACTCACAGTGTGGTCTGGCCAGAGCACTGTCCAGTTTGAGCAGAAAGAAAGAAAGACTTGCATTTATATAGTGGATTTCATGACCTCAGGATGTCCCAAAGCGCTTTACAGCTAATGAAGTACCTTTGAAGTGTAGTCTCTGTTGTAATGTAAGAAACGTGACTTCGTCTGACTTGTATTTTACTCTTCTGACTATGTTGTTCAATATTCTATTGGCTTTGTTGACTGTTCTGCATCAGTTCAACAAATTTAGTGTTGAATCCACAAGGTCTCTTACAGTTTTGTTCTGAACATCATTTGTGGAGTACGTATGTCACATATTTTTTCTTCCTATGTTCAATGCTTTGCACTTGTCTGCATTAAATTCCATCTGCCATTGTCTAATTCATTCACAAATTTTGTCCAATTCATTCTGTAATTTCTAAGCTGCTGCTTCTGAATCCATTGCTTTCTCCTAGTTTGGTACCATCTGCAAATTTGACCGTGTGCATTCAAAGTCCAAGTCATTGATATAAATTAGAAATAGTAATGTTCCCAACAATGAGCCCTGGGTCTTCTCACTCAGTACCTCCCCCACATTGATATAATTCCTCTAACAAGTATTTGTTACTTTTTACTCTTCAAACAATTTCTTATCCATTCCAAGAGTTACTATGAACATAAGAACATAAGAAATAGGAGCAGGAGTAGGCCATTTGGCCCTTCGAGCCTGCTCCGCCATTCAATAAGATCATGGCTGATCTTCTACCTCATCTGCACTTTCCTGCACTGTTCCCATATCCCTTGATTCCTTAATATTCAAAAATCTATCGCTCTCTGTCTTGAATATACTCAACGACTGAGCCTCCACAGCCCTGTGGGGTAGAGAATTCCAAAGATTCACCGCCCTCAGTGAAGAGATTTCTCCTCATCTCAGTCCTAAATGGCCAACCCCTTATTCTAAGACTGTGACCCCTGGTTCTAGAATCCTCCCTGCATCTACCCTGTCAAGTCTGTTAGATCTGTGGTTCAGTGGATAAATAATTACACGGATGCTGTACATAAACAAACAACAGGTCTTTACTGGAGGAGGGTCATCTCTAGACTGGAGTACAGAGGCATGCGCACAGCCTATATACCGGTGTGGTCACTGCCGGCACTACAGTATACAAGAGCTGCAAAAAGTAGTTCTGACTCAAAGCACATACACTACAATTCCTCCCTTTTTAGATTAATAATACCCCCTTAATATTCAAATAACAATTACATTTTTACGTGTACATTCAATAACAAAAGTCCATTTATAGATTCAGTCTTTGGGGTGGCTTCCTGACCCTTTCGGGATAGCGCCTTTCCGGAGGTTCTTGTTCTTGGTGCAGCGGCGATTCTGACCCCCTTTCATCGGGTAGTTCATCGGGTTCCACTGCTACTGGGTCTGAAGTAGATACTACCGGTATGTCGGGTTCATCCCCAGGTACTTGAGACATGGGGTTGACGCATTCCTGTGATGCTAAGATCTGATCGACGTGGCGTCTCACAATGTTCTCCCCGACATCCACTGTGTACATTAATGGCCCCTGCCTTGTACATATTGTTCCGGGTTGCCACTTCTCTGTTCGATAGTCCCGGGCCAAGACTGGTTGCCCTACATTGAAGCTCCTTGTCGGCTTCTCGTTGATGTGCTGGAATTGTTTGTCCTCAACATTTCTTCGCACATTTGGACTGAGCAAGTGCAGACGAGATCTCAACCTTCGGTTAAAGAACATCATGGTCGGGGTCTGGTTGGTAACTGCATGTGTCGCGTTTCGGTAGGCTAATAAGAAATTGTCCATCTTATGCTGTAGTGGAATTTCCTCATCGCACATGGCCTTTATCACCTTCTTAAAGGTTTGTACGAACCTCTCAGCCAATCCATTGGTGGCTGGATGATACGGGGCGGATGTGTAATGCCTTACCCCATTCCTTTTCATGAATTTTTGGAACTCATCGGACACAAACTGTGGTCCATTATCAGAGCAGATCTGCTCTGGCAACCCGTTTCTGGCAAATATGGTCCGTAGGACTGCAATTGTTTTCTCTGTAGTGGTTGAAGATATCTTTATCACCTCAGGCCACTTTGAATGAGCATGCACTGCTATTAAGAACATTGAGTCCATGAATGGACCAGCGAAATCAATGTGCACCCGTTGCCATGGAGAGGAGGGCCACTCCCATGGGTGTAGAGGGGCATGTGGTGGTGCATTTTGGACCTTCTGGCATCCTAAGCAGCTCTTAGTTAGGTCTTCGATTTGTTGATCGATTCCCGGCCACCACACAAGCCCTAGCTAGGCTTTTCATTTTCATTCCCTCCAGATGACCTTCATGTAGCTCATTTAGCACTCTCTCCCTTAATTTGGGTGGGATCACCACTCTGGATCCACACAACACTGTCCCCTGGCATACTGACAGCTGTTCTCTTCTGGATGAGAATGCTGGCAACAGTGAGTCGCCATGTGTTGGCCATCCCCTCACCGTCAATTCATATACCCGTGACAGCGTCGGATCATTGCGGGTCTCCTTCTCTATATCTGCGTTTGTTACTGGCAATCGTTCAATTATCGACGAATAAAATATCTCGATAGGGTCCACTGCTGGTGCTTCCTCCACAGTAGGCAGTGGGAGGCGCGATAGCCCAGCAGCGTTCCCATGCTGTCTCGTGCCTTTATATTCTATTTCATATTGATTCGCCCCTAGAAACAGGGACAATCTTTGTAACCGCTGTGCAGTCATTACTGGCACGCCCTTCTTAGGATTAAAGATGGAGACAAGTGGTTGGTGGTCAGTCAGCAAGGTGAACTTCTGTCCATGCAGATAGTGGTTGAATTTTTTTACTCCCCATACTAGGCTGAGGGCCTCCCTGTCAATCTAGGCGTAGTTGCGCTCGGCTGAGGTTAGTGACCGAGACGCAAAGGCTACTGGCCTCTCCAAACCATTCGGGAATTTGTGCGACAGCACCGCTCCAATGCCATAGGGTGATGCATCACATACCAAATGAATTGGTAGTGCTGAGTTGAAATGGGCCAACACCTCTTTTGATGTGATCAATTCTTTACACTTCTGGAAAGCTCGTCTACGTTCGTCATCCCACTTCCATGGTACCCCTGTTTGCAGTAGGGTGTTCAGCGGGTGTAATACCGTAGACAAATTTGGTAAGAACTTGTGGTAATAGTTTACCAGCCCGAGGAACGACCTCAGTTGTGACACATTTTCCGGTGCTGGAGCCTTGACTACTGCCTCTATCTTGTCAGGGGACTTATGTAACCACTCTTCATCGATGACGTGGCCGCAATACGAGATCTATTTCTGGAAAAACTCGCACTTGTGGCGATTCGCTCGTAGCCCATATTCCTTTAATCTGGCGAGCACCTTCTCCAAGTTAGCGAGGTGATCACCGTCATTTTCGCCCGTGACCAAGATGTCGTCCAAATAACACTGGGTCCCTGGAATCCCTTGCAGGACCTGATCCATCGCCCTTTGCCAGATAGCCGGAGCTGAGGCTACTCCAAACACCAGCCGGTTGTATTGATAGAGACCTTTATGGGTGTTGATCGTAAGGTAATGTTTCGATGCTTCTTCTACCTCCATTTGCAAGTACGCCTGGGCCCGATCAATTTTTGTGAAGCGTTTCCCACCAGATAGCGAGGCGAAAATATCCTCAATTCGTGGAAGCGGATATTGCACCGTGTGAAGGACTGGGTTCACTGTCACCTTATAATCCCCACAGATGTGGACCTTCTTTGGTTCCCCAGGCGTATTACTCAACGACCTCTTCATTACAGGAATGATGGGTGTAGCCCACTCGCTCCAGTCCACTTTGGACAGTACTCCTGAACGTTCCAACCCTTCCAGCTCTGCTTCAACCGCTGGTCTGATCGCATAAGGCACTGGTCTGGCCTTCAGAAACTTTGGGCTTGCATTATCCTCTATTTTAATTGTTGCTGTTATTCCCTTTAGTGTTCCTAGTCCCTCCTGGAACACTTCTTTTGCGTCAGTTAGCATTTTTGACAGTCGTCCAGGTGTGACGTCGTCATCCTTTTTGGCCTCCACCTTCAGTGCCTCTATGGAATGCCAATCTAAATGTATCTTCCGGATCCATTCACGTCCTAGCAGTTTGGCAATACATATATATCCATTTTAGGTATTTCCTGACCTTTATATGTCACTTTCACCCTTATTTTTCCTTTGGGGTAGACTTTTTGCCCCGTATACGTCTTCAAGACAATCTCTGTATCTTTCAAGGGTATGTGTGAAAATAGCCGCTTGTAGTCTCTTTGATTTATGACTGTTAGAACCTGTTAGAGCTGACCCTGTGTCCAATTCCATTTCCACTTGGACTCCGTCTATCTTGAGTGTAACCCAGATAGTCTGGTGATCCTCCATTTCGGTTACATTATGTAGTTTCAGACAACCCAGCTCCTTGCTTCCGGAGTCTGTGTCACTTTTCTGTTCGTCTGAACCACTGTCCATCACCTGGTGTACCTTTTTGTACTTCTCTTGTGGAGATTTCTTACTGTTGGTTTTCTTCCCAGACCTGCAGACTCTTGCTATGTGTCCTGCTTTCCCACACTGTCTGCACACTTGGTCCTTAAACCAACAATCTTTCTGGTCATGTGTTGTTCTGCCGCAGCGATAGCACTTCCCTGTTCCATAGGTCATTTCGTTGGTGCCATATTCTTGCGGTCTCCGTTGTATCTCTGCAGCGCCCCTTGCGGCTGCTTCGTGTGATACTGCCATACTGAAAGCTTTGTCCAGCGTAAGGTCCTTTTCTGATAGAAGCCGTTTCTGGGTTCCTTCACTTTGTAGCCCACACACAAACTTGTCCCTTAACGTGTCTGCTAATCCCGCTCCAAACTGGCAGTATTTCGATAGCTTGCACAGTTCCGTTAGGTACTCAGCATTGCTTTCGTCTTTGTGTTGGTTCCTATTATGGAACTTAAATCGTTCTGCTATCAGCAGCGGTGTGGGGTTTAAGTGGTCCTGTAGGATTTCTACGATGCTTTCAAAATTCTTGTTTACCGGCTTCTCTGGGGTTATTAGATTTCGCAGTAACCCATAAGTTTTTGCACCCATGGAATTTAACAGAACCAGTGCTTTATTAGCATCTGGCACTTCATTCGCCCTGCAGTACACCTCAATACATTCCACATATGTCACCCAATCTTCGACTTCATTGTCAAACGTAGAGATACTGCCACTCTTCGGCATCCTTGGTTGTGCGTTAACTATCACCAATGGCACCTCCCGCGCTTCCCCTTCTTCTCCGCTGGCACAAAATGGTGTCTCCTGCGCTTTCCTTCCTTCCCGCGCTCGCCCGTCTTCTCCGCTGCGGCTTCGCAAAATGGCGTCTCCCGTGCTCTTCCTTCTTCTCCGCGGCTCAATGGCGCCTCCCGCGCTCTCCCTGCTTCTCCGCGGCTCAATGGCGTCTCCCGCGCTCTCCCTGCTTCTCCGCGGCTCAATGGCGTCTCCCCTTGCTTCACCCTACAGACCCTGATCAGCCCGTGATCCCTGGCTGTGCTCTGCGCGTTCTCCTCTTGATATTTGTTGACGCTGCTCAGTCTAGAACCCGGCTGTTTCTTACCCTCTCTCTCTCCGGTTTGCAGTATTTTTCCTCGACGCCGCTCGGTGATCAACCCCCGGCTGCGCCCTGCTCTCTTCACCCTCTTTCTTACCCCGTTGACGTTGCCCGGCTCTCTCTCTCTGCCGTCGGTCGGCTCCAACCACCGCTGCTCGGGAAGGGTCTGCTTTGGACCTGTCGTCGGTCTCTTACTGTTCGTTGTGGCTGGGGAACCAAGCCCGGCTCTCCACAGCTTCCCCAGCGAAGTTGGATCTCTGCCTGACTGCTGGGCGGTTGCTCGCGGTCGACGCCCGTGTTCCTGGACTCGACTATTTTTTTTTTTATGTTGCAGGTAGATTCGCATCAACACTCGTCGCCACTGTTAGATCCGTGGTTCAGTGGATAAATAATTACACGGATGCTGTACATAAACAAACAACAGATCTTTACTGGAGGAGGGTCATCTCTAGACTGGAGTACAGAGGCATGCGCACAGCCTATATACCGGTGTGGTCACTGCCGGTACTACAGTATACAGGAGCTGCAAAAAGTAGTTCTGACTCAAAGCACATACACTACAAAGTCCTGTAAGAATTTTGTATGTTTCAATGAAATCAGCTCTCATTCTTCTAAACTCTAGAGAATATAGGCCCAGTCTACTCAATCTGTCCTCATAGGACAATCCCCCCCATCCCAGGAACCAGTCTGGTGAACCTTTGTTGCACTCCCTCTTAGGTAAGGAGACCAAAACTGTACACAATACTCCAGGTGTGGTCTCACCAGGGTCCTATATAATTGCAGTAAGACGTCTTTACTCTTCTACTCAAACCCTCTTGTAATAAAGGCCAACATACCATTTGCTTTCCTAATTGCTTGCTGTACCTGCATGTTAACTTTCAGTGATTCTTATACAAGGATACCCAGGTCCCTCTGAATGCCAACATTTCCCAATCTCTCACCATTTAAAAAATACTCTGCTTTTCTATTTTTCCTACCAAAGTGGATAACTTCACATTTCTCCAAATTATATTCCATTTGTCATGTTCTTTCCCACTCACTTAGCCTGTCTATAGCCCCTTGAAACCTCCTTACATCCTCCTCACAACTTACATTCCCACCCAGCTTTGTATCATCAGCAAACTTGGATATATTACATTTGGTCCCCTCATCCAAATCATTGATGTAGATTGTGAATAGCTGAGGCCCTGCGGTACCCCACTAGTTACAGCCTGCCAACCTGAAAATTACCCGTTTATTCCTACTCTCTGTTTTCTGTCTGTTAACCAATCCTCAATCCATGCTGGTATATTACCCCCCATCCCATGAGCCCTAATTTTGTTTAATAACTTCTTGTGTGGCACCTTATCGAATGCCTTCTGAAAATCCAAATACACCGCATCCAATGAATTCCTAGGACTTCGAGCTTAACTAAGTTTTCACAGGAATTTCATCAAATGTCTTTTAGAAGTCAAGGTACACCATGCTATCCACAGGCCACTTGGGCTGTTGTTTCCTGAAAGAAATTGAGCTGATTTGTTAGGCAGGATTTCGCCCCTTCTGTGTGTTGTTAAGATACAATAACAACAACTTGCATTTATATAGCGCCTTTAATGTAGTAAAATGTCCCACGGTGATTCACAAGAGAGTTATCACACAAAATTTGACAACAAAGTACTGGTCATCATATTAATTATTATGAAAAAATGTATCCAAGAGATATTCAAGTTGTGCATCTGTAGGATTAAAATAATGTTGTTATTTACCTGATGATGCAGAATTCTTAAAGTGCATCCAGGAGACCTTTTTGAGCCAGCATGTAGAAAGTCCTACAAGAGAGGGGGCGGTACTGGACCTAATTCTAGGGAATGTGGCTGGGCAAGTGGTGGAAGTGTTAGTAGGTGAGCACTTTGGTGGCAGTGACCATAATTCGGTGAGATTTAAGGTAGTCATGGAAAAGGACAAGGATGGACCGGAAATAAAGGTTCTAAATTGGGGGAAGGCCGATTTTAATATGATAAGGCAGGATCTGGCCAATGTGGACTGGGATCAGCTACTTGAAGGAAAATCCACATCGGAGCAATGGGAGTCTTTCAGAAAGGGAATTGAGAGAGTACAATGCAACATGTTCCCGTAAAGGTCAAGGGTGGGACCAGCAAGCCCAGGGAACCTTGGATGTCAAGGGATATACGAGAATGGATTAGGAAAAAAAGGGGGGCTTTTGGCAGATACAAAGGACTAAAGACAGAGGAAGCCCTAGAGGGGTATAAAAAGTCCAGGGGGATATTTAAAAAAGAAATTAGGAGAGCACGGAGGGGCCATGAAATAAAGGAAAATCCTAAGGTGTTTTATAAGTATATTAAGGGCAAGAGGATAACTAGGGAAAGAGTAGGGCCCATTAGGGACCAAAGTGGCAAACTGTGTGTAGAGCCAGAGGATGTAGGTGGGGTTTTAAATGAATATTTTGCATCTGTGTTCACTATGGAGAAGGACGATGTGGACATAGAAATCGGGCAGGGGGACTGCGATATACTTGAACATATTAGCATCGAGAGGGAGGAGGTACTAACGGTTTTAGCAGGCTTAAAAGTGGATAAATCCCCAGGCCCGGACGAGATGTATCCCAGGCTACTATGTGAGGCAAAGGAGGAGATTGCAGGGGTTCTGACACAAATTTTCAGAACCTCTCTGGCCACAGGGGATGTGCCAGAGGACTGGAGAACAGCTAACGTAGTACCATTATTCAAGAAGGGTAGTAGGGATAAACCAGGGAATTACAGGCCAGTGAGCCTAACATCAGTGGTAGGGAAATTATTGGAAAAAATTCTGAGGGACAGAATTGGTCTCCACTTGGAGAGGCAGGGATTAATTAGGGATAGCCAGCATGGCTTTGTCAAGGGAAGATCATGTCTGACCAATTTGATTGAATCTTTCGAGGGGGTGACTAGGTGTGTGGATGAGGGAAATGCTGTGGATGTGGTTTACATGGACTTCAGTAAAGCTTTTGACAAGGTCCCGCATAGGAGACTGGTCAAGAAGGTAAGAGCCCATGGGATCCAGGGGGCCTTGGCGCGTTGGATCCTAAACTGGCTGAGTGGCAGGAGGCAGAGGGTGATGGTCGAAGGTTGCTTTTGTGACTGGAAGCCTGTGTCCAGTGGGGTACCTCAGGGATCGGTGCTGGGTCCCTTGCTGTTTGTGATCTACATTAATGATTTGGATGAGAATGTAAAGGGTATGATCAGTAAGTTCGCGGATGACACGAAAATTGGTGGGGTGGTAAATTGCGAGGAGGAAAGCCTCAGGCTACAGGACAATATTAACGGGTTGGTCAGATGGGCGGAAAAGTGGCAAATGGAATTTAACCCGGAAAAGTGCGAGGTGATGCATTTTGGACGGACAAATAAGGCAAGGGAATACACAATGAGTGGTAGGACCCTAGGAAGTACAGAGGGTCAGAGGGACCTTGGTGTACATGTACATAATTCCCTGAAGGCAGCGGAACAGGTAGATAAGGTGGTTAAAAAGGCTTATGGGATACTTGCCTTCATTAGCAGAGGCATAGAATATAAGAGCAGGGAGGTTATGATGGAGCTGTACAAAACGCTGGTGAGGCCACAGCTGGAGTACTGTGTGCAGTTCTGGTCGCCTCACTATAGGAAGGATGTGATTGCTTTGGAGAGGGTGCAGAGAAGATTCACCAGGATGTTACCTGGGATGGAGCGCCTCAGCTATGAAGAGAGACTGGACAGGCTGGGGTTGTTTTCCTTGGAGCAAAGAAGGCTGAGGAGGGACCTGATTGAGGTGTACAAAATGATGAGGGGCATAGATAGGGTAGATAAAGAGGAACTTTTCCCCTTAGTAGGGGGGTCAATAACAAGGGGGCACAGATTCAGGGTAAGGGGCAGGAGATTTAGGGGGGATTTGAGGAGGAACTTTTTCACCCAGAGGGTGGTTGGAAGCTGGAACTCACTGCCTGAAAGGGTGGTAGAGGCAGGAACCCTCACAACATTCAAGAAGCATTTGGATGAGCACTTGAAATGCCATTGCATACAAGGCTATGGACCAAATGCTGGAAAATGGGATTAGACTGGACAGGGAGGGATGGGCGGCGCAGACACGATGGGCCGAAGGGCCTCTTTCTGTGCTGTAAAACTCTATGACTCTATGACTCTATGACAATGAATGGTAAGACCCTAGGAAAGACAGAGGATCAGAGGGACCTTGTTGTGCATGTACATAGATCCCTGAAGGCAGCAGAACAGGTGGATAAGGTGGTTAAAAAGGCATATGGGATACTTGCCTTCATTAGCCGAGGCATAGAATATAAGAGCAGGGAGGTTATGATGGAGCTGTACAAAACGCTGGTAAGGCCACAGCTGGAGTATTGTGTGCAGTTCTGGTCACCACACTATAGGAAGAATGTGATTGCTTTGGAGAGGGTGCAGAGGAGATTTACCAGGATGTTACCTGGGCTGGAGCGCTTCAGCTATGAAGAAAGACTGGACAGGCTGGGGTTGTTTTCCTTGGAGCAGAGAAGGCTGACGGGGGACCTGATTGAGGTATACAAAATTATGAGGGGCATAGATAGGGTGGATAAAAAGGAACTTTTCCCCTTAGTAGAGGGGTCAATAACAAGGGGGCATAGATTCAAGGTAAGGGGCAGGAGGTTTAGAGGGGATTTGAGGAAAAACTTTTTCACCCAGAGGGTGGAGTGGGCCTTTGGCGTAGCGGTAGCATCCCCGCCGCTGGGCCAGAAGGCGTAGGGTTTCGAATCCCACTCCAGACAGTCCCGGCAAGTGGAGTCGGAGCTCCGGCTCTAAATTCTGGGTTGACATCCAGTGGGATAATTGCGTCCGTGGGTGTGAGTGGCCCCCCCTCGTATGGGTTGTGGGAGCCCGTAAAACCCTCCCGCCATAGGACTAACCACCCTAATGGCTGGTACGAAGATGGTTACGGTCACGGAAGGAGCGTTAATCGCGGCCAGAAATCCTTCCACCACTTCATACAGTTCCCCAAAGGGAACAGTGTGAAGACACATACGACGACGACGACCCAGAGGGTGGTTGGAATCTGGATCTCACTGCCTGAAAGGGTGGTAGAGGCAGGAACCCTCACAACATTCAAGAAGCATTTGGATGAGCACTTGAAATGCCATAGCATACAAGGCTACGGACCAAACGCTGGAAAATGGGATTAGATTAGACAGGGCTTGATGGCCGGCGCGGACGTGATGGGCCGAAGGGCCTCTTTCTGTGCTGTATAACTCTATGACTCTATGGCCTAGAAATTCGGTGGGGTTAGCGCCCAATTAGAGGCGTTAGAGGGTCTTGCGCCGGAATTATAGCTGGTAACGAAATTGCGTTGGGCCCTACCATCGGCGTTAGCCGGTAGCGCTGCGCCGGCACCGATGACGTCATCGGTGTGCGCAGCGTCCCGGTTGCCGTGGTAACCCGGCCCCAAGCCCAAATTCAGTTGCGGCCGCCTCGCCCGTGGCAGCCGCAACCAACGATTGTTGAAAGGGATGTTACACACCTTTGCGCCGGCGCATAAAGGTGGAGCGGCGGCCGGCCGCTTTCCCGGCGGCCGCCTGCCCGCACCTCCCTCCCCGGACTCCTCCACCACCCCCCCGCGGCACTGATGTGTGTGGCCCGTGAGCCCGGCTCTTCCCCGAGGTGCCGGGCTCATTTGTCGGGCGAATCGACCGGCCAGCGGTCGGCTGCAGGCAGCTCCTCCTTAACAGAAGGAGGAGGCCTGCAGTACCCCAGCCTGCCGCACCGCCTCAGGTGCCGCAGCGGGGGATTAGCGCCTCAAAACTGCACTGAACGCCCATAGTGAGGCGCAAAAACCCTCCATTAGCGCCCGCCGCCGTCTGGGCCCGGGGCAACCGAATTTTCGTCGGGCGCAGCGGCATTAACGCCGGCGCAAAATTTCGGGCGCTAAAGCCCTGGCGGACCCACAACCGAATTTCTAGGCCTATGACTCTATGATATGTGTAAAAGCACTGCCTTCTTGTACCAGTGTAAGACTATTTTTCAGTCTGTGCTCAGCTGAGTCCTGAAGTCAGTTGAATAGTTGTTGATATATTTGATGCCATTTTGGGTGATTATTGTGGCATATTCCAATTATCTGTCTACTATGACTTTAAGAAACAGTTATTAAACTGTTCTGGGAATTTACCATGAATAATTAATATTGGCAACAATATTACTTATCTAGCTATGACACTACATAAACGATACTAAACTAACAACCTGACTTCACATTTTATCATTTTTGTTTCTCAATGAAAAGAAATGAGCAAGTCTATATTAATAAAATACACATACAATATGTAAACTTCACCTTCTCCAAATAAAGCTCTGTGGGTAAATGTCTCTTTAAGGAACCACCAAGACCGTACCCTTTGCTTATCCTTTATACAGCCCTTTTAGAATTGCAGAACACATCACATTTAGGGAATTCTGAAAGTAGCACTGGTGAACAAAATCATGGTTGCCATTTGTTTTATAGATTGCAGTGGGGAATTGTTTACTAAGTTACTGTTATTGTACTGGTTGTGCAATTTATTTATATCAGCAATTGTCATGGAATTAGATATCTATGTATGTATCACAACATATTGCTCGTACTGTTAATGTAATATGAAGTGCCCCAGTTATTTTCTTTACATGCAATGTTTAAATGTTAAAATTATGTTGATTTTGCAACTCACAGCATAACAATTTTCAACTCTATTTTTCCATCATGTTCATGAATACTACTGTTCATGTAAGCACATAAAGCTCTTGCAGTGATTCCTTTCAAAATATTTTTTGTTTTATACTTTTTAATACTTAAATGTCAGCACGTGTTCTAGTGAACTGAAAGTCTTGACATTCATATATGTTTTTTAAAAAGCAATATTTATCACATTGCTATGATGAAAAAGATCTTGGCACAGAATTTAGTGACTTTATCTGTGTAGATGCATTTTTGTCAAATCACTGAAACTGTTCTTTTCTTTGCAACACAGATTCTGTTAACATGGCTTTGAGAAACTGCCAAGTGCCCTTTATCATGGAGAAAGTCAATGGGTCTCCCTGATTTTTTTTCTCTCTGATGCATGCCTGGAAAAATCTGTAACTGGATTGTGATGACATGTCTTTAGCTAATAAGAAAAGAAGCTGGGAAGACCATGTGACCAATTGGCCTGGCATTTCATTTGATTCTGTTGATTCTGGTGCAGTCTGTTGTCATGGACTTGTGGCTGATAGTCTAAAGCCAAGTATGGAAAGTAAGGAAATACCAAAATCAGACAAGAAGGAAAGATTTTCCAGTATTTCTTTACCAGAATGTTGCCATAACTCTGATCTACTTGGCCTTCAAGCAAAGCAACTGTGTGACCAAAGAAGAGAAGTGGATGAAAATGGTAATCATGAAAGTGAGGAGTACATTCTGCCGTTAGAAGCCAGCACAGAGACCCTAGTTCATGTATCTGATGAAAACTCAGATCTCAGTTGTGAGGATGATTATGTTGCAGGAGAAGGGAAGACCTCTGGGAATGAACAAGCTTCGATTGAGATAATATCACCATTAGAAGAGATCAGGCAAGTGACCAAGAATATATCTGAGAATTTTGGAATAGATAATGATCCAGATTATGATTCAGTTCCTGAGGAAGAGACATGGGGCGATGTGAAAACAAGCGAGTCCGAACACCTGGAATCTTCTGAGGTAACAGATCTGAGGGATTTACCAAAGAAAGACCTGGATAAAAATTTGGATGTAATTAATCCAACAGAGGAGCTTCTCCACTCTGCAGTTATTGCACAGCAGCGTAGAAAACATGATGTGCCAAGAGATGAATGCGATGGGGATATGGCGGAATTATCTGTTTGTTCTTGTCTTGTTGCTAATAGTGATGTACAAACAACATCAGAGGTTACCCCTGTGAATTGTATAATTGCATCTCAGACATGCTCAAGGGAGAGTTTGGATCAACCCTTTCTGGAGGAAATCAATCTAGATGTAGGACAAGCTGAGAATGATTCTGATACCAGAAATAATACAACAAATGTTTCAAAGCAAAATCCCCAAATATTAAATTTACAGGAAAATACAAATTATAATCCTGCGGATTGCACCATAAAACTCCGAAAGAGAAAGGTAAGAAAATAATCTTTTAATTTACTCTACTTCAATTGATTTATTGATTAATTATATTAAATCATTTTTTATATTTTTACTTTAACTACCTTTGCTGCCTTTTCTGTAATATAGACAGTCCAGATAGAGTGAAGTAAGATTTGAGGTTAAATAAGCAAGGAATTTGTCCATTTATGATGTTATATGACACTTAAAGACTGCACATTTAAGCATACTGGGGGTAATTTTAACTTTGGGTGATGGTGTAAAAAGGGTGCTACCGAATTGGTTGCCCCGCTCGATTTGCCATATCATTGATTTCAATGGAAAGAAAAATTGAGCGTGGTGTATAATGGACGGCTAATTCAATATTGCTCATTTTACACCATCACCCAAAGTTAAAATTACCCTCATTCTGTGCGGATTCGACATCCTCCATCTCTGTGCAACTATTTTTTATTCTATCAATGAAAATGTTGAGACTCTGGGATTATATCACAGAGCACACAAAAGATGGACCAGTAGTAGACTGCTGGGTTTCCGACTACAGTGATCAAACTTAAGCACCAACTCGGTTTGGTACTTTAGCTCACCTGCACTCAATGTCAAAGTTCCATGCACTCATGGTTGGGTCACTCAACAGTTTTATTCAACAGCAGTGAAATGTTTCATCTCAAGGAGATCACAAATTAAACTATTTGCCAAAACATTTTAGCATCAAGATGATGACTTTTTAAGAACTTACACATACTAAAACAACAACAACACCTTGCATTTATATAGTGCCTTTAACATAGTAAAACGTTCCCAAAGGACTTCATAGGAGCGTTATCAGACAAAATCTGACACCGAGATGCATAAGGAGATAATAGGACAGGTGACCAAAAGTTTTATCAAAGAGATCGTTTTTAAGCAGCATCTTAAAAGAAGGAGAGAGAGCTGGTGAGGTGTAGAGGTTTAGCAAGGGAATTCCAGAGCTTAGGGCCTAGATGGCTGAAAGCACGGCCATCAGTGGTGGGTTGAAGGAAATCTGCGATGCTCAAGAGGCCAGAATTGGGAGAGTGTAGAGTTCGTGGAGAGTTGCTGGGCTGGAGGAGGTCAGAGGCCTCGTGAGAGGGTTTCCAATCGCAGGGGATGGGCTAAGCAGGGACCCTGGATGCAGGAGATAGGTATAAAGGCACTTACCTCCTGGATGCAGCAGTCCTCGCCTTGCTGTAACTGTCAGGTTTTACGAGGTATGTAAAACCCATCCAGCTACAGTTAAAAACAAAATGTAGGTTAAAGAAGAGGCTTCCAGCCTCATTGTAATACTTAAATTGATGTCCCGCCTCCTGGCAGCGGGTTGACTGCCCGTCCCGATTACATCATTGAGACCCGACTGTAATTTTAACTCAGTCCTGTGCGAGGAATCAACCTGGAGTTAAATAGTACAAAAGCAAAATACTGCAGATGCTGGAAATCTGAAATAAAAACAGAAAATGCTGGAAATACTCAGCAGGTCAGGCAGCATCTGTGGAGAGAGAAACAAATGTTTCAGGCCGATGACATTTCATCAGAACTGGAAAAAATTAGAGATGGAACAGATTTTAAGCAAGTGCAGGGGCAGGGAAAGTGGGGAGGGGAGGAATGAACAAAAGGGAAGGTCTGTGGAAGGCAGGAGAGATTAAAAGACAAAAGGGATGATGGTGTAAGGCAAAAGGAGATGGTAATGGGAGTTAAATAGTACTTTATAAAACTTTGAAAAAAGTTACAAGATTTTTGAATCTATCCCTGTGCTGTCACTAATGTAAATGACAGAAAACTGTTGTGTGATAAGACAAGCAGGCTGTAGGAATGAGAACAGTTGGTGCAGTATTAGCTATTTTCCCTCATCTTTCAGCTTGTCAAACTACTGCTAATGTAAGCAGGGTGGTTTTGCAAGCTGGCAGGAAAACAGATGCCAGAATTATCCAATAATTCTGACATCCAAAGAAAAAAACCAAAATACATTCAGTCAATATGTCTCTTCTCCCAAAGTATTTTCTTAATATTGACCATCATAATGGTCACTTTTGACTTTCAATTCTCCTGAATCCATCAAAGTGTAGTTATAGGCATGTAGTACTCAATCAGTATCTAACCTCTCAGGAAGTCGCTAGTGACGATCAATGTAATCAATAGGTAGTCTACATAACATTAGAAATTCCCTTAGTAGCAGATAATACTTATAATTAACAGTAACTCAAAAGAGAATATTAGAGCTATTTCAGATACATTCCAATAGGTTTTTTTTAAAATAAATTGATAAAGGAACAAGGCCCATGAACAGGAAAGCACCAAGATTGAAAAATGCGTTAGAGAAGATGAGGTAAGTCAAGAAGCAGAGATTAGGTGACATCAAACTTAGGTTTTCAAAGTCATCAGGTTATAGATAGAAGGGAAGACATGTGGTGGCAAAGAAGTCTATAGTTTTGAGGTTCTGGGAAAGAATTAATGAATTCTACCATGAGCATGGTTCTAGATATCTTAAACAAAAGTTATGTGAACTCCACAAGGTTAGCAGGAAATCCAAATGAGGGTCTGATTGAAGTCTACGACTGTTCAGGATGCGTTTTATTTGACACCTGTTAACAAGCTGTTTAAATGTAATCTAAAGTTCAGTACAGTATTGGAAGAATATTTTTAGTAACAGCTTCATGAACTTTCCTTGTGCTTGGTGTAGTGTAAACAGATGAAACTAAATGAAAATGCTGCCGTTATGCTGATCAGCTGCTTGTCGGTATCAACAACAACAACTTGCATTTATTTAGCCTCTTTAAAATAGGAAAATGTCCCCACTTTACAGAGGTGTGAGGGAAGCCTCAGAAGGTGCGATTAGGAGGGTGACCCAAAGCTTGGTCAAAGAGGTAGGTTAAAAAGAAGGTCTTAAAGGAGCAGAGGGAGATAGAGAGAAGCATTGGCCCAGAAATTCGGGTCTCCATGGGTGAGTACACACTGGGTACTCATGCGTGGGCCCGATGGAAGTGCCGGTTTTCTGCATGCACTGCACATGCGCGGGAAACCAGCACTTCCATTCCTCTGAAAGCAGGGGTTCAGAGGTCGAATGCGTGCGCGGGGCAGTCTGCGCGTGCGCTTTGAACTTACGTTTTTTTTTACATAAGGCCTGCTTTTTACAAGGTAAGTGGTCAATTAATTAAAATTAAAACATTTTTTCCACAGGTTTATTATTTTTAAATACTTTAAAGCAAGGTAAGTTTATTTTTAGCCCCGTTAGAATATAAAATTATTTTTTTCAAAAATGTAAATTACTGTTTAAAATAGTTATTTAATGTAATTTATAGTTTATTTAAAAAGTGTGTTTTTTTTAAAATTTATTTGAAGGTTTACTGCTATTTTGGGGCCGTAGTATTTATAAGTCTTGACAGGTCTTCCTGTCAATACTTATGAATGGAGCATTCCCTGCTCCGATTGGCTGCCCATGGCCCATGTGATCCCAGGGGACGCAATGAACTAACTGCGCCCCTGGGACACACAAGCACTGCGCGCCGGCAGCTGGGCCAGGCCCCAGATCGGAATTCCACAGGGCCCTACAGCTCAACTGCCGGCGCACAAGGTAAGTGCAGGTCGGGGGCTTACACCCGCGGGAAGCCCCCGACCCGAATTTCTGGGCCAATAGGGCTGAATAATGCCGGCGCTCATGGGGGAGGGGGGCGGGTTTGGAGGCGGGTCCGCTGTTAAAATCAAAAAGCTGGAAAAGTGGTTTAAAACCTGCCATTTTATAGCTGGTCAGCTTCCAATCTCAGAACCTTCAGCCTTCAGTATTTAGAACCCACTTTTGAGCTTTATGCACTTTTGAAGTGTTTGGAGTAATCTCTCTTTACACTGTCACCTCCTTGGAACAACCTCTCTCAACATTGACAGATCGCTTCTGTCATCTCAACCTCGCCTGCCATCTAGTCCCTCAGCATCGGTGCCCTTGAAAAAAATCTCACCTTGGTCCTCAGAATCCCAAAACGATCAGCCCCAACACCAGCAGCACCGGGCACACCAGCAGCACCAACATCCACACCAACCTTCTCCGCAATCAACTGATGCTGCACTGGACACAGGGCATCATCACCCGTGCACATTGCTGCCCAGGACGCCAGCGATGGCCTCACCATATCCAGATTAGCTTCACTTAACACTGTACACCCTGGCTGCCACATGATGCACCAGGTTGGCACCACCCCACACCAGCACCATAGAGCATCTCTACAATGTCCAAGCCATTCCTTTCACACTCATCACCACTGGGGGGTGGCAGGGGGGGGAACATTATGTCTCACCATTCACTGCAACTCACTAAGACACTTTCAAAGGTGCCACAAATCTGTCCAAGAATGCAAAGTGTTGAAAATAAGATTTCAATGTTTGACAGCACATTACCAGAAACTTCACATGAACATTGGCTAAACCACCCAAGTGCCTACCCTTGTGTGTTGTTAGTTGGTATGCTTGCAGTAGGATGAGGGTGAGTGTGAGGGGTGGCTAGTGAGATGGGGAAGTGATAATGTAGATAGAGAGGGATGGGTGGAGGTGCAAGGTAAGTTGGTGTGAGTAAAGGTATGCAGGAATAGGGTAGGGAGGCAGAGTGATGGGGATGTGATGAGTGGCACAGCAGGATAAGGTTGAGTATGGCATGGCAATAACATTTCGTGATCTACTGAGATCATTGAAAGGTTTGTGCCACTACAGCCTGGTCCTCCTGATGACATCCCTGCTTGTGCCCTCCTGTGCAATGTGCAACCAGGCTGCGTTGGTGTCCTGGGGAGGTGTCTTCTGCCCATTGAAAGGGAAGATAGCCTCCCTGCGTGCTGTGACTCCTTCCATAAGCATATGGAGGGAGTCATGGGAGAGCATGGATGCAGCCGTGCACCTTCGTGCAGTGCTCATCAGTGTTTGCAGCACCTCAATGCCGTAGAACACTGACAGCACAACTGTCAAATTCAATTTGGACATGGCCCCTTTAAGGAAACCGGCTGATGACGTGTCATCAAATGACGTCATCGGACCCGCTTCCTATTAATTGGCCGGGAACCTTGCAGGGTGGGCTTAACAAGCCCCATCAATGGAAAATCTTGTTGGAGGCCGGGATTGAGAAAGATACCAGGTCCCCACCACAGACCCGCCGAGGTTGGAAAAATTCAGTCCTATATTTTCATATCTGTTGTTAGTAATAAAGTGACTACTCATTAAATTCCTCTGCTTGACATTATTCGTATGTAGAATTTTGTTAAAGGTAAGCTCCATGAAACTAACCAAAGAGCACATTACAAACCTTACCTGCAATCCTCTGCAATAAAAATTCACCAATACTTGAAATGGAAATTAACCTTTTTTTCCTCTGTCCATGCTGGAAATGGCTATTTTTTAATTGTTTTATTATCATTCTTCGGGACGTAGGCGTCACTGGCAAGACTGGAATCTATTGCTCATCCTTAGTTTCCATTGGGAAGGTGGTGGTGTGTCTTGAACCGCTGTCGTCTGTGTAATGAAGGTACTCCCACAATTCTATTAGGTAGGGAGTTCCCGGATTTTCCCGCACAATCCTCCAATGTAGTGAGAGCGACTTGCAATGTAGTGAGAGTGGCTTCCGAGGTTGCAGAAATCACCTGCAAACTCCTGAAAGCAAAATCTCTGCACAAAATGGTGTCAGCAAGAGCCTTTCCATTAGGCAAGGAAGCATGTGTGAGTATTTATGTGCTTTTTCCAGCTGTTACTTAATGAACTAGCACAATGGCCACTGAGCTCCTGCCTTGCCTTCACAGCCGAGCTTCCTGAAGTCCGTGAATCTGGTGTACAAGCAATAAAAGATGAAACCTCATGTTAAAAATCCTCTTACGGGTCTCTCAATGAGCAGTCAAGTACTTCAATAAGGTTGGCCCGAGCGGATCCGTGGCGCGTTCTGAAACGTGCCCCAGTTAAATGTGGAAGTCGGCGGGATGAAGGCGGGTTCCCGACGCATAGTCAATTTCAGCGCTTTTAACTGCTGACCAGCTCCCAAACCCGTACACTCGGCAATATCTTTCTGTCGCTCTCACACAAAGTCTAAGGCCGTGATTTTGTAATCGGTGTCGGGATGGGGGTAGGACAGCTGGTTTCTGGCTTCCAGTCCTGCCCCCAGCTGCCTCCACTCCACAGATGTGACTTTCCCTTGATTGACCTTGTTAAGCCCATCCAATTAACAGGAAGCGGGTCTGATGACATCATTTGATGATGCGTCATCTGCCGGTTTCCTTAAAGGGACCACACACAATTTTATTTTGACAGTTGATTTCTCAATGTTTGACAGCATTGAGGTGCTGAAAATACTGACAATCACGGCACAAAGGTGAACTCTTGCATTCAGGCTCTCCAATGACTCCCTCCATATGCTGGAATAGATGGCAGCTGCAGGTGAGGTGACAGAAGCAATCTGTCACTGGTGAGAGAGGTTCTCCCAATGAGGTGGCACTGGAATTATTGTTGGATGTAAAAACTTGTAAGCTAAAGAATCTGTAAATGTTTTAAAAATGCAGTAACCAACATTTACTTTGCTCTGAAACTCACCATGTGCAACATTGGATCCTTCACACCACTTCTGCAGCTGTCATCTTTTCACAAACATTACAGCAGACTCACAACACGCCACACTTACCTGGCGTGGTGTCCGGATATCGGGAAAGCCAACCCAGAAGCGGAAAAATCCAAAAACAGGCTGAAAACTACTGGCAACTACCTGTTAATAGGCAGGTAATTGCCTTTAATCTGTTTCCCATCGCTAGGTGTCAGGTCCATTCGCAAATCCGGGACCTGACATTTGGGAAAGCTGTTTGGAGGCGGGTTGACGGCGGGTTCGGAACCCGCTGTCAATCAAATCGAATTTAACCTCTGCCCCACCTCCAAACCCGCCCTCGGAGCGTCGGCAAAATCGCGGCCTAAAGTTGTAAACCAAGTCATGTAAACATGCTGGGAAATAAAATCCCTTAAAAAATTCGAGCCACCATGTCGTTAATATTTAAAAGAAAAATCACTTAAAGGCCAGTATAAAATGTGGGCCTGGAATTTCTGCTAGGTTGTGCTGGTATTTCCAATGCAATTCATCTGAAATAGGCCACACCAGCGCAAAAGATCGAGGAATTTCAAGCGCAAATTATGTCCAGCGCAAAGCGAGTTTACGATATCTTTTGTGCTGGAAGCCTGCCCCGCCTACAAGACTGGCCACGCCCCCCAGATCAGATTAATCATCATTGCTGTTTTTTGTAGGCGCAAGGACACTAATAGCCAGGTTTTAAAAGCTTTAAAATGTTATTTTGAATTTACTAAGTAACTGACTACACTAGTAAATAGTTCTGTATAGTTTTTTAAAGTCATTGTCAGTTATTTAAAATCGGGTTGTCACAGGTAGTGGACGAGACACTCAGATTAAAAATACTTATTTTTTGTGATAAACTCATCTCCAGCTGTGTTAATAAAACTGCACCAGGTTACTGTTCTAAAATATATCAAGGAATATTTTTTGATGCCCAACTTTAAAAAAAAATTACATTCTAAAATACTGCCCGATTGCACTGGCTCACGGCAGATTTTATATTCAGCGATATGCAAATGTATTTGAGTGGAAACCTGAGCAAAAAAACCCCACAATTTTGATCGCAATTTGCGCCCAGATCGCCGATTGCTCCCAAAGCAGAAACGCTTGGCCGTGCTCTATTACTGGTTAGGAAGCAATGATCGTTCAGATAAGATACATTGATAAAATTATTGGAGTTTCCTTTCTGTGGTGTGTTTCTGTTTGCCATATTGCCAATGATGTCAAAATAACTTCTTTGAAGTGATTTGTTTTCCATCGCCAATTGTCAAAATGAAGGATGATACCAATTTTGAATGTTGATAACGGAGCCTATAGTGAAAAAAATAGCTCTCTTTGAATTTCCTGGCCATTTTACAGCCAATGTTTATGCAAATCTACAGCACACGTTTGTGTTATATTAGGCACTAAAGTTCAGAAGTTGCCAGCACTGTCTAGACTGTAAACCAAAATTAATAATAGTAAAGGACATGTGATGTATTCTTTTCTAACATTGTTACTGTTACAGTCCTGCCAAAATGGAATTTGTGGTATTTGATATCTTAATATGTGGCTTTAATAAAGTATGTATTTTACTGCTGCATATCTATCATCAAAAATCCTTCCACTAAATTATTATATTGATCTTTATCTCAATTGTGACTCATTTTGTGCATTGTTTCTCATCATATTTTGATTTCTATAATTAAGCAGTATTAATAAAGATATCTGCATTATCAGTGAATAACACAGGTTAATTAATTCATTCATTTAATTAATTAAATCCTTCTGGTATTCTGCTATTTGATTTGAAATGTATTCACTCATTCGCACCTTTTAGCAAAATATTACTTAAAAATTCAGTGTTAATAATGAATGATATAGGTTGTTATATCAGATTGACATAAACATAGGCCGGAATTTTCCCCTAAAAAAATGGGTGGGTTTTGGAGCATGGGAGCAGTTAAATTGTTAAAAATGGGATTCCCGACCTGATCCCGCCTCCAGCCCGCCCACTTCCTGTTGATGGGGGTGGTACATCAATTTAAATATTGTAATGAGGCTGGAAGCCGCTTTCTTAACCTCCCTTTTGAATTTAACTGCACGTGGGCACAATTCGTGAAACCCGGCAGTTAAAGCAAGGCGGGGTCTGCTGGATCCAGGAGGTAAGTGGCTCTATGCCTACCTCCGGATCCAGGGTCCTAACCTAACCCACCCCCCATGATTGGAGACCCCCCCATTAGGCCTCCGATTGCCGTCCCAGGCCTATGATCCCCACCATGATGTCTCCTCCCCCTGGCCCACCACACCCCACCAATGATGCGGAGGCCGGCCACAATCCTCCAGTGGCCAGCTGCGATCCTCTCTCGACCCCTGCTGATGCTCTGGCTGACCCACTCCTGCCAGTCCCCAATCCCCGGCCGACCTAGCCCCCCGCCAATCCCTGGCCAACCACCCCCCCCCCCCACCGCACCACCCCTCCCCACCCACCCACTACCGAAGCTCCGGCCGACCTCCTCCTGCCAATTCCTGACCTTCCCATCCCCGATCCTCCCCGGCCGATGCCCCCCGCGATCCCCGACCGAGCCACAGCTGATCTCCAACCATTTTCCCTTCACCCCCCGACCCGTGCGATCTCTCCCCCGGACCGACCCCTCGCTCCCTCTCCGCATCTGCAGGCCTACCCACCCGCAACCAGCCTGCCTCTCAATCTGGCTGGCTGGCTTCGGATGGGAATCCGAGGCCCCACATGCAAATCAGGCCCTGCTATTAAAGTCGGCATGGCCTGTGGGAAACCCGTTCTCCCAGGTTTCCCACCCACCTCGGAGGCCCCCGCCCCCAACCCGCCTACCTGGAGAAAATTCCTGCCAAAATATCAGGGGGCAGAAGTTAAAAATCCTGTTCAAAAAAAGTTGGGGAAGAATTCTTTTTAACACAAAAGCTAACAGGCTTTGGCTGTAAGTTACCAGAGAAGGACATTGAAGTGAACATCATTAATGGGTTCAAGGGCAAACAAGTTCTGTTTGTGGATGGAGCAGGGATTTATTGATATGGCAAGAAGGCAGATCGGTAAAGTTGAGATCAGTCAAAAAGGGGATAAGCTTGTTAGGGCAAATGGATTTTTTCCTCACAACAATTACTCTTTTATTATACCCTTATATTTGGAGGTTCATTAGGGTATCTTAGTGGGTCAGGGAGCAACTTCACACATCTGCTTAGATGTTTTACTTGTGATTGTTCACTGCTATCTCTCAAATAAATTGAGTCAAGTGAGTCAAGTCTATTATAAGAAAATTGGCTAAGGATTGTGCAAGCAACATGTTGCATGGGCTGAATGGTCTTATCTTGCTCTGTACTTTCTTGTGTTCTTATAATAGCATGGTGCATGTTTAGATTTAGTGTGAATTCATGTTATTGATTTCAAATAGTGATACCATTATAAAACGCATAAACATTTCAGACTTCGAACTTTCTAAATTGATTTCAACAGCAAATCTTTGTAGGCAGGACTATCATTTACAATTTAACACATACTGTATTTATTAATTATGCAAAGGAAGTATAGTGTTGCTGATTATCTGGAAAGTTACAAATTCGTTGAATGTAGTGCTTGAGTTGTGAGTAGGAAATAATTTCTTGTTAATACAACGTTGCTCTTAAATGAGGTTATGTATTCTATTCTTACTGATAAGTTACAAAAATAGAGCTTAATCTTTTTATCAGAACAGTAATATTGCAATTATTAAAATGGTTCCTTTTTCAAATTCCCAGTGGCTTCATACAGTCTTAATCTGAACATTCTATTCAATTTTCTCCTTATGTTTGACACATTAGAAATCTAAGTTGCTTAATTTCTTATGTTTCATTGTTTTAAAAATATGTTTTATTAAAAATATTAAGGACAAATATGGCCTATTTGAGTTTCTCAACATGGAGCATTGAACATAAAGCAACATTAATTATCAACTGTATTTTTCAAACTTTTGATGGAGGTTTACATTGGGGACCTAAGAGTTGTCTGCCATGAAGGCATTTTCAATGGTGTTACTTGCTGTATTTGTGACAAGCTGCATACATAGAATCATAGAATCTTACAACACAGAAGGCGCCATTCGGCCTGATGTGCCTGTGCCGGCTCTTTGAAAGAACTGTCCATACCCCAGCTTTCTCCGAATAACCCTGCAAATTTGTTCTCTTCATAAAATATACATAAGATTACACAGGATTACATAGGACATACAGCACAGAAACAGGCCATTCGGCCCAACCAGTCCATGCCAGCGGTTATGCTCCATTCGAGCCTCCTCCAGTCTTTCCTTATCTAACTCTATCCGCATAACCCTCTATTCCCTTCTCCCTCATATTTTTATCTAACTGCCCCTTAAATGCAGCTATACTATTCGCTTCAACCACTCCCTGTGGTAGCTAGTTCCACATTCTCACCACTCTTTGGGTAAAGAAGTTTCTTCTGAATTCCCTATTTGATTTCTTGGTGACTATCTTATATTGATGGCCTCCAGTTATACTCTTCCCCACAAGTGGAAACGTTCTCTCTGTATCTACTCTATCAAACCTTTCATAATTTTAAAGACCTCTATTATGTCACCCCTCAGCTTTCTCTTTTCAAGAGAAAAGAGACCCAGCCTGTTCATCCTTTCCTGATAGGTATACCCTTGCATTTTTGGTATCATCCTTGTAAATCTTCTCTGCACCCTCTCCAGTGCCTCTATATCCTTTTTATAATATGGTGATCAGAATTGTGCGCAGTACTCCAAGTGTGGTCTAACCAAGGTTCGATACAAGTTTAGCATAACTTCAGTACTTTTCAATTCAATCCCTCTAGAAATAAACCCGTGTGCATGGTTTGCATTTTTTAATCGCCTTGTTAACCTGTGTCGCTACTTTCAGTGATTTGTGCATTTGTACTCAGAGATCCCTTTGCTCTTCTATCCCATTTAGATTTGTATTTTCCAAGTAATATGTGGCTTCCGTAATTTTCTTACCAAAATGTAATTCCTCACATTTATCTGTGTTGAAATTCATTTGCCAATTATATGCCCATTCTGCAAGTTTATTAATGTCTTCTTGTAATTTGTTGCAATCCTCCTCAGTATTGACATCCCTGCCGCCCCCCCCCCCAATTTGGAAATTGTTTTTGATTCCAAAGTCTAAATTGTTAGTATAAATTGTGAACAACAGTGGTCTTAGCACTGATCCTTGTGGAGCACCACTTCCCACCTTCTGCCACTCTGAATAGCTATCCTTTACTCCTACTCTCTGCTTTCCGTCTTGAAGCCAGCTAGCTATCCATTCTGCTACTTGTCCCCTGGCTCCACATTCTCTGACCTTATTCATTATGTGGTACCTTATCGAAGGCCTTTAGAAATTCTAGATAAATTACATCTACTACATTACCCTTGTCTACTCTCTCTGTTACCTCTTCAAAAAATTCAATGAGGTTGGTCAAGCAAGATTTTCCCTTTTGAAATCCATGCTGACTATTCATTGTTATATTTTTGGTTTCCAGATGTACAAACTCTTGCTGGTGTCATTCTACTTGTTATTTTTAAACTTGCTTCTTTACATTTCTTTCTTTCTGAGTTTAATGTTTCCCTAGCATTTAGGGAAATCATTTAACAAATGAAAATAACTGTGCACTTGAACCAAAGTAAAATTACAGCAAAGGGCCTGTGGCACTGTCACGTCCCAGGATAGCACACATTGGAGAGTGTCGTGACATTATTACATCAGTAATCACAGCTGGTGCTACAAATATATTTTTATCTTAGATTTTCAAATAGTGGCAAAAAAGGAAAGATTGCAAAAATTAGACTGCAACCAAACATAATGGCCAACACAGCAGTCTTGCAGTAATGTTCAGAAGAAGATGTTTTGAAACTTGAACCTTTTATTTATACTCCTCATTATACTATATTATGTAACTCAGGGAATCCCAGTGCAGAAGCAGGAACAAATATACATCATGACAAGACACACACTGAGCTGCAGCTGACTATGTGGCATTATAATTTAACCAATCAGATCCTGCCACACAACGCACATTATTCTGCATCATGGTGTGATCATCCTAGAAACAGAGTTCCAGTGCAGCAAAGTTCTTCTTCTAACAGAAACCTCAGGAGTTCCCTGGTGACTTAGTGGTAAGCAATGGCATGTTGTAGTATTGAGTTGTACAAGGTGCTATTGCCTGTGGAACCATGCATTAGCATTAGTCAGTGCCTTCAGGAGAGGTGAGGGTAAAAAAGAAATAATTAAAGAGAACTCACTGTATATTTTATGTCAAAATGAGTTTACTATTGTTTTGCTACACGTGAGCTGAATAATGCTATGCAAATGCAGAGATTTAGGGAACTGACCACATGGTGCATTAGCATACCATCTTTTCACCTCTGAACCCAAATCCATATTAATGGAATAAGACACCTCTGACTGTCAAATGGTATGGTTCTATGTGAAATTAGTTTGGTGATTCTTATTAGGTCCTAGTCTAGAAAACTGCCCATAACTCTCACAAATGGCTGTAACTGAGAAATCCCAATCAGAGATGCCACAACAATGTCCTCTGACATGTCTTGAACACATCTATATTTCTGGGTTCAAGTAATTTACATTGGCCAAATTTGCCCTCGGTTCAGGTCCATCGCTGGCACAGCTAAACACCTGGAAGCAGGAGAGAAACATCAGCCATTGCTGCATGCCTGAGAGATGTGCAGCAGTAGTATTGACTGCCAGCTGCAGGTCTTTCAGGCTACTGTCCAAAAACACCAACCAGAAGGCTTGCAGCCCCAATTTTCTTCTTCCTACACCTGAGAAAGAAGATACTTGTCTTCTGAATGGCTCCAATGGAGATCCCCGAGCAACATAAAATGAATGGTGACCTGCTATAATGGGCCTCCACCACTAACCCTGGGAACTGAGCATTCCCACCACAGCAGAGGTAAAGTTGGTACTTACATTGTAATAAAACTTATTTTCTTATAGTATTTTTTTCCCTTAGATGTGAAAAGGTCTTTAAAGGAGCCACAGCACCTGTCAGCATGAGGGGGAGGAGTGGGGAGGCTTACATAATTGAACATTTAACGTTCTCTCCCACTGTAGTTTATATTTGGACCTGGTGTCTTCAACATTTGGAAACCCACCAGAACAGTTTCAGCTAAGCCATCCTTTTTTCCTCTCACAATGTTTATAGTGGTGAACAGGAGCTTAATCATTTGTTCATTCAGCTCCCTATAAATAAGTTCATTTAAACTGTTATATTATTTCAAATAAAGAACAGCACGTTATTTTTTCTGCCAATTTTCTTTTTTTACCCCCTTATACCTTTTTCCCTTTCCGCTTCATTTAAAGTCACAGGGGGCAAAATTCCCCTCGTTTGTACCTCTGGTGGGAGGCACTAATGGGGCGCAAATAGCTTTCCGCCCCCCCCGAGGCAATAACCGCGCCTCCCACAAAATTCTGCGGGAGGCTAGCAGCGACGCTACCAGGTATTGCCCCGATCTTCTGCGCCCAGAGACCATGACGTCATCTCCGGGCGCAGCACCCCAGAAGAAAAATTTGCACTTGCGCTCCGCAGCAGCGCCGGGCGATGTTACCGACTGCTGCAGGGATCGTGAACAGTAAGGCCGGCCGCTCGCGGGGTGCAACTTAAAGGCGTGGTGGGCAGCTGGCCAAAAGAAAAGCTGATTTTTTTAAAATTTATTTTCGGCCACTGGTCGCAGCATCTGTGCCGCGAACACTCAGCCCGGCACTCTGCTTGAGTGCCAAGCTGATGGCGTGGCACTCCCGCTCCCTGGTGGCCCAGAAATCTACAATGAAACCTGCAGAGCTCGCAGTGTGGGGCCCTTCCCTTTAATGCAGGGGAGTGCTTGATTTAGTGTGCTACTTCCCTCTTGGAGCAAAAAGAGGGAATTTAACAAATGTTTGAAAAGGTTAGTGCCTGGCTCTAACTTTCCAAACATTCTTCACTTAGCACCCCAAACGGCTCTCTAGGGGAATTTCTCCCCCTTGGTTTCTGCTAGGGTAAAGCTTCACGTAGGCTGGTTGCCCTCCATACATAGTGCAAGGGGCCGTTCTAAATGTATGAGCCTAGATGACAAACAGGATCACAGTCAAGCCCATTCCAAAGGTCACTATAGCTAATTGTAGCCAGCCTACTGCCCCGTCCCACCCAGCCCACTGCCCCGTCCCACCCAGCCCACTGCCCATAAGAATATAAGAACATAAGAAGTAGGAGCAGGAGTAGGCCATACGGCCCCTCGGGCCTGCTCCGCCATTCAATAGGATCACGGCTGATCCGAACTTAGACTCATGTCCACTTCCCTGCCCTCTCCCCGTAACCCCTTATTCCCTTACCAGCTAGGAAACTGTCTATCTCCGTTTTAAATTTATTTAATTTCGCAGCTTCCACAACTCTGAGGTAGCAAATTCCATAGATTTACTACCCTCTGAGTGAAGAAGTTTCTCCTCATCTCAGTTTTGAAAGGGCAGCCCCTTATTCTAAGATTATGCCCCCTAGTTCTAGTCTCACCCATCAGTGGAAACATCCTCACCGCATCCACCCGATCAAGCCCCCTCACAATCTTATATGTTTCGATAAGATCGCCTCTCATTCTTCTGAATTCCAATGAGTAGAGGCCCAACCTACTCAACCTTTCCTCATAAGTCAACCCCCTCATCTTCGGAATCAACCGAGTGAACCTTCTCTGAACTGCCTCGAGAGCAAGTATATCTTTTCTTAAATATGGAAACCAAAACTGTACGCAGTATTCCAGGTGTGGCCTCACCAGTACCCTGTATAACTGCAGCAAACTTCCCTGCTTTTATACTCCATCCCCCTTGCAATAAAAGCCAAGATTCCATTGGCCTTCCTGATCACCTGCTGTACCTGCATACTAACCTTCTGTGTTTCATGCACCAGGACCCCTAGATCCCTTTGTACTGTAACACTTTGCAGTTTCTCTCCATTTAGATAATAACTTGCTCTTTGATTTTTTCTGCCAAAGTGCATAACCTCACACTTTCCAACATTATATTCCATCTGCCAAATTTTTGCCCACGCACCCAGCCTGTCTATGTCCTTTTGCAGGTTTTTTATGTCCTCCTCACTCACTGCTTTCCCTCCCATCTTTGTACCGTCGGCAAACTTGGATACGTTGCACTCGGTCCCTTCCTCCAAATCGTTAATATAGATTGTAAAGAGTTGGGGTCCCAGCACTGACCCCTGCAGAACACCACTAGTTACTGATTGCCAACCTGAGAATGAACCATTTATCCCAACTTTCTGTTTTCTGTTAGATAGCCAATCTTCCACCCATGCCAGTATATTGCCCCCAATCCCGTGATTTTGTATCTTGTGCAGTAATCTTTTGTGTGGCACCTTGTCAAATGCCTTTTGGAAGTCCAAATACACCACATCCACTGGTTCCCCTTTATGCACCCTGTTTGTTACGTCCTCAAAGAATTCGAGCAGTAAAACCATGCTGACTCTGTCCGATTAAATTATGCTTATCCAAATGTCCTGTTACTGCTTCCTTAATAATGGGCTCCAACATTTTACCAACCACAGATGTTAGGCTAACTGGTCTATAGTTTCCAGCCTTTTGTCTGCCTCCCTTTTTAAATAAGGGCATTACATTAGCAGTTTTCCAATCTGCTGGGACCTTTCCTGAATCCAGGGAGTTTTGGAAAATTACCACCAATGCATCCACAATCCCTACCGCTACTTCTCTCAAGACCCTAGGATGTAAGCCATCAGGTCCAGGGGATTTATCCGCCTTTAGTCCCATTATCTTACCGAGTACCACCTCCTTAGTAATTTTAATCGTGTTTAGCTCCTGTTTGTCCAGTGTTGGGATATTTTTAGTGTCCTCTACTGTAAAGACTGATACAAAATATTTGTTCAGTGTTTCTGCCATCTCCATGTTCCCCACCACTAATTTCCCGGTGTCGTCCTCTAAGGGACCAACATTCACTTTAGCCACCCTTTTTCTTTTTATATAACTGTAGAAACTCTTGCTATCTGTTTTTATATTTTTTGCTAGTTTACTTTCATAATCTATCTTCCCTTTCTTAATTAATCTTTTAGTTATTCTTTGCTGGCTTTTAAATGCTTCCCAATCTTCTATCCTCCCACTAGATTTGCCTACTTTATATGCCTTTGTTTTCAGTCGGATACTATCCTTTATTACTTTACTTAGCCACAGATGGCTGTCTTTTCTTTTATGCCCCCTTTTCCTCACTGGAATACATTTTTCTTGAAAGTTGTGAAATATCTCCTTGAATGTACACCACTGCTCATGTACCGTCTTACACTTTCATCTATTTTCCCAGTCCACTTTAGTCAACTCTGCTCTCATACCTTCATAGTCTCCTTTATTTAAGCTCAGTACACTGGTTTGAGATCCAACTCTCTCATCCTCCAACTGAATTTGGAATTCAACCATGTTATGGTCACTCATTCCAAGGGGATCCTTTACTCGGACATTTTTTATTAATCCTGTCTCATTACACAGGACCAGATCTAAGATTGCCTGCCCCCTGGTTGGTTCAGTTACATACTGCTCAAGTAACCCATCCCTAATGCACTCTATGAACTCTTAATCAAGGCTGCCCTGCCCAATTTGATTTGTCCAGTCAATATGAAAGTTAAAATCCCCCATGATTATAGCTGTTCCCTTATTACAAGCCCCAACTATTTCCTGATTTATACTCCAACCAACAGAGTTGCAACTGTTAGGAGGCCTATAGACTATGCCCACTAGTGACTTTTTCCCCTTATTATTCCTTATCTCCACCCAAACTGTTTCACTATCCTGATCCTTTGACCCAATATCATTTCTCACTATTGCAGTGATTCCATCCTTTATTAACATAGCCACCCCACCTCCCTTTCCTTCCGGTCTGTCCTTCCTAATTGTCAAATACCCCTGGATGTTTAGTTCCCAGTCATGGTCACCTTGCAGCTATGTTTCTGTAATGGCCACCAGATCATACTCATGTGTAGTTATTTGTACCGTCAACCCGTCCCACCCAGCCCACTGCCCTGTCCCACCCAGCCTACTGCCCCGTCCCACCCAGCCTACTGCCCCGTCCCACCCAACCTGCCCAGTTAATGTTAACGAACTCAACACAGACCATGAATCAATCCTAGGGAATTCTGTTCTGTATCAGTCCGTTACATGCAACTTAGTTATTAGGAAGGCAAACCTCCAGTACGTTCTTGACAATGTCAGGAGGCCATTCGACAATGGAGAATATTACAACTAAGCTGAATCTGTCCACAGCCAACACCCACACTTCCCAGCAGGCATCATTGGTCAGCATTCAGGAACAGCAATTCTGGTTGATTTTTCTGTCATGTCCCAACACTGCTCTGGCTAAGATTAGCTAACTCATCAGAGATGGAACTTGAACCTGGGGACTTATCCATCTTTACTAGGCCATTACATTAATATTCCTCCTCAATGTACATACCAGAATAAACATAGAAAAATAATTGTGCACAAATAGTTCAACATGTAACAAGAATGTTTTTGGCAGTTTTGGAACAATAAAAGTAGCCTACATAACTAGCTAGATACACCTTTAGAAAATATGGCTGAGGGACATTCAGAGACTGATACTGCTGACAGCTAGGAAATTAGAGAGATTACAAATTACATAGAATATACAGCACAGAAGCAGGCCATTCAGCCCAACTAGTCTGTGCTGGTGTTTATACACCACAAGAGTCTCCTCCCATTCCATCTACCTCATCTCACCCTTTCACCTGAGGTAGGGGACAAGACTAATGGCCCGAGAAAGTTCAGAATCATTATGGATCTGAACCGAAAGCAGAGGCAAGATTCCAGGCAAGTTGAATTTGTTACCGGGGAGGCCATTAGTGTGCACAGTATAAATGGGTTCGAGATGTAATTCAGGAGAGAGAAGGAATTGAAAGAGGTAATGAGAAGGTTGGTAGGTGGAGTTGAGATCAATCAACAAGGACCAGGTTTACTGTGCCTTTCCTGTTCCTACAAATTCTTGTCTTCTTAAGTTAGGTGATACGAATGAACTGTTGAAAAGGTCAGAATTAAAAAGTGAAAAAAAATGGAGGAAACTGCAATAAAGGCAACTAGAGAAAAAAGAAAACTAGAGAGATTAATAAGGCAACAGTTGAAATGATTCAAGATAACTATTAACAGGGGGCCGAACATGGGAAGAATGCCTGGGCTTTAGTAATTAGCAGCAATGAAAAACTAACAGCCCATCACAACACACCTGCAATCATAATCCTTTAACACTTCTCATGCAGCTAACAAGTGCCAAAAAGCCCATTAATCCAGTTGTGGAATATACAATCTTTGTTGAAAACTGTTGAACGATAAGTGAGAAAATCCTGATTTAAGACAAGGCCACTACATGTACCAGGAACTTCTGTTATGAAACAATATGATCAATATGTGGGGGAGGGAAGCAGGCACCACATATTCAAAAGAGCCTATACAGTTGTGGAATGCTACATAAGTTCAGCATTAATGGCACTTAATAAAGTCTTTAGAGCAAAAATCAAAACTATTCCTTACTTTTCGTTAACTTTTTCAATGTCTTTTTTTTGGAGGGTTAGAAAATTCAAATCAGCACTAAACATAGACAAATTAGCCACTGATGCTTTCTTCTGAGATAACACCACTCTTTGGCCTAGAAATTTGGTTGTGGGTCCGCCAGGGCTTTAGCGCCCGAAATTTTGCGCCGGCGTTGATGCCGCTGCACCCGACGAAAATTCAGTTGCCCCGGGCCCAGACGGCGGCGGGCGCTAATGGAGGGTTTTTGCGCCTCACTATGGGCGTTCAGTGCAGTTTTGAGGCGCAAATCCCCCACTGCGGCACCCGAGGCGGTGCGGCAGGCTGGGGTACTGCAGGCCTCCTCCTTCTGTTAAGGAGGAGCTGCTTGCAGCCGACCGCTGGCCGGTCGATTCGCCCGACAAATGAGCCCGGCACCTCGGGGAAGAGCCGGGCTCGCGGGCCACACACATCAGTGCCGCGGGGGGGTGGTGGAGGAGTCCGGGGAGGGAGGTGCGGGCAGGCAGCCGCCGGGAAAGCGGCCGGCCGCCGCTCCACCTTTATGCGCCGGCGCAAAGGTGTGTAACATCCCTTTCAACAATCGTTGGTTGCGGCTGCCACGGGCGAGGCGGCCGCAACTGAATTTGGGCTTGAGGCCGGGTTACCACGGCAACCGGGACGCTGCGCACACCGATGACGTCATCGGTGCCGGCGCAGCGCTACCGGCTAACGCCGATGGTAGGGCCCAACGCAATTTCGTTACCAGCTATAATTCCGGCGCAAGACCCTCTAACGCCTCTAATTGGGCGCTAACCCCACCGAATTTCTAGGCCTTTACTTTTGCCTACATTTTCTTTATAATTAACAAAGAGCTGAATGGCAGCCCACATATTGAGTACATACAACAGGAAAAGCAAAGTCAGGGAAAATTAATACTTATTCTAGTGCACTTTCAGTACCATAGACAAATCAAGATCTGTCAAACTCTGGTATCCAAATTATATTATAAAGCCCCTAGCGCTGTTTCGATCTTGTTAGTACTGGCAGAAGTGAGACCCCCAGAAAGAGATGAATTACGGGTGGTGTTGTATTGTGCCAACTGCAGTACAACTGAAAACAAGCATCTTGCACTAATTTAGCCCATGTATCATTGTAATTGTGGTATAACATTACAGTTCAACAGCTATTGAACAACCATCTACTGTGACTTGATCTATGTTGATGGAAAATGACAAAAAAATCACATATATTCAAATGAAAGCCTGAAAAATGTACTACGATACATTATTTTCTTATCAAATTGTGTTACAGACCTGTTGGCATCATAGATTAGCATGCAAGCCTTGCAATTTTGGTATATATATTTTACTCCAGGCCTGGCTATTGGGATGATAGCTTCCACTCTGTGCCAGCTTTATAGGTACCATGTAAAATAAATTTATGCAATCTCAACCTATCGTATATTAGACATTCCTGCACTGCACAAAGCTACCCATATTTTAGCACAAATTGGCAATCTCCGTCAGAAACATCATAAAAAATACTTGGGGGCGGGTCATTGAAAAATTCCCATTACTGCTTTAGGAGGCTGAGACATGTTGTTGGGGCACAGTAGAGGGAGCTTTATTCTGCATCTGGCTTACGCTATACCTGGCTTCAGGGCACTAGTTGCTAAAACTGAGTGCCAAAAGTGGGAAGGTGGACACGTGATTCATGACATTTCCTTGTTAAACAAAAATAAAAGAATTATGATAACTTCCACTCCACACAGATTTTACTGCAATCAAATATGAAACAGTCAGCAACTATACAGCCTTTCCTTGCAGATTCCAGATTGCTGTTTAGCCATTTCTGGCAAGAAAAAAGAGAAGTGCTTGTGTATGTGTGTGCATGTGTTTGAGATGAAGCACAATGTTGGTTTAAGAATTTGGCAGGTGTTGCTGGGCAATAGTGCTTGGGGCCTGTATCTCAAGCATTATGTCTGCATGCACAGATTGGCCAGCACAGAGTGCAATAGTTACTGAGTACAGCATAAGAATATAGGAGTAGGCTATTCACCCATCAAGCCTGCTCCACCATTTTGTTAGCCATGGCAGTTCTACCTTTTTAATTCAAATTCTCTGCCTTTTCCCTTAATACATGTACATTTACTTCCCAAGTAATTATCTATCTCCCTCTGCTATTGGATTCTTAACAAAGAAAATTCACATACATATATATTATATGTTCTTAAAGGGGAAGGGAAGGTGATTGAGAGGGGGTTGATCGGGAAGGAAGGCAACCAGGAAGAATGGCAATCAGAAGGAGGGTGATTGGGATTACTGTTCTGTAGTCCTGGTAGCGAGAGAGTTGGCGCTTTTGAGTGACATTTCTGGGTGGTTTGGTGGCACCACACTGAGAAGTCTGTGCCTCTTGTCTTCTATTTCCTCGCAGAGGGCTTGGGGGGGGTGCTAAATGAGTGAAGTCCTGTGTTCTTCTTCTCTGGCTTGGTGACATGCCCTGATACTGCCTGAGTCCAGGTGATGTCTGTATAGTCAAATGAAGTAATTTGAGAGTGAGGTGAAGGGGCCAAGCACAGTTACTCTTTTGCCTGTTTGTCCAATACATATTGCTGAAGAGTGCAGTCTGAACAATGTTCTAAAGGCTGCACAGAAGTTTACAGCTGCTTACACGAGTTTTACGCCAATGACTACTGAAATGGGAATGCAAATGAACAGACCCAAGAAATTCATGTGTAAATTCCTGAGCAGGCCACCAGTGGGTACAAAGTTTTTGAGGATGCTCTAGGCCAATTAGGTACAGCGATGGGGAACTGTGGGGTCTTTTCTAGATGGCTGAATTAAGATGGGTTGAGTGGCCTGTCTCATCTGTAATTATCTCATGATTCTATGAAGAGCCAACAAATATGATCTATATTGCAATGATGGATAGACTTTCAAAAAATGACAGAACCCCACCCTTTGAACTCAGTAGCATTCATTTAAATAAGTATTATGATTTCAGTCCTTAGGTTTTTGAGACATTAGAAATGGAACGATTTCTAAATTAAATTTAAAGTGGTCTAGCCTATCAATCATGATGTCATTGTGATCCACATCAGAAACCAAGTCAACATTATTTTATAATTGACTACAGGTTAAAGAAGAAAAGAGATTTTCATTTCAATTTTTTTTAAATAACAAATTTGTGGGGAAATGCTTTTTTACACAGAATTACAGAGACTATATAGCACAGAAGCAGGCTATTCATCCCAGTTAGTCTGTGCTGGTGTTTATACACCACACGAGCCTCGTCCCATTCCATCTACCTCACCTCAGCCTTTCAGCATATCTTTCTATTCCCTTTTCTTTCATATAGGTGGAAACGATCAAGTGCTGAGTGCATATATTTCTCTAATCCTTTACAGTGATTGCTCTAACAATGCAGGCTTAATACTCCATACATACCCTTAGTGCACAGGTACCAGCTTCAGATCTGTTTCTATCCCCTTTAGATAGTGCAGTAATTTACACACCAATAACAAAACAGCAAGAATGGAACAAGAAAAACCTCAGAGGAAAAGACAGGTACAGGAAGGGAAGAGTATGACTGTTAGTTAGCGGGGTAAGGGGAACCTAGGGGAGATAGAGAAGGAGGTCTTCCAGATAGTGTTCCTGTCGAACAGGTACAATGTACTTGCTATGTGTGAGGATAAGGTTGCAGGCTGTGGGGTGGACAGCCAGAATGCTAAACATGGCACCATGGAGCAGGAAGCATCTGGGGGGGGGGGGGAGGGGTGCAGTGGGGGCGCAAAATAGAAAGGTTATAGTCATAGGGGATTTGATAATTAGGGGAATAGATATCATCTTCTGCAGACCCGACCAAGAGCCGGCTACCGACCATAGAGCACATATACCAGAAACGCTGTTTACGGAGGTCATGGACCATCATCAAAGACCCTACCCACCCCAGCCACAGTCTGTTCACCCTCCTGCCATCTGGGAGATGCTACAGATGCATTCACACCCGTACGACCAGATTTAGGAACAGCTTCTTTCCCAGGGCTGTCATCCTACTGAACTCCACAAATAAACTCTAAAGCCTGCACATCTGCCAATGCACTTTATTATGGTTATGTTTATGTTAATGTATTACAAGCCAAATGTATGTTGAATGTTTAAATGTCTTAATCTAAATGTACACTCTCGGGAGCCGCAAGCCTTCATTTCGTTGTACTGCACTCGTGCACTAACAATGACAATAAAGTTGATTATTATTATTATTATTAAAAGGATGTATTGTGTACCTGGTGCAAAGGTAAAGGGTATCTCAGAGCAACTGGAGAGGAACTTGGAAAAGGAGGGGGAAGATTCAGTTGTCATGATCCATATTGAGACCAATGACATAGGGAAGAAAAGGGATGAGGTCCTGCTAAGAGAACAACAGAAGTTAGGAACTAAATTAAAAAACAGGAACTCAGGGGTGGTAATTTTGGGATTACTACCAGAGCCACATGCTAATTGGCATAGAGATAGGCAGATCAGGAAGGTGAATGCGTGGCTAAAAGACTGGTGTGGGAAGGAGGGGGACACTGACACCAGTACTGAGACAAGAAGGAGCTGTACCGTTGGGACAGGCTCCACCTGAACCAGAGAGGGACCAATGCCCTAGTGGAAAGGATAAATAGAGTTGCCAATAGGAATTTAAACTAGTAAAAAAGGGGGGAGGGGGATCTGGTGAAAATAACATAAATCTCAAGGCAAAAGAAATCAGAGATGGGAGTAAAGGTCAGACCAAGGTAAGGAACAAGGGTAACATAAATGGTCAGAGAATAAACACAAAAACACAAAACTGAAGTATAAAAGGATTGTTAAAAATAAAGTAAAAGGAACAAGTACTTAAGACGAATTAAACTGTCTGTACAACAATGTACACAGCACCCAAAATAAAACGGGGGAACTAGAGGCAATAATCTGTAACAAGGAACCAGATATAGTAAGAATAACTGAAGCATGGCTACATAAAGAACAGGACTGTCAACTAAATATTGTAGGTTATAACATAATCAGGTAGGATAGGGATGGAAGAAGGGGGTGGGGTAGCTGTACTAATTAGAGATAACATAATGGCAGTAGGAAAAAGGGACAACTAACAGAAAGTTAGTAACAGAATCCATATGGATTGAAATAAAAGATAAGAAGGGATTGATCACATGAATAGGGGTATACTACAGACCACCTAATAGTGGAACAGAGGTGGTAGAAGAAATACTTAAGCAAATATGTGAAATGAGTAAAGGACATAGAATAATAATCATGGGAGATTTTAACTACCCCTAAATAAACTGGCAAGAAGAGGGAGTGAAAGGGGTACAGGGAATGGAGTTTTTACAATGTGTGCAGGATTTCTTTCTTACCCAGTATGTAAAAATGTTCAACGAGAGAGGGAGCACTGCCGGATCTATTCATGGGAAATGAACCAGAACAGATAAGAGAAGCAATTGTAGGGGAACACCTAGGCAATAGTGATCACAACATAATAAGGTTTAAGATAAAGATTGAGAAGGACATAAGTAAAACAAAGGGCAAAGTTATAAATTGGAAAAAAATGCTGATTTTTAAGGGGATGAGAATGGAACCAAAGAAAATAAACTGGAAAAATTTACTGACAAACAACAAAATAGAACAGCAGTGGGAAACATCTAAAATGGTGATCAATAGAGTCCAGGAGAAATGTATCCCACTAAAAAGCAAGAACAAACTAGTTAGTAATGACACATCATGGATGAATAAAGAAATATGGGCAAAACTGAAACTAAAGGAAAAGGCATAAACTAATAGATAGACAACAAAGGAAAGGATGACAAAAGGGAATGCAAAAAGGTTAGGAAAGAAGTCAAAAAGCAATTAGGAAGGCAGGGAAACTACAAAATTACATTATCAAAGAATATAAAATGAAATAGTATAGTATTCTACAGACACATAAATAACAAAAGAAAAATCAGAATAGGTATAGGGCCGCTAAGGGATACACACAGTAAACTCACAGATAATGACAGAAATATTAAATAATTACTTTGCCCCGGTATTTACCAGGAAAACTAACATGGTGGACATGACATTAGAAGAAGAGATCAAAAAGGATATAGAGACATTTAAGATAGAAAGGGGGGAGATAATTGATGAACTAATCAAACTTAGAGAGGATAAAACCCTTGGTCTGGATGGATTGCATCCATGCATACTAAAAGGAATTAGGGGAGAGATAGCAGAAGCACTATTATTATATATATATATAAATTCATTAGAAAAGGGAATAGTCAGTGGTAGGAAAGATAATGGAATCCTTACTCAAAGATGTAATAGAAAAACAGCTAGAACCTGAAAATATAATAAAGAGTAGTCAGCATGGATTCCAAAAGGGAAGGTCATGCTTGACCAACCTTATTGAACTATTTGAAGAAGTAATAGAAAGTATAGATAAGGGTAAAGTAGTAGACATAATATATTTGGATTTCCAAAAAGTCTTCGATAAGGTACCGCATAATAGACTCATGACTAAGGTCAGAACATGTGGACTTGGGACAAGTAGCAGAATGGATAGCAAGCTGGCTACAAAACAGAAAACAGAGAGTAGGGGTTAAAGTAATTACTCAAATGGCAAATGGTGGGAAATGGTGTTCCACAAGGATTGGTGCTGGGACCACTGTTGTTCACCAGTTACATAAATGATTTGGACATGGGAATCGGAAGTACAATTTCAAAATTTGTGGATGCCACCAAATTGGGGGGTATAGTTAATACAGGGTAGGACTGTGACAGAATACAGGAAGACATTAATAAACTTGAAGAATGGGCATGTAATTGGCAAATGAACTTCAATATAGACAAGTGTGAGGTAGTACATTTTGGTAGGAAGAATAAAGAGGTCACATACTCCTTGGAAAATAAGGGTCTAAATGGGGTAGAGGAATAGAGGGTTCTGGGAGTACAGATACACAAATCACGAAAATTATTGCGCAGGTTAATAAGACCATTAAAAAACAAAGCACTGGGGTTCATTTCTAGAGGGAAAGAATTGAAGAGCAGAGAAGTTATGTTAAACTTGTACAGAACCTTGGTTAGCCCACACTTGGAATACTGTGAACAGTTCTGGTCTCCATATTATAAAAAGGGTATAGAGGCACTGGAGAAAGTGCAAAAAGGATTTACCAGAATTATACCAGAACTGAGAGGTTATACCTATCAGGAAAGACTGAACAGGCTGGAGTTTTTTCTCTAAAAAGAGAAGACCAAGGGGTAACCTGATAGAAGCCTTTAAGATTATGAAAGGGTTTGATAGGGTAGACGTAGAGAAGATGTTTCACTTGCGGGCTACACCAGAACTAGGGGCCATAAATATAAGATAGTCATTGATAAATCCAATAGGGAATTCAGAAGAAACATCTTTACACAGAGAGTGGTTACAATGTGGAACGCTTTACCACATGGAGTAGCTGAGGCAAATATCATAGATGCATTCATGGGGAAGCTAGGTAAACACATGAGGGAGAAAAGAATAGAAGGATATGTTGATGGGGTTATAAAGAGGGATGGGAGGAGGCTCGTGTGGAGCATAAACACCAGCATGGATCTGTTGGGCTGAATGGCCTGTTTCTGTGCTGTAAATACTTTGTAATACTATGTAAGGAAAGAATTGAACAGCAAATGGCCATTCTGCTTCCAAAGAATTACGAATATAATGTATTAGAAAGCATGTGCTTTAACATAGCTGGAGATCATACACAAGTTACCTCAATTTTCACTCCTCCCCCTCCCATTAAGGTATTGATGCTTATTAGGTATGATTCTAAGATGTAGGAGCCTTTCAATACAAAGCAGCCTTTGGAACAATGTTGTTTGTGGAACTGGGATCTGAATAAAATTTGAAGAGAAACCCCTCCTTTTGCAAGATTTCTCTTTCACTAAAAATCTGAAGTGGAGCAGAGTTTCTGGGGTCAGGACGAGTTCCCTGATTTGCCTGGCAGGCACCATTAGAGCACTATTAGGGGTCCATCTTGGGCCCTTACCATAGAAAACATGTCAAAAAAATGAATTGACGATGGCCAGACCAGAGGAGATGTTGCAGCATCCTCCCCCAGAAACACAACTTTGTAAGGATGGCACAGTAAACCCTTTTATGGGGTCCAGGCTAAAATAGCCAGGGGGGGAGATGAGGAGATATTTCTTAGCTCAGCGAGTTGTTGTGATATGGAATGCATTGTCTGATAGGGTGGTGGAAGCAGATTCAATAGTAACTTTCAAAAGGGAATTGGATATATACTTAAAAAGGAAAATTTGCAAGGCTATGGGGAAAGAGCAGGGGAGTGGGACGAATTGAATAGCTCTTTGGAGAGCTGGCATATGTACGATTGGCCGAATGGCTTCCTTCTGTGTTGTAAGATTCTATGATAACTGCCTCTGATCGATAAGGTATGCCTGAGCTGTCCAAACCTACCTCCACTGACCATATACCTGGTTCCACTGAGGGTTGAGGATGTGGGAACTTGCAATGTAGTGAGTCTCTACACTGGCCCGCACCCCTCCTACCCTGATGGTCTTGTAAACGGCAACCACAAGGCCATCTGGAAAGCTGAACAAAAGGTCAGGATTGGGGCATCCAATTTCTGAACAAGTTTCCAGCCCTTCCAGCGGACTCCTGCCAAACCTACTGCAGGAATTCGACAGAAGGGCTTCAGATTTTGGGGGTTTTATTCATTAAGTAGTCCATATTCGAACTTGATGAACCAGAAGCTCATCAAATGAATGGCAGCATTATCTCCATGATGCAGTTTTAAACACTACAGACTAGAAGGGAGAAAAGGGCTGCTAAGGAACAAAAGGGCAAATTTTGCAAAGCTGCACTTCCAACATGGATCTTTGCTCAACAGGAGTGCGGCCTTGTAAAATTCCCTCTGGTCCACAATTCATTTCACTGCCATCCCAAATAAACACGCGAGAATCCTGACTATGCTGTCCTTGACCACACTATGATCACAAAACATAGAACTAACCGTGCTCATTATCCCTGGATATTATTCAACCTCTCTGGGATCGTGATGTTACAAATCTCAAGAGACTACAATTTTACAAGCTCTTACAGATTTTATAGAGACTTAAAAAAAGATCACCAAATCTTCTTTTACAAGAGTGCAAGTTGAACCTTAAAACAGAAAGCTTTCTTTAACTCGGTTTGGCCTTATCACTTCTCTTTGTTTTATTTCCAATTTCTGGTTAAATTTGCTTTCATTGCTTAACTTACTGTATTTTTAAAAAAAAACATATACCAGAATCTGATGAAGGAGGCTTGTGACCTAATAGCGGCAATGAACTCCAAGGCACACAAACAACAATGTTTTATCAGGTCAGTGCATATTTTGGCAGGATGCAATACCAATGGGTTACCACTATTTTTAATGAAATAAATAAACTAGTGAACAGCTGACTCTATTCAGTCCAATTATATCTCCATCCCTGAGGTTGGTCTCCTCTCTGTTACAGAAGCTCTGAAAGTCCTTGGCCTTCTGACAGACTCCCACTAGCAGTCGGACAGGGCCCACAAACTAGGCCAGAGCCTGGCTACACTGGGTCCCGGCTTGAGTTGCCAGTTTCCATGGAGCTTTGCTTGGGATGGAAACGCCATGCATCTCACGCATCAGAGGGTGTGTGGCCGAGCTAAAGGAACACCCTGGCCAGGCGTTTCTTTTGTACCTGGCCTGGGACCTGTACAGTAGTTGGCCGGCCTCTTAGCTCATGAAAATGGGGCTAAGACAAAATGACAAAGCAGCAGCAGCCAAAAGACCTTGATCTCAGTGGCCTGGAACATAGCTGCAGACCTGCAGTTGTACTTCTACTTCCTGTCTGATTTTTAGGTGCTGACCCAGCCGGAGGGTGTGCCTGTGCCTGGAATTCACTAAGGCCGTGCAAAGGGCCCAGGGGAGGAGAAACATGGGCAGCTGCAGTGTGTGCCTGGAAACATTGACTGAGAGCAGGATCAGACCCAACTCTGATGCCCCCCAAGATAAAATAGTTGTCTGATCCTCACAGTCTAGGTGGTGTCAGAAGGCTGTGTGCATCTATGGAACTGCACCTCGGGATAGGTCAGCATCTACAGGAGAGGGGGGAGAAAATAAACTAATACAACCTGTATTGATTTGTATGTGGGTTCAATGACGACACATTCATGAAAGAGAATGTCTTTTAATCTAAAGTATGTTCAACTCAGTTAACAGCATTACAGGAGACACCATGTTAGAGATCCATCTAAAACGAAACTAAAACTAAACTCTCTCTCTCACATGCCCTCTGCTGGTAAGGCATAAATAATCAAACAGGCAAATATGCTGGTAAGGCATCATAATCAAACAGGCAAATACCATCACTATTTGCTGATATCATTACATCTCCCTTTCTTAAAACAAAAGTATTTTACTTTTATCTAACAACATGTTTTCTTTGTATTACTCTGCATTTTAACTGTAACACTTAATGAACTTACATTATCATTATCATTATCAAGGTTTTTTAACCTTGTTTTGTGTGTTCACATGAAATATGTAAATACACTAGAACTTGAAGAGAGAATAAGATAACATTACTTCCTTCTATAACAATAGTCCTTAAACTTGCTCAATGAGTCTCTCAGGAGGCTTCACGTGTCTTGAGGATTTTCTGATTGATTGTCCTTGAATCTGAGTTGTTGCCTCACATGATGATTTCTCAGCTGTGTGATCAGGTTGTTCAACAGTATCAGTCTTTTGACCTGCTGTGGCTGGTCCCATGAGAAGATCCTGATGATTTCTTCGCAGAACAGCACCCTCATCTGTCTGAATGGTGTACGATCTTGGTTGAACTTCACTCAGGACAGTTCCCTTCTGAGTCCATATGTTTGTTTTGTCTTTGAACCTTACTTGGTCACCAGTGTGGAGTTCAGGTAGGTTTTGTGTTCCTCTGTCATAGTAGTACTTTTGCTTTTCTTTCTGTTGTTCTTTGAACTTCCTCACTTTCTCCCCCTCTTTTGTTTTCAGGAGATTCTCCGGGATGGGTAGGTTTGACCTCAGCAGACGTCCCATAGGGAGTTGGGCTGGTGACATACCACACTCGAGCAGCGCTGTGCGGTATACAAGCATGCTCTGGTAGAAGTCAGTTCCACTGTCTTTTGCCTTGTACATCAGTCTTTTCACTGTCTGGACCGATTTTTCCACTAGTCCATTGGACTGTGGATAGTGAGGACTTGACATTGTGTGGACAAAGTCCCACTCTTTGGCAAAGTGTCGGAAACTTGCATTGTAAAACTGGGGTCCGTTGTCTGTGAAGACCTCGCTTGCCACGCCATGTCTGGAGAATATGGCTTTCATACATGTTATCACAGCATCTGCAGTGGTGGTGTACAGTCTACAAACCTCTGGATACAGGGAGTAATAGTCTGTGACTACAAGATAGTCCTTCCCTTGACATACGAATAGGTCAGCGCCTACCTTCTGGTAAGGTCTGTCTGGCGCTGGGTGTGGCTTTAGTGGTTCTACCGGATTGCTTGCTTGATATTTCAGGCATATTGTGCAGTTTGACACCTCATTTGTCACATCTTGGTTGATTCGTGGCCAGTACATCACCTCTCGTGCTCTTTTCTTACACTTTTCGATTCCCAGATGTCCTCCATGGATCCTTTTTAGCATCTCTTTTCTCAGACTCTTTGGGATAACTATTTTACTTCCTTTGTAGATGATGTCTTCGACCACTGATAGTTCCGCCCTGCAGTTCCAGTACTCTGCCATGTCAGGTGAGCAGTCTTGCTTCATGTTGGGCCATCCATCCAAGATGCTTTTCCTCAGTCGTCTCATTGTTTCATCTTTGTTTGTCTCATTCTTTATGAGCTCCATTTTTGCATCTGCTATGGGCAGTGCACTTGTGATCATGTCCACGTAGGCGTTCACTTTTTCATCCATTTTGGTGTTTGCGGGCTCTCTTGGGTCAACAGCTCTGGACAACGTGTCTGCTGTATACATCAGTTTACCCGGGGTGTACGCAACATTCAGTGTATAGCGTTGCAGCCTAATCATCATTCTTTGTATTCTAAGTGGACACCCATTTAGTGGCTTTTGGAACAATGCAATCAAGGGCTTATGGTCAGTCTCTACACTGATTGCTTGTCCTGACACAAACTGGTGAAATCTTTCACAGGCGTATGTGATGCTGAGCAGCTCCTTTTCAATTTGAGCATATCGCGTCTCTGCGTCTGTCATTGAGCGTGATGCATATGCAATAGGTTGCCAGTAGTCATATTTTTGCAGAAGAATGGCACCGAGCCCACTCTGTGATGCATCTGATAATATCTTGATGGGTCTCGCTGGGTCATAAAACCTCAGAACTGGTTCCTCTGTGAGCATTTTCTTTAGATCGCTCCATGACTTCTCATGCTCATGATTCCATTCCCATTCTATGTTCTTTTCAGTTAGTCATCTCAGTGGCGCCATCTTTTCTGAGAGGTTGGATATGAATTTACCCATGTAGTTGATCATTCCATTAAACCTCTGCACGTCCTTTTTGCATTGTGGCTTTGGCATATTCTCAATGGCGGACACCTTTCTGGGATCTGGTCTGATGCCCTCACTGCTAAGGATATCTCCCACGAATGTCAGTTCTGTCACCCCGAGCTGGCATTTCTCTCTATTCAGCTTCAGGTTTGTTTTCCTTGTTGCTTCCAGCACTTTTTTCAGTCTCTCGTCATGCTCAGTTCTCATGGTTCCCCATACTATGATGTCATCCATTGATGTATCAACTCCCTCCAGGTGCTCATAGATCATATGGATAGTTTTGTGATACACTTCAGGAGCTGAGGCAATGCCAAATGGTAACCTTAGGAATCTGTATCTGCCAAATGGACTGTTGAATGTGCACAGTCTTGAACTTGCCTCGTCCAGTTTCATCTGCCAAAATCCTGATGATGCATCTAACGTGCTGAAATACTTTGCATTTGCAAACTGTGACATGATTTCCTCACGTGTAGGAAGCTTGAAGCGCTCTCTTCTTATTGCTCTGTTTAGATCTCTTGGATCCAGGCAAATTCTGAGCTTTCCATTCTTTTTGTCCACAACGACGAGGGAACTCACCCACTCAGTTGGCTCATCTATCTTCTGAATCACGTTCAGGCTTTCCATCCTGTCCAACTCTGCCTTCAGTTGCTTTTGAAGAGCAAACGGAACTTTTCTGCATGGATGTATGACCGTTGGCATACTTTTATCTACTCTGATCGTGTGTTCTCCTGGAAGGCAGCCTAGACCCTGAAATAGGTCATTGTACTCTTTCATGAGTTCATCATAGACTGTCTCTCCTTCGCTTTCCACAACGAGGACTCTCTTTACCAGGTTCAGTCTCTCACAGGCTTTTAAACCTAGTATGGCTTGCACATCCTTTGGCACCACGATTAATGCTAGCGTGTGCTCTCTGTCCTTGTGTGTCACTTTGACAATGCATCTTCCTTTCACTGGTATATCAGTACCTGAGTATCCTGTCACTTTCACTTTTATTCTATGTATCTTTGGTCTGGGTCTAATTTTCTTAAAATCAGTCTCTGATATCACATTAACTTGTGCTCCAGTATCCAATTTAAATGGAATGTGTATGTCATTCACTTTTAGTGTCAACATCCAGTCTCTTTTTTCTTCTTTGTTTTCAGACACAACATCCACATAGAACTCCTCTATCTCGCTTTCATCTACTGCATGGACCTTGCTTTGTTGCGCTTGGTTCTTACAGCAACGGGCATAATGGTTGTTTTTGTTGCAACTATTGCATTTTTTACCATATGCTGGACACTTTTTTGGTGGATGCTGTGTACCGCATCGACTACATGACTTTTGATTGCCCCTTTCATTTTTGTTCGCTGGCCACGCCTCTTTTTTCACATTGGCGTTCTTTTTGGTAAACGGTTTGTGTCCGTTCTTCCTCACTGCATCCACGTTGCAGCTACTGTCACTGAACAGCTCCTTTGCCTGCGACTTCACAGTCTCTGTAGCTCTACACAGTGCTATGGCTTTTCCCAGGTCTAGATTTTGCTCTCTTAGCAGTCTTTCCCTTAGACCATTATCTGGAATACCACACACCAGTCTGTCTTTTATCAGCGAGTCTGTCAGTCCCCGAAATTCACACGTTTTGCTTCTGTTTCTCAGTTCAGTCACATACTGATCAATAGTCTCTCCCGTTTTCTGTACACATGTGAAAAATCTGTGCCTCTCAAACGTCACGTTACGTTTAGGTATGCAGTAGGCCTCAAACTGTTCCATTATTTTATCTAGCTTCATATTGTCTCCATCAGCAGCAAATGTGAAGTTATTATATACCTCCAGCGCTTCTTCTCCCACGACATGTAAGAACACTGACGCTTTCATTTTATCACTTTTCTCGTCAGCTCCGATTGCCGCTAAATACAACTCCATACGTTGTTTGAACCTCCTCCAACTTTCAGCCACATTACCTGTCAACTGAAGCTTCACCAGTGGGTGTAAACCTTCCATTTTTCACTTCGTTAGCTATTCTCCAAAGGCAAGTAACGATGTTCTCTTTTGGCTTGCTAATATGTGGAGAGCTGATTTCGCTGGATAGCTTGCTTGCCACTATCTCGTCGAGTTGCTAACTTCAGATTTTTCCTCTTCATCTCTTTCAATCACTTCTGACATCATGTATTGATTTGTATGTGGGTTCAATGATGACACATTCATGAAAGAGAATGTCTTTTAATCTAAAGTATGTTCAACTCAGTTAACAGCATTATAGGAGACACCATGTTAGAGATCCATCTAAAATGAAACTAAAACTAAACTCTCTCTCTCACATGCCCTCTGCTGGTAAGGCATAAATAATCAAACAGGCAAATATGCTGGTAAGGCATCATAATCAAACAGGCAAATACCATCACTATTTGCTGATATCATTACACAACCTGCCTGAAATTGCTCAGCCATTCTCGTGAACTATGCAAGAGTCCAGCAGAATAGCCATTGCAACCTCTGCCAGGAACATGAAACAATGGGTACCAGACTGGCCTTCTTGGTCAGAGTTGCCTTTGGAGGCAGAGCCTCCACCCACCCCACTAAAGGCCCCTGACACAGAAGGGGGTGAGGCTAGGCCTGGGGACTCTCTGCACTGAGAGCTTCTGCTTCCTCAAAGCTTCAAAGAAACCTGCTGTAAGTCTGGTATGCCAGCAAGAAGGAGCATTCAGCCTCCAGAAAGTGGGCCTCACCAGGGGTCCAAACCAGGGAAACATAGAAGATAGGAGCAGGAGTAGGCCATTCGGCCCCTCGAGCCCGCTCTGCCATTTAATGAGATCATGGTTGATCATCCAAATTCAGTACCCTGTCCCTGCTTTCTCCCCATATCCCTTGATCCCTTTAGCCTCAAGAAATATATCTAACTCCTTCTTGAATGTATTTAATGAATTGGCCTCAACTGCCTTGTGTGGTAGAGAATTCCACAGGTTCACCACTCTCTGGGTGAAGAAATTCCTCCTCATCCCAGTCCTAATTGGCTTATCCCTTATCCTTGGACTGTGACCCCTGGTTCTGCCGGGTCACATTCCCAAGCAATTTCAGGGCCAGTATTTTTCGGGTCACAAGCAACAGGAAGATGAAATATGCATGATGGTCATTACAAATATGACATAATGTCCGTGGAAGGCTCTACTTTATTGGTATATACTTCCACTTTTATTCTGTTACAACATGAATATGGTTTTAATACCTCGACGGAAAAAGTCTACCCTCCTCCCAGCAAATGGCTGTGGGCCAATCTATTCATCAGAAACTTGTTATACTATCACTGGATAAGAAGCTATTGATCAATCATGGGAAATAACAGTTTTAGCTTCCCTCAGAGACAGAATAAAGTATTTGACCTCACGCAATCTAATTCAGCAGACATCAGCGTGCAGCATAAGAGCTGATTCAAATTTGTGTTAGTTTGGCAGCCTCAGTGAGGAGCTGGGCTGCTGGAGGACAAGATTCAAAACGCCCCCATACTGCAGTCAACCTTGTCCTGTGCAGGAAGGCTTTATACTGCCCCTAGGAAAATCAATGTATTCATCAGCATTGTTAGGTCATCTCTTATTTAAACAGTAGTACTGACTCAAGTTGAAACATGAAACAAGTTGAATTGCACTATTTTTAAGTACAAATACTGTGGTCTTTGATTAAAGTTAAGTTGCTGCAGATGGATTGGATGGGATTGGCAGTGACACCCATACGTATGAATGTTTAAGGTTTATATTAATTTTAAAGTGATGTCAGTTGCTATATTAATCAGTAATTCCCAGTGATGTTTATAACTGGCAGCTATATGAAAACCACTCCCACTCAAAGAATCTTCCAGCTGCGTAAAGTAAAACGTTTTCCATTTGACTTCACTGAAAACTGAAGTAAATGGACATTTTCCGCATTTGAGCTCGAGGACCTTGTATAAACAGCTGCATTTTTTCCTTTAGTGCTCTCAAGTTCAGAAACATTTGAAATTTGATTGGTCTCAAAAATGGCTCCAGTTTGAGGTTTAGCCTGGATACTGCTCTCACTCTGCGACACAGAGGTACTGATCCCAGCTGATTTCACTATCTGTGGAAGTAACCTATTACAGCGGACATTGGCCACAAAATTCGGCACCTTAGCGCCGGCAGGTAAGGCCGGTTTGGAGAAAAAGATGGCGGCCACCTCACTTCTGGCCACTCCTGTCGTGGCCCGTGGTGGTTGCCATCTTGGTGATGGAGATAGCGCGGGCGGGACATGCGAGGGCCGGCAGTATGCAGAGTAGGCAGATCGTGATGTCAGTCAGCGTGTAATGGCCTGCCATTTTGGACGTCGCTGTTCCAATCAATGACCTCTCCAAACACGCAAAGCTGAACATGTGTTCAGCTGCACAAGGGACTCCCCACCAGCACTATTTAAAGGGATACATCCAACTTGCGGGTAATTTGATTATTTCTCTTGTACTGGCTTTTGCAGAGTTTATATGAATACTGGCTTGCTGGAAGACATCTATAACGCTGTTAAAGTGTGCAGGGAGTAATACTGGACATTGGGGAGGGGTTGGCTCCTACTAGAAGGTCTCTGACTACACCACTTACTCTCAGTCATGGGGCCTCTACTTGCAGTCCCCCTCACGCTTCAGCATGACAGGGAGATGGAGCAGAGGCAGCAAAGACAAGCTGCTTGCAGAGGGAGGAGGAGGAGTGGGGAGGAGAACTCTCAGCAGGATGCCTTACCCACCTAGCATCTTCAGGGAGCACTTCTCCTACCTGCACCTAAGCCAGGGACAGTGTGTTCAGCGGCTCTGCTTCACCAAGGAGATGGTCACAGAACTCTGTCACCTCTTGGAAACAGACCTGCAGCCTCAGTCCAGGGCGACGACGGCTCTGCCAGTAACCCTCAAGATGACCGTGGCCCTGAATCTTTTCACCAGCGGATCCTTCCAGGCTGGAACAGGCGACATAGCAAACATCTCACAGTTTGCCATACATTGCTGCATCCAGGAGGTCACAGAGGCTCTGTACTCTAAGAGAAGGGACTTCATTGCCTTCTCTCTAAACAGAAAGAAGCAGGAGGAGCGCACACGTGGCTTTGTGGAATATTGGGCTTCCCCATGGTGCAGGGCACTATCGACTGCATACACATGGCTTTTCGGGTGCCGCATATCAATGCTGAGATGTACCGTAACCGCAAAGGGTACCACTCACTTAATGTGCAGTTGGTGTGTGACCACACCCAGCACATCATGATAGTGAATGACCGGTATCCTGGCAGCAGTCATGGTGCCTTCATCCTGCGCCAGCCCGCTGTGCCAGCAACCACATCGAATCTGAGGGCGGCTGCTTGGCGACCAGGGCTATCCGGTCTACATCTGTCTCCCCTCTACAGCACCACCTCTCATGGCCAACAATCATATAATGACAGCCATGCTGACATGAGGAACCTCCTCGAGCAGACCATCATGGTGCTCAAGCAATGGTTTCGTTGCCTAGACCGCTTGGGAGATACTCTGCAGTACTCACTGGAGCAGGTGTCCCAATTCATGGTGGTCTGCTGCATCTTCCACAACTTGGCCATCATGAGGGTCTAGCCCTTGCCACCACGTGTTCTGCGACCACCTCAGGAGGAGGAGGAGAAGGAAAAGGAGAAAGAGGAAGAGGAGGGGGAAGGGAGGAGGCATCCTGCAAATCCCCGTTCTGGACAGGCTGTCCCTGAGCACCTCATCAGACTCCGGTTCCCCTGAACGAAGCCCCAGTTCCGCATTGCTCAACACTTCCCCACCTTACCATCCCTCTGTCATGGAACATCATAGCCTCCTCTTGGCCAGAATGCTGAAATGGAAGCTACCACAAAACAAATATTCCAAATATAATTTATGAATGATTAATTCCAATATTATATTACAAAGTCAACTAATCACCCTTGTGCATTCCCTTAGTGTCCGTCTTTCGTGTGCCTTTGTCTGTCCTAGTGCTCCTACGAAGTGCTACCCCAATGGCTGCAGTGTGGCTGGTGGAAGGTTGCTGACTTTCAGTGGGGGAGACTGCAGATGGCCTTTACAGGATGACCTCGAGCAGCTCTGGGCCTAGAAGGCCCAGCTGTAGACTGCACCACCTCGGCATGGGCAACAGCAGTCTAGGCTGGCTGTCTGACAGGCAACTGCAATGGCACTGGTGGAGTGGCAGTGGTGGAAGTCCAAATGCTGTCATCCTGAGAGAGGACAGCAGGTTCTTGCTCCATTGAGCTACTGCCATTCCCCCAGGGCAGCACCTCAGCATTTCTAGCCATCTGTTGGAGGACAGATTGCTGGACTGCCCTGACACCCTGCAAGCCCCTTTCCACACTCGTAAACCCAACCACGGTGGCATCAGTCTGAGCTTGCGTGGCAGCAAGCTGAGCCTGCAGGATAGCAATATGAGCTTCCAGTGCAGCTCTCAGATGTTGGGTTGCTTCGCTTGTGCTGTAATGGAAGCTGCGACATTGCCCATCACACCCAGCATCCTGGTTGGGTCCACAAGTTCTCTAATTTGTTGCCCATCACTTCCATCCTGGAAATCATGCGCTCCAAGCTCTGCACAAAGCCCCGTGCAATGTTGGAGTCGGACTCCTCCATGCTCCTTCACAGTGGCACGAGGCTCTCTGGCAGGCCTACCATTGCACCAAGCATTTCTGTGTGCATGCCCATCACCCTTCTTCTGAAGGCTACCCCATCGAAGTCCTCATCTGAGTCATGTGCAGCAGAATTCATGTGCAACCATGCCCTCTAATGAGCTGGCACCTGCGCTACCCTTTCCCCCTGGCCTGGCAGCAGCTCACTCATGCCCGGTGAGGCAGATCCTGCCTCTATACAATCCTCAAGTTCGCATAGTGCCATTTTCTGAGCTGGTGCCTGGGAGTGTCTGATCAAATGATGGTATCTCTTTTTCTCTATCACTTTCCTCCTCTACTTCTTCCTGCACAGACTGGGCTGGTGGCAGTTCTTGGGTATCTGAAAGGAGAAAGGCACAAGTGTTGGGTTGTGGTGAGGGGAGGGGGAAGAACAAGATGTGCATTCTTACATCATCAGCAGCTTGTAATTGAGAAGAGATTGTGGGATGAGGGGGAAGTGGGATGTGAGAACAAGGATTAGATATGAGCACACCATCATCATCAATGCTTTCAGCCTTGCTGATCACCACGGCCTCAGTGACAGCCCCTCCAATTGTATCCAGAACCGTTTCCTCCAGCTGGGTCAGGTTCTGCAGCCGTGCTTGCCCCTGCCTGTTAACTCCTGCTGGTGCCGGTTATGTGTCACCTTGGCCGGCAAGAAAAAGGGAAGTGTGTCAGTGAGGGTGGTGCAATGTGGGTGATGTGCCTGTCATGTTTGAATAGCTGGCACTGTGTGCAAGGTGTGAGATGTGGGTGTGAGGCTTGCAGCAGTGGTAAGTTTGTAACAGTGAGTTAAAGTTATGATTGTGAGGTATGAGTCATGATTGATAGGGATTGTTGGTAGGTGAGTGATGGGAGTGAGGTGCATTGAGCAGTGTGTGAGGCTAGTGGTGGTTGGTGGGATGTGGCATTTGAAGATGCATTCACTCGCCTTGACCACTCGTGTGAGGTCATTAATCTTCTTCCACTGGATCCAGGTCCTGGGGGAAAGACTAGCTACCAGCATTACTTTCATCGGGCACGGGCACGGGCACATGGCGTATCACGATCCCCGTGCCCGTTTTCAGGCCATATCGAATTTAGCCCCCATTATGTTTTAGATCGTAGCTAAAGTCCTATTTTTAATAATCATAAAAATCTGTAACTTGGAAGTTATTGTATGTGATATTAGTGGATGATATAATGCACTTTGTGCACTATTTTAACAGAGGCATTAACCCATTAAAAATAGCAGACAAAGTAATGTCGTATGAATGTATTAAGCATATCACACACTATGATTTCTAGGCTTATATCACTTACAGTGATTATGTTATATACTTTAGAGCCTATTTATTTCTACAGTAGAACCCACTTGTAGTGATCATGTGAATGTACTGTTGAATTTGTAATGATCCAAAACTGCACTGCAATTAACAATGTACTTTTGAATCCATAACTAGCAAACACCGCAAGGTAACTGTGCTGATAATTTTCCAGGGTTACCCAATGTAGTAATTTCAAAATGGAAGTTTTACTCAGCATTTATTTGCAGCAAAATCATTACATCTTTTTTCTTGAGATTATTTTCCTCATAGTGACAATACGATATGCTTTGACTTTGAGTGTTAGTATGAATGCCACAGAAAATTCTAGCTTTGAGTGTCAGAAGAAATGATACAGAGAGCTCCATCTCCGAGTGTTAGCCTGAATGATACTGATAATTCTAGCTCGGAGTGTTGGCCTGAATGATACAGAGAGTTCTAGCTCTGAGTGTTGGTATGAATGGTACAGAGTGTTCTAGCTTTGAGTGTCCATGACAAATCAGATATATGCAACTGCAGATCATAAGAACATAAGACTTAGGAGCAGGAGTAGGCCATATGGCCCTTCGAGCCTGCTCCACCATTCAATAAGATCATGGCTTATCTTTGACCTCAACTCCACTTTCCTGCCCGATCCCCACATCCCCTGATTCCCCTAGAGTCCAAAAATCTATCTTTCTCAGCCTTGAATACACTCAACGGCTCAGCATTCACAGCCCTCTGGAGTAGAGAATTTCAAAGATTCACAACACTTTGAGTAAAGAAATTCCTCCTCATCACAGTTTTAAATGGCTGACCCCCTTATCCTGAGACAATGGCCCCTAGTTCTAGACTCCCCAGCCAGGGGAAACAACCTCTCAGCATCTACCCTGTCAATCCCCTTCAGAATCTTGTATGTTTCAATGAGATCACCTCTCATTCTTTTAAACTCTGGAGAGTATAGGCCCAATCTACTCAATCTCTCCTCATAGGACAACCCTCTCATCCCAGGAATCAATCTAATGAACCTTTGTTGCACTGCCTCTAAGATAAGGAGACCAAAACTGTGCACAGTACTCCAGGTGTGGTCTCACCAAAGATCTGTACAATTGTATTAAGACTTCCTTACTCTTGTACTTCAACCCCTTTGCAATAAAGGTCAACATGCCATTTGCCTTCCTAATTGCTTGCTGTATCTGCATGCTAACTTTCAGTGTTTCCTGTACGAGGACACCTAAATCTCTCTGAGTACCATTTAATAGTTTCTCACCATTTAAAAAATATTCTGTTTTTCTATTCTTCCTACCAAATTGAATAACCTCACATTTCCCCACATTATACACCACCTGCCACCTTATTGCCCACTCACTTAACCTGTCTATATCCCTTTGCAGGCTCTTTGGGGGAGAAATTGAGTATCGGTAACGAAAAAGTAGCATCGGGCGCTATGCTAGTGAATCTGACGCGAACGTTGGGTTTAGCGCTCCAGGAAGGAAGTGGAGCGCCAAATCAAGCGGCAAGAGGGCAGCGCTGCCGGGAACGGAGACTCCTTCCCTCCCTTAAAGGGAACGGCCATTGCTGCAGGCTCTGCATTGAAATGAGGTCCCTCGTCGCCAACGGCAGCCGCGATCCAGGGATAACAGAGTGCAGGGCTGATCAATCGTGGCACAGGAAAAGGTTGACAACCTAAGGGGTGAAAACAAATTTTTCATTGACACAAGCAGCCTTACCTTTAAATACCACTCCCCAAGCGGCCAGCCTCCCTAACAACGCCTCCTGCAGCTGTCTGTGTTATCGCCCGGCGATGCAACAGGAGGCAGAACTGAAGTTCGGATCCGGGGCGCTGCGCAGCCGGATGACGTCACAATCTCCGGGCGCAGGAAATCGTGGCGCTAGTGGTTACCACCACCACAAACCTCCACCTCAATTTTGCAGGCGTCGGTACTATCGCGTGCCCAGTCGCAAATCCAGTAGCGCCCCATTATCGCCCCCCAGAGGCACTAACGGGAGGCGCAAAGGAGGCCAATGTCTAACCCTTTGCGTCCTCCTCACAGCTTACTTTCACACCTAGCTTTGTATCGTCAGCAAACTTGGATACATTGCACTCGGTCCCTTCATCCAAGTCATTAATATAGATTGTAAATAGTTGAGGCCCAAGCACTGATCCTTGCGGCACCCCACTAATTACAGTCTGACAACTGGAAAATCACCCGTTTATCCCTACTCTTTTTTTTCTGTCCGTTAACCAATCCTCCATTCATACTAATATATTACCCCCAAGCCCATGAGCCCTTATCTTGCGTAGCAACCTTTTATGTGTCACCTCATCGAATGCCTTTTGGAAATCCAAATATAATACATCCACTGGTTTCCCTTTATCTACTCTGCTAATTACATCCTCAAAAAAACTCATAAATTTATTAAGCACGATTTCCCCTTCATAAAACTATGTTGATTCTGCCTAATCATATTATGATTTTCTAAGTGCCCTGTTACCGATTCCAGCATTTTCCTGACAATTGATATCAGGCTAACTGGTCTGTAGTTCCCTGCTTTCTCTCTCCCACCTTTCTTGAAGAGTGGGTTTACATTTGCTACCTTCCAATCCACTGGGAACATTCTAGAATCTAGGGAATTTTGGAAGATCACAACCAATGCATCAACTATCTCTGCAGCCACCTCTTTTAGAACCCTCGGATGTAGGCCAGGCCTAGGGGATTTGTCGGCTTTTAGTCCCATTAGTTTCTCTAGTACTTTTTCTCTACTGATATTAATTACTTTAAGTTCCTCACTGTTATTAGCACCTTTATTCCCCACCAATATTGCTATGATGTTTGTGTCTTCTACCGTGAAGACAGATACAAAGTATTTATTGAAAGTCTCTGCCATTTTCTTATTCCCTATTATAATTTCACCTGTCTCAGACTCTAAGGGACCAACGCTTACTTTTGCTACTCTGTTCCTTTTAAAATACTTGTAGAAGCTCTAACAATCTGTTTTTATATTTCTTGCTAGTTTACTCTCATTCTATTTTCTCCCTTTTTATCATGGGGGTAGATTTTAGCGCCCAGCAGATTTCTATTTCAATTAAAAAAGGAACAAAATAAAATAAACAGTGCTTTTATCTATTTATGCAGTTCAAAGCACAGTTGGCACAATGAAGGGGAAGCATTTAGTAGGATAACTATATGTACAAAGTGGTAAAGAATATTTCACTTAAAGGAACAGGTTCATGTTAAAACAAATAAAAATCCAAACTGGACAAAATTGATCCCTATGTAATTTCTTTTGAATTAATCCAAATAGGCCTACTTTGACCAGTTTAAATTTAGCAGTCCTCATAAAATAAATATTTGGAGATTTAGTTGATCCTTGTCCACAATTCTAGTCATTCCTAATTGAACCCATCTGCTTTTCCTGGTAAGAAAATCCTATTATAGTAATTTGTGTCTTTAATTATTTAAAAAAAATAAACTTACTTTTTACATGATTAATATAAGACAAATACATATTGGGAAGAAATATTAATGTATGAAATATATTCTGGTTTGTTTAATTTTAAACCATGATTGTTGACATATAGGAGTGACAAAAATGAGATAATTTTGTCTAGTTTTGATTTAGTAGCTGTCCCTATAAATCCAATTACCGTACATAACCGGTTAAAAATAATGGCTGAAGCTCAGATTGTTGAACCACATTTATTTTGATACAATGGGGGTAATGTTCACCTTCACCCCAGGGTGGAAATCTGGTGAAGCAGATCGTCAGCACATTGTAGAACATTGAAGTCAATGAGATGAAAACTGGGCCCATTCTATAATGGGCAGGTGATCTCTGCCAGATTACCGCCCACGGGTGAAGGTAAAAGTTACCCCTAATATTGCAAGTTTCATCACTGAGGAGAAGAATAATTCGAACTTAACCATTGCAGTATGATTGGTTCAGTTTATACATTACTAATGGTTTCTTTCTAAGTCAGTGTTATAAATGTCATGGGACCACAGTAGATATTTTCTCAGTTTGAGCATCACCGGTCACTCCCATAAATGGACCTTGTGCTCCTTATGATCCGAGAGCACCTGTACTGCCCACTATCTGGTAAAATGATAGCATGGCCCAGGGATCATAACAATACAAGCCTTATTATGTGTGCTGGATGCTGTGATCTTGCATGTGCCCCCATGTGTATTCTGCTGTCTTTCCTGAAGGCAGGCGGAAAAGCATTCTAGTGAGATGAGGCTGATTGTAAACCAACAAACTGGTTTACATTACATGAAATACATGAATAAACAGAATATAGTTTCACAGTGAAAATCAATCAATACATTCCTGCTCCTCATAACATAACATAACCCATTCAACTCTGCCACTATTACAGACTTTTCTTACTTACAAGTTAGTTGTCGTTAACTAACTAGCATCTAATTTCACAATAGCAAAATACAGCGGATGCTGGAAATCTGAAATAACAACAGAAAATGCTGGAAACAAACAGCAGGTCAGGCAGCATCTGTGGTTCTGACGACGGGTCACAGACCTGAAACGTTAACTCTGTTTTTCTCTCCATGGAAGCTGCCTGACCTGCTGAGTGTTTCCAGCATTTTCTGTTGTTATTATGGCATCTAACTTCTTCTGATATAGGTTGTTATAGAATGTATATAGGATACTGGATGAGATAAAAATAGATAAAGAGGAGGTACTAGAAAGGCTGGCAGTACTTAAAGTGGATAAGCCAGCCAGTCCAGATGGGATGCATCCTAGGTTGCTGAGGGAAGTAAGGGTAGAAATTACAGAGGTACTGGCTACAATCTTCCAATCCTCCCTACATACAGGAGTAATGCCAGAGGACTAGAGGATTGCAACTGTTACACCCTTGTTCAAAAAAGGGGAGAAGGATAAACCCAGCAACTACAGGTCAGTCAGTTTAATTTCGGTGGTGGAGAAGCTGTTAGAAACAATAATCCTGGAGAAAATTAACAGCCACTTGGACAAATATGGAATAATAATAGAGAGCCAGCACGGATTTGTTAAGGACAAATTGAGTTTGACAAACTTCATCGTGTTTTTTGATGAGGTAACAGAGAGGGTGGATGAGGATAGCACTGTTGATGTGTATATGGACTTTGAAAAGGTGTTTGATAACATACCACATATTAGGCTTGTTAGCAAAATTGAAGCCCATGGGATAAAAGGGAAACTAGCAGCATGGACACAACATTGGCTAGAAGGTAGAAAGCAGAGTTGTGGTAAGTGGCTGTCTTTCAGACTGGAGGGAGGTTTACAGTGGTGTTCCGCAGAGTTCAGTACTAGAAACACTGCTGTTTTTGATATGCATTAATGACTTGGACCTGGGGTTACAGGGCACAATTTCGAAATTTGCAGATGACACAAAACTTGGAAGTGTAGTAAACAGTGAGGAAGATGTTAATGGACTTCAAGAGGACATAGACAGGCTGGTGGAATGGGCAGAAACATGGCAGATGAAATCCCACTTTCCAGCTCTTGGCCCATAGCCCTGTAGGTTACAGCACATCAAGTGCATATCCAAGTACTTTTTAAATGTGATGAGGGTTTCTGCCTCTACCACCCTTTCAGGCAGTGAGTTCCAGACCCCACCACCCTCTGGGTGAAAAAATGACTCCTCAAATCCCCTCTAAACTTCTGACCAATTACTTTAAATCTATGTTCCCTGGTTATTGACCCTTCCGCTAAGGGAAATAGGTCCTTCCTATCCACTCTATCTAGGCCCCTCATAATTTTATGCACCTCAATTAGGTCTCCCCTCAGCCTCCTCTGTTCCAAAGAAAACAACCCCAGCCTATCCAATCTTTCCTCATAGCTAAAATTCTCCAGTCCTGGCAACATCCTTGTAAATCTCCTCTGTACTCTCTCTAGTGCAATCACATTTTTCCTGTAATGTGGTGATTAGAAATGTACGCAGTATTCTAGCTGTGGTCTAACTAGTGTTTTATACAGTTCAAACATAACCTCTCGTATATTCTATGCCTTGGCTAACATAGGAAAAGTATCCCATATGCCTTCTTAACCACCTTATCTACCTGTCCTGCTATTTTCAGGGATCTGTGGACATGCACTCCAAGGTCCTTCTGTTCCTCTACACTTCTCAGTATCCTACGGATTGAGTTCCATTTGCCACTTTTCTGCCCACCTGCCCAGTCGATTGATATCTTCCTGCCGTCTATAGCTTTCCTCACTATCAACCACACGGCCAATTTTTGTATCATCTACAAATTTCATGCCCCCTACATTGAAGTCTAAATCATTGATATTTACCACAAAAAGCAAGGGACCTCGTACTGAGCCCTGTGGAACCCCACTGGAAACAGCCTTCCAGTCACAAAAACACCCATCAACCATTACCCTTTGCTTCTTGCCACCGAGCCAATTTTGGATCCAACTTGCCATTTTCCCTTGGATTACATGGGCTTTTACTTTTCTGAGCAGTCTGCCATGTGGGACCTTGTCAAAAGCTTTGCTAAAATCCATATAGACTACATCAAATGCGATATCTTCATCGACCCTCCTTTTTAGATTGAGTAGACTAGGCCTATATTCTCTAGAGTTTAGAAGAATGAGAGGTGATCTCATTGAAACATACAAAATTCTTACAGGGTTTGACAGGGTAGATGCAGGGAGGATGTTTCCCCTGGCTGGGGAGTCTAGAACCGGGGTCACAGTCTCACAATAAGGAGTCGGCCATTTAGGACTGAGATGAGGAGAAATTTCTTCACTCAGAGGGTGGTGAATCTTTGGAATTCTCTACCCCAGAGGGCTGCGGAGGCTCAGTCATTGCGTATATTCAAAACAGAGATCGATAGATTTTTGAATATTAAGGGAATCAAGGAATATGGGGATAGTGCAGGAAAGTGGAGATAAAGTGGATGATTAGCCATGATCTTATTGAATGGCGGAGCAGACTCAAAGGGCCAAATGGCCTACTCACAGAAATCACAGAAATCACAGAAACCCCACAGTGCAGATAGAGGCCATTTCGGCCCATCGAGCCTGCACTGACACATATCCCACCCGATCCCCGTAACCCCTACACCAACACATATCCCACCCTATCCCCGTAACCCCACATATTTAATCCCCCTAACACTAAGGGTCAATTTATCATAGCCAATCAACCTAACCCGCACATCTTTGGACTGTGGGAGGAAACCGGAGCACCCGGAGGAAACCCACGCAAACACAGGGAGAATGTGCAAACTCCACACAGACAGTCGCCCGAGGCCGGATTCGAACCCGGGTCCCTGGCGCTGTGAGGCAACAGTGCTAACCACTATGCCACCGTACTCCTGCTCCTATTTCTTATGTTCTTATGTTGTTCGTATGTTACCTCCTCAAAAATTCTATCTAGTTAGTCAGACACGACCTGTCATTGATTAATCTGCCTTTCTAAATGATGATTAATATGGTCCCTCAGAATTTGTTCCAATCATTTGCCCGCCACCGAGGTTAGGCTAACTGGCCTGTAATTACTCGGTATATCCCTTGCTCCCTGTTTAAACAACGGCCTCAAAAAGTTCAATTAAGTTAGTCAGACATGACTTTCCCTTAACAAATCCATGTGGTCAGAATTTTGCCTACCTGGGCAGGTCCAGTGCGGGCGGTGTCCATGGCGGGTTGCAACCCCGCTGCTGGCTCCATCCCGCTGTTGAAAATGAACTTACCTTAATGGGGCCAATTAAGCCCACCCAGCGCTTTACCCGGCCCAATGAGATGGAGCGGGTCTGGTGACATCATGACGCGTTTTCAGCCAGGATGCTTAAAGGGACCATGGCCACATTACATTTGAAGTTTAATCTAACAAAGTGGGTGTTGAATCTTTACTCTACAATAATATAATAAAAGTTATATATGAGTGACAAAGAATTATTTAAATAATATTATCATTAAGTAATATGACACCATCTACAAATACAATGAAGAACATAATTTAAATAGTACATTAATTGGGAAGTTATTGGTGCTTTAGTAACAAATCTATTTGTATCATTAACTGGTACTGTATAAATAAAAGATGCGTGTTATAGGTCATATATAACATTGAGCAGATTTTAAATGTAATTGTAAAGGGGTGGACTTACAATCTTATGCAAGTTCAGCGGAAGAATTGCGGAAAACCCTGTCAAACAGCGCAAGTGGTGCTTACAATATGTTTCTGGGATTTCTGCAGCTCTTCCGTTGAAGTTAACAATGGACAAGGGAGAGAACCTCTGCAGAAATTCACCCTATAGTCTCAGACTGAAAAATTTTATTAGCTATATTCAGAGACTGAAAGCAAATTGAACCAGTGGAATGAGTGATGAAAATGAAATTGTTATGGTTGATGACTTGATTTAATGTGTAACTGGACAATCACAGTATACTGTGAGAAAAACCTGACCAGAAACAACACAAAAATTCATTTCAATGGTATATGTCATTTTTTATAGTGCAGATCAATTCACTGCAATTGCTGTTGAGTTGGAAGGTAACAGCCGAGAATGGCCAGTGAAAAATGTATTTCCCTCACCATCCAGGGTAGGAGGGGAGCCTTCAGCTCTTACATCCCTTCAGAAATTTCTGAATTAACATTTACCAGTAGCTTTTCAAGTACCCTGGACCTGATGGCTTGCATCCTAGGGTCTTGAGGGAAGTGGCGGTAGGGATTGTGGATGCATTGGTAATAATTTTCCAAAACTCACTGGACTCAGCAAAGGTCCCGGCAGATTGGAAAACTGCTAATGTAACATCCTTATTTAAAAAGGGTAGTAGGCAGAAGGCTGGAAACTATAGACCTGTTAGCCTAACATCTGTGGTTGGTAAAATGTTAGAATCCATTATTAAGGAGACAGTAACGGGACATTTGGATAAACATAATTTAATAGGACAAACTCAGCATGGTTTCATGAAGGGGAAGTCATGTTTGACAAATTTGCTTGAGTTTTTTGAGGAAGTAACATACAGGGTGGATAAAGGGGAACCAGTGGACGTAGTGTATTTAGACTTCCAAAAGGCATTTGACAAGGTGCCACACAAAAGATTATTGCTCAAGATAAAAAATCATGGGATTGGGGGTAATATTCTGGCGTGGGTGGAGGATTGGCTCTCTAACAGAAAGCAGAGAGTTGGGATAAATGGTTCGTTCTCAGATTGGCAACAAGTAACTAGTGGTGTTCCGCAGGGGTCAGTGCTGTGTCCCCAAATCTTTACAATCTATATTAACGATTTGGAGGAGGGGACCGAGTGTAACATATCAAAGTTTGCAGATGGTACAAAGATGGGACGGAAAGTAGTGAGTGAGGAGGACATAAAAAACCTGCAAAGGGACATAGACAGGCTAAGTAAGTGGGCAGAGATTTGGCAGATGGAATACAATACTGGAAAGTGTGAGGTTATGCACTTTGGCAGGAAAAATCATAGAGCAAGTTATTATCTTAATGGCAAGAAACTGGAAAGTACTGTAGTACAAAGGGATCTGGGGGTCCTGATGCACGAAACTCAAAAGGTTAGTATGCAGGTGCAGCAAGTGATCAAGAAGGCCAATGGAATGTTGGCTTTTATTGCTAGGGGGATGGAATATAAAAACAGGGAGGTATTGCTGCAGTTGTACAAGGTATTGGTGAGACAGCGCCTGGAATACTGCATACAGTTTTGGTGTCCATACTTAAGAAAAGAAATACTTGCTCTCGAGTCAGTACAAAGAAGGTTCACTCGGTTAATCCCGGGGATGAGGGGGTGGTCATATGAGGAGAGGTTGAGTAGATTGGGACTCTACTCATTGGAGTTCAGAAGAATGAGAGGCGATCTTATTGAAACATATAAGATTGTGAAGGGGCTTGATCGGGTGGATGCGGTGAGGATGTTCCCAATGAAGGGTGAAACTAGAACTAGGGGGCATAATCTTAAAATAAGGGGCTGCTCTTTCAAAACTGAGATGAGGAGAAACTTCTTCACTCAGAGGGTGGGTAGGTTTGTGGAATTTGCTGCCCCAGAAAGCTGTGGAAGCTACATCATTAAATAAATTTAAAACAGAAATAGATAGTTTCCTAGAAGTAAAGGGAATTAAGGGTTACGGGGAGCGGGCAGGAAATTGGACATGAGTCTAGTTTCGGAATGGTCATGGCCCTGTGGGTAGTGGAGTGGGCCCAGGGGCCGTGTAGCCTGGTTCTGCTCCTACTGTGTTCTAATTCTGTGTTAGATTTCAGGAGATGGTTTTATTCCTGTTCCTGGCTGGGGTGGAGATCGCCTTTACAGAAGGTAAGTACTGTAGAAAATATAGGGACAGAGTGATCTCCTGGAAGAATTTCGATCACCTAGATGGGTCGGAGAGGAATTTCCCAGATTTTTTTCTCCCAAATTGGCCATTGGGTCTTTATCTGGTTTTTCGCCTCTCCCAGGAGATCACATGGGTTCGGGTGGATGGAGAGTGATAGAAGAATTGAGGTTAGGATCAGATCAGCCATGATCTTATTGAATGGTGGAGCAGGCTCGAAGGGCCGATTGGCCTACTCCTGCTCCTATTTCTTATGTTATCTTATGTTAGAACAGAATCTCCATCAATCTGTTAGCTGATGTAATCAATAGGTTTTTATTTTGGTTTGTTTACCATGCTGTCAAGTAATCAGCTGGAGCAATGGCCACGGAACTCACGCCTCAGGTTGACAGACATGGTTCCTGAGCCGCGTGAATCCCGTGGCCATGCAGGGAAATTTAAAAAGTAGGGGGAAAAAGGCTCTTAAGTACCTGTAAACTACCCGATAATCATTTCAATTGGGTCCCCCGCTGCTGCCGGTTCAGATGCACCTGGGGGAAAGGTGCATGGGAGCAAGATGACGGTGGGTTCCAGACCCGCTGTCAAAAATAACAACTTTCCCACCCAACCCTCCACTGATCTCGCCCGCTACCACCCCGGAAAATTCAGCCCATGCTGTCTGTGCTTGGTAATCTGTGCCTTTCTAAATGACGATTAATACTGTCTCTCACAATCATTTCCAATAATTTGTCCACCACCGAGGTTCAGCTGATTGGCCTGTAATTACTCGGTCCAGCCCTTTCTCCCTTTTTAAACAACATTAATAAAGCATATGAAATCCTGGGCTTTATAAATAGAGGCATAGGACTGGATTTTGATACTGGGCGGGCTGGGGCCATGTAATCTGCATTTCGTGTTATCCACCCGATTCTAAATCGATGTGGGAAATTGATGCAATTTTAACTTAAGTGGGCAATTGAGTTCCAACGTGTGGGAACCCATGGCCAATTAGTTTTTCCAGTCTGAAAGTCGCCTCCGATGATGTCATCATTGCTGCTGCATTTAAGGTCTGCAACAAGCCTTGCTTCTTCTGCAGGCTGCCAACCTTTTGGCCTTTGCAGTGAGAGGCACCTGCAGGAAGAATGGCCAGCCAGAGACCTAGGTCTACACCCCGCTTCGATGATGTTGCCCTGCAGGCTTTAGTGGAGGGAGCAAGAGCCAATAAAGAGGTGCTCTTCCCTTCTTCAGGGAGGAAGAAGCCTCCCCAGCAAACCAAGGCTGTGTGGATCCAGGTGGCCCAGGAGGTGAACTCATTGTCAGCAACCCGCAGAACCTGGCTTCAGTGCAGGAAGAGATTTCTTGACCTTCTGCGCACTGGAAAAGTGAGTATGAATTTCCCATCACCCTCAGTCTGATCCCCATTGCCTCTCCTCACCAGCACTTAGCTTTAGCAATCTCTTCCTCCACATCCCACTTGACTGACATCCATGCACCCTTACCCATTCCCTCTCTCTCTATGGTCACATTCACCTAATTATTCGACTATGCAACCCTCACATTCCCTATCACTGTGATGCTATGAAAACAACTTACAACACACAGGGAGGGCCCTTGGTCTTGCCAGTTCACTCCATCGTTGTCTCCTTCTAAGCATCTATGCTATGGATTCTCTACACTCAATCCTTCATTCTCACTCAACCTCCACTTGTCTCCCTCATTGCAGGAAAAGAGAGCTCACAATAAAAGGGAAAGAGCGAGGACAGGAGGAGGGCCACCCTCAGTAGTCCAGCTCACCCCCTGGGAGGAGGCGGTCCTTGAGAGCGTGGGAGTGTAGGACGATGCGCAAGTGGGGGACGGACAGACCGGTGCATCACATCAAGCTGGTGACAGAATAGTTTTCCATCTCTCTCATTGACATTGCATGAGTCGCTGATAATGATTCTGAAGCTCTAACAGATGGACTTATGATCATCTGCAATATGCAATGTGCATGTAACCTTGGCCTCACATCTCTGACTCTTTCCTTTACTCTCCCACAGGACCATCGCAAGCACCCGTCCCCACTAGCCGGGAAGGAAGAGCATGAGCCTCAAGGCTCCTCAGAGGAAGCTGCAACCTCTGAGGGCGCAGAGTCAGCAGAATTAAGCGCACCTAGCACCAGCGCAGACACTCACACCTTGGTGGGTGGGACCTTCGGGACAGAGTTGTCACCTGGTGTATCACAGCTCACAAGTGAGCATCAGCAGATGGTGGAGACAGGGACGGCAGTGGACAGTCCTAGTCGGAGGGTGCAGGACTCGCCCAGCTCAGCTCAGCTGCATGTCGACCCTCTGCCTCTGGATCCATCCACAAGATCAGCGGTGCTGGAACTCCAGGAGCAGATGCAGGAGTCTCTGGCAGGTTTTGTCTTCAGGGTCTCTGCGAGTGTGGCGCGAATGGAGGAGTCCATTGCGAACATGAGCAGAGCCTTTGTGGAGTCATTTGTGGATGAACGCATCACCATGGAAAAGATGGCAACCTCCATGAAGGTGATAAGTCGCCAGAGTGCAGAAAACATGATGAGTGTTCTGAATAGAATGACATCTCTGGAGCAGCGATGGTCATCTATTGAACAGAGAAACCAGACCTTCATGGAAGTCCTTCTGAGTTGGACTGCCAGTGCAGATACAGGTCCCCATGGCCCCCCTGATGTGCAGCAAGGTGCTCTCAAGCCACTTGCCAGCACTGAGGGAGACCTGACCCATGAGAGGGAGGTTGGTGGCAGACATCAAGGAAGTGGGGGCTCCTCTCCAAGCGCTCACACTTCCATGCCACTGCAGAGCCCTCAGTCAGAGCCCCACCAGAGTCCACACCCAACTGAGATCGGCATCTCAACCCCTGCACAGCCGCAGGAGCAGCAGACTGTGGGCGAGCCCTCACAGGCTCGCAACCCCAGAGGACTCCCGCCAAAGGTGTCGAGACAGGAGCAGCAAGAAAGTGAGCAAGGGGCCTCCACATCAGCTGAAGCCACAGGGGAAGCACCACGTAGGAGCACGCGTAAGAGAAAGATACTGCACAAATAGTCACAAGGGTAGTCACTTGAGTGAAATTTGGGCCTAGAAATTCACTGGCGCCCCAAACCTCACCAGGGCGCCGGAAGTACCGCCCTGGAAGAAGTTGTGGCCGCCTGCTGCAAATTCAGTTTCAGTGCCCCAGACGGAAGCACGGTGCTACTTGAGGCGTCCCGCATCCCTCTTGGGGCGCTGCAACTGAAATCCGCAGCACAATGTGCCACGGTGCCACACGCTGTGGCATGGCGTGCTGTGGTACTGCAGGCCTTCCTCCCCTTCTTAAAGGGGAGGGGCCTGCTGCAGCGTGCTCAAAGAGCGCGAGTGCCAGCAAAAGAGCCCGGCACCGAGGAGAAATGCCGGGCTCTTCAGACACAGCCGGCACAACGCAGGGGGGGTGCTCAGGAGGCTGGGGATGGCGGCGCGGAGAGGTGCTGGCAGGTGGCCAGCAAAAAAATGGCCGCCCCGCACCTCAGCGCCTCTACTGTTGCAGGTAGGCCCCCCCCGCGTTAAAGCAGGGGGCGCTATCAAATTTCGCGATCGGGGTGGTAGCGGGGCGCTGTGCACACCGATGACATCATCGGTAGTGGCGCAGCGCTAACGGCTAGCGCCGCCATTAGCGTCCCGCTAAATGTAGCGGGAGGCGTGGCCAGTGGCGTAAAACCCAGTAAGTGCTCTCTTTGGGCGCTAACGGGTGGCGCAGCCCACTGAATTTCTAGGCCTTGATGTTTTATGTTAAAGAGCCATCAGATGATTCCTGTAAATAAAAAATCTGATGGCTACTGCTGTAGCTGTGGCGTGTGTCATTTCGCGAATGGGACTTCCACATTGAGGGCTTAGGATTACTTGCAATTGTCAGTATGGTGGTCAAATTGCTAGGAATCTGCTGGCTCTTGGCCATTGTCGATGCTCAGGTAAGAAGCTGCGAGGCAAAAGTGCTTGATTGGCTAGGCTAAGCAAATCTGGCCAAGCTGAGTGCGTTCCTTGCATCCTGGGCAGCTATGTGGTCGTGCGCTGGCACCTTCTGGCCTGTGCAGCTTCAGGTGGGTGAGCAGCAGCTTGGCGCTCCTGTTGTTGTTGCTGATGTTGGTGCTGCTGTTCTTCTGGTTCTGCTCGTGCCGCGGCTGGTCTTCGTCCTCATCTGATGTCCAGAAGGGAAGAAAATAAATGACTCCCATGCTTCTAGTAAATGCCTCAGTTGAGGAAGCGCTCAGTCAAGGTGGCGAGAGGGGTTTCCCAGGAGGTCACACTGGAGATGGGTATTGTGGTGTATGTGCCTTTAAGAGCAATTATGGTGTATGTGCCTTTAAGAGCCCCAGGTGTGCGTAATGCCGGTAATTGCCACTTGGGCTATATAAGCCTGTGTATTGTGTATATCCTTTAGAAACCCCCCCCAGACTTGCTTAGTAAATACCTATGAATCAGCTCCTGTCTTCAGTGTCTTTATCTACAGACGGACACTACAGTGGCGACGAAGTGGAAACGGACTTACCTGCAATTCGGCAGCACCTCAAGGACATCGATTCCTCCAGCGTCCAGAAGACTCAAGGAAGTAAGAGAAACTGTGGTTTCACCAGCTGGCCAAGCTGGTGACAGGTACTGCGCTAATCCTTCCTGGGCGTCAGGCTGGAGCTCCAGCGGCGGGCTCTACAGCTGAGACAGGCAGCGAAATCAGAGGCAAGCAATAACGGACTGGGAGGGTGCACTCGAGAGACAGCCAGCGCGGCAAGCAGGTCAGCGTTTAGACCTCCGTCGGGAACGAGTCTCCAACAGTGAATAAACGGAAACCACAGTAAAACAGCGTTGTTATCAGTAGCAGCGGCGGGAAAGCGCGGGAAGCGCCATATCGTTGCTACAGAGAGAAAAAAAAGGCGCGGGAAGCGCCATATCTTTTCTGAAATGCCTAAATCTGGTAATATTGAGGCTTTTGATGGCAAAATAGAAGATTGGACCACATACGTGGAAAGAGTAGAGGTTTATTGCACTGCAAATGGAATAACAGATGAAAAAAAAGCTTCAGTGCTTCTGAACTTAATGGGCGCGAAGACATACAGGCTGTTACGAAATTTAATCACTCCAGCCAAACCAAAGGACAAGACTTTTAAAGAAATTGTTGATACCCTGCAGGAGCATTTAAACCCAACACCGCTGCTGATAGCGGAACGATTCAAGTTCTTCAAGAGAAATCAACACCAGAATGAAAGTAACGCTGATTACCTAACCGAATTAAGAAAGCTATCAAAGTTCTGCCAATTCGGAGCAGGACTATCGGATTATCTTCGAGACAAATTTGTTTGCGGTCTCTTAAGTGAAGGAACACAAAAAAGACTGCTTTCTGAAAGAGATTTAACATTGGACAAAGCTTTCAGTATGGCTGTATCATACGAAGCAGCAGCAAAAGGAGCTGCAGAGATACAACAAGAGACACAAGACTTCGGCACCCATAAAATGACACAGGATTTCGGAAGATGTTATCGCTGCGGCAGATCCACCCATAACCAGAGGGACTGCTGGTTCAAGGGCAAAGCATGCAGGCAATGTGGTAAGATTGGACACATTGCACGGGTATGCCAATCTGGACAAAATAAATCCACTGACAGAAAACAAAAAATCAATAAAGAAAAGTACAGGAAGGTACAAATGATGACGGACAATAGCTCCGAAGACCAGAATAGCGATAACGACTCCAGAAACAAGAGACTAAGCTGTCTCAAATTACGTAATGTACTTGCCAAAGAGGATTACCAAACCATTTGGGTTACCCTCACAATAGCAGGGTCCCCAGTTAAAATGGAGCTAGATACAGGATCAGCTCTAACCGTAATAAATCGACGAGATTACGAGAGGCTATTTTCGCATATACCTCTAAAAGACACATCCATTATCTTAAAAACATATACGGGGCAGAAAGTCTACCCCAAAGGAAAAATAAGGGTGCCTGTGGTATACAACGGCAAAGAAATACAAAAGTTGTATTTATACATTCTACAAGATGGTGGTCCACCGTTGTTGGGACGTGAATGGATAAGGAAGATACGTTTAGACTGGCACTCCATTCAGGCACTGACGGTGACCAGTAAGGAAAAAAACAATGATGACATCATACCTGAACGATTAAAAGACATCTTGGCCAACGCCAAAGAAGTGTTTCAAGAGAAACTAGGAACCTTGAAAGGCATCACCGCCTCAATAAAAGTGGAAGATACAGCAATTCAAAATTTTTTTAAGGCAAGACCGGTGCCATACGCAATACGTCCGGCAGTCGAGGCAGAGCTGAAGAATTTGGAAAAGGCAGGCGTATTATCCAAAATAGATTGGAGCGAATGGGCAACACCCATCGTTCCAGTCATTAAAAAAACATTGAAAAATAACTCTGAGGAACAGAAAAAAATTCGCATCTGTGGGGACTTTAAGGTGACTGTAAACCCGGTCCTTCACACGGTACAGTATCCTCTTCTGAGGATAGAAGATATTTTCGCCTCACTATCCGGAGGGAAACGTTTCACAAAAATTGACTTGGCACAGGCATATCTACAGATGGAGGTTGAGGAGACCTCTAAAAAGTATCTCACAATAAACACACACAAAGGCCTGTACCAGTACAATCGACTGGTTTTTGGAATAGCATCAGCTCCAGCTATCTGGCAAAGAGCTATGGAGCAAGTCCTGCAAGGGATTCCGGGGACTCAATGCTACCTAGACGACATCCTTATAACAGGAGAAAACGACAACGAGCACCTTGCCAATTTGGAGCAGGTGCTCACTAGGCTGAAAGAACGGGGCCTACGAGCAAATCGCCCCAAGTGCGAATTTTTTCAAAATCAGATATCACATTGTGGCCACATAGATAACAAGGAAGGGTTGCATAAGTCACCTGAAAAAATTGAAGCAGTTATAAAAGCCCCAGCACCTGAAAATGTTTCACAATTGAGGTCATTCCTGGGATTAATAAATTACTATCATAAATTTTTACCGAACTTATCAACTATTCTACACCCTCTTAATGATCTTCTACAGACAGGAGTGATTTGGAAATGGAACGAAGACTGTAAACATGCCTTCCATAAATGTAAAGACTTAATCACATCCGTGAAAATTTTGGCTCATTACAACCCATCACTACCAATCAGACTGGCGTGCGATGCATCCCCTTACGGCATAGGAGCGGTATTGTCCCATAGATTCCCTGATGGCTCGGAACGGCCGATAGCTTTTGCGTCACACTCATTGAACTCAGCTGAGCGTAACTATGCCCAGATAGACAGGGAAGCACTCAGCCTGGTATGGGGAGTCAAGAAATTCAACCATTACCTACACGGACAAAAATTTACCTTGCTGACTGACCATCAACCCCTCATCTCCATATTCAACCCTAAAAAAGGTGTCCCCATTATGACGGCACAAAGACTACAGAGGTGGTCCCTTTTTCTAGGGGCACACCAATACAACATTGAATACAAAGGGTCAAAACAGCATGGGAATGGTTTATCACGCCTACCGTTGCCAACGATAGAAGAGGCACCTACAGTAGACCCAGTAGAGATGTTCCACTCTACCATAGTGGAATGTCTACCAGTGACAAATTCTGCCATTGAAAGGGAGACAAGAAATGACCCTGCTCTCTCACGGGTCTACGATTTAACAATGAAGGGATGGCCAGCACATGGTGAACCACTGTTGCCAGCATTCTCGCAAAGAAGAGAACAGCTGTCAGTGTGCCGAGGAACCTTGATGTGTGGATCCAGAGTGGTGATTCCACCCAAACTCCAGGATAAAGTGCTAAAGGAGCTTCACGAGGGGCATCTGGGTGGAGTGAAAATGAAGAACCTAGCTAGGGCGTTTGTATGGTGGCCAGGTATCGATGGAGACATCGAAGACATGACCAAGAGCTGCCTAGGATGCCAGAAGGTCCAAAATGCTCCGCCACAGGCCCCTCTACATCCATGGGAGTGGCCCTCATCTCCCTGGCAAAGGGTGCACATCAACTTTGCTGGTCCATTTATGGACTCAATGTTCTTAATCGCAGTTGATGCACACTCCAAGTGGCCGGAGGTAATAAAGATGTCCTCCACCACCACGGAAAAAACCATCACAGTATTAAGGATCATATTTGCCAGGAATGGGCTGCCAGAGCAGATATGTTCTGATAATGGACTGCAATTTGTGTCCGAAGAATTCAGAAAGTTCTTAAAGAACAATGGGGTAAAGTACTACACGTCCGCCCCATACCATCCCGCCACCAATGGATTGGCTGAAAGGTTTGTCCAGACCTTCAAGAAGGCCAGCAAGGCCATGGGTAATGAAGACATAAAACTTCAGCACAAGGTGGATAACTTCTTATTTGCATATAGGAATGCAACGCATATGGTTACTAACCAAACTCCCGCCATGATGTTCTACAATAGAAACCTAAGATGCCGGCTGGATTTGGTCAAGCCCAACATCCGAAGGGACGTGGAGAACCGGCAGTTTCAGGGCATGAATGAAAGGCCAACTAGGGCCTTCCAGATAGGCCAACCGGTTTTGGCCCGGGATCACCATACCGAGAAATGGCAGCCTGGAACTATCTGCACACGATTAGGACCACTGATGTATACCGTGGACATCGGAGACAGCATAATAAGGTGCCATGCTGACCAAATCATCAAGACATCCGAAAAGGGACAACCTACACCACCACTCTATACATCTAACGATGAAGTAGAGATACCCATATCTACCTCCGATCCGGTGATACTGGAGCCCGATGAACCCGACACTGGCCTTCAAGCCGAATCAGCCTTGCCAGAAGAACCTACTACACCACCAAAAACTACTACACCCCCGAGGCGTTATCCGGACCGAGTCAGGAAGCCTCCTGAGAGACTAATTTATAATTAATTAATACAGCAATGTATATTATTTTGCATATAACATGTAATTAATAATTACTTAAAATATGATGTACTAGTTAGCTAGAAGGGGAGGAATTGTGGTGTATGTGCCTTTAAGAGCAATTATGGTGTATGTGCCTTTAAGAGCCCCAGGTGTGCGTAATGCCGGTAATTGCCACTTGGGCTATATAAGCCTGTGTATTGTGTATATCCTTTAGAAACCACCCCCCCAGACTTGCTTAGTAAATACCTATGAACCAACTCCTGTCTTCAGTGTCTTTATCTACACACGGACACTACAGGTGTCAGGCTCCAAACTTCCACAGCTGTGGTTATTGTAGTGTATGTGCCTTTAAGTCAGAACTACTTTTTACAGCTCCTGTATACTGTAGTACCGGCAGTGACCACACCGGTATATAAGCTTTGCGCATGTCTCTGTACCCAAGTCTGGAGATTACCCTCCTCCAGTAAAGACCTGTTATTTGTTAATGAACAGCATCCGTGTGATTATTTATCCACTGAACCACGGATCCAACAGTGGCGACGAGTGTCGATTCGAATCTGCCTGCAACATAAAAATAAATAAAAAAAATAGTCGAGGCCAGGAAAACGGGCGTCGACCGCGAGCAACCGCCCAGCAGTCAGGCAGAGATCCAACTTCGCTGGGGAGGCTGTGGAGAGCCGGGCTTGGTTCCTCAGCCACAACGAGCAGTAAGAGACCGAGGACAGGTCCGGAGCAGACCCTTCCCGAGCAGGGGCGGCTGGAGCCGACCGACGGCAGAGAGAGAGCCGAGCAGCGTCGACGGGGTAAGATAGAGGGTGAAGAGAGCAGGGCGCAGCCGGGGGTTGAACACCGAGCGGCGTCGAGGAAAAATAAAGCAACCGGAGAGAGAGAGGGTAAGAAACAGCCGGGTTCTAGACTGAGCGGCGTCGAAAAATATCAAAAGAAGAACACGCAGAGCACAGCCAGGGATCACGGGCTGATCAGGGTCCATGGGGCGAAGCAAGGGGAGACGCCATTGAGCCACGGAGAAGAAGGAAGAGCGCGGGAGGCGCCATTGAGCCGCGGAGAAGCAGGGAGAGCGTGGGAGAAGCCATTAAGCCACTGAGAAGCAGGGAGAGCGCGGGAGACGCCATTGAGCCGTGGAGAAGAAGGAAGAACGCGGGAGACGCCATTTTGAGAAGCCGCAGCGGAGAAGAAGGGCGAGCGCGGGAAGGAAGGAAAGCGCGGGAGACGCCATTTTGTGCTAGCGGAGAAGAAGGGGAAGCGCGGGAGGCACCATTGGTGATAGTTAACGCACAACCAAGGATGCCAAAGAGTGGCAGTATCTCTACGTTCGACAATGAAGTCGAAGATTGGGCGACATATGTGGAATGTATTGAGGTGTACTGCAGGGTGAATGAAGTGCCAGATGCTAATAAAGCACTGGTTCTGTTAAATTCCATGGGTGCAAAAACTTATGGGTTACTGCGAAATCTAATAACCCCAGAGAAGCCGGTAAACAAGAATTTTGAAAGCATAGTAGAAAGCCTACAGGACCACTTAAACCCCACACCGCTGCTGATAGCAGAACGATTTAAGTTCCATAATAGGAACCAACACAAAGACGAAAGCAATGCCGAGTACCTAACGGAACTGCGCAAGCTATCGAAATACTGCCAGTTTGGAGTGGGACTAGCAGACACGTTAAGGGACAAGTTTGTGTGTGGGCTACAAAGTGAAGGAACCCAGAAATGGCTTCTATCAGAAAAGGACCTTACGCGGGACAAAGCATTCAGTATGGCAGTATCACATGAAGCAGCCGCAAGGGGCGCTGCAGAGATACAACGGAGACCGCAAGAATATGGCACCAATGAAATGACCTATGGAACAGGGAAGTGCTATCGCTGCGGCAGAACAACACATGACCAGAAAGATTGTTGGTTCAAGGACCAAGTGTGCAGACAGTGTGGGAAAGCAGGACACATAGCAAGAGTCTGCAGGTCTGGGAAGAAAACCAACAGCAAGAAATCTCCACAGGAGAAGTACAAAAAGGTACACCAGGTGATGGACAGTGGTTCAGACGAACAGAAAAGTGACACAGACTCCAAAAGCAAGGAGCTGGGTTGTCTGAAACTACATAATGTAACCGAAAAGGAGGATCACCAGACTATCTGGGTTACACTCAAGATAGACGGAGTCCAAGTGGAAATGGAATTGGACACAGGGTCAGCTCTAACAGTTATAAATCAAAGAGACTACAAGCGGCTATTTTCACACATACCCTTGAAAGCTACAGAGGTTGTCTTGAAGACGTATACGGGGCAAAAAGTCTACCCCAAAGGAAAAATAAGGGTGAAAGTGACATATAAAGGCCAGGAAATACCTAAAATGGATATATATGTATTGCCAAATGGAGGACCACCACTGCTAGGACGTGAATGGATCCAGAAGATACAATTAGATTGGCATTCCATACAGGCACTGAAGGTTGAGGCCAAAAAGAATGACGATGTCACACTTGGACGATTGTCAAAAATGCTAACTGATGCAAAAGAAGTGTTCCAGGAGGGACTAGGAACACTAAAAGGAATAACAGCAACAATTAAAATAGAGGAAAATGCAAGCCCAAAGTTTCTGAAGGCCAGACCAGTGCCTTATGCGATCAGACCAGCTGTTGAAGCAGAGCTGGAAGGGTTGGAACGTTCAGGAGTACTGTCCAAAGTGGACTGGAGCGAGTGGGCTACACCCATCATTCCTGTAATGAAGAGGTCGTTGAGTAATATGCCTGGGGAACCAAAGAAGGTCCGCATCCGTGGGGATTTTAAGGTGACAGTGAACCCAGTCCTTCACACGGTGCAATATCCGCTTCCACGTATTGAGGATATTTTCGCCTCGCTATCTGGTGCTAAATGCTTCACCAAAATTGATCTAGCCCAGGCGTACTTGCAAATGGAGGTAGAAGAAGCTTCGAAACATTACCTTACGATCAACACTCATAAAGGTCTCTATCAATACTACCGGCTGGTGTTTGGAGTAGCCTCAGCTCCGGCTATCTGGCAAAAGGCGATGGATCAGGTCCTGCAAGGGATTCCAGGGACCCAGTGTTATTTGGACGACATCTTGGTCACGGGCGAAAATGACGGTGATCACCTCGCTAACTTGGAGAAGGTGCTCACCAGATTAAAGGAGTATGGGCTACGAGCTAATCGCCACAAGTGTGAGTTTTTCCAGAAACAGATCTCGTATTGCGACCATGTCATCGATGAAGAGGGGTTACATAAGTCCCCTGACAAGATTGAGGCAGTAGTCAAGGCTCCAGCACTGGAAAATGTGTCACAACTGAGGTCGTTCCTTGGGCTGGTAAACTATTACCACAAGTTCTTACCAAATTTGCCTACGGTATCACACCCGCTGAACACCCTACTGCAAACAGGGGTACCATGGAAGTGGGATGACGAACATAGACGAGCTTTCCAGAAGTGTAAAGAATTGATCACATCAAAAGAGGTGTTGGCCCATTTCAACCCAGCACTACCAATTCGTTTGGCATGTGATGCATCACCCTACGGCATTGGAGCGGTGCTGTCGCACAAATTCCCAGATGGGTTGGGGAGGCCAATAGCCTTTGTGTCTCGGTCACTAACCTCAGCCGAGCGCAACTACACCCACATTGACAGGGAGGCCCTCAGCCTAGTATGGGGAGTAAAAAAATTCAACCACTATCTGCATGGGCAGAAGTTCACCTTGCTGACTGACCACCAACCACTTGTCTCCATCTTTAATCCTAAGAAGGGCGTGCCAGTAATGACTGCACAGCGGTTACAAAGATGGTCCGTTTCTAGGGGCGAATCAATGTGAAATAGAATATAAAGGCACGAAACAGCATGGGAACGCTGATGGGCTATCGCGCCTGCCACTGCCTACTGTGGAGGAAGCACCAGCAGTGGACCCTATGGAGATATTTTATTCGTCGATAATTGAACGATTGCCAGTAACAAACACGGATGCTGTACATTAACAAATAACAGGGCTTTACTGGAGGAGGGTAATCGCTAGACTGGGGTACAGAGGCATGCGCAAAGCTTATATACCGGTGTGGTCACTGCCGGTACTACAGTATACAGGAGCTGTAAAAAGTAGTTCTGACTTAAAGGCACATTCGTGTGATTATTTATCCACTTAACCACGGATCCAACAGTTATGCCTTCTAAAAGTTCCCCCAGACCTGAGACAACAAAGTCCTGCCACCTGCAAATGATGTCTGATCAAATATCCTCTTTAATGGTGGAGCTGCAGCTAACAGTCAGTTATCCAATTGTGCTACCGCCAGGTTTCACCGTCATGTTTCAGAACAGGCGTGCTTCACGTAGGAAAAGGGTTAAAATCGCAAAGGTCTTTCAAAATGGCATTATAGAGGCAATTTAGTGCTTGTTAAGGGCCTTAACGGCCTATCCCGCCTCTTGGAGGTGGGATGGAGACGGGACCATTAGACACAATTTAATGAAAATTGCTTGGAGGCGGGATGGAGGTGGGGTTGGGTCCGCCCGATGGAGGTGGGGTTGGGCCCGCCTGCCAGTTTTTGCAATTTTAACCCCCCACATGCCTCTAATCCCGCCTCAAAGGTCCGATGAAAATCGAACCCATAGAGTCGAAAAGCCAGGAAGTTATGCTAAACCTATATAAAACACTCGTTTGACCCCAGCTGGAGTATTGTGTCCAATTCTGGGCACCACACTTTAGGAAGGACATGAAGACTTTGGAGAGGGTACAGAAGAGATTTACTAGAATAGTTCCAGGGATGAGGGATTACAGTTACATGGATATATTGGAGAAGCTGGGGTTGTTCTCCAATCTGAGCTGAGTTAGGAGCTCGGCCCAATTCTTCTGGGTGCCCCTCCAAATGAGCACCACCCTACACAGACAGGGGAAATTGAAGTGGGAGGAAGTGATGTCTCACTCCCATCTCATTACCATCTGATTTGAATACTTGTCTCCATGCGCATGGTCTCTGCCCCTTTTGCCTCTGCTTTTGCACATGGGAATAAGTGGCTCCAGGCACAAAGCAGAGGAATATTGGCCCTATGATGTATTATATCTACGTCCCTCATTAAGACTGATTCTCTTTCCAATAGGAGTCATAATTTTCAAGTACAAAGCTCAAATTTGTAAAATTACCCTTTAAGATTACTCCTGCAGATTTTAGATCTGAAAGCAGTTGCTGTCAGACTGGCTATACATGGCTAACCTACTAATACAACATCCTTTTAACATTAGACATAGACATAGGGATGAGCATTTAATTGTATTTGGCTTTGAAGTTCCAAACTTAAAAGGGCAGTATGCATTAGGAAGACAGCATCACTTACATTGCCATGGACTAATGCCTTCAACATACTTGCAATGTTTCAGCCTTATATTTTCACTCAACAACAGAGTCCCCGACTCATAATGTTAATCAACCTCCAAAGGTTCAAACTCATATATTGTCACTGCATCTTTGGGATCATGCCTGCCACAAATCTGTCAGGAATCAGAAGCATATCTTTAAACTATTGTCAGATCTGTAGTGTACATATCCCACCATTTGTTGCTCTGTGCTGGAGGTTGGTGTAGCAGGAGTGCAGCTGTATATGTGGTGCGATAATTTTTGGTAGTTCCAACCAAAAAGGGTATATATTAGTAGAGCACTACAGAGCTTTCATTTCACATTTAAAAGTATTTCACATGTGTAGCTATTGAAAGGCAAATTGTGTTGTACACAACGCAAGCACAGACAACCAGGCATTTTCCAACTATTATTGTAGGCTGTGATTAATATTGGTTAAGGCGTGATAAACGATATTACAGAGAAGAGAAGACATGTGCCAGATTCAGTGGTGGAGAACATCATTCCAGCCTTTGTTGCCCGCTCCCACAGTTCTTTCTTTCATTTGCTTTTATTTCCGCTTTTAATTGCTCTGGCTCTTCCCCAGTGATTCTCATGGCCTGGTGGTTGAAAGCAACTTTTTCTTTGCTATTCTTCTTTGCACTGTTAAGCATTTTTTCAGATGTCATACAAAGCCATTCAATTGGTGGAGGTGGTATTTAAGTACCTTATTCTTTCTCTAAAGCCTGTCTCTACTCCCTTGCCAAAGATCACCACCTCCTTCATGATGAGGGCCATTCCCATTTGAAGAAATCACCTTTCTGTGTTTTCTGCAACTTCGCGTTTTGAATATCTGACGAAGCACATCTGGTTTGCTGCCCTATTACAGGGGTCAAGAGGCTCATTTCCTGCTTGTTAAGGTGATGAACTGTGATTATTGAGGCTAAGCTCTGATTGGATAGCTGAGCTTCCCCCATGCTGCTCTTAATCAGAAAATGTGGTGTGGCTGTCTGAGCTGCAGTCTAGCAACTGATGTAAAATATAACTGCACAAAGGACTTTAATGTATGATGCCTGGAAAATCTCCCCACATTGTTATACCGACAGAATAATTATCATTTTAAAGTCATTGTAAAATCATAGCATATAGGACAATATTCTAGAAAATCTTAATTATACAAACAAGTTAAATTAGATGGAAGGAGCTTTAAGTTAATTACTTCCTGCCTGTCTATATTGCCTTGTTTCATCTTTATCTAATTTTTTTAACAGGCCTGTTTATTCAGTAGATGGAGTTTCAATCCAATTTCCAAAAGTCTTTAAAACAAATGCAAGATTCACATTCTAATTCTGCCAAATCCATTGGCAGTTTGAAACACTAAAACATGGCAAACTCGTAAATGTGGACCTTCATTTGAGTGTTGGACCAAATTGAACAGGTAAACAAATTGTACTCCCAAATTCCACATGCCTCTGGAAAAAAGCTGTCACTATGCCTGAAAGAGAAAGATGGATTTTGAGTGTATATCCTTCATGAGTTCTGAAGGCATGAAACATCAAGTCCAGTCTTGACTCTTTACAGATGCTGACAGATCTGCTGTGTATTTCCAGCATTTTCTGTTTTTCCTTTTTATGTTCAGCTACATCATTGTTGGCTAACGGTTAATGCTGCAGCTCCCTCCTACCTCTCTTGGTCACGGGGTGGAGGCTGACTGAACAAAAAAGTACTGTCCCTATGCTTTATTACGCCTGTCTAGCACATATGCACATCATTAATACACATAGTACATGCGAAAAATGATGAACAGAAAAGATCTACTGGTCCATTCAGCCTGTCCCACACAATTGTGATGTCTTGTGCATCACAATACATACACTCCCCAACCCACCTGGAAGCCTCCTGGGAGGGGCAAAAATCCAAGCTATTTAAGGGCAACAAATCTGGAAAATTTCTCTGCGACCTCCAGCTGCTTGTACATAGTGTTCTTGTACATAAACTGCTTAAACAATTAAGAACATAAGAAAAGGCAAGGAGGAGAAAAGGCCATTCAGCCCATCAAAGCTGATCACTCGAATACTCAAACTCTCCTATAGTACACATTCGCCGAGAATTTCCTCCAGGGTTCTCCCAATTGGGTGCCGAAACTTCAGCAATAGATCAGCAGAGACCCTGTTCACGTATCTATCCAAGGAAATTCCTGGTGGTAGTGGCTTATTTTAGTCGAGGTCTTGATCCATAGATTAATGCTTCCACAAAAATGGAGGAGAAAGGAATTTCATACAATGCATTAACCCTTCATACACTGTTGCTCCACACTGAAATTTTGGGCATCCATTATAGAAAAGATGTTAAAGCCATAGAGCACATACAGTGTAGGGTCACTAGGGATGGGAAACTATAGCTATGAGGAGAGACTTGATACACTTGAGCTATTTCCACTGACGCAGGGAAGGCTAAGAGGAGATTTAATAAATATTTTGAGAGTTATGAAGGGTTTTGGTAGTGTGAATAGAGAAAAACTATTTCCTCTGGTTGGGGAGTCGGTAACAAGGGATCGTCAATTTTAAATTGCAAGTAAGAAAAAAGATTAGAAAAGATTTCTTTATACAGAATGTTGTTGGAGTATGAAATGCTTTGCCACAGGAAAAGGCTGCGGGAGAAATCATTGCTTCATTTAAGGGAAAATTAAATAAATATTTGAAGTAGAGGAAGGGCTAAAGGGAGAGAGTAGGGCAGTGGAATTAGTTTTAAATTGCTCCAGCAACATGCCATCACAGATCTGATGGGCTGAATAGTCTCCTTCAGTGATATAAAGTTCTATGGTTCTGTGGCAGCTCCTGTGTCTCATTCTTTTGTTTAAGTGCATGAACCGATCTTTTATAGATTGTTACTTGATTATGGTGTTTAACAAGTTGATAATATGCATATTTTGCTACCTTTGAATTTTTGGAATTAAAACCTGTGTGCATGTTATAAGGAAAGCATGTGTACTAAATTATTAACACTGGAGCTTAGTTCAACATATCAGCAAAAATCACCAATTACTAGTTTGAATTGTAGAATTAAACTTATTTCATTAAATCGGTACATTTGCTTAATAAGAACTTCAAACTGATGAAACTAAAACAAATGATGAATGCAATGTTTGAGTGTAAAAAATGCTGGGTAATAAGGATTTCCTACTACAGAAAAGTTTGGAAAATGTGTCATTCTTGACCTGCTACAAGTCCATAATGCCTCATTAAGATAGCATAATTTTCTTATTTGAAGTTTTACTGGCACCAAGTGCACTCTACAAAGTAATACTTCAGGCTCTTGTGTTTGACATCATTTTCTAAATGTAAATAATTGACAATGGAGTATTTTGTGTATTCACCTTATCTGTATCTCAAACAGCAATGCCAGCTACCCTTATTCTCTGGAGTTCATGAGTCAATACTTGCTTTGTAATAACATCCATGATAATTATTTTGCAATGCACTGTACAATAATAAAGTTGGTTTTCAAAAAAGCAAGATATTGTGCTTTGAACTGCAAAAGCCTTCATCAAATGATTAGTAAATTCCACTGATAAAATAAGTTGTTAAGAAACCCAGGCAGACATGGAGATATAGATCCTTTATTCTTTCAAGGAGAAAGCAGACTGTCTCTAATTAATTCTCTGAGGAGTCTGCTGTTAATTTTTCAAGCTGTGAAAAGTAGAGCTGAGCTTATTTACTAACCAGGACAGGGATTCGGAGACTTTCTGTACAGACCACCTCTGACACTGGGAGGAATCCAGATGAGGTCAACCCGGCACCCTCTATTTCCTGTCGCAGAGACATTCCTGATAAACATGAATGTTGTAAACTCTTTGAAAATCTCATGGGAATGCTTTCTGGTATTTATGCACCATTGACCCTTTTTAACTTAATTATGCACTTATGTTTTCATGCTTATTTATGTAACACTAGTTACAATTATTTTAAAACTGCTATATTAGAACTCTTAAAATGCATTAGAAAGAAGAGATGAGGAGTAAAATGTTCTGACTGATCTAGAGTTGAAACACCCTAACAGCTTCAGTTATGAGATATTTTTTGTCTACCACAAAATATAATCCGATGCATGTTAAGCCAACCTTTTTCATGATTCCTTTTATTTACCTTCAATTCAAATATTTTCACAGAAGCTATTGTCTTTCGTCACATTTTTTAGAACAGAGTATTCCAGAGTCTTAGTATTGGTTCCCTTTATGATCATATAAACATCCTTTTCAAAGGCAGGCATGGGGAGGTGTTTTTGTTAATGACTTTTTTGTATTATGTAAAAAGTAAACCTGGATAGGAAGATTACATTATAGGTTCACAAAATATATACTTAGAGGATAATAAAATAAATGCATTTTAGTCAGAATGGGTGGTAGAGAAGCTACACGGGGGGGAGGTTTCTTCTGTGCACTTGCTGTAACAAAATTGAACACCCATTTATAAAAGACACCTTAAAAATGTCACTACACCTAAAGCACAGTGAAAACCTTACCCAGAGTTATTTAGAATATATCCAATCATACCCTGTTTAGTCCGAGTGCAGATAGGTCTGGATGATCCCAGTTTCAAAGTTGTTCCACACAAAACAATTTCGGGAAGATTTTCCTTTTTGTGCACCTGAAGAACTCTCGGTTCCCAGGAGCAATGGAGAGGAAATGAGGGCCACAGGATTTCCTCTGGTTCTCCAAACTCACAGCACTGGGTTTAGAGTGGGTGTAAGTACAGTATATGCATTGTAACGAGGTGCAGTGTCTGATAAATTCAAGCAAGAATTCCAAACTTTGGTAAAAGAGAAAGACTGTAAAGTTTTGCACTGAATGGTGGTAGATTTTTGTTAAGTAAATATACATGTGAGGTACATTTACCTGTATTGTATGTAAGGCACTTTCTACTAAAGTTAGTGCATGTGGCTAAAATAGTGTTGCCTTAGCCATGCCTGTGGTTAGTCAGTGATTTCTATTGGACAATACTGCCTTATAGGTTCAATTTCTGGCAATGTAGCATTGCCCAGAGGGCAAAATGAACCTCTTTATTACTTTCAATTGCTCACTAGAATTGGCATAAGGCCTGTAGCTTTCAGATAACAGAAGAATATATTACTTTATCGGACTGTATGTTTTATGGTATAAGCTGTGAATCAAGTTTATTGAAAGAAAACAGTAGCAGAAAATCAATACAGCAGGTTTCCCTTAATTACAGAATTTTTAATTTTCACCTCCTCTGACACAAAAATACTATTTTACTAACTCTTCTAATAATACAGGTAGACTATCCTTTATCCGAACTTCCGAAAACCGAAACCCTCTAAAAACCGAAAGTTTTTTCGTTCAACGTAAGTCGTGCGCACGACATGACCAGAGTGGCGCACGACTTACGCTGAGCAGGGCAGAGGGTCACTGAGTTCCCTCCTGGGTAGGAGATTGCAGGCCGAGCCGGGCAGTGTGAAGGAGGTATACCGGGAGAGTGAACCCAACAATACAGCGGCCCGTCCGATAGCTGCAGCGGCCTGTCCGATATTCTTTTCTCCCCCGCCGACCCCCACCCTTTCGGATAAGGGATAGTGTACCAGCCTTTATCCGCACTTCCGAAAACAGAAAACCTCTGAAAACCGAAAGTGGTGGCTTACGGGGTGCTGCCCCGTAATACCTTCTGAAATCCGAAATTTTCCGAAAACCGAAACACGGCTGGTCCCAAGGTTTTCAGATAAAGGATAGTCTACCTGTACTAAATTTTGACCCGCATTTTAACAAAACTTCATACATGAGGTTTAGTCTACTGACACATGCATACCTCTGCATGGGCTGCAGTACAGTGGGACAGAAAGAACTGAGGATCTTCTGCTAATAAGAATATGATACCTCGCTCCACTTTGAAGTTCAAACTAGGACACAGGAAATTAAGTAGGTATCTTTCACAATTAAGTGCCCCTGTCAATCAACCGTAGGATTTAAAAAGAGAGATTGCTTGATGCTCTGGAAATGCATTCCTGATGTGTCAGTTGACTCAAAATTGATTAACTTCTCTCCTTCCCATGATCAAATTTAACACTTTCTAGTACCTGAATAATTCCTGGCTTGAATAATTTCAAAATAAGGCAGGAAGGTAAACAAGGTTGCAATTATAACTAAGAACACTTTGGGTAAATGTTACAATTATAAATGTTACAATGGTAAATGGTCAATTTAGCACTCCCAACGTAGAGTTTTGTGGGACATATTGAGAATTTGAATGTTAACATCAGCGTGCCTGAGTTTTGAACCATATGATTTTCCATCTATTAATTAAAATTTACCTCATGGTCTCAATATAGCCTCTTTAACCAATTTGATTCTCAGGACAAGTACAATGCTGTAATGAAATGTACAGCACCCAAATTGTTATTGTTTAAGGGAACCGAGTTACCTAGTTACTCCACTTTTGCCACACAACCTTCTAATTGGAAATAAGATGTAGGGGGAAATATTCTGTCAAAACAGCTACTACCAGAGTTTACTATATCCCTGGTGAACAGATAAACCCTACCTCTCATGAGGATGCATAGGTATAATTTAAAAATTCCTCAGCCTCATTATACTCTGCTCTCCCTCTCTCCCACCCCTCAGTTAATATTGTTACTGTGATCCTGATCCCAGACTACTGTTGAGAAATATTAGGGAGCAACGGACTTTGATCTATAATTTCTATTCCTATGTCCACAGACATATTTTTCTGATCAAAAATAAAATGGAATTGTCTTTAAAAAATGAATTGTTTACATACAGATAGGTCATTAAACAGATGTGTTAAGAAGTTTTTTTTTCCAGTCTTTGTCCCAAAATTCCAATGTGGGGGCAGGGGGTGGTGGCAGAAGCAGGGCAGAACTTATTGGGGGGGGGGGGGAACTGGAATTTTTCATCCACCAGGGATCCACCCATGTTGCGTGCTGTTCTGCCGCTGGAAAGAAATGCACCAGCTCATTTCTAGACAGGTGCTCAAAGTCTTCTGAATGAGATTCCCAATGGGCATCCTTCTGTTTATAATCTACATGTTGATGGTAGAGGAGGAAGTTGAGCAAAAGGCAGCCATAGAAGGCAGGTGAATTATGCAGCACCAGGGTAGAGTCAGACCCTTTCAGAGATACTCTACCTCCAGAGTTTACAGTCCAAAAGGTTCCTTCATCAGAAACTCTGTACAGTTATACCCCATGTGGCTTTGTTTCACTGCTATAGCTTTATTAGAACTTTGCTCCATTCTTCAGAATGACTTGTGAACCATATCGAGAATACGTATGTCACTCACAAAACAGGGAAAAGTTCCAGCATCATTCCAGAGAGCTAATGCAAATTCCGCCAAGTAAGTTAAATTGCAGTGCACCGTTGCCTAACCGGTTATAAATGTCTTGTGTGCAAGGGCACCTCAGTTCATAGCTTTTAACACTGGAGTTAGACAGATGGGGAAGACACCTATCAATTTTTATTGAACTGTAGGTTTCCCCAGAACTATTTGTGCAATTGGCTGCACACATATGCCCATTCATGCCTTCAGTATCAACCCTCACCATTCCATCAACCGTAAGTGATTTCTTTGCTTGAATTTCCAACTGGTGTGTGATCCCAGCTTCCTTCATGTTAATGCTAAGTTTGCTGGGAACTGCTATGACTCATGCATCCTATGGCTGTCTAGTGTCCCTGCTCTCTTAGGATTAAGGATAGGGCCCAGATGGCTACTTAGTGACAAGGGTTACCCAGTACTGCCAAAGCTACTTATTAGCAAAACCTTCAGTCAATCAGGAGTGATCCATCTCTTGTCATTGCATCTGAACAGCCAAGATGCACTATTCTCTTATTCCTTCCATCCATTGTCAGCCCCTCCACTGACAAATATAACAGTCTAAAAAAACATAGAATGGACCAATCATTATTACCACCATCATTTCCAGTTCATATTGTGCTTATGAAATACAGAAATAGTAACAAGATTTAATACATAAGAATGGTTCTGAAACCATTTGGTGAAACACAATCTAGGAATTGCCCCCATGCTTACCCCTTGTGACTTTATATACTCTCTTTAAGCTTATTCTCATACAGTTTCTAAATGTCATATCAGGGCCTGATGTCTTGGAGGCAGACAGCTGTTTCCCTGTACCATGAGTCTGTTTGGATGAAGGTTATTTTCCTCTCAGGACCTGAATCTTCACCAGTCAGTGTCTGTATACTTACTCCCACTTATGAAGGCATCTGCGGGGACATTCCTGAGGGCCCCTGTGTTGCTGTTATAATAGTACCTCATTCTCCAGCGATCCCATTGGAAGCGGGGGGTAGGAGAGTGCTGCTCACTGATCTGAGGGAGAACAGAACTAATGGAGCCATTTGCTTCCCTGAAACCTGAGAAAGAGTGTACCTGATATCCTCCAAGCCCGCTGAGACATTGCTCTCAAAAAAAACAGATTCCGGCACTCATCAGCCTCGCCTTTTGGTCCTCCAAAGCCTGAAAGCCATCACTAAATGTTTTCATGTGGGAGGCACCCAGTGGCCTAGGGCTGTTCCTCTAACAAAGGATAGATACAGATGTTCCTGCAGCTGCCACTGCCTCCAGGATGCACTGCATCAATGATAATCCCTATCTGATGATGGCACAAAGATTTGATTTGACCTCGGCCACAGCCCCAGCCATGTGCTGCACATCTTGCGAGATGGAACGTAGAGCCTCCATATCACAGAATCACAGAAACCCCACAGTGCAGACAGAGGCCATTTCGGCCCATCGAGCCTGCACCGACACATATCCCACCCGATCCCCGTAATCCCTACACATAGCCCACCCTATCCCCGTAACCCCACGTATTTAATCCCCCTAATACTAAGGGTCAATTTATCATAGCCAATCAACCTAACTCGCCCATCTTTGGACTGTGGGAGGAAACCGGAGCACCCGGAGGAAACCCACGCAAACACGGGGAGAATGTGCAAACTCCACACAGACAGTCGCCCGAGGCCGGATTCGAACCCGGGTCCCTGGCGCTATGAGGCAACAGTGCTAACCACTATGCCACCGTGCTGCCCATATGTATGTGATGCTCTGCAAACACCCTTCTGTTCATTACAGCCCCCCTGAGGCCATTGTCCGCCTGCTCCAGAGCGAGGGGTGAGCTGTTCCTGGGCCTCCACTTGTAACAGCACGATTTACTTCCACTCCTACATTCTCTGGTATCATTGTATTCTATGTTTCACCCAGAAACAATTCATCAAGCTATCTAATTCACCCTGAGCCTGTCTCTTTTGGCTGATAAGTGCTACTGGGAAGGGCGAGGCATGATGGAATGGGGAAATAACTTAGGTTGCTCTCTGGTACTGAGGCTCCCACCTTCTTGCACTGCTTGAATTTGTATTTCTTTTGCAGAGATAAAGAGAATCAAATTAAGATCATTGCCTCCAATTCCTTCACCCCTTATTTGGGAGTTGCCACATCTGATAGCAAAATATAAGATACACATGAAGTTTTCACTACAACACATTTATCTGCTCAGAATGGACGTATTGTGGCTGCTAGGATTCCAAGTTCACTCTCCCCCATCCTCCTGAGCTGAATTAGTGCCCAGGATCTCCACGGGTCCTCCCTTATGGGGTGTTAGCACGAGGATATCCTCCACCTTTCATTTTCAGGCATTGTGGGCAATTGTTTTTTTGCATGAGGAAGGTATAGTTTCAGCTCTGTGCAACCTACCCTTCCTTTTCCATTTATGTAATTATTCACCTATTGCAATGGAAGAATGGTACATGCATGAGAACATTGAAATGATAGGCGATAGATGTACGTACATGTGTGAGGGAAGGCAATTTGGAGGGATTCAGAAGATAAAGAAATTATTTGTTTCTTTCTCACCATTACACTGCAGAGGGTAGTGTTTGAACAATTATTTCTGTAAATCCATTGTACTAGTTAGTGTAGAAGCCAGAGCACCTACTTTGGCTCACCTCTCGGATCAATTAATACTCTTTCTGTATTGCTATCCTCCAGATGAGCAGTAGTTCTAATCCCAAGTGCCCGCTCAGTTCTCATATACGTTTATTCCCTTTGTTTCAGCCACTGATCTAACCCATTCTGAAATGTTGACACAGGCCAGGAACTTCCTCAGAGTTTTTCCCTCATCACTACCGTAACTTTGCCGGAAGTACAGCAGAAACCCCATGCATCTATGGGATTTCCACCACACTTCCGGCAAAGTTACAACAGTGGAGCCAAAGCAGCTGCAAGCAAATTTCTGGTCGTAGTCTCTGCTTCAATCACTAACTTTTCTACAGCCTTACAGTCCACCGTGTAAAAATATTTCTCCTGCACCCTGTCTTAAATCTCTTACCTTTAATCTTATATCTATGTGCCCTTGTTCTGGACCCCTTAATCACTGGAAAGAGTCTATTTTATCTAAACTTTCTTATCTCTTCATAATTTTATACACCTCTATCAAATCACCCCTTAATCTCTTCTGTCCGAATGAAAACAGCGGCAATATTTCAAACCTTTCTTTGTATTTGTATTTTTTCATACTATGCAGCACCCTAGTGAATGTACGATGTACCTTCTCTATTGCCTCAATATCCTTCCTATAGTGTGGAGCCCAAAACCGCACAGAGTGTGGTCTTACTAAGATTTTTATATAGATTTACCATTACATCTCAACTTTTATACATATAAGATTCTGAAGGAGCTTGACAGGGTAGATGCAGAGAGGATGTTTCCCCTCATGGGGGAATCTAGAACTAGGGGGCATAATTTCAGAATAAGGGGCACCCTTTTAAATCGGAAATGAGGAAGAAGTTCTTCTCTCAGAGGGTCGTGAATCTTTGGAATTCTCTTCCCCAGAAAGCTGTGGAGGCTGGGTCATTGAATATATTTAAGTTGGAGATGGACAGATTTTTGAAAGGTAATGGTCAGGGGTTATGGGGAGCAGGCAGGGAAGTGGAGCTAAGGCCAAGATCAGATCAGCCATGATCTAATTGAATGGCGGAGCAGGCTCGAGGGGCCTACTCCTGCTCCTACGTCTTACGTTCTTATGTTATTATGTTCTTATGTTTATATTCTATGGGGGAAAAATTCAGTTGGTTTGCGCCTCTCGTTAGCGCCTTAAGAGGGCGCTAATGGAGCGCAAAGCAACTAGCGCCCGGGCGAGGCGATATCTGCACCTCTCGCGGAATTGACTCGACATTTTGCGGCGGTGCTAAACAATACCGTCCGATCTCCTGCACACGCAGATCTTGACGTCATTCGAGCATGCAACGCTCTTGTGGCACCCCGGAATGGAAATTGAGTGGCGTCCCCCTCCTTTCCACCTGGCACAACCAACGACAGGTAGACTGGAACGCTTCCCAGCCGCTGTGGGGCTGGGGGGGGGCACTATTTAAAGGGGGCCTCTTCCTGGCTTTTTGTGTGGTAGACATTTTTGCACCACTCGTTCTGAGAGAGAGAGAAAGATTTTGAGAGAGAGAAAGAGAGAAAAAGAGATGTCTGTTTTGAGTCAACGCTGTCTGAAGTAGTTTTGGCTTCTGACCATAAGTTTGCAGGTATTTTAGTTTTTGACCTTCATTACTTTGATTGCCAAGATACTATGGGGGCTGCACTGATTGGGGGCGTCGTCATGCGCCAGCCAATTCAGAGGGCACAGAGACGCAGAGAGAGAGTGGCAATCATGGCCAAACAGAAGAGGGCCAACAGGCCTCTGTACAGGAGACCTTACCCTCCCAGGGTATTTCGCCAACAATTCTCCTACATTAATATGCCTGAGGAGCAGTGTTTGCGAAGGCTGCGCTTCAGCAAGGAGGTGGTCACTGAGCTCTGCCACCTGCTGCAGCCAGATCTGCAGCCTCAACTGAGGAGCAGGACGTCTCTGTCGGTGGCAGTGAAGATAAAGTGGCTTTGAACTTTTATGCCACCGGCTCATTTCAATCAGCTACTGGGGACATCGCCAATATCTCCCAGTTCACGGTGCATTGCTGCATCTGTCAGCTCACAAATGCCCTCTATAAAAGGAGATGAGAATATATCTCTTTCCCCATGACAAGCAGCAAGAATGCGCAATGGGCTTTGCTAGGATAGCAGGCTTCCCCATGGTGCAGGGCGCCATTGACTGCACACATGTGGTTTGCATGCTCCGCATGAGAATGCCGAGGATTTCTGCAACCGAAAGGGGTTCCATTCCTTAAACGTTCAGTTGGTATGTGACTACAGACAGCTGATACTCGCTGTCAATGCCCACTATCCTGGCAGCAGCCACGATGCATTCATCCTGCACCAGACTACTGTGGCAGAACTTTTCCAGGCACCGCATCACCCAGGTGGTTGGCTTCTTGGGGACAAGGGATATCCACTGTGCACCTGGCTGATGACACCGCTCTGTACGCCCAACACTCCTGCTGAGCTGCAGTACAACAAGAGCCATCAAGCTACCAGGAACATCATTGAGCACACAATCGACGTGCTCAAGCAACGGTTCTGCTGTCTGGACCATTCTGGAGGTTCCCTGCAGTACTCGCCTGAGCGAGTCTCCCACTTCGTTGTTGTGTGCTGCATGCTGCATAACCTGGCAATCCTCAGGACCCAGCCAATGCCACCAGGCCTTGGAGCACCACCAGAGGAGGAGGAGGAAGATGAGGAGGATGATCATCAGCAGCACCAAGGCGGGAGGGAGGCACACAATGTAGAAACTGGAAGGGCCGTCCGTCAGCGGCTGATAGCAAGTCACTTCTAGGTCCCTGCTGAGGAAATGGCTTCTGCCATTGAGAACAATATGAATGAAACCAACCCGCAACCCCTAGGCCGGCCAAGGCAACAATGATTGCAAAGACCAAACATGTACATTGTGAATACAAAAACGTATTTATTTTACAAACTCTGTGTGTGTCATTTCCGCATGACAAACTAATAGAAAGAAACACAAAAAAAACAGTCATTAACATAACTGGTTCTCACAACCTGGAGATAATGTCCAAAACACTAAAAAAAATTTGACCACGAACCTCGGCCTTTAATAAAAAAATGAACAACATTTTGTCACACCTACTTTTTGCCCTTCGAGGGTGATCTCCTTCCCTCGCGCACTTCCCCCCTTCCCACCCTACCGCTCCTCCATAATGGGGCCCCAGTGGCTGCAGCAAGGCTGGTGGAAGGCTGCTGATTGTCACAACCTGAGACTGCAGATGCCCTTGAAGGACGGCCTCGACCAGCTCTGAGCCTGGAGTACCCGGCTGCAGATTGCACCAACTCTACATGGGCGGCAGCAGTCTGTCCTATAGACGGTAGCAAGTGCAGTGGAGAAGTGACAGTGGTGGCAGCAGGAATGCTGTCATCTTGAGAGAGGACGGCAACTCCCTGCTCAACCGACACACTGGCACTCCCACGGGGCAGCACTTCAACATCCAGAGCAATCTGCTAGAGCACAGATTGCTGGCCTGCTGCGGCGCGGTGAGAGCCCCAGGGAAATGTGTCCGAACCAGCGAGGATGGCAGCAGTCAGTGTTCGCGTGGCCTCAATCTGAGTCTGCATGAGAACAGTCAGAAATTAGGTCATGGCAGCCAGTGACTGAATTGCAGCACTAAGCATTTGCATGGCATCCGCCTGTGCTACAGCGAAGTGCTCCACACTCCTTGCCAGTGATTTAATGGATTCGGGCACCCTTCCCACTGCACCCATGAGTTCAGTGTGCATGTCCACCACCTGGGTGTTCATTTCAGCGATGAGCCGCTCCTCCTCTGCGTCCAGTGCAGCAGGACTCGCTGGCATACTCTCCCTCCGGGGAGAAGGCCCCCGAGCTTCCCTACCCCCATCGCGTTGCTGCAGCCCGCTGGGTCCTGGAGCTTCACCCTCATCAGACTGCTCCCCCCTGCTCCCCTCCAGGGAAGGCGTGCTCCCAGTGTGGGCATGGGCTTCCTCGGGAGAGGGTGGCGCTGATGCTCCGGCTTTCTCTTCCTCCTCGCCTGCAGCTTCACTCCCACTGGCAGCTTGAGGGCCCATCTCCTCAGCTGGTGAATCACCATCTGAAAGCAGGGAGGTACAAGAGTGGCTTTACCGTGAGGACAGGGGGGCAGTAAGGGAGGAATGAGTGCAGCGATTTAGTAAGTTGGATTGAAACTGTCAAAGGCTGGTGTTGTGAGGGACAAGTGGAAGGAGAGAGGACAAAAAGGTGATGACCTTACCATTGCTGTCCAGAATGGGGTCGGCGTCTCCAGTGGCGACAGGACCGATCACCCGGCTTGCCACAATCCTGTGGACGCGCACCTCAAGAACGCTGAGGGGTTGCAGCTGAGGCCGCCCTCCACCCGTCCATTGCTGCTGTCTCCTATTATGAGATAGCTTGGCCTGCAAGAAAAAGGACGGCGTCTGAGTAAATATACAGCCATGGTCTTGCCTTATGTGCCTCCCATAGTTGAATAGCCCTTACTGTATGCAGCCATGGTCTTGCCTGATGTGCCTCCCATAGTTGAATAGCCCTTACTGTATGCAAAGTGTGGAATGTGCATGTGTGTTTGATGAAAGGGCCATAGGTATTGGATGACTGTTGGGCATTGGGGCTTTTAAGACCCTCTGGCCATAGAGTGAGGTTGAGATGGAGGGATGGAGAGGTATTGAAAAAAAGCCACTCACCCTGACGACCCGAGTGAGGTCGTTGAACTTTTTTCGACATTGGATATGGGTCCTGGGCACCATGCTCCTGGAGGAGATGCTTTGAGCCACCTCCCTCCACACTCTCCTGTACTCACACGGCAAAGGCCTCCTGCCACTCTCTGGGTACAGTACAGATCTTCTGCGCTCCACCACACCAACAAGAGCCTCCAAGGCCCGCTCGCTGAAGTGCTGTGCTCGCTCCCTGGCCCTCTCCATAGTCCTTGCCTGCAGGATATAGCCACAGGTCTGTCCAGGCCAAGATTCAAGGCTCCAATGAGCAGGGTGTGGCTGGAGAGCAAGATCGACCCTCCCCTTTAAAAACTGGCTGGCGCCAGTGTGTCTGCGTTCAATCGCTAACTGACAGCACCTGCGCTGCGCCCGCGCTCTGAGGTAGCGCCTCACTCCTCGGCCTTTGCGCCTTAAGAGAGGTGTGTAGCACCTTATTTAATGCTCCAATCACCTCCAGGGGTGATAAAAGCCAATTTGCCATCGGATGCGATAATTAGCGCTAGGCGCTAAATTTTGCGCACGGCCGATAACGGCACCCCAAATGGGGCGATACTGAATTTCTCCCCCAAAACCTCCTGCCAAAAATCCCAGTATCCTATTAGCTTTTTTTATGGCCTTGGATTGGAGGGTAGCTAATGTTACCCCACTGTTTAAAAAAGGTGATAGAAAGAAAATGAGGAATTATAGACCGGTAAGCCTGACATCGGTAGTGGGGAAAATGCAAGAGTCCACTATATAAGATGTAATAGCAGAGCACTTGGAAAAAAGTGACAGGATCGGACAAAGTCAACATGGATTTACAAAAGGTATATCATGCTTGACTAATCTACTGGAATTTTTTGAGGATGTGACTGGTAGAATAGATAAGGGAGAACCAGTGGATGTGGTGTATTTGGACTTTCAGAAGGCTTTCGATAAGGTCCCGCATAAAAGATTAGCGTGCAAAGTTAAAGCACATGGGATTGGGGGTAAGGTACTGATTTGGATAGAGAACTGGTTGGCAGACAGGAAGCAAAGTGTTGGAATAAACGGGTCTTTTTCCGAGTGGCAGGCAGTGACTAGTGGGGTACCGCAGGGATCGGTGCTAGGACCCCAGCTATTCACAATATATATTAATGATCTAGACAAGGGAACTAGATGTAATATCTCCAAGTTTGCAGAAGACACAAAGCTGGGTGTGTGTTTGTGCTGTGAGGAGGATGCAGAGAAACTCCAGTATGATTTGGACAGGTTGGGCGATTGGACAGGTGCATGGCAGATGCAGTATAATGTGGATAAATGCGAGGTTATCCACTTTGGTGGCAAAAACAGGAAGGCAGATTATTATCTGAATGACAATAGATTGGGAGAAGAGGAAGTGCAACGAGACCTGGGTGTCCTTGTGCACCAGTCGCTGAGGGTAAGCATGCAGGTGCAGCAGGCGGTTAAGAAGGCAAATGGTATTTTGGCTTTCATAGCGAGAGGATTCGAGTACAGGAGCAAGGATGTCTTGCTGCAGTTGTACAGGACCTTGGTGAGACCACACCTTGAGTATTGTGTGCAGTTTTGGTCACCTTATCTGAGGAAGGATGTTCTTGCCATGGAGGGAGTGCAGCAAAGATTCACCAGACTGATACCTGGGAAGGCAGGAATGACGTGTGAGGAGAGATTGGGTCGATTAGGCTTATATTCGATAGAGTTTAGGAGAATGAGAGGGGATCTCATTGAAACTTCTAAAATTCTAACAGGACTAGACAGACTAGCTGCAGGAAGGATGTTCCAGATGGCGGGGGAGTCCAGAACCATTGGTCACAGGCTAAGGATAAGGGGTAAGCCATTTAGGACAGAGATGAGGAGGAAGTTCTTCACCCAGAGAGTGGTGAACTTGTGGATTTCTCTACCACGGAAGGCAGTTGAAGCCAATTCATTAAATATATTCAAGAAGGAGTTAGATATATTTCTTAAGGCTAAAGGGATCAAGGGATATGGGGAGAAAGCAGGGACAGGGTACTGAATTTGGATGATCAGCCATGATCTCATTAAATGGCGGAGCAGGCTCGAGGGGCCGAGTGGCCTACTCCTGCTCCTATCTTCTATGTTTCTATGTTTATCCACTTGAGGTGTTGCTTTTAACATCTTGTGAAATTCAATGAAACCAGGAACTTGCTGCGATTCCAGAATTCTGATGAGCTGTGTTGTTTGGGCATGTGGAGGGCTCACTATTCATTCCCTGCTTCAGGGAGACATTTCAACTTATGTTCCACTGATACTGAAGATAGTATAAGATTTTTAAAAATCTACTGAATGAACATTACCAGTAACCAAGATTTTGTTTTTTAAAACAAAAATATTCTATTTTGGTTTCAATCTTTCAATCCTCGTTGGATACAGGAGTAGTGTCAGAGGACTGGAGGGTTTCTAATGTTATACCATTATTCAAGAAAGGGGAGAGGGATAAACCAGGAAACTACAGGCCAGTCAGCCTAACATCGATGGTGGGGAAGTTATTGGAAACCATTATCAGGGACAAATAAACTTTAATTTGGAAAGTCATGGGTTAATCAAAGAGAACTAGCATGGATTCATTAAAGGTAAATTGTGTCTGACTAACTTGATTGAATTTTTTGATGAGGTAACAGAGAAGATTGATCAAGCTAATGCAGTAGATGTTGTATATATGGACTTTCAGAAGGTATTTGACAAAGTGCCACATGGGAGGCATATTAATAAGATGGAAACCTATGGAATTAAGAGGAAAGTGGTGGTATGGATACAGAATTGACTCAGTGACAGGAAGCAAAGGGTGGTGATGGTGGATGTTTTTCAGACTGGCAGGTGGTTTGCAGTGGTGTTTCCCAAGGGTCAATTTTGGGTCCATTACTCTTTTCAATTTTTCTAAACTACCTAGACTTGGGAGCAGCATTATAAGGTTTTCAGATGATACAAAACTTGGCAAAGTAGTAGATCATGATGAGGATAGTTATAGGCTTTAGGATGACATAGACAAGATGGAGAAATGGGCAGAAGCATGGCAGATGGAGTTCAATGCGAAGAAGTGTGAAGTAATGCAGTTTGGGAGAATTAATATGGAAAGACAATATACTATAAATGGCACGATAAATGGCAGTATACTATAATTTGGGTCAATAACTAGAGGCAAAAGATCTAGAGGGGCAATGAGGAGAAATGTTTTCACTCAGAGAGTTGTTGGGATCTGGAACGATCTACCTGAAAAGTTGGTGGAAGCTGATTTTGAAAAGGAAAGATGAGCAGAAAGACGTTGGTGTCCATTTGCACAAATCTTAAAGGTAGCAGGGCAAGTTGGGTTTATAAATAGAGGAATACGATATAAAAGCAAAGATATCATGCTAGAACTTTATACGTTACTGGTTAGGCCTCAGCTGGAGTATTTTGGACAATTCTGAGCACCACACTTCAGGAAAGATGTAAAGTCCTTAGAAAGGGTACAGAGGAGGTTTACCAGGATGTTACCGGAATGAGGGACTTCAGTTATGAGGAGAGGTTGGAAAAGTTAGGATTGTTCTCTTTGGAACAGAGAAGGTTACGAGGTGATCTAATAGAGGTTTTCAAGATGATGTTTTGTTAGAGTAGATAGAGAAAGATTATCCCTTCTAGTGAGTGGGTCAATACTAGAGGCAAAAGATCTAAAGGGGCAATGAAGAGAATTTTTTTCGCTCAGAGAGTTATGGGGATCTGGAATGCTCTACCTGAAAAAGTGGTGGAAGCTGATTCCATAAATATTTTTAAAAGGGAGTTGGACAGGTACTTGAGGATGAGGAACTTACAGGGTTATGGACAAAAAGCAGGGATGTGGGACTAAGCACGACTGTTCTTTCAAAGAGCCAGCATAGGCACAATGGGCCGAATTGCCTCTTCCTGTGCTGTAAGTTTCTATGATTCATTGATTTTAGTTCTTCAAAAGCAAAATTAACCCACTATGGGATTCTCCTATTGTATTTGTGCCTATAAGCGTTTTACCAAATGTTTTGTGCTACATATTTACTTATTTATATTTAATTATTGATGGGCCTTCAATAACCACAAAACTAGAAGTTATAGACTTAAACAAGTTGGCTTTTAATCACTAAGATCAGAGCTAACATCTCAACACTCCGACTGGTTCACAGGAATGAGTCATACAGATCCTGGGATCTTTATGTAAGAGAAGTCAGGGGCGGAGCCAAGAGCCAAGACCTGGAACCTCCCAGGTTAGTCGGGAAAGAGGAAGTGAAACTGTAGTGTATGTACCCGTCTACCTTTAAGGGAACTATTGAATGTGACCGTTCACCTTTAAGAGAACTACTTTAGGTGTGGCACTATTTGTTTGGCTTCTGTATACTGTAATACCGATAGTGACCACACCAGTATATAAGTGTTGTGGCAGGATTGCTGGGGCAGATTCGCCCGGACCTTCGAATAGTAAAGATCTGTTTGTTTGTTACTTCTGAAGTCTGTGTATTTATTAACTGCACAACCCACAGACTTTACAGTGGCGACGAGTCCGATCGTACCCTGCGGCAAGACTACCAGAACAAGAAGAGCGTCGAAGAGAGGCAACCGCCCTCGTCGTGCTGCTGGAAGAAAACACGAGGCTGCAGCAGGAGAAAGGTGGAAGACTTTAGCAACAAAAGCTTCCGTCTGCAACAGGCACTGACTACCCTTCTACCACGGTACGGAGTGAGCTGATCAGCAGGGAACAAGGCGGCCGAAGAGACTGTGAATAGGGGAAGGTGTAGAAGTATCCGGAGGATAAGGGCAGAGCACTCGACCACGGTCGAGGGGGAACAGAGCCGGTCAGAAAGTCGGGTCCAACGGCATCGTGAGACAGTCGGACCTCGATCGGCGGGAAAACCGGGCAGCGACCGCAGCCATGAAGCGCTGAGACTGTGAGTAGGCGCGGGAAGAGAAACCCAGCCGCAGCCGGGGAGGGAAACACCGGTCTGCGAGAGGGCTGGGAGGCGAACAGGAACCGTGCGGGTGGGAGAGAGAGAGACAGAGCCGAGCAAGGGGAGAGAGACTGCGCGAGAGCCAGTCCAGCGGCTGAGCTGTCCTCCACCAGCGGGGTACCCAGAGCCGGTAGAACCGAACGTGCGGGAGAGGGAGAGACAGAGCCGAGCAAGGGGAGAGAGACTGTGCGAGAGCCAGTCCAGCGGCTGAACTGTTCTCCACCAACGGGGTACCCAGGGCCGGTAGCACCGAAAGTGCGGGTGAGAGAGCGACAGAGCCGGGCACGGAGAGAGAGACTGCGCGAGAGCCAGTCCAGCAGCTGAACTGTCCTCCGTTAACGGGGTGTACCCAGCGCCGGTAGAGCCGTGCGGGCGGGAGGAAAAGACATAGCCGAGTAAGGGGAGCTGTGCGGAAGCCAGCCAGTGGCTGAACCTGTCCGCTGTGGGGGAAGCGTACCCCTTCCACCGGGAAGAAACGCGGGAAGCCGCCATTAGGCGGAGAAGACGCCAGAAGCGGGAAACCGCCATTGAAATGGGCGGGGCGAGAAAGGAAGAGCGGGAAACCGCCGATTTCACGGGAAAACCGCCATCTTAGAAACAAACAAATAAATAAGAATACTTAAAAAATACTGGTGCTGCTCCCAAGGGAAGAAAGATGCCTAAGCGAGGGAATATTAACGACTTTAATTCTGAAATAGAAGACTGGGCCACGTACGTGGAACGCATAGAGATCTATTGCGAAGCCAACAAAATAGAGGAAGATGACAAGGCGATAACATTGCTAAACTCGATGGGGGCAAAAACATACGGGCTCTTGAAGCATCTAATAGCACCAAATAAACCAGCGGATCAGACATTCGAAGAGATTGATGCTGCGCTGAAGAACCACTTGAACCCCACACCGTTGATGCTGGCTGAGCGATTCAAATTCTACGCAAGAACGCAGAGGAAAGATGAAAGCAATGCGGAATGCTTGGTCGAACTGCGTAGGCTAGCGAAATACTGCCAGTTCGGAGGGAATCTGACAGAAGCGCTGCGGGACAAGTTCGTATGCGGATTGTCCAAAGAAGGGACGCAGAAGCGACTACTGGAAGAGAACGACCTCACACTGGACAGGGCTGTCCTTATAGCTGCATCGCACGAAGCCGCAGCGAAAGGAACGGCGGAAATGCAACTAAAGGCGGCGGCACTCGGGGTGGACCAAATTACTTCAAGCACAACAAAATGCTACCGTTGTGGGAAGACAACGCATGATCAGAATCAATGCTGGTTTAAGAACCAAGAGTGTAGGAAATGTGGCAAACTGGGTCACATCGCGAAGGTATGCCGGTCCGGGAAAAAGGCCAACAATCAAAGGAAGCCACCACAAGAAAAGTACAACAAGGTACACAAGGTGGCTGAGAAGAGTTCAGACGAACAGAATTCAGACTCAGACCCAAACAACCAGGAGCTGGGTAGTCTGAGAATCCACAATGTGGGTAAAGAAATGGATCTACAGACCATCTGGGTCATACTAAAAATAGCTGGAGTCCAAGTAAGAATGGAGCTGGACACTGGATCAGCTCTATCAGTCATCAACCGAAGGGACTACCACCGGCTATTCTCTCACATACCTTTAAGAAATACCAAGTTCGTATTACAGACATACACGGGGCATAACGTATACCCCGTGGGGAAAATAAGAGTCAAGGTGAGAGATAGGGGTAAAGAACACCCAAGAATGAACTTGTACGTATTACCTGAGGGAGGACCACCACTTCTAGGACGGGAGTGGATTAAGAAAATAGACATGGAAGGGCATTACCTAAAAGCCATAATGAGGGAGGACTCGGTGCAAGCTATTAGCTCAGATTCTGAAATGGATGATGATAAGACCAATTCGAATATGGAAGACAAGGCAAAAAGGGACTTGCCGACGATGGGGAAGAAAACGAAGACATGCAGAAGGACTTATGGTACCAAGAAGAATAAAGCTGCAGAGCAGAACTCCAGGTTGACAGAGAATTCTGAGCCTGTTCAAGCAAAGGATTCATCCACGACGGAAGAACACCGAGTTCGGACTCAAACTTATGTCAAAGTACGACAACAATTAGAACAGTTGAGTGACCGTCTCGTACAAGAGATGAAAAATATGGAAAAGTTCTGGGACACCGAATGGGAGAACCTGGAAAGACAACAGAGACAGCTAGCTCAAGCAGAGAGCGACCATAGAGCCATCGTGGCCAAATACCAATCACATTCCCCTGATGCTGTTCAGGAACTAGAATATTTACAGAACGAACCAAAGGAAGAGGAATCTTCAGGAAGCCAGGATTTTATCCCAGTTCTTCTCTGTGACTCCTTACAAGCAGAGTGTGAGAAGTTGAAAGAACAGTATGAACAGGCTCAGGCTACAATTCTGGAGGGGGTTAACTCGGCAACCTCCGAAAAGCTAGTTTCAGTAGAAGCATATGAACAACTAAAGGTTGAACATGAGCAAGAAGTCCAAAGGCTGCAGGAAATTCTTGATGAGCTCAAGGCCAAGACAGACTCATCGGTAGAAGTTCCATCCATAGATGAGAAATTAAAGGGGAAAAACATGGCAGAGCATGAAAGACAGGATGTCCAAGAACTCATAAAAACATTGAAGGACACCCAAGACAAATATGAGGCGGCAATGACCGAGGTTCAACAACTTGAAGAACAGATTCAACTGGGAATCTTTTCAGTGGAAGAAAAGGAAACTGTAAGAAACTCAGAGACTGTAAGAATGGTCCCTGAACATGAACTAGAGAGCATCAGGGCGCAACTTTTCCGAGCGCTGAAAGCCAAAGTTCAAGAGGAACAGAAGGTGGAAGTATTGGAGGAAAAGGTGGATGAAATGGAGAAGACTCTGATCCACCATGTTCCCAGGGAAGAGTTAACGGTCAGCCAACTCCTTCATATGCTGAAGGACAAGACTCTGCAAGGGGAACAATCTGAACACGAGCTTCAATCTTCAGGGGGAACGAGTTCGGAGCTCTCAAAAGTCACGGAGATAGCTGAGGTGGCAACACAAATTTTACAAGGATGCCAAAAGTACGTTGAATCACGTCAAGGTGAACAGAAGAATGTGGGAACCGTTACTTCAGTAGAAGGATTAAATAGCCTGATAACGCAATTCCCGATGGAAGGGAAGGTATTGAACTCACAAATGAGGTCCGTCGTGAAGGAATGGCAGATAACCCAGGAAGAGCGGAATGAATATGAATGCATGAAGAAGTCTTTTCAAGAAAGATGTCTAGGGAAGGAACCACCGTCAGCTAACGTCCAGACGGGTGAGGAGGAAGAAGAAGGCTCTCTCGCTGGCCTAACTCAGGACAAACCCGAATATTACCATGACCTGTTGAGTGACACTGAATATTACGAGGATGTGGTCTGCCCAGCTTGTGATGAAAACTCCAAAGTGCTGAAATCCGGATGAAGCACTTAAGGTCTAAGGAACATAGAGAGTTGGTGGCGCTACAGCTGGCAGCCGAGAAAGGAGCTCCGAGAGTTTCAAAAAGGCAGAAAAGAAAAAGAAGAAGCAGAAGATAATAACTGTCTAAAATAGTAGCACTTCTACCATCTCAGGCGGGACACTACGAAAGGAGCTAAATTAGTTGAAAAACTGGAAAATGTCAAGACAGCCAGTTGGTTGTAAAAGTCCGCACTGCTGGTTCAACAGGACGAAAGTTCAAGCTGTTACATCAAGAAAAAGGCCATGGAGGAGTCACGCTAGCCAGGTGAACCGGCTACACCAAAGAAATGTTGTTCGGAACGAGTCAAGATCAGAGACTGAATCTATGAACTGTTTCCGCAGAGACTGAACCTGGGAACTGTTCCCACCGAGATTATATCTGTAAACTGTTTTATATGACATTGACTCCACCGAGGTTATATCTGTAATTTGTTTTATAGGAAGTTGAAGATATGTATGTTGAACGGGGACTCTGTAAGTAATAAGCTAAAAAGGGAGGATTGTAGTATATGTACCCGTCTACCTTTAAGGGAACTATTGAATGTGACCGTTCGCCTTTAAGAGAACTACTTTAGGTGTGGCACTATTTGTTTGGCTTCTGTATACTGTAATACCGATAGTGACCACACCAGTATATAAGTGTTGTGGCAGGATTGCTGGGGCAGATTCGCCCGGACCTTCGAATAGTAAAGACCTGTTTGTTTGTTACTTCTGAAGTCTGTGTATTTATTAACTGCACAACCCACAGACTTTACAGAAACTATACACAGTGGGGGAGGGTAATATACATGAGTGCAAAACGAATACAGGATCAAGACAAATAGATTTCATTACAATTATATTGTGGCGGAGCCACCAAAGCACTCAGAGTGGTTGTACATAATTCCTTTAACAGCAGTGTAGTTACAGCCTGTGTCTGTACCTTTAATTACAGTGTTTAACTGTTCTATGTCTAGTTACCTTTACAGCGCGGTTTCAACGTGATGACGTCATGCTGTTCGTCACGTGATTCCCCAATGGCGGGAAGAACGTGATGACATCATGACATCAGCCTTTGGACCAGAGGGGCAGTCCTCGTGGAGCCTTCAAGGAGAGCAGACCTGTATTCGTTGTATTCCAGCAGTTCCTAGTTAAAACCTGTTTTGTTCCATTAAAGTTCGTTGTTTTGATTGCTTGAGTCAAACTCAGTCTTTTTGTTAGGAACCTCCGTTCCTACATTGGTGACCCCGACTTCTACGAACAGTTTTCGTGGAAGATATTCATCATGGACATGAACGCCGTGACCCTGAAACTGCCACAATTCTGGGAGCAACAACCAGCCGTGTGGTTTATCTAGGCTGAAGCTCAATTTGTATTGCGGATTCGACCCGTTACTACTACGTGGTCTCCGCCCTCGACAGCGCCGCAGCCTCGTGGATCATCAGCCTCCTCGGTAGCCCACTGGATCACGGCAAGTACGATACATTAAAGGCGCGGTTGCTGCAGGTCTTCGGCCTCTCGAAGTCGGAGCGCGCTCGCAGACTTCTCGCTATGCCCAGCCTCGGGGACTCCAAACCATCCGAGCTCATGAGCCAAATGCTCACGCTCTTAGGTGCCAAACCGGAATGCTTCCTTTTTAGGGAGTTGTTCCTCTGCCAGCTTCCAGAACCAGTGCAAGCTGCCTTAGCCAGTTCTGCGATCACAGACTGTGCTGAACTCGCGGCAGAAGCAGATAAGATTTTCACCATAACCCAGCAGTGCTGCGCGGTCATGAGGCGCCCAGCCCGCACAGACACGACTCCAGCTCCTCAGGCGGCGGGCTGGTGCTCCTACCATGCCCGTTTTGGCGCGAAAGCCAGACGCTGCCGTCCTCCCTGCAGTTTTTCGCCCCCAAAAAAATCAACAAAGCTCCCGCAGCGTTTCTCGCGAAGGAGGACCGGGTCTAAAGGGCGCACTGCGACTGCGATGTCCATCGGATCTTCAGGGAAGCTTCTTTACATCACAGACTCCCTATCGGGTCGCCGTTTTCTTTGTGACACTGGTTCGCAGTGTAGTATCTTGCCTGCGTCGAGGCTTGATCTCCAAGCTGGGGGCCACGGTCTTTCCCTCGAGGCAGCTAATGGCATGGCTATTCGTACCTTCGGGTAGCGGCGGGTCCAACTGTGCTTCGGCGGTCAGTGCTTCTGCTGGGAGTTCGTCACGGCCAAGGTCTCACAGGCCATCCTAGGGGCGGATTTTCTGTGTGCAAACGGGTTCCTCGTCGATGTCCGGCACTGCCAGTTGATCAAAGCAGCCTGTACTGTCCTCCCTACGTGTATGTGTCTGTACGCAGTTAGACAGCCAGCCATCCTTTCAATAACGACATGGGAGTCAAGATGTAGTGTCCAAGCTCCGGTGTTTAATAATGCCACACTTGCATGAGGTCAATGAAACAATACAAATCAGTTGCATTGGGCTGGAGTAAAACTGAGAAAGAAAAAAGAAAGAAATGTACCTTGTTACATACATGAGATATAACTAACATCTAAACATGAATATGTAATGAAACCATTCAACTCACAGGCAATGCTTTCGAAGGCGTAACAATGTAAGATTACAGCGGATTAACTTGCAGCACGCTCCATGCTGATGTGACCTCTTTGTTTGCTGTCACTATACTACTTCCTGTTGAGTGACCCTACTGGCCATTTCCATTTACTGCCACCTACTGGCGGCAACAAAACAAAACTCCTGCAATTATAAGGCAGAACACGGCCACTTTCCACTCGATCCCCTGCCACCGCAGCACCGCCGTGTCGTGGTCTGTTGCCTGCACGTACCCATCTCCGGATGAATTCACTCGTCTCCTCGGGGAGTTCCCAGAGCTGACCAGGCCCACTTTCTCTTCCTCAGTCACGAAGCATGGTGTGGAGCACCATATCACCATGACGGGCTCCCCGGTTTATGCACGGTCTCGAAGGCTGGAACCCGGCAAGCTCACGGCTGCGAAGGCGGAGTTTGATACAATGGAGTGGCTGGGAATTATTTGACGATCAAATAGTCCCTGGTCTTCGCCTCTCCACATCGTGCCGAAACCTGGTGGCGGCTGGCGGCCATGCGGTGACTACCGACGCCTGAACAATGCCACTACACCTGATCAGTACCCGATCCCACATATCCAAAATTTTTCAGCCCATTTGGCGGGAAATTCCATCTTCTCTAAAGTCGACCTCGTCAGCGGGTATCACCAGGTGCCCGTTCATCCGCAGGACATTCCAAAAACCGCTGTTATCACACCGTTCGGGCTTTTTGAGTTCCTACGAATGCCGTTCGGTCTAAAGAACGCAGCACAGCTTTCCAGCGACTAATGGACTCTGTGCTCCGAGACCTGCCTTTCATTTTCGTTTATCTCGATGACATCCTCATCGCCAGTGCTAGCAAGGAAGAGCACCTCGGTCATTTGCGTACTCTTTTCACACGCCTTAGCCAGCATGGGTTAATCACCAACCCGGCCAAGTGCCAGTTTGGCGTGCAAAGCATCGATTTTTTGGGACACCACATCACCTCGGATGGCGCCGTCCCCCTGGCGACGAAGGTGGAGTCTGTTACTTCTTTCCCACGCCCGCAGACCGTCAGGGCCCTCCAAGAGTTCCTTGGGATGGTGAATTTCTACCACCGATTCGTCCCCAAGGCGGCTCTCCTTATGCAGCCTTTGTACGAGGCCCTCAAGGGCAAGTCCGGCAAAGACCCAATCGGCTGGACGGCCGAGATGGACCAGGCATTCGGGAACACCAAGAGCGCCTTGGCTGCTGCAACCATGTTGGCACACCCTCTTCCAGGCGCCACCATCGCCCTTACTACAGATGCATCTGACTACACCATAGGTGCAGTACAGGAGCAATGGGTCAATGGCACGTGGCAACCGCTGGCGTTTTTCAGCCGGCAGCTGAGAAAAAAGGAAAGAAAATACAGCACCTTTGATCGGGAGTTGCTGGCCCTTTTTCTGGCCAACCGCCATTTCAGGTTTTTGTTAGAAGGACATCCCTTCACGGCTTTTGTCGACCACAAGCCGCTGACTTTCGCCATGTCAAAGGCCACCGAACTGTGGTCAGCTCGTCAGCAACGTCACCTGACGTTCATTTCGGAATTTACTACGGACATTCAACATGTGTCTGGTAAAGGCAACCTGTTGGCGGATTGCCTCTCCCGCGCGACGGCCCATGCGGTCCATCTTGGAATTGATTACGCTCGCATGGCTGAGGATCAGATTTCGGACCCAGAGGTTCAATCATACAGAACCGTCCCGTCGAGTTTCCAACTGGCCGACGTCAGCTTCCAGGCCGTGAGCACCATGCTCCTTTGCGATGTCTCCATGGGCGTTCCCTGACCTATTGTGCCAGCCGCGTGGCACCGGAAGGTTTTCGATGCAATACACGGATTGTCGCACCCTGGTATGCGGGCTCCACAACGTCTAATGTCGATGAAATTCATCTGGAAGGGTATGCACCTGGATGTCTGGGACTGGGCCAACACCTGCGTGGTCTGCCAGAAGGCCAAGGTCCAGCGGCATGTCAAAGCACCAGTGGCTCCGTTCGTTGTTCCGGAGCGTCGTTTCGATCACGTACATGTGGACCTTGTGGGACCATTACCACCTTCCCGTGGTTTTACTCATCTCCTCACCGTGGTGGACCGCAACACCAGGTGGCCAGAGGCAATCCCTTTGGCTTCCACCACTTCGGCGGACGTCACTAGAGCCTTCATCTCCTGTTGGGTGGCTTGTTTCGGGGTGCCGGCAGACATCTCCTCTGATCGTGGGCCACAATTTACCTCGGAGCTTTGGAGCGCTGTAGCTCAGGGGCTCAGCACCAAACTTCATCGCACCACTGCTTATCATCCACAGGCGAATGACCTGTGCGAACGATTCCACAGGTCGCTTAAAGCCTCCTTACGGGCCAGTCTTCAAGGTGCGGGATGGGTGGACAGGCTCCCTTGGGTCCTGTCGGGTCTTCGCACGGCGCCCAAGGACGACCTGCAATCTTCTTCAGCACAGCTTGTTTACGGCCAGCCACTCCGAGTTCCTGGTGATTTCCTCCCTTCTCCCACGGAGCCATGGTCCGCCTCCCAGCAGCTCGTCAGCCACCAGGAAGCGGCCAAGTGTTTCGTCCCAGTGCCTACATCCAACCACAGCCTACAGAGCTCCCATGTGCCGGTTGAGCTGAAGAGCGCCGAGAATGTCTTCATCCGTCATGATGCTCACCGGGACCCGCTCAAGCTTCCTTACACTGGTCCCTTCCGTGTCATCGAACCAGGAGACAAATCCTTTGCAGTCGACGTCGGAGGGAAGCCGGATCACATTTCGGTGGACCGCTTGAAGCCGGCTCATCTGGACTTGGATAGCCCAGTCGTCATCGCTCAGCCACCGAAACGTGACCATCCGCCCGCAGCCGCCGTGTCGGTTCAACCACAGCCACCCGCCAGTTCGACTACACCCGCCGCACCAGCTCAGCTACAGTCGCCTGCCAGCTCAACCACCGGTCATCAACTTCCTCTGCCAGTTTATCGAAGTCGATCAGACAGACTTGTCAGACCTCCTCCTCGTCTCACTTTTTCTGTTAAAGACAATTCTGGGGGGGCGCATGTGGCGGAGCCACCAAAGGACACAGAGCGGTTGTACATAATTCCTTTAACAGCAATGTAGTTACAGCCTGTGTCTGTACCTTTAATTACACTGTTTAACTGTACCATGTCTAGTTACCTTTACAGCGCGGTTTCAACGTGATGACGTCATGCCGTTCGTAACGTGATTCCCCAATGGCAGGAAGAACGTGATGATGTCATGACATCAGCCTTCAGACCAGAGGATCAGTCCTCGTGGAGCCTTCAAAGAGAGCAGACCTGTATTCGATGTATTCCAGCAGTTTCTAGTTAAAACCTGTTTTGTTCCATTAAAGTTCGTTGTTTTGATTGCCTGAGTCAAACTCAGTCTTTTCGTTAGGAACCTCCGTTCCTACAATATTAGTTATTTTTGTCTCTGACTGTGTTTAGTATCCACTGTTCCAGATGGATGTGATAGTGTAGCACAAGATTACAATTAATCCAATAAACCGATTACTGAAAGTGACATTAATGTTTAATTCCTTAGATCATAAACTCTGCATATGTGTTACATAAAAAGTACAGTTACTGGATTTTGTATATAATCACTTCTTATAAGAACTGCAGTGAAACAGCTGAAAGAGAGAATAGTTGTATAGCTTGCAGTTGTTATGGGCTAATGCTAAAAATGTAAAGGTGGTTCAGAACACTGACAAGAGTTTTTAAAATTGTAAACATGAAGGCCTTGAAATTCTATGGCAGTTCTCCACATGAGTTCCACTGGTCTCCTGCCATAACTCTGGCGGGGGACCAGTGGAGCCCCAGGGAAATGGGATACACAACTGTTCAATGGCCATTTGCCTCATTTCCCTGGGCATTCCACTGGTGTGCCACCAGAGTTATGGCAGGAGACCAGTGGAACTCGTGTGGAATTTCAGGTCTAATGTTTTTTTCTAAAAATGGTTGAGGTATACTGCAGCCAAAATGGAGCTTAAACTGCGTTAACTAGCTCTCTGCTTGCCAACATTTGAATTCTCCTCAGACAAGCTATTTCAACCCATAGTTCTATTGTTCCTTTCAGATTTTCATGTATGCATCAGTGATCTTGATATTCAGGAGAATCTCTGTTTGTTCTTGAGCGGGCCTGCAAGATTACTCTGTGCAAAACCATTACCTAAAGTAGCAGTGGATTCTTTTTATGCCTGTCCGCTCACCACATCATGATTTAATTGAAAATGCAAAACTTAAACAGTAACTAACTTTTCGATAAACAAAAGCTGTTCTTTTGGTGAATATTTGCATTCCCACTATCACACAAACTTAAAATTGTATTTTGAGATTTGTATTTGGCGCAGCACTAAGGTGTAGCTTTTCCAAATGAAATCCTTGTACTCCTAGGCTATGCCACTGTTAAAAGGGAGCACATATTTGAAGGAGTGATCTTGGATACAGTAACCAAAATACAAAAACAGATCTTGGCAACCACTTCAGACATGCTGTAGATCTATATTTTGTATCAAATAGTTTCTGAAATGTTAGTGGAAAATATTGTTCAAGCCAAGATCATTTGATGAAGAGCTACTGCTTTTGTTACTGTGCATGTTTAGTGATAATTCAAATATGTGATAAAATTACATGATGTTTCATAGCACAAAACTGGAGAAAAGTAAGCAGAACATCTAATACCCTTGTCTGTCGTGCCAAATCTAATGCTCTAACAACATACAGTCAGTGCAAATTTGGTTAAATAAATGATGGCATGGAGCCACTGAATCTGGCTGCCATTTAGTGGACTGCCTCCACTGAGGCCCACCTCAAAGTGATGGTCTGGCCGTGGAATAGCTTTGTGTCTGCTCAAGTCTAACAACTGGAGCTCTCACACAACCCCCAAACTCTCATGTATTGTAATTCAGCTTGGCATGGTAGTTGGTGAGCTAGAAGGTAGTTTACAATCTGTGTGGTCAGGCTATATAAGCCACACTCATTGGGGGTAATTTTAAGTTTGTGTGATAGTATAAAACAAGCAATAGCGAATCAGCAGCCCATTTTACATCTCTCCCCATTTTAATTTCCATTGACTTCAATAGAATCATAGGTCATCAATTGGGAAATGTTTAGTCAGAAGATGGAAAGGGTACAAGCCAAGTATATTCCAGTATTGAAAGAGTGTATCAAAGGCTGGGTTTCATGGATAAATGGGAAGATTAAATCAAATTTAAAACTTACAAAATAAGCATTTAGTGCTTACAGGGCAGATAATGAAACAGAAAACCAGGAGAAATATAAAGTGTATAAGAAGTTACAAAAGGGAGATTAGAAAGACTAAGGGGACGTACAAGAGAAAGTTAATAAAAAACGTAAAGAGCAATAAAGAGGCTTTCTACAGGTACAATAGTAGTAAGGCACAAGGTAGGCGTAGGTCTACAGAGAGAGGAAGGAGACAGGCTTGTGGAGACTGAGGGAATGACAGAAATACTAAATAAGTACCTTGCTTCAGTATTCACAGAGAAGCGGAATATTGGAATTGTAGAAACACCATGGATGGGTGCTGAACATTTAATGGAGGTTAGTATTCAAGGAGAAATAGAACTAAAGCAGTTACTCAGAATTTGCATTTATTTACTACATACGTAAGTGTCCTGAACTTAGCAACTGAGGGGATAGCATTGATAAGCTAGCAAGATAGGCAGATGGAGGATGTTCTGATATCTGCTGTGCCCAGGTAATCCAGTGCACCTGGGTGCAGAGCCAAGGAAATCTCCCCTGTCAAACTGTCTCTCATTTTCCAACAGAACATGTAAATATGCAACTTTTCTTAAAATGTTCATTCTTTTATGTTGATCAACAGCATATGGGACTGACCAAAACAAAGGAAAAGACCAGTGTGAATTGCAAAAGCAGGCTTTGGCATTTCTGAACAAGTTGACATAATACAAGTTGACAGAAACCTTGTACATGTTTTAATGAGTATTAATGTGATTAATTATTAGCTATTGGAACATGCTGTAGATGGAATTTAAGTTAGGAATGTTTGTGTAAACCAGGTGAATGGGAGCCAGCCAGCTTGCTTTTCCAGATGCTTTACTTATTACTTGAAACCTGTTGAACTTTATTTACACGCACACAAAGGCAAATTGCCCATGTTATAAATGTTGTGAAATTTGTTTTATTTTACTTGTAGAAACTTACCGCACATTTTAGATGGCAGACATGCTGCTAGTACACACATCAATGAGGTGACATTGCACTGTGTGATGTTAGCATATGGACATATTGATGCAGTTGTATGAAATACCCTTGTTTGCCATTTTAACTAAGCCGCTGGAATGTTTAAATGAGCTAACACCTTTGCTGAAGTAATGGCGAGAGAAATTTTGTACAGATTGAAATTGCACAACCATACTAACATTGCAGAACATTTCAGCTCAAAAGAAAGTCAAATCTAAGGGCTGATTGTGCGATCTGGCACTTCCAACAGGAATCACATCCTGAGAAACTGTGGGCCTCAGGGGTTTCCAGCATTGCCAACTGGAGAAAATTTTCCCCATTATGGGATAGGCTCCAACTAGAATAGCAAAATCACAAATGTGCAAGTAACTGCTTTTCCTGCGGTTTAAAATTTAATTGAGCACCAAAGGAGCCAACATAATTACCACATAAATGTCATTGTTACAAGAGCAGGTCAGAGGCTGGGTATTCTGCAGAGAGTGGCTCACCTCCTGACTCTGTGATGAGTGGCTCATCTTCTGACCTCTCAATCCCTCTCTACAGGGCTCAAGTCAGGAGTGGGAGGGAGACTCACTACTCATCTGGGTGGATGCAGCCACAACAACACTCAAGAAGCTTGACACTATCTAGGACAAAAGTGCCCCTGCCACAGAACTCAATATTCATCTCTCCTTCAACAGCACGTCACTGCCCTGTGACTGCTACCTCTGAGAAGGACAAAGGGAGCAATATTGCACCATCCTGACTTGGACATATACCGCTGTTCCTTCATCGTCACTGGGTTAATATCCCGGAATTCCCAACTAACACCATTGTGGAAGCACCATTTTCACAAGGTCTGTAACTTTTCAAGGAGCAGGCCCACCATCACCTTCTCAGGGCAACTAGGGATGGGCAATAAATGAGGCTTTACCAGTGCCCCCCTCACCCCTTGTATAAACAGTGTATAAGTTACACTCAGACCAGGCTTTCCGATTGTCAGATTAATATGATTTAATAGAGCAATTCGCATCATCACATTATGAGTTCATTATTCTCTGTGGCTGTGTTTGTCCCCATGTAGAATATTTTTCATTGTGAGATTTTTACATTTAGACCAATAGCACAAAGCTGCTCCTAATTTGACATAAAACTGCTGATTCCATTCAGAGAGGCAGACGGTGGATGTGGAATATAGAAATGTTACATTAGTGTAACAAGGAGACTTTTCTGAGGTATAGGCTGAAGCATGTTGTTGGGGCAGAGCTGTGCTTGGCATTAAGCCCTTGCTATATATGACCTGGGAGTGGTGACACTGACTGCCTGAAATTTCCCAGCACAAACATTCCTCACCTTCATCAGCAAAAAATTTAGCGAAGAAAATAATTCAGACATTTCTTGTGGCCGGTGCATTTTTTGGCATTTTAGAAACTCTGTTAACTTTGTACAATGATGGCACAGGCATTTAGATAGCCTTCTATTGATGTGCCAAAACAGTATGTTTGAATTTGATGTACTATTTCACCTATTAGCAATAGGTGAAATAGTTCACCAATTGCACAAAGCTGCTCCTAATTTTAGCACTGAATGAATATTTTATATCAGTCTTTACAGTAGAAGACACTAAGAATGTCCCAACACTGGACAAATAGGGGGCTAAAGGGGGGGAGGAGCTAAACACGATCAAAATCACTAAGGAAGTGGTACTCGGTAAAATAATGGGACTCAAGGCAGATAAATCACCTGGACCTGATGGCTTACATCCTAGGGTCTTGAGGGAAGTGGCGGTAGGGATTGTGGATGCATTGGTAATAATTTTCCAAAACTCCCTGGACTCGGCAAAGGTCCCGGCAGACTGGAAAACTGCTAATGTAACACCCTTATTTAAAAAGGGCAGTAGACAGAAGGCTGGAAACTATAGACCGGTTAGCCTAACATCTGTGGTAGGTAAAATTTTGGAGTCCATTATTAAGGAGACAGTAACAGGACATTTGGATAATCATAATTTAATAGGACAAAGTCAGCATGGTTTTATGAAGGGGAAGTCATGTTTGACACATTTGCTGGAGTTCTTTGAGGAAGTAACATATAGGGTGGATAAAGGGGAACCAGTGGACGTAGTGTATTTAGACTTCCAAAAGGCATTTGACAAGGTGCCACACAAAAGATTATTGCTCAAGATAAAAAATCACGGGATTGGGGGTAATATTCTGGCATGGATAGAGGATTGGCTATCTAACAGAAGGCAGAGAGTTGGGATAAATGGTTCATTCTCAGACTGGCAATCAGTAACTAGTGGTGTTCCGCAGGGGTCAGTGCCGGGTCCCCAACTCTTTACAATCTATATTAACGATTTGGAGGAGGGGACCGAGTGTAACATATCAAAGTTTGCAGATGATACTAAGATGGGAGGGAAAGTAGTGAGTGAGGAGGACATAAAAAACCTGCAAGGGGACATAGACAGGCTAAGTAAGTGGGCAGAGATTTGGCAGATGGAATACAATACTGGAAAGTGTGAGGTTATACACTTTGGCAGGAAAAATCGTAGAGCAAGTTATTATCTTAATGGCAAGAAACTGGAAAGTACTGAAGTACAAAGGGATCTGGGGGTCCTGGTGCACGAAACTCAAAAGGTTAGTATGCAGGTGCAGCAAGTGATTAAGAAGGCCAATGGAATGTTGGCTTTCATTGCTAGGGGGATAGAATATAAAAATAGGGAGGTATTGCTTCAGTTGTACAAGGTATTGGTGAGACCGCACCTGGAATACTGCGTACAGTTTTGGTGTCCATACTTAAGAAAGGACATACTTGCTCTCGAGTCAGTACAAAGAAGGTTCACTCGGTTAATCCCGGGGATGAGGGGATGGACATATGAGGAGAGGTTGAGTAGATTGGGACTCTACTCATTGGAGTTCAGAAGAATGAGAGGCGATCTTATTGAAACATATAAGATTGTGAAGGGGTTGGATCGGGTGGATGCGGGGAGGATGTTCCCGATGATGGGTGAAACTAGAACTAGGGGGCATAGTCTTAGAATAAGGGGCTGCTTTTTCAAAACTGAGATGAGGAGGAACTTCTTCACTCAGAGGGTGGTAGGTCCATGGAATATGCTGCCCCAAAAAGCTGTAGAAGCTACATCATTACATAAATTTAAAACAGAAATAGACAGTTTCCTAGAAGTAAAGGGAATTAAGGGTTATGGGGAGCGGGCAGGAATTTGGACATGAGTCTAGGTTCGGATCGGTCATGGCCCTGTGGGTAGCGGAGCGGGCCCAGGGGCCGTGTAGCCTGATCCTGCTCCTATTTCGTGTGTCTAATTCTGTTAGATTCAGGAGATGGTTCTGTGATAGTGGATTGGCGGATAGGATCAGATCAGCCATGATCTTATTGAATGGCGGAGCAGGCTCGAGGGGCCGATTGGCCTACTCCTGCTCATATTTCTTATGTTCTTATGTTCTTATTTCACAAAACCATTGGCCGGAACTTTCCGCTTAAAAAAAAGGGTGGGTTTGGAGCGTGCGAACAGTTAAATTGCTAAAAAAAAATGGGATTCTGGACATGATCCTACCTCCAACCTGCCCACTTCCGGTTTTAACAGAGGCGGGATGGGGGCGGGACGGGGTGGGTAGCCAACTCGTTCCTGGGGGCGGAATGTCAATTTAGATATTATAATGAGGCGGGAAGCCTCTTTTTTAAACTCCATTTTGAATTTAACTGTAAGTCGATGGGCTTCACACAATTCGTGAAACCCGGCAGTTAAATGAAGGTGGGGTCTGCTGGATACAGGAGGTAAGTGGCTTTATACCTATCTCCTGGATCCAGGGTCCCTACCTAACCCACCCCCTGCGATCGGAGACCCCACCACGAGGCCTCCGATCATCCCCCCAGGCCTCCGATCCCCACCATGAGGCCTTTCCCCTCCACCCCACTGATGATGATGATCGATCCTCTCTTCCCCTCCACCGATCCCCGGCTGACACCCCCCTCACCGATCCCCGCTCCCCGACCAACTCCCCCCCATGATCCCCAACTGGCACCCCACTCCCTGACTGAGCCACCGCCCTGCTTCCCAACCGAGCCCCCCGCGACCCCTGATCCCTGACCAACACCACCCCACTCCCCGACCGAGCCCACCCCGCTCCCTGACCGAGCCCACCCCGTTCCCCAACCGAGCCCACCCCGCTCCCTGACCGAGCCCACCCCGCTCCCTGACCGAGCCCACCCCGTTCCCCAACCGAGCCCACCCCGCTCCCTGACCGAGCCCACCCCGCTCCCTGACCGAGCCCACCCCGCTCCCTGACCGAGCCCACCCCGTTCCCCGAACGAGCCCACCCCGCTCCCTGACCGAGCCCACCCCGCTCCCTGACCTAGCCCACCCCACTCCCGACCTAGCCTCACCCCGCTCCCCGACCTAGCCCACCCCGCTCCCCGACCTAGCCCACCCCGCTCCCTGACCGAGCCCACCCCGTTCCCCGAACGAGCCCACCCCGCTCCCTGACCGAGCCCACCCCGTTCCCCAACCGAGCCCACCCCGCTCCCTGACCGAGCCCACCCCGCTCCCTGACCTAGCCCACCCCACTCCCGACCTAGCCCCACCCCGCTCCCCGACCTAGCCCACCCCGCTCCCTGACCGAGCCCACCCCGTTCCCCAACCGAGCCCACCCCGCTCCCTGACCGAGCCCACCCCGCTCCCTGACCGAGCCCACCCCGCTCCCTGACCTAGCCCACCCCGCTCCCTGACCGAGCCCACCCCGTTCCCCAACCGAGCCCACCCCGCTCCCTGACCGAGCCCACCCCGCTCCCTGACCTAGCCCACCCCACTCCCGACCCAGCCCCACCCCGCTCCCCGACCTAGCCCACCCCGCTCCCCGACCTAGCCCACCCTGCTCCCTGACCTAGCCCACCCCGCTCCCTGACCTAGCCCACCCCGCTCCCTGACCTAGCCCACCCCAGCTCCCTGACCTAGCCCACCCCACTCCCGACCTAGCCCCACCCCGCTCCCCGACCTAGCCCACCCCGCTCCCCGACCGAGCCCACCCCGCTCCCCGACCTAGCCCACCCCGCTCCCCGACCTAGCCCACCCCGCTCCCTGACCGAGCCCCACCCCGCTCCCTGACCTAGCCCACCCCGCTCCCCGACCTAGCCCACCCCGCTCCCTGACCTAGCCCACCCCGCTCCCTGACCTAGCTCCACCCCGCTCCCTGACCTAGCCCACCCCGCTCCCTGACCTAGCCCACCCAGCTCCCTGACCTAGCCCACCCCGCTCCCTGACCTAGCCCACCCCGCTCCCTGACCTAGCCCACCCAGCCCCCTGACCTAGCTCCACCCCGCTCCCTGACCTAGCCCCACCCCGCTCCCTGACCGAGCCCAACCCAGCTCCCTGACCTAGCTCCACCCCGCTCCCTGACCTAGCCCCACCCCGCTCCCCGACCTAGCCCACCCCGCTCCCCGACCTAGCCCACCCCGCTCCCTGACCTAGCTCCACCCCGCTCCCTGACCTAGCCCACCCCGCTCCCTGACCTAGCTCCACCCCGCTCCCTGACCTAGCCCACCCCGCTCCCTGACCTAGCCCACCCCAGCTCCCTGACCTAGCCCACCCCGCTCCCTGACCTAGCCCCACCCCGCTCCCTAACCGAGCCCCACCCCGCTCCCTGACCTAGCCCCACCCCGCTCCCTGACCTAGCCCCACCCCGCTCCCTGACCTAGCCCCACCCCACTTCCTGACCTAGCCCCACCCCGCTCCCTGACCTAGCCCACCCCGCTCCCTGACCTAGCCCCACCCCGCTCCCTGACCTAGCCCCACCCCGCTCCCCGACCAAGCCCACCCCGCTCCCCGACCAACACCACCCCGCTCCCTGACCTAGCCCCACCCCGCTCCCTGACCTAGCCCCACCCTGCTCCCCGACCGAGCCCACCCCGCTCCCCGACCGAGCCCACCCCGCTCCCCGACCTAGCCCACCCCGCTCCCCGACCGAGCCCACCCCGCTCCCCGACCTAGCCCACCCCGCTCCCCGACCGAGCCCACCCCGCTCCCCGACCAAGCCCCACCCCGCTCCCCGACCGAGCCCACCCCGCTCCCCGACCTAGCCCACCCCGCTCCCCGACCGGGCCCACCCCGCTCCCCGACCGAGCCCACCCCGCTCCCCGACCTAGCCCACCCCGCTCCCCGACCGGGCCCACCCCGCTCCCCGACCGAGCCCACCCCGCTCCCCGACCTAGCCCACCCCGCTCCCCGACCGGGCCCACCCCGCTCCCCGACGGAGCCCACCCCGCTCCCCGACCGAGCCAACCCCGCTCCCCGACCGAGCCAACCCCACTCCCCGACCTAGCCCACCCCGCTCCCCGACCTAGCCCACCCCGCTCCCCGACCGGGCCCACCCCGCTCCCCGACCGAGCCCACCCCGCTCCCCGACCTAGCCCACCCCGCTCCCCGACCGGGCCCACCCCGCTCCCCGACCGAGCCCACCCCGCTCCCCGACCTAGCCCACCCCGCTCCCCGACCGAGCCCACCCCGCTCCCCGACCGAGCCAACCCCGCTCCCCGACCGAGCCAACCCCACTCCCCGACCTAGCCCACCCCGCTCCCCGACCGAGCCCACCCCGCTCCCCGACCGAGCCAACCCCGCTCCCCGACCGAGCCAACCCCACTCCCCGACCTAGCCCACCCCGCTCCCCGACCGAGCCCACCCCGCTCCCCGACCTAGCCCACCCTGCTCCCCGACCGAGCCCACCCTGCTCCCTGACCGAGCCCCACCCCCTCCTTCCCCTGGACTGAACCCTCCCTCCCGCCCTCTCCGCAGATGCTGACCTATACGCCCACAGCCAGCCAGCCTCTCAATCTGGCTGGCTGCAGTTGGGAAACCGAGGCCTCACATGCAGGCATCCCAGCTGACCTACAGTGAGGTCCAGGCTCGGGTTGTCATCTCAACCCCAAAAGTTTGAATTTTAGCTTTCATTTTTAGAACCACTTTCTTTATAAGGGGACCATGAGGAAAATTAAGGGGGAAAACTTCAGTTGGTTAGCACCTCCCGTTAGCGCCTCCAGGGAGCGCTAACGGGGCGCTAACGACTTACCACCCGTGTGCGGTGATTTTAGCGCCACCGGCGAAATTCAACTGGCGGTTTGCGGTGGCGCTAAACACGACCACTACTGTCTCCTACGCCTGGAGATGGTGACGTCATCCAGCCACGCATCGTCCCGGTATCGCCCCGGACTGGAAATTCCGGTCTCAGGCCTCAGCTCCTGTCGCTAGGAACGGCAGGTTGAGGGAGACGGTTTGCAGTCATCTGGGAGCTGGGGGAGCGCTATTTAAAGGCATGTGCTTCCTGTTTTTTCCTGTCGGCAATCAATTCTGCCTATGCACGTTGAGAGAGAGAGAGAGGCGTTTGGAGACATTTAACGGTTTCCTACTTAAAGGTGATTTGGTCGTCAGCAAGACTTATCAGGTTTCCATTTCTGTTACATTTGGTGCTACCACATCCTCGCTGTCAATGCCCGCTATCTTGGCAGCAGCCACGATGCACTCATCCTGTGCCAGACTGGTGTCCCAGACCTGTTCCAACACTGCATCAAGCTCGCGGCTGGCTCCTCGGGGACAAGGGTTATCCACTCTGCACCTGGCTGATGACACCGCTCCGTAACCCCAACACTCCTGCTGAGCTCGCATACAATGAGAGCCATAGCGCCACTAGGAACCTGATTGAGCAGACTATCAGCATGCTGAAGCAACGGTTCTGGTGTCTTGACCACCCTGGAAGAGCCCTGCAGTGCTCCCCTGATCGAGTATCGGTTTTCATTGTTGTGTGCTGCATGCTTCACAACCTCGCCATTCTGAGGATCCAGCCATTGCCACCAGGGACTGGTGGACCACCTCAGGAGGAGGAAGAGAGAGAAGGGGAGGAGAAGGCGGAAGAGGAGGATGATGAGGAGGAGGAGCATCAACGTGGGAGGGAGGCGCTCAATGTTGCCTCTGCAAGGGCCATTCGTGAACACCTCATTACACAGCGCTTCCGATGAATGAGAGAGAAGATGGCATTTGGGCTCAACAACCACATCATTACAGGCAGCTCGCAGCCCCTATGACGGCCAAAGTTCCAATGAGAAACATGAGGAAATTTGTAACGTTGAAATAAACATTTTTATTATTTTGACAACTGTGTCTTATTAAGCACAACCAATAACAAACAAACACAACAATTCATTAACAAACACAACTCGTTCTTACCACATCGAAATAATTCTTAACAAAGTGAACAATATATTTACAAACACATCCAACTTTGGTACAAACACTCCCCCCATTTGGTCTAAAAAATGTTGTTAGTGGGCTTTCTTCAATGATCTCCCTCCCCTTCGCACTTCCCCCCTCCCAACACCACTGCTCCTCCGTAATGTGGCCCCAGTGGCTGCAGCAAGGCTGGTGGAAGGCTGCTGAGTCTGGGAGCCAGAGACTGCAGATGGCCTTGCAGAAAGCCCATGACCAGCTCTGGGCCTGGAGGACCCGGCTGCAGACTGCACCAACTCTGCATGGACAGCAGCGGTCTGGGCTGGCTGGGTTACAGTCTGTGGCAAATGCAATGGCGGAGTGGCAGTGGTGGCAGCAGGAATGCTGTCATCCTGAGATAGGACAGCACCTTCCTGCTCGACCGACACACTGCCACTCCCCCGGGGCAGAACCGCAGCATCCGGAGCAATCTGCTCGATCACAGATTGCTGGCCTGCTGCGGCACCGTGAGATCCCCGGTGGACTGTGGGCGTCCCAGCGACGATGGCAGCAGTCAGCGATTGCGTGACATCAATCTGAGACTGCACTAGAGCAGTCTGAGATTGGATGGCACCAACCAATGACTCGATTCCAGCACTAAGCCATTGCGTTGCCTCAGCCTGTGCTGCAATAGATGCTGCCACCTCACCCATGACACGCGGCATGGGGTCTGGGTCCCCACGGTCTCTCTGCAAGACAACAATCCTCTGCAAAGGGGCAAGGATGAGCTCGAAGGTTTGCACAGATGACAGCTGTGCTGGCGGCGGACTCCTCCACGCTCCTAGCCATTGCATCCATGCTCTCGGGCATCCTTGCTATTGCACCCACGAGCAGATTATGCATGTTCATCGCCTAAGTATTCATCGTCGCGATATCGAGGTCCTCACCGGAGTTCTGTGCAGCAGAACTCGTGCGCGCACTCACCCTCCGGGGAGATAGCCCCCCGAGCTTCCCTTCCCCCGTGGCATTGCTGCAGCCCGCTGGGTCCCAGAGCTTCACCCACATCAGATCCAAATCCCCTGCTCCCCTCCAGTGATTGCATGGCCCCATTATCGGATGTCTCACCCTCGGGAGACACAGGCAGCGAGGCTCCGGCTTGGTGTTCCTCCTCCTCCTCCCAAGTCGCTGCCACTGGGAACTGAGGGACAGGCTGGTTAGATGGTAGTTCACTATCTGAAAGCAGGAAGGCACAAGAGTGCCTTTAACATGAGCGCAGGGGGACAGGAAGGGAGCAAGGAAAGGAGACAGTATACGTAGATGGAAAGTGGGAAGGACTCGTGTTGTGAGCAGGAAGTGGTATGAGAGGAGATAAAGATGATGAACATACTGTTACTGTCCCCAAGGAGGTCGACCACTCTGACTACCACAGCACCCATGACATGGCTCGCGATGATTCTGTGCACTCGCTCCTCCAGCTGTGTGAGGGGGTGCAGCTCCACCTGACCTCCTCCCGTGCGTAGCTGCTCCCTTCTGTTATGAGCAAGCTTGGACTGCAAGAAAAAGGACAGCGTGTGAGTGAGTGTGCAGCCATGTGTTTGGCAGATGTGTCTACCATAGTTGAATACCTGTTAATGTCTGCAAGGCATGAGATGTGGATGTGACTTTTAGTAGATGGGCATAGTTGGTGGGTGAGTGTTGGGGATTTGGCAGTTTACACCGTCTGTGCACAGAGTGAGGTTGAGGTGGTGGGATGTTGAGGTATTTCAAGCATCTACTCACCATGGCCACCCAAGTGAGGTCGTTGAACTTCTTGCAGCGCTGGATGTGAGTCCTTTGGACCAGGCTTCTGGCCGAGACATACTGGGTCACCTCCCTCCACACCCTTGTGAACTCCCGGGGCAATGGCCTCCTGCCAGTGTCTAGGAACAGCAATGCCTGTCGGAATTCACAGCCACAGCCAGAGCCTCCAATGCCTGGTCACTAAACCAGCGAGCTCTCTCCCTGGGCCTCTGAGCAGCCATGATATTCCTGGATGTAGGATTGCAACTCCTTGCAGACTCAGGTCAAAAGCAGCAATGATCAAGGTGAGGCTGTGCAGCATGACTGAACCTCCCCTTTAAGAACTGGAAGGCGCCAGTCTGTCTGAGTACTAGGTAATTGACAGCGCTTGAGCTTGAGTAGCGCTCTGAGGTAGCGCCCCGTTCTCCGATGTTAGCACCCTAAGAGAAGTGTGTAGTGCTTGATTTAGTGCTCCAATCACCTCCAGGAGCGCTGGAGACGGATTTTGCGGTCGCTGGCGCTAATTTGCGCCGGGCACTAATGTTTGTGGCCGGCCGATGTTAGCACCCCAAAATGGTCGATACTGAATTTTTCCCCCTAAATGTTGTTGCTGGGAGGAGAGGTGGGATTTAGATTGTTCTCTCAGCCTGGGCATTTACAATCAGCAGATGCAACCTTCGTGACATGGGCGCCAATAGTAAGGAAATGAAAGGACCTCTCCCTGGCCTTGTGAACTTTGATGGAGTCAGTGGCAAAGGGCCAGGGTGGGTCTATTACAGCACTTAGACCGAGAAGCTCTTCCCATGGATTTTCGGGGCCAATTGATTGATTCTTTGGGTCCTGGAAGAATATTATTTGCTGCATGGTGGAGATTTACTGCTACTGGGATGAGGTGTTAAAAACAGGCTAAGTTTTCTTCATTGCTTTGAAATAACAATGTTCAAGAAGATGGATACCACAGCAAAGATTAGATAAACCTAACTGATCAAAAATTCCAGTGTGAAGGTACTTGAAGTACATGAAACATACAATGCAGTTACTGGAGTGAAAAAACATTGGCATCTAAAATAGATGACTGCAAGTAAATCTATTTTAACAGTCAATGTTTTTCTTCAATTAAGATGTGTGGTATAAAATGTATCATTACATTATTGAAATAGAACATGGATAGCCAGGACTGCTGAATGAAGTCTATAATGGTTTATGTTTGGAGGACAGTTTAAAATCTACTGTAGACGATTCATTTGTGCTCTCCTTGGAGACCATAATCCTTTTTTGAAATGGAAGGATCATTTCCTTTATCTAATATTATCCACTTAAAGAAAGAAAAAAAAAAGAACTTGCATTTATATAGCATCTTTCATGACTTCAGGATATCCAAAGTGTTTCACATGTAGGGAAACGCAACAATTAATCTGCACACAGCATGGTCCCACAAGCAGCAATGAGATAAATAACCAGATAATCATTTTTAGTTATGTTGATTGATTGATAAATATTGCCCAGGACAGAAGGAGAACTCCCCTATCCTTTTTCGAACAATGCTGTGAGATCTTTCATGTCCACCTGACAAGGCAGATGGGGCCTCGGTTTAACATCTCATCCGAAAGACGGCACCTCCGACAGTGCAGCACTCCTTCAGTACTACACTGAAGAGTCAGTCTGGATTACATGCTCATGTCCTGGAGTTGGATTTGAACCCATTTCTTTTAGCTCGGAGGTCAGAGTGCTACCAACTGGAGCCAAAGGTGACACTTCTTGATGCTAACGCACACAGGAATTTTGCATAAACATATTTACCAATACATTGTTAATACCACAGAGCAGAATTTCAATTTCTTCAGTGTTTTATCCCTTAGGATAAAGGTGTGCCATTATATAGAAATATATAGGAATCATTCTGCGCCCCTGCACTTCCTCAGGACCCATCAATCGAGGAGGGAAAACTATCAGTTAGGGTTTTTGTTATCCTGTGACCTACCCTGGGAAATAATAATTCTAAAAGACCTAAGAGCGTTAAAAAAACAAGCCTGAAGGCTTTGGGAGAGAATTTCGGTTTGTTGCGCCACCCATTAGCGCCTAAAGAGGCCGAGAAGTGGGGCGCTAACCAACTAGCGCCCGGGCGCAGCGAACCCTGCGCCTCCTCCCATATTGAGCGGACATTTTGCGCCGGCGCTAAACCTTAGCGCCCGCTCACGGGCGCAGGCAGATCATGACGTCATTGCAGTGTGCAACGCCTTTTGGGCGCCCCGGACCAGAAATTCAGTGGTGCGCCCCTCCGTTCCGCCTGGCGCTAATAAGGACAGCTTACCTGGAATGTTCCCCAGTTGCTGTGGGGTTAGGGGGGCGTTCTTTAAAGGGGACTGCTGTGGTATAAAAGCGGCAGCCATTTTTGGAGCACAACTTCTTCGAGAGTTAGAGAGAGTTGCTGAGCTGCACACTGAGAGCCATTTCACCACTGAGCCAGCGCTGGCAGAAGAACTTCAGCCTTCTGACCATCACCTTGCTGTTGGTGAGCATATCAAATGGGGAGACTTTCTGTGCACACTTATTATGGGGGCTGCATTGGAGGGGAACGTCCTGCTGCTAAATCATCTGGAAAGGGCACAGAGATGCAGGGAGAGAGGGGCAGGCATGGCCAAATGGAGGAGGGCCAACAGACGTCGCCACACCAGACCTTACGCTGCCAGGGTTTTCCGACAGCAGTTTTCCTACTTGAACATGTCGGAGGCGCAGTGTATCAGAAGGCTGCGCTTTAGAAAGGAGGTGGTAACTGAGCTGTGCCACCTGCTTCAGCCAGATCTGCAGCCTCAGATAAGGTGCAGGACATCTCTGTCGGTGGCTGTGAAGATGACTGTTGCCCTAAATTTCTACGCAAGCGGCTCCTTTCAGGCCGCAACTGGAGACATAGCCAACATCTCGCAGTTTGCGGTGCGTTGCTGCAGCTGTCAAGTGACTGATGCCCTGTTTAAAAGGAGGCGGCAGTACATCTCCTTCCCAATGACCCCGGACAAGCAGCGGGAGCGCGCAGAGGGCTTCGCAGCAATAGTGGACTTCCGCATGGTGCAGGGTGCCATTGACTGCATGCACGTGGCTTTGCGGGCGCCTGTATTGAATCTGGAGGAGTTCCGCAACCGCAACGGGTTCCATTCCTTGAATGTCCAGCTGGTCTGTGACCACCGACAGCTGATCCTCGCAGTGAATGCGCAGTTCCCAGGCAGCAGCCACGACGGCTTCATGCTGCGCCAGACTTCTGTTGCAGACCTTTACGAGGCCCCGGCTCACCCAGGAGGCTGGCTTCTCGGGGACAAGGGCTATCCACTGTGCCCGTGGCTGATGACCCCGCTCCGTTCACCCAGCACCCCTGCTGAAGAACGCTACAATGCGAGCCATCAGGCAACGAGGAACATTGTGGAGCACACAATCGGCGTGCTGAAGCAGCGGTTCCGCTGTCTGGACCATTCTGGAGGAGCCCTGCAGTACTCGCATGAGCGAGTCTCCCACTTCGTAGTTGTATGTTGCATGCTGCATAACCTGGCTATCCTACGGACCCAGCCAATGCCACCAGACATTGAAGCACCAGCAGAGGAGGAGGAGATGGAGGAGGAGGAGGAGCAGGACCATGATGGGAGGGAGGCACAAACTGGAAGGGCCATCCGTCAGAGGCTGATGAGAAGTCGCTTCTAGGCCCCTCTCACGGAATGCATGCTGACATTCCAAGAAGACGAATGGAACCATTCTGATACCCCAAAGTCTGTGAAGGGCAAAATGCATATAGATAGCAGACATGGCCATTGTAAATAAAGAAAGTTTTTTATTGTACAAAATGTGCTTCCTTCCAACAAGCCAAAGCAATGGCAACTGAAAGCAAAACTAACACACTGACACATAAGTGGCTCGCACACCCGGGAGACTGTCCAGAAAATAACTAACATTCAGACCAGCATCCTCGGCCTTGATTTCTACAAATAAGACGTTTAAGCAGCACCTTCTACTCTTTCCCCCTTGATGGTGATCTGCTTCTCTTGCGAGATTGGCCCCTTCCCTCCCTGCAGCTCCTCCATAATGGGACCCCAGTGGCTGCAGCAAGGCTGGGGGAGGCCTGCTGACTGTCCGAAAGCGCAGATGCCCCTGAGGGACGGCCTGGACGACCTCTGGGCCTGGAGGGCCCGGCTGCTGACTGCTCCATCTGTGCATGGGTGGAAGCAGTCTGTCCTGCAGGTGGTGGCAGCTGCAGTGGAGACATGCCAGCGGTGGCATCGGGAATGCTGTCATCCTGAGAGCGGACAGCAGCTCCCTGGTCGGCTGACACACTGGCACTCTGACGTGCAGCACCGCAGCATGCGCAGCAATCGGATGGTCCACAGATTGCTGGCCTGCTGTGGTGCTGCAAGGGCCCCGGGTAATCCTGCCTGATCCAGCGAGGGTGGCAGCAGTCAGTGGTCGCGTGGCCTCAATCTGCGTCTGCATTAGACCAGCGAGTGACTGCGTGGCAGCACTCAGCAGTTGCGTGGCAGGTGCCAGTACTTCGGTGAAGCCCTGGACAGTCCTTTCCAGTGCTGTCCCAAGGCCCTGGACAGTCCTTTCCAGTGCTGTCCCGAAGCCCTGGACAGTCCTTTCCAGTGCTGTCCCGAAGCCCTGGACAGTCCTTTCCAGTGCTGTCCCGAAGTCCTGCGCACTCCTTGCCTGTGCTGCGCCGAAGTCTTGGAGACTCCTTGCCTGTGCTGCGCCGAAGTCTTGGAGATGCCTTGCCAGTGTCTTGATGGATTCAGGCATCCTTGCCACTGCAGCCATGAGCTCAGTGTGTTTCAGCCCAGCCTGGGCGCTCATTTCTGCGAGGGCATGCACCTCTTCTGCGCTCTGTGCAGCAGCACTCGCGGCCTGACTCGCCCTCCGGGGAGACGGCCCCCGAGCTTCCCTACCCCCCCTTGCGTTGCTGCAGCCCGCTGGTTCCTGGAACTGGTTCCTCCTCAGAGCATTCCCCCCCCGCTCCCCTCCAGGGAAGTAGTCTCCCCAGTCTGCAGAGGGGCTGGCTCGCCTGAGGGTGGTAGGGATGGTCCGGCTTCCTCCTGCCCGTCGCCTCCGGAGTCAGTGGCAGTGGCAGCTTGAGGGCCCGGCTCCTGAGCTGGTGATGCAGCATCTGAATGCAGGGAGGTTGAAGAGTGGCTTTAGTGAAAGGACAGGGTGGCAGCAAGGGATGCATGAGTGCTGCAATGCTCTGACTTGGGTCCAAAGTGAAAAAGCATGCTGGGGGGGGGAACAAGTGGAAGGAGAGAGCTCAAAAAGGTGATGACCTTACCATCGCTGTACACAATGGGGTCGGCAGCTCCAGAGGTGACAGGACCACTCATCCGGCTTCCAACAATCTGGTGGACTCGCTCCTTAAGGTCTGTGAGGGTCTGCAGGTGAGGCCGGCCTCCTCCGGTACGAAGCTGCTCCCTACGGTTCCTGGCCAGCTTGGCCTGCAGGAGAAAGGACGGGAAGTGATGAAACATGCTGCCCTGAGCTGACATTACATGCCCCCCATGGTAGAATAGCCCTTACATTATGCACTGAGCTGAATGTGCATGTGTGTTTCCAGAAAGGGCCATGGGTGCTGGCTGGCAGATGGCCATTGGGACTTCGCGCACCCTCTGGCCATAAAGTCAGGTGCAGATGGAGGGATGAAGATGAATGTGAAAAAGGCACTCACCCTAACGACCCGAGTGAGGTCATTGAACTTCTTCCTGCATTGCACAGGAGTCCTGGGCACCACGCTGCTGGAGGTGACGCTTTGGGCAACATCCCTCCAAGCTCTGCGGTATTCGCTCTGATGAGGCCTCCTGCCATTCTCGGGGTACAGCACAGCTCGCCGGCGCTCCACTGCGCCAACCAGATCATCCAATGCCCCATTGCTAAAGCACTCCGCTCTCTGCCTGACCCTCTCCATGTCTTGGAAGTTTTGAACGCCACAGGTAGGTCACCGCCGGTTTTGAGGCCTACAAGGCATAGGCCTAGAAATTGAGTTTGCGCTGCGCCAGGGCTTTAGCGCCGGAAGTTAGCGCCGGCGCTAAGTCCCTTTGCGCGCGCCAAAAATTCAGTAGCGCCGCGCCCAAACGGCTGCCGGCGCTACTGAAGGGTTTTAGCGCCTGAAAACTGGCGCAACGCGCCGCATTGCGGCGCTATTCCGGCGCTGCGGCGCCCGCTGCAGTGCGGCAGGCTCGGGAAGTGCAGGCCTCCTCCTTCCGTTAAGGAGGAGCTGCCTGCACCCGGCCGCGGCCCGCGCAAATCTCTGCAAAAATGAGCCCGGCACCTCGGACAAGTGCCGGGCTTGCATCTGTTCCGGGGGGGGGGAGGGGGAGAAGTCCAGGGAGGGAGCTGCGGGCAGGCGGCCGGCGGGAAAGCGGCCGGCCGCCGCGCCTCCTTAAAGCGCCGGCGCAGACTCCGGCAACACTCGTTTGCCGGAGTCTTAGTTGCGGCTGCCACTGGCGAGGCGGCCGCAACTGAATTTCGGCTTGGGGCCGGGTTACCACGGCAACCGGGACGCTGCGCACACCGATGACGTCATCGGTGCCGGCGCAGCGCTACCGGTCTACCGCCGCGGAAGGGCCCCAGGCAATTTAGGAACCGGCGCCAATTGCAGCGCTAGGCCCTCTAGCGCCGCAAAATCGGTGCTAAGGGCACTGAATTTCTAGGCCATAGAGTGTGGCTGCTGATGTTAAGTGACCCACCCCTTTAAGAGCTGGCCAGCGCCAGCGTGTCTCGGGGAAATCGATTCTTGACAGCACCTGCGCTGCACCCGGCTGCCGAGAAATTGAGTAGCGCCGCCGGGTCAGCACCTTAAGAGTACCGTGCAGCACCTGATTTAGCGCTGAAATCACCTTCAGGGGCGCTGCAACCCAATATCGCTCGAGGTGGCGATAAGTTGCGCCTGGCGCTAAGCTTTGCGTACCGCCAATACTAGTGCCCCAAGCGGGCTGATACCGAATTTATCCCCCTTTGTATCTTACTGCGAGGAGCATTCGTAATAAGGTGGATGAATTAGCTGCGCAAATAGAGGTAAACAAATATGATATGATTGGGATTACGGAAACATGGCTCCAGGGTGGCCCCTTGTTGTGCGAGGCCCCTTGGGTCGGAGCAATCATAATATGATAGAATTCTTCATTAAGATGGAGAGTGAACTAGTTGACTCAGAGACTAGGGTCCTGAATTTAAATAAAGGAGACTACGATGGTATGAGGTGCGAGTTGGGTAGGATTGATTGGAGAATGTCACTCAAAGGGTTGACGGTGGATGGGCAATGGCAAACATTCAAAGATCGCATGGATGAACTACAGAATTTGTTCATCCCAGTTTGGCATAAAAATAAAACAAAAAAGATGACTCAACCATGGCTAACAAGGGAAATTAGGGATAGCATAAGATCCAAGGAGAGGACATATGAATTGGCCAGAAAAAGCAGTAAACCTGAGGATTGGGAGCAGCTTAGGATCCAGCAAAGGAGGAAAAAGGGATTAATTAAGAGGGGGAAAATAGAGTATGAGAGTAAGCTTGCAGGGAACATAAAAACTGACTGTAAAAGCTTTTATAGATATGTGAAGAGAAAAAGATTGGTGAAGTCAAGCGTAGGTTCCTTGCAGTCAGAATCAGGGGAATTTATAAAGGGGAACAAAGAAATGGCTGACCAATTAAATACATACTTTGGTTCTGACTTCACATAGGAGGACACAAATAACCTCCCAAAGATGTCGGGGAACATAGGGTCTAATGAAAGGGAGGAACTGATAGAAATCAGTATTTGTAGGGAAATGGTGTTAGGGAAATTGATGAGATTGAGGGCCAATAAATCCCCAGGACCTGATAATCTACATCCTTGGGTACTTAAGGAAGTGGCCCTAGAAATGGTAGATGCATTGCTGGTCATCTTCCAAAATTCGATAGACTCTGGAACAGTACCCATGGATTGGCGGGTAGCTAATGTTACCCCACTGTTCAAAAAGGGTGGTAGAGAGAAAACGAGGAATTACAGACTGGTAAGCCTGACATCGGTAGTGGGGAAAATGCTAGAGTCCATTATAAAGGATGTAATAGCAGAGCACTTGGAAAAAAGTGACCGGATCGGACAAAGTCAACATGGCTTTACAAAAGGCAAATCGTGCTTGACTAATCTACTGGAATTTTTTGAGCATGTAACTGGTAAAATAGATAAGGGAGAACCTGTGGATGTGGTGTATTTGGATTTTCAAAAGGCTTTCGATAAGGTCCTGCATAAGAGATTAGCGCGTAAAATTAAGGCCCATGGGATTGGGGGCAAGGCATTGACTTGGATAGAGAACTGGTTGGCAGACAGAAAGCAAAGAGTTGGAATTAACGGCTCTTTTTCCGAGTGGCAGGCAGTGACTAGTGGGGTACCGCAGGGATCGGTCCTTGGACCCCAGCTATTCACAATATATATTAATGATCTGGACGAGGGAACTAGATGTAATATCTCCAAGTTTGCAGGTGACACAAAGCTGGGTGGGCGTGTGTACTGTGAGGAGGATACCGAGAAACTCCAGTATGATTTGGACAGGTTGGGTGATTGGGCAGAAGCATGGCAGATGCAATATAATGTGGATAAATGCGAGGTTATCCACTTTGGTGTCAAAAACAGGAAGGCAGATTATTATCTAAATGGCAATAGATTGGGAGAAGGGGAAGTGCAACGAGACCTGGGCGTCCTTGTGCACCAGTCACTGAAAGTAAGCATGCAGGTGCAGCAGGCGGTTAAGAAGGCAAATGGTATGTTGGCCTTCGTAGCCAGAGGGTTTGAGTGCAGGAACAAGGATGTCTTGCTGCAATTGTACAAGGCCTTGGTGAGGCCACATCTTGAGTATTGTGTGCGGTTTTGGTTGCCTTATCTGAGGAAGGATGTTCTTGCCATGGAAGGAGTGCAGCGAAGATTCACCAGACTGATACCTGGGATGGCAGGAATGACGTATGAGGAGAGATTGGGTCGATTGGGCTTGTACTCGCTGGAGTTTAGAAGAATGAGAGGGGATCTCATCGAAACTTATAAAATTCTAACAGGACTAGACAGACTAGATGCTGGAAGGATGTTCCCGATGGTCGGGGAGTCCATAACCAGGGGTCACAGTCTAAGGATAAGGGATAAGCAATTTAGGACAGAGATGAGGAGGAATTTCTTCACCCAGAGAGCGGTGAACCTGTGGAATTCTCTGCCAAAGAAGGCAGTAGAGGCCAATTCATTAAATACATTCAAGAAGGAGTTGGATATATTTCTTAAGGCTAAAGGGATCAAGGGATATTGAGAGAAGGCAGGAACAGGGTACTGAATTTGGATCATCAGCCATGATCTCATTGAATGGTGGAGCAGGCTCAAGGTGCCGAATGGCCTACTCCTGCTCCTATCTTCTATGTTTCTATGAAATGTGCTTTTGATTGAAGACAGAATTGGGCTAGGTCATGAGCAGCTCCACACTCAAATATCCTACAGATATTATCTAGTCTGATACATGAAGAATGGCCAATTCGACAAGGTACTGGAGGTTGACTGTTGAACGGTAGGCCAGCATGAATCAGCACCTTCAGGAGAGCAGTCCAGACTGTTTTTCACACTGCTTTTCTAATAGAAGAAAGTGATTCAAAAATAACATTTTTAAAAATTAACGCTTGTAATGAGGTTGAGAGAAGAATGAAAAGGGCGTGTTAAATTGGAGGAAAATGAGCAAAAACACAAGAAACTGCAAAATGATAAATTTACAGAGGAATTAACAAGATTTTTTAAATTATACATCAAAGAAGCCATCTACATTACAACAGTGACTACACTTCAAAAGTACTTCATTGGGTGTAAAGCACTTTGGGAGGTCCTGAGGTCGTGAAAGGCACTATATAAATGCAAGTTTTTTCTTTTGTTTATCTTAGAACAGAAAGAAAAAGAAGAAAAATAAAAACAGAAGGAAAGTAAAGTTAAAATAGCATAGAATAAATAATGAAAAGGGAAAAGAAAACTTGCAGAAGAAAGGAAGACACAAGAAACAAATTAAAAAGATATTTTGACACAAAGTGATGAGAATGTGGAACTTGCTGCCACATGGAGTGGTTGAAGCAAATTACATTGTTGCATTTAAGGGAGCCTCGATGTTTTCATGAGGGAGAAGGGAATAGAGGGATACAGAAGCAATGTGGGAACAGGTCAGTCAAGTGAGAGTATAAACACCAGCATAGACCAGTTGCGCCTAATGGCTTGTTCCTGTGCTGGAAATTCTGTGTAATTCTATGCAAAAAAGATAAAATGGCAACACAATCCGACAGTTTGTGTCATTTTCTGCCAAAGGTGAAAGATCACAAATTAAACTCATGCAGTCAACACAGCAGGCATGTAGCGCTCTGCTCTGTGACTGCAGTTAATAGGACTTTGTCTGACATTCTGGTATTAGAAGCTATGATTCATAGCAGTGTCATGCGCATACTTTGCAGGGCTAGTCACAAAGTGGACAATGTTCGACTGTCTTGACTGTTGTGTATGGAAACACTTCAGATGATGTCATGCACAGCCACCTTTACTGTAGTAAAACTTTGGCTTTATCCGAACTGCTGCAAACATTCTGCTGTCTCCCCAGTCCCCAGTGAGGTAAAGTAACCTCTTCGAAAGGAGTACTGTCTTCATAAACAAAAAATGGTTAATAAATCAGAGAGAGAAGAGGCATCTGCCTCCGTCGCTTGCAGGCAACAGTTCTTGGATTTAGGTTATTACGTTACGTGTTTATAAACAAATGAACCTGGGTTTTCTGAATATTTCCTGTGAAGATGCTGTTCATTTAAGAGACAAGCTAAATGCAGTTTTACCACCAAATGCCATTTCACAGTATAAAATAAACTAATAATCTCACCTACTGAACTCAAACACCAATGGTCCATTAATATAGTTATAGACATTACAGAATCATAAAATCATACAGCACAGAAGGAGGCCATTTGGCACATCATGTCTGTGTTGGCTCTTTGAAAGAGCTATCCAATTAGTCAGAGTTCCTTGCTCTTTCCCCATAGCTCTGCAAATTTCTTCTTTTCAATTATATATCCAATTCCCTTTTGAAAGTTACTAGTGAATCTTATTCCACCACCCTTTCAAGTAGTACATTCCAGATCATAACAACTCACTGTGTAAAAAAATTGCTCCTTATTTCTGCTCTGGATTTTTTGCCAATTATCTTAAATCTGATGTCCTCTGCTAACTGATCCTCCTGCCAGTGGAAACAGTTTCTCCCAATCTACCTTATCAAAACCCCTCATAATTTTGAACACCTCTATCAAATCTCTCCTTAACCGTCTCTGCTCTAACGAGAACAATCACAACTTCTCCAGTCTCTCCACATAACCGAAGTCCCTCAACCCCGGCACAAGTCTGGTAAATATCTTTTGCATCCTCTCCAAGGCCTTAGCATCCTTCCTAAAATGTGGTGCCCAGAATTGCACACAATACTCCAACTGAGGCCTAACAAGCATTTTATAAAGGTTTAGCATAACCTCCTTGCTTTTCTTTATTGACTGTGATAAAATCAGTGTAAAAGGTATAGAGGGCGCAAAATTCTTAAAATGCATTCAGGAGAACTTTTTAGCCAATACATAGCAAGTCCAACAAGGGACGAGGCGGTTTTGGACTTAGTTTTAGGAAATGAAGCTGGGCAGGTGGAAAGGGTATCAGTGGGAGAGAATTTTGGTGGTAATGATTATAATTTAGTTGGATTTAGCACAGATATGGAAAATGAAAAAGATAGACCAGGAGTAAAATTTCTCAGTTGGGGAAAGGCCAATTTTACTAAGCTGAGATGTGATTTAGCAAAAGTGGACTAGAAACAGTTACTTGAAAGTAAGTCAGTATCAAAGCAGTGGGGGGCATTCAAGAAGGAGATAGTGAGGGTTCAGAGCAAATATGTTCCCACAAACAAAAAGGGTGGGACTCCCAAATCTAGAGCCCCCTGGATGTCAATGGGCATACAGGGTAGGATAAGGCAAAAAAGGGAAGCTTATGTCAGATTCTGAGAGCTAAATACTGCAGAAAGCCTAGAGGAGTATAGAAAGTGCAGGGGTGAAATTAAAAAGGAAATTAGGAAAGCGAAGAGAGGGCATGAAAAAATGTTGGCAAGTAAAATCAAAGAAAACCCAAAGATGCTTTCTAAGTACATAAAGAGCAAGAGCATAATTAAGGAAAGAGTAGGGCCTATTAGAGACCAAAAAGATAACCCGTGTGTGGAGGCAGAAACGTAGGTATGGTTCTTAATGGATACTTTGCACCTGTCTTCACAAAAGAGAGGAACGATGCAGACATTTTAGTTAAGGAGGAGGAATGTGAAATATTAGATGAGCTAAACATAATGAGAGAGGAAGTATTAAGGGGTTTAGCAACTTTGAAAGTAGATAAATCACCAGGTGCAGATGAAATGTATCCCAGGCTGTTAAGAGAAGCAAGGGAGGAAATAACAGAGGCTCTCACCATCATTTCCCAATCCTCTCTGGCCACAGGTATGGTATTGGAGGACTGCTAACGTTGTATCATTGTTTAAAAAGGGAGAAAGGGATATACCGAGCAATTACAGGCCAGTCAGCCTAACCTTGGTGGTGGGAAAATTATTGGAAAAAATTCTGAGGGACTGTATTAATCATCATTTAGAAAGGCACGGATTAATCTAGGACAGTCAACATAGATTTGTTAAAGGAAGGTTGTGTCTGACTAACTTGATTGAATTTTCTGAGGAGGTAACAAGGAGGGTCGATGAGGGCAGCACATTTGATGTAATCCATATGGATTTGAGCAAGGCTTTTAACAAGGTCCCACATAGCAGACTGGTCAGAAAAGTAAAAGCCCATGGAATCCAAGGGAAAGTGGCAAGTTGGATCCAAACTTGGCTCAGTGGCAGGAAGCAAAGGGTAATGGTCGATGGGTGTTTTTGTGACAGGAAGGCTGTTTCCAGTGGGGTTCCACAGGGCTCAGTACTAAGTCCCCTGCTTTTTGTGGTATATATGTCAATGATTTAGACTTCAATGTAGAGGGCATGATTAAGAAGTTTGCAGATGATACAAAAATTGTCCGTGTGGTTGATAGTGAGGAAGATAGCTATAGACTGCAGGAAGATATCAATGGACTGGTCAGGTGGGCAGAAAAGTGGCAAATGGAATTCAATCTGGAGAAGTGTGCGGTAATGCATTTGGGGAGGGCCAACAAGGCAAGGGAACATACAATAAATGGTAGGACACTGAGAAGTGTAGAGGAACAGAGAGACTTGGAATGCATGTCCACATATCCCTGAAGGTAGCAGGACATGTAGATAAGGTGGTTAAGAAGGCATATGGGATACTTTCCTTTATTAGCTGAAGCATGGAATATACGAGCAGGGAGGTTATGCTTGAACTGTACAAAACACTAGTTAGGCCACAGCTAGTGTACTGCGTACAGTTCTGGTCACCACATTACAGAAAATATATGATTGCACTTAAGAGGGTACAGAGGAGATTTACGAGGATGTTGCCAGGACTGAAGAATTTTAGCTATGAGGAAAGACTGGATCGGCTGGGGTTGTTTTCTTTGGAACGGAGGAGGATGAGGGGAGACTTGATTGAGGTGTAAAAATAATGAGGGGCCTAGATAGAGTAGATAGGAAAGACCTATTTCCCTTAGCAGAGAGGTCAATAACCAGGGGGCATAGATTTAAAGTAATTGGTAGAAGGATTAGAGGGGAGTTGAAGAGAAACCTTTTCACCCAGAGGGTTTGGGGGTCTGGAACTCACTGCCTCAAAGGGTGGTAGAAACAGAAACCCTCATCACATTTAAAAAGTACTTGGATATGCACTTGAAGTGCTGTAACCTACAGGGCTACAGACCAAGAGCTGGAAAGTGGGATTAGGCTGGATAGCTCTTTTTCAGCTGGAACAGACACGATGGGCCAAATAGTCTCCTTCTATGCCGTAAATTTCTTGAGGAGGTAAGAAGGAGGGTCGATGAGGGTAGCTATGATTGTACTCTATGCCTCTATTAATAAAGCTAATGGGGGAGAAATTTGTGTAGTTTGTGCCCCACGTTAGCGCCACGTGATCATGCTAAAACACCATTGAGAGCTCTAATGACACCTGATGCCGGTTCCAGCACTGCATGCCATATCGATCTTGCCAGTAGCGCTCCCACTGAACTTGATTGCAGGGGACCTCGTCATCACGGAGATCGTGACATTAGTGAGTGTGCAACGCTCACTTGATGCCCAATCTCCCAACTTCGTTACAGCCAATGAACATAGTGGCTGGAGAATACAATGATAGCTTCAGGTGGCATGCAGTGGCAGGAAGCCAACTCCAGCGACGCTATTTAAAGGGATCATCACCAATAACTCATACCTGACAGGGTTTTGAAGTTTGAGTGGCTGTGTGCTACTTCCTGCAACTACAAGAGTTTTCTTTAGTCATTTCAAGGTTCTTTGGTATCGGGGAGTGTTCTGGCAAGTACAAAACTCCATAATTATTTCTGAAAACCCTCAACCTAAACACTTGCTAACAGTCATGGGGGCTGTACTGGCAGTGGACCTCGTCCTCCAGGATCTATGGCAGAGGGAGCGAAGGCAGCGAAAAATACGGGAACATGTGGCCAGAGGGAGGAGGCAGGCCATCAGGGCTCTCAACAGGCAGCCTTACTCTTTTAGGGTCTTCCGACATCATTTCTCCTGCCCTCAATTAAGCGAGGAGCAGTTTATTAGGAAGTTCCGCTTCACCAAGGAGATGGTCCCAGAACCTACAACCAGACCTCCAGCCTCAGACCAGGGTGACCACCGTGCTCTCAGTGACAGTCAAGGTCACCGTGGCCTTCAATTTCTTTGCCAGTGGAATCCTTCCAGTCTGCAGCAGGAGACATAGCTAACATTTCACAGTTCGCCGTCCATCGCTGCACCTAGGAGGTCACTGAGGCTCACTACAGGAAGAGAAGGGACCACATTGGTTTCCCAATCACCAGAGAGAAACAGAATGAGCATGCATGTGGCTTTGCCAGGATAGCAGGCTTCCCGATGATGCAGGGCGCCATTGAATGCACCCACTGGGCGCAAAGGTGAAATGAGAGAGACTACAAAATATTCCAAACACAATTAATAAATTTATTTATAAACATAGAGCACATATCACATTAATTCTAATAACTAATGACCCTTGTGCCTGCCATAGTTGAATATGTGTCATTGTGTGCAAGGTGTGAGATGTGGGTGTGAGTGTTGCTAGGTAGAGATTGTTGGTGGGTGAGTGCTGGGGTGTGGTGTATTGAGCAGCGTGTGAAGCTTGTGGTACAGATGGTGGTTTGTAGCATTTGTTGAAGACTTCACTCAACTGCCTTCTGAAAGTCCATATACACAACATCAATTGCATTACCTTCATCAGCCCTCTCCATTATTTCATTGACTATCTCAAGCAAGTTTGTCAGGCATGATTTGCATTTAACAAATCCATCTTGGCTGTCATTTATTAACCTATGTTCTTCCAAGTGATAATTAATTTTGTCCCGGATTATGGTTTTCCCACCACTGACATTAGGGTGACTGGCCTGTAGTTACCTGGTTTACCTCTCTCCCCTTTTTTGAACAGGGATGTAACAACAAAAACAACAATAACTTACCTTTATATACCACCTTTAATATAGTAAAACATCCCAAGGTGCTTCACAGGAGCACCATCAGACAAAATGTTACACTGAACCACATAAAAAGATGTTAGGACAGGTGACCAGAAGCTTGGTCAAAGCAATTTTAAAGAGTGGCTAAACAGAGGAGAGAGAAGTAGGGAGGCAGAGAGGTTTAGGGATGAAATTCTAGAGCTTAGGACCTAGGCAGCTGAAGGCACAGCCGCCAATGGTGGAGCAATGAAAATCGGGGAAGTGCAAGAGGTCAGAATTGGAGGAGCACAGTGATCTCTGATGGTTGCAGGGCTGGAGGAGGTTACAGAGATAAGGATGGATGAGACCATGGAAGGATTTGAATACAAAGATGAGAATCTTAAAATCGAGGCGTTGCGGACCAGGAGCCAATGTAGATCAACTAGCACGAAGGTGATGGATGAACGGGACTTGGTGCCAGTTAGGAGTACCATTTTATCCGAACTCTCAGCCCATTCCATACAAGCTAGCAATGCAACAGGTGACCTGTTAGTCTGTACAAACTTTCACTATCCAACAGGGGAGGTCTGCGGCTAGAAACTTAAATTTGCAATCTTGACTTTTACACAGCAGCGCTGCCTTTGTATCTTCGATCTTGATGTTCCCTGTTCCTGAGTTTCTGCAAAATAAGTGCTAAAGTGCTGCTCTCGCAAATATGTAGTAAATTACACAGACTCATAGAGGAAACATAAAGCTTTCCAGGGTGACCTTTTGTTATAGTGAAGTACATTAGAATGCTTTGGCTTGGGTTAATGAAACGGATATTATTCTTGGACTTGTTGGACTTTTCATAATCATGATCATCACATGGTCTGACGAATAAGTATGAAACATTAAATAGCAAGACTGTGATAATATGGGAAGAGTCACGATGAGGTAAAGCATTCCTATCAGAATAAACAGACATCATACATAACATTTTTCTTTTAATGAACAACAGTAGAAGGTCTGTTTTTCACAAAAATTAATGATCTGCTAATGAAATTGTAGGTTTGCATGGCTTTGAAACATGTTATTTATCAGAATTATTTTGTTAGTATTTTGAACAAATGGATTCTGCCATTTTTCACTAAAAGTGAAATTTCACCCTTGAATAATTCAGTTCAGTTGTCCTGTTAAAATGATCTGTATTGTTCACAATCACTTTAGGCTTTGCAATTGTATCAAGCATTTGTGTTATAATTTAGAAGGAGTATCCATAACATCTGTAAGTACTATTAACATAGTAAAACTATGGAGGTAATTTTTGACTTTGGTGGGGGCTGAAACGTGGCAGTAGCAGGATGATCAACAACTGCAACTTGTATTTATATAGCACCTTTAACATAGTAAAATGTCCCAAGGTGCTTCACAGGAGTATTATAAGACAAAAAACATTTTTAACACTGAGCCACATAAGGAGAAATTAGGGCAGACGACCAAAAACTTGGCCAAAGATACAGGTTTTAATCAGGTTTTAAAGGAAGAGAGAGAGATAGAGAGGCGGAGAGGTTTAGGGAGGGAATTCCAGAGCTGAAGGCACGGCCACCAATGGTGGAACGATTATAATCAGGGATGCTTAAGAGGGCAGAATTAGAGGAGCACAGATATCTCGGGGTGGGGGTGGTCTTGTGGGGCTGGAGGAAATTACAGAGATGGTACATTATACACCTGACCTGACTTTTCATTCCACAATGTAAATGAAAATCGGGGGCGAGGGGGTGGGGGGGCAGCTGTGGATGGTCGATCTGCTACTGCCATCAAATTTGAAAAATACCCCCCATATCTTTAATTTCGACAGGATTGTTGTTTAAAAAGCATGACGGATAGATTGTAGTTGTAAAATAGCACCAGCTGGGGTCACTAGAAACCTGTGCTTCTTTGGAATACCACCAAGGCCTGAGTGTCAGAAATTGTTATGGGGACTCATGTAAACATAATTATTTTTTTGCACATCCTTAGTAACAATTGACATAGGATGTTTGAGACCCAATGTAACTGAGAACAGATTCATGACACCCTGAGGCTTGTTAGTTTTAAAGTAAAAAGTTATAGTTGCCAGTTCCATGTTGAGTCTCTCTGTCCGAATCTTTCCCAGTGGTAAATGTACTGCCAAAGTTCAACCTGTCCAATCACTACAGAGCAGCAACCAATGAAGGAAATAGAATGCTGAATTAAATAGATAAAATGTTAAGAGTGCAAGTCAAAGGACATCATATGGGGTCAGAAATGGGGATGTTTGCTGATGACTGCACAGTGTTCAGTGCCATTCACAACTCCTCAGATAATGAAGCAGTCTATGCCCGCATGCAACAAGACCTGGATGACGTTCAGGCTTGGGCTGATAAGTGGCAGGTAACATTCATGCCACAGAAGTGCCAGGCAATGACTATCTCCAACAAGCGAGAGTCTAAACACCACCCCTTGACATTCAATGGCATTACCATCACCGAATCCCCCATCAACATCCTGGGGGTCACCATTGACCAGAAACTTAACTGGACCAGCCACATAAATACTGTGGCAACAAGAGCAGGTCAGAGGCTCGATATTCTGTGGCAAGTGTCTCACCTCCTGACTCCCCAAAGGCTTTCTACCATCTACAAGGCACAAGTAAGGAGTGTGATGGAATACTCTCCACTTGCCTGGATGAGTGCAACTGTAACAACACTCAAGAAGCTCGACACCATCTAGGACAAAGCAGCCCGCTTGATTGGCACCCCCTCTACCACCTTAAATATCCACTCCCTCCACCACCGGCGTACCGTGGCTGCAGTGTGTACCATCTACAAGATGCACTGTAGCAACTCACCAAGGCTCCTTCGGCAGCACCTCCCAAACCCGCGACCTCTACCACCGAGAAGGACAAGGGCAGCAGACGCATGGGAACACCACCACCTCCAACTTTCCCTCCAAGTCACACACCATCCTGACTTAGAAGTATATCGCCAATCCTTCATCATCGCTGGGTCAAAGTCCTGGAACTCCCTACCTAACAGCAATGTGGGAGTACATTCACCACACGGACTGCGGCGGTTCAAGAAGGCGGCTCACCACCACCTTCTCAAGGGAAATTAGGGATGGGTAATAAATGCTGGCCTTGTCAGTGATGCCCACATCCCATAAAAAAGAAGAAAATATATATACTCAAACTGTCTAGGGTTCCGGTCAGACCACACCTTGCATGGAATGCCCAGTTCTGGTGATTGAGATACAACAAGACACAACAAGCTGTGGAGATGGTGAATGTCATGAGATTAATCCCTAACATCAGAGGATTGCAATATGAGGAAGAAAGACTGGAAAAATTTGGACTTTTCATCTTTGAAAGGAGGTGGCTAAGAAGTGGCCTTTTGGAGTATACAAGGTGGTAAACAGTAAAAAAACGTAAATCTAGAAAACGACTTCAAATTAAACTGTGACAGTCGGACAAGGGGCACTAACTAGTAAAAAGCAAATTTAGAGCTGATGTCAAAAAGGTCTTCTGCATACAAAGAGTGATCAACATATGGGTGAGACAGTGGGGGGCAAAAATGTTGAGATCATTCAAGAAACAGTGGGATTCTGTGATAGAATTGGAGTCTTTCTGGAATAATGAACTAAGATAGACCAAATGGTCTTATTCATCCGTATTTATTTACAAAACTAGAAAATATAATTGGGCCTTGCCATTTCAGGTCCTTATAATAAAAGAAGGATGAAATTGCGCTATGTGATATTAATAAGAAAAAAAGAAAGACTTTCATTTATATTGCACCTTTCATGACCTCAGGATGTCCCAAAGCACTTTACAGCCAATGAAGTACAGTAACAAACAACATAACGGATTTGTTAAAAGCAGACAAAGGAATGTTGCGAGTGCATTAATTACTAATAAAGCAGTGCAATTTCAATCCATTGACTTTAGGACTGTTAGCTGAAATTCCATTTTGTAAGTAAATAAGGATTTCTATACTAATTCATTTGCCCTTTCTCAAAAAGATTTTCGCTGCTAAATTCGGCTCCGTAGTGACTCTTTTTTCGGCACTAGGGGTGCCAATTCAGGTCCAAATTGATGTCTAAGGAGCGCATGCACACTTCTGGGTAGGTCATTAGCGTGGGCACCAGTACTGCCATTTTCAACCTCAACGCTATGGCTAATGGCATTTCTTAAAGACGCACAGCTGAACATGTGTTCAGCAGCAGGAAAGACTCCCCACCAGCGCTATTTAAAGGGATCATCAACTGTTTTCAGGTGTGAGGCTTGCAGCAGTGCTAAGTGTGTGAGGGTGAGGTAAAGCTATGAATGTGAGGTATGAGCCATGATTGATAGAGATTGTTGGTAGGTGAGCGAAGTGGGGACGGCAGAGGAAGGTGATGAATTGAGCAGTGTATGAGCCTAGTGTTTAAGTTGTAAGGATATGGGACTTGAAGATGAATTCACTGACCATGACAACTCGTGAGATCATTAAACTTCTTGCGGCACTGCATCCATGTCCTCAGGGCTATACTGCTGGCATGACTGTGATGGATATCTGCTCCCATTGCCTTCTTACAGTTTGTCTGGAGGGCCACCTGGCCCCCTGTGGATACAGAACCTCTCTCCTCCTGTCCACCTCCTGCACCATAGCCTTGAGTGCTGCATCAGAAAATCCGGGAGCCCTCTTTCTGCCATGTTGCACCATTTTCACTCTTCCTGTAGGCCACACACTGCTCTACAATAACTTCCAATACCTGCTGCAGCCAGAATGCACCTCCCCTTTAAGAGGTGCAGCTGGCTTTAAGAAGTGCAGGCTAGCTTTAATTGGTGCTAGTCTCGCACAAACTTAGGCCCCTGCTGAGGTGTGCAGTCACTCAGCAGTGCGTTCAGCGCTGGGCTGTATGCCACAATCATTATAATTAGCAGGCAGCACGAAGTTTGCATGCTGCCTGCATTACTTTGAATGGGCGCGGGTTGATCACGCATTGCGATCCCTCCGCCCTTTTTCATGAGCAATCGAATTTTTAGCCCCATAACTTTTTTGAAAACATCTGTTAAGATACAAGTCCTTTTCCTAATAAAAATGTTATTGGAGACTTTCACGGTACAGACACAAAGGGTGCAATCTTGCCAGCCCTGGGGAGGCAGGTTTGGAGGCGGGACTGCCGGGAAAATGGCAGAACCTGGGGGCGGGTACGCATCCCACCCCAACCCGCCTCCGTGCCATCTTCCCAGGAGGCGGGTAGCCGACCTGCACCGGGTCCCATCTCCTGGAGGCGGGAAGGCGATTACAGCCACTTAACTGCCTGTTAACAGGTAGTTAACAGGCATTTAAGAGGATTATCCCCATTTTTCCAGGAGAGGCGCGGGCTTCCCGACATCAGGAAACCCCGCCAGGGTCACCAAGGTGAGCAGTGAGTCGGAGGGGGTCGGAGGGGTCCAAAAATGTACTGTGGAGGTAAGTGATCAGTGCAAGTGTGGAGAGGTAACTGTGTGAGGTGAGTGGAAAGTGATAGAAAATGTTTACTTACCTTTGTTTCTTCCTGCAGGCTTCAACCGTTGGGGATGCGGAGACTCTCGCATCTCACCGGCAGAGATGACAGATGGTTGCTACATTCTCCGATGCACCAGCCATCTAATTTCTGCTCACAAAAGAGGTTTGATGAGTCTTGAATACAAGGACTCATCAAACAACAGAGAATGTCAGTGTTTGGCAGCTTCACAGAGCTGTCAAACAATGACAATTCATCTGTCAAAAATTTTTGACAGATGAAATGTCATACGCTGACGTTCTCTGTAACCGGCTTCTCCATAATTGGCCTGCTAAGCCCGCTGGGCGGGCTTAACAAGGTCAATCAAGGGAAAATAGCATGGGTTGGCCACAAGTCGATGGAGGTGGGACTAAAACCCGACAAGCAGCAGTCCCGCCTCCAACTCACCGTCATTGATAAAATCGCCCCCAGAGAGACCAACAATCCGATCTGTGTAGCATAAAGTGGCTGTGTTTACATTGGTTCCTGTCATGTCTCCAACAAGCATACTAGTTGAACTAGTCTAAGGCCAGCAGCATTTATAATATTCCAAGACTTGATATTTTAAGTTAAATTATACACACTGACAAGGTAGCAAGACAGTAACTTCAGCGGCTCTGTGTAATGTGAGATGAGACAAGTGCTGATACTGAGTCGAGTGCATGTTCAGGTCACCCGACCACAAAGCTGACAGCAGTGGGGAAATGTAAGAAATCACACAACACCAGGTTATAGTCCAACAGCTTTATTTGAAATCACAAGCTTTCGGAGTGCTTCTCCTTCTTCAGGTGAAGTGGAGAAATGCATAAAGACACAGCTTATATAGTCAGAGAATCATGTCAGATGTTTACAGGTAACCTTTCCAACTGCCATTTATCACACCTCGGCAGAGAGATAATCACAGCAGTCAAAGGTATGAATGGTGTCCAAACAGGCCAGTCAGGGAAACATTACATCAAAGAACAATGAGGTGGGGTCACAAGGGGTCAAATATTGCAGATGCTGGGGTCTGTATGAAAAACAAAAAAACAGACAAAAAACATTTTTTTTGGCTGGAAATCACAGCAGGTCCAGCCGCATCTGTGTAGAGAGAACAAGCCAATGTCGACAAGTTCCATCCCACCATCAAACTCACCATGGACTACTCCTCAGAATCAGTCTCATTCCTGGACACACGAATCTCCATCAAAGACGGACACCTCAGCACTTCACTCTACCGCAAGCCCACGGACAACCTCACGATGCTTCACTTCTCCAGCTTCCACCCTAACCACGTTAAAGAAGCCATCCCCTATGGACAAGCCCTGCGAATACACAGGATCTGCTCAGACAAGGAGGAACGCGATGGACACCTACAGACACTGAAAGACGCCCTTGTAAGAACGGGATATGACGCTCGACTCGTCGATCGACAGTTCCGACGGGCCACAGCAAAAAATCGCATAGACCTCCTCAGAAGACAAACACGGGACACAACCAACAGAGTACCCTTCGTCGTCCAGTACTTCCCTGGAGCGGAGAAACTACGCCATGTTCTTCGCAGCCTTCAACATGTCATCGATGATGACGAACACCTCGCTAAGGCCATCGCCACGCCTCCACTACTTGCTTTCAAACAGCCGCCTAACCTCAAACAGACCATCGTTCGCAGCAAATTACCCAGCTTCCAGGAGAACAGCGACCACGACACCACACAACCCTGCCACAGCAACCTCTGCAAGACATGCCAGATCATCAACACAGATACCATCATCACACGTGAGGACACCACCCACCAGGTACATGGTACATACTCATGTGACTCGGCCAACGTTGTCTACCTCATACGTTGCAGGAAAGGATGCCCCGGAGCATGGTACATCGGCGAGACCATGCAGACACTGCGACAACGGATGAACGGACACCGCGCAACAATCACCAGGCAGGAGTGTTCCCTCCCAGTCGGGGAACACTTCAGCAGTCAAGGACATTCAGCCTCCGATCTTCGGGTAAGCATTCTCCAAGGTGGCCTTCGAGACACACGACAACGCAAAATCGTCGAGCAGAAACTGATAGCCAAGTTCCGCACCCATGAGGACGGCCTTAACCGAGATCTTGGGTTCATGTCACGCTACATGTAACCCCACCTGATGCAGGGTCATCCAGACTCGAGTCGACATTGGCTTGTTCTCTCTACACAGATGCGGCTGGACCTGCTGTGATTTCCAGCCAAAAAAAATGTTTTTTGTCTGTTTTTTTGTTTTTCATACAGACCCCAGCATCTGCAATATTTGACCCCTTGTGACCCCACCTCATTGTTCTTTGATGTAATGTTTCCCTGACTGACCTGTTTGGACACCATTCACACCCTTGACTGCTGTGATTATCTCTCTGCCGAGGTGTGATAAATGGCAGTTGGAAAGGTTACCTGTAAACATCTGACATGATTCTCTGACTATATAAGCTGTGTCTTTATGCATTTCTCCACTTCACCTGAAGAAGGAGCAGCGCTCCGAAAGCTTGTGATTTCAAATAAAGCTGTTGGACTATAACCTGGTGTTGTGTGATTTCTTACATTTGTCCACCCCAGTCCAACTCCGGCATCTCCACATCAGTGGGGAAGTAAGTCAGTGAACAGAATTGTTGCACATTCCAGCAAAAAGCAACTGATCGACCTCAAATGTCCTTTTGGGGATAAGTCATTATTAAGGATACATCACTGTGTATGTGTGTGTGCGCACGCCGTGTATGTGTGTGCCCACATGTGAGAGGGATCAGAGGGGAGCATCACATCCAAACCATATCCTGTCCTCAAGCAACAGACTGCAATCAGGAGCAAGACCCCTAGTTGTGGTCTCAATGTTATTAAAAAGTATATAGAGGCACTGGAGAAGGTGCAAATAAGATTTACAAGGATGATATCAGAACTGAGAAGTTTTAACTATCAGGAAGGACTGAACAGGCTGTGGCTCTTTTCTCTCGAAAAAAGAAGGCTGAAGGGTAACCTAATAGAGGCCTTCAAAATGATGAATGGGTTTGATAGGATAGACATTGAGAATGTTTCCACTTGTGGGGGAGTCCAAAACTAGGTGCTATAGTATAAGATTGTCACTAATAAATCCAATAAGAAATTCTGGAGGAAGTTCTTCACCCAGGGAGTGGTTAGAATGTGGAACTCACTACCGCATGGAGTAGTTGAGGTGAATAGCATAGATGCATTTAAGGGGAAGCTAGATAAGCACATGCGGGAGAAAGGAATAGAAGATTATGCTGATATAGTTAGATGAAAAGGGATGGGAGGAGCCTTGATGGAGCATAAACATCAGCACAGACTAGTTAGGTTGAGTGGCCTGTTTCTGTGCTGTAAATTCTATGTAATTCTATATAGTTGAGTGCAGTGCCCCACTGTTGCTGTAGCTGAGATAAGCTGACTTTGTGGTGTCTGGGAATCAAGTCTTGATGGTTTTACCCACTGAGTCACGGGGCAGCTGAGACATATTTTTGGGATGAGGTAGATTCTGCATCGGGCCATATGAAACTTGGCCCTGTAGTGTCTGATGCTGACATTGTGAGTGCAAAATGGAAAAATGCCACCTTGCCCAGCATGAACATATCTTACCCTGGTAAGCTTAAAACTTCACCAAGTAAAATAAAACTATAGCTATATTTCCGTAACCCTTCTACGGTCTATTGGCAAATAGAAAATCTGTAGTTTGCAACCTTCTACCCGATATCCTTAAAGCTGTCATCTGAACGACAATTGTACAAATGTAAAAACGATTGCTGTCATTGGACTAATGATTCTGTGTTTCCATAGTGAATAGAGAATCTATCTTATACATGTCGGTATATATATAATCCAGAAGCATGAGTTTAAATGGGCTAAAAGATCTTTTTTATTCAAACCTATCGTGTGATCTACCCATGTGACCACTTACAGTGAATTTGTTTTCTTTGAACTCAGCTACACTCATAACTGTGTTTTAATAGGCATTAGTTTGGCAGCAAACTTTGGAGGGATCATGTCAAAGAAATGTTTTTAAACCAACCTTGTATTAGCCTTAAAGGGGTTTTGTCTTGCCTCAATGAAAGTGGTAAAACAAAAAGCTGTGTTTGTAAATATAAATGTCCTTCCATCACCTCACACAAAAATTAAAGAGTGCATTTTATCTGGCACTGAATCATTCTCCATGTAGAAGCTGTTAATATAAATACACTGCTCTCTCAGGTGGACCTAAAAGACCTCATGGTGCTATTTCGAAGAAGAGCAGGGAGCTATCCCTGGTGTCCTGGCCAATATTTATCCCTCAACCAACATCACAAACGACTCTCTGGTCATTATCACATTGCTGTTTGTGAAACCCATCCACTTCTCTCAAGAGTCAGGTACAGACCAGAATCCAGAGTTATACCAGAGATTTAGGCCGGAAATTTCTTCGCTGCTACTCCCGCTCTTTTACCGTAACTTTGGTGGAAGTTCAACAGAAATCCCATCTACACCCCAAGGAAATTCCCGGCTTTAATGTTGCTGGGAAGCAGTTTATAATATTTGTATAATATTTACTTTAATTGTGGTTCAGCAGTATCGTAAAAGCTTCCAGATCAGAGTCCATATACTGTACTGTAATTTACATTCTCATTGAAAGCAGTCAAAAAATGTGTTGTAAATTTTTATTAGTTGGAAACAGTTTGGCCAAACAGTTGCTGGCCTGAAAATGTAGGTTAAATGTTTTCTGGCAATAAATCAATGTGATAACTCAAACTCAGAACCTTTGGGTTGGCATGGTTCAGGCTTCATTTCATATTTTGGTTTCGTGATGTGAAAGACATTTTTGTCTTTTGAAATGCAGGCACCTTTTCTTTCACATAACTTCTGTAAAATGTATTTTATGTATGTGTTCATATACTTAACACAGAATGGTACAAAATCATTGAATAGTTTTTAGTTTTAGTCATTTTTTTCCCATTTTTTATATACATATGTATATTTTTACCAGTTTTCTCCACTTATCTTATCTTATGACTATTGATGGACCACAGTTCAGGTCCTGAACTCAACCATGCTTCTTCATTCGTGAGTGTAGAAAATGATTGTCGTAGTCTGTTTGACCATAATGGGTAATATAGCCATGCCCAATCTTAACCTCACCCAATACCTGGACACGTTGACTTTTTAGCAGGGGCTGCTGCAGTCAAGTCAGGAGTGGAACCCATGGTTTTGTCTCCTCCCCCCAAATTGGCAACACTGGAGCCAATTGTAAAGCCCAAGGCAACATAAGTTAAGGTGAGATAACTCGGTACTCAGTACAATCATCATGACTCAGAACATCACTACCTGTATGGCTCGGTACCACAACACACAGTGGCTTTGTCCACAAGCCATGGAAGGCACCCACCCTCCCGATGGATGTCACAGAAATAAGGGGTAACTTTGTACTCATGGTGGGGAACTTCGCCCGGCAGGACTGCATGTGGGGAGTTTGGGCATGTACGGTGCTTGGTTGTCTAATTCAAATTTCTTGGCCTTCACATGGGTGGCCCAGGTGCCAGCCTGTTTCAGGCGGGAGTCCATTTGTAAAAAGTAAATCGGGATGCTATGATAAATATAGGGCCCTGATATAATTTTGAACTATCAATATGCAGAGCATGCACCATGCACCTTCTTCCCATTGGTAGCACGCATTGAGTGGCCTAAAAGGGACTAAATCTAAAAGCGTGAAGTCCATGAGAAGATTACAGACAACTAATTTGCCATATTAGTTGCCCTAGGATAATATTTTAGTCAATATAGATGCATTAAATGGTCAGCTACCCCTTAAGCCATTGATAATTTTGATTTTTCACAATTTTGAAAGTAATGTGAAGTCAGCAGGACAGGCTAAGCCAATTTGCTCCCACAAGTTCCTTATTCTCAATTCTCCCACTCACTCCATATCACTGAGATCCTCTTGTCCATTCTCTAAGGGATCCCATTTCACCTTCCCATTCACCCAGTGTCTTGGATTCTCACCCTGCATAGTGTCTCTGAAATCCTGTACTGTCCGTATGCCTTATTCCCCCCTCCAAGACTGAGATCTCAACTCACAGATCCAGCACCCCCCGCCCCATGTATTCAAAATTCCCTATGGAATTTATGAAGGAGAAGCTGAGTGGACATGGAACATAGGAAAACATTCTGATGTCTCCATTTAGTGGCTGGGATGGGGGTGGGTGATCTTAAGTAGGCACTGAATAAGTGAACAGGATGGTCTGAAGTGATCATAAAACAGGCTGGAAAAGGGCAATGTTTGGAACAGGAGTGGAGTTGGGGATGTCAGCATAGGAGGTCATTCTGAATTTAGCAGAAATTGTCAAAGGTACTCATTAGGTAACTTTTTTTGCATAAAACGTATGTATCCCATACTATTATGCATAGTCTGGGAGAGTATGTCCTAGATTACTTATTTACTGAATGTCATTAGTCTCACTGCAGACTTTTCCATTGCTCCCCCTCTGTATCAGTGGTTTACAGAAAGCATAGTTATATATAATACATGTAATAACTCTCAGCCTATATTGAGTTCTAGCTGGAAGCAATGTATGGACTAACATATTTAATGACCTTCAGCTGTGTCTCAAATTGCTTTCCCACCATACAGTTTTCATAAAGTGGGAGATAGAGTTAAGGTAATAATTTATGGCCTGTGGTTTGTTTTAATCTCTTTTTTATATTAAAAATCCCTATAAAATCTGTTTTGAAATGTTTATTACCAGCCTTTGATCTAAATTTTTAACAACTGTTCATTGTGACTGTGCTGTTGTCCATTAAACTGCATAATTTCTCAAATAAGATTGAAGCCTGTGGCAGTGGCCTTCATGTCAGCTGATTGAGGAGAGCATTATTAGATCTTGTCAAGTGCTTAATTGTTCAATGGTGTTTAAGTTGGTTCCTGTCAAAACATAATGGGGTGAATCAACAATCCCACACTCCCAATACATAATAGAGTGAATCCGGGATCTCACGGGGCAGCTGCACTCACAGAGTTAGGGCTATAATATCGTAGCCCCAATTCTCTGGCCCACTGGGACTGCAGGATGCAGAATTACTCTTAGGTGCACCATTGATGTTCTCGCACCAGATTTCCTCAAAATAGTAGGTAAATAAAATATTATATTTTGGTTAATACAGTGTTATATCTTGTGGCTCCATTGATGGCTAAGTTAATAATTGCGCTGCCCAACGTGAAACAGCCATGCAAACCAAGAAAACCCTGGGATCTGATCCCTCTATTTGCTGAGTTAGCGGATCTTAGCTTGGGTGGCCATAGGAGTGCTTCACTTGCCCTTAGTTACTATGGGTTAGGGGAGAGAAGCTCAGGTGGATCCCATTCCTAATCCATATCTGTTGACTATTTGCACTGGCAGGAGGGTCAGTAATCAGAAGACACGTATTTAAGATAATTGGCAAAAGAACAAGGGGGGGAGATGAGAATTTTTATTATGCAACGAGTTGTTATGATCTGAAATGCACTGCCTGAAAGAGTGGTGGAAGCAGATTCAATAGTAACTTTCAAAAGGGATGTATATTTGAAAAGGAAAAAAAATGTGCAGGGCTGCGGTCAAAGAGCAGGGAGAGTGGGACTAATTGGATAGCTCTTGCAAAGAGCCGGCACAGGCATGATGGGTCAAATGGCCTCCTTCTGTGCCGTAAGATTCTATGACTCCGGCTGGAAAATGTGTGTGCATGTAAACATCAGGATGCAGTTTGATTGTGATACTCCCATTGATGGAATAGCCTGCCGATAGGCAACATCCAGACTGATACGTGATGAATGGGTAGTTGGACGTGCTGCAGGCAGGCTTCCAGCAAGGGTCAGCACCTTCGGAGATGGGGAGAGCTATTTTGAGGCAGAATGCCAGCAATCCCTTTATTTTTCTCCATTTTGACCCCTTGAATACAATAGCGGAGTCTTGAAAATTATAAACACAAGCCTGAGTGGAATCTTAAAGGATAACAATGCACAGCTGTGAAGAGCTGTGTATCTAGATCATTGCACTCTCCTAGCTTGAGGCAAGTGTGTCATGGCTGTTTACACCCATGGGAACCTAAAAAAGGAAGATGTTAATTATAGAGAAAAAACATTCATCAAAATCCCAACACAAACTGAAACATTTAACAAACAAAATCTGTGTAAGTTTCTTAGAAAGGTCTCACTCTAGGCTGGGACCAAAATAGTTCCAATAGCATCTTTTGCTGCCACTGCTGATCTGATCACGTATATAACAACAGACCTGATCATGTATATAACAACAGACCTGATCACGTATATAACAACAGACCTGATCACGTATATAACAACAGACCTGATCACGTATATAACAACAGACCTGATCACATATACAACAACAGGCCTGATCACATATACAACAACAGACCTGATCACGTATACAACAACAGACCTGATCACATATATAACAACAGACCTGATCACGTATACAACAACAGACCTGATCACGTATACAACATCAGATCTGATCACATATACAACAACAGACCTGATCACGTATAGAACAACAGACCTGATCACATATATAACAGACCTGATCACGTATACAACAACAGACCTGATCACATATATAACAACAGACCTGATCACGTATACAACAACAGACCTGATCACGTATACAACATCAGATCTGATCACATATACAACAACAGACCTGATCACGTATAGAACAACAGACCTGATCACATATATAACAGACCTGATCACGTATACAACAACAGACTTGATCACATATACAACAACAGACCTGATCACATATACAACAACAGACCTGATCACATATACAACAACAGACCTGATCACATATACAACATCAGATCTGATCACGTATATAACAGACCTGATCACATATATAACATCAGACCTGATCACATATATAACAACAGACCTGATCACATATACAACAACAGACCTGATCACATATACAACAACAGACCTGATCACATATACAACAACAGACCTGATCACATATACAACAACAGACCTGATCACATATATAACAACAGACCTGATCACATATACAACAACAGACCTGATCACATATACAACAACAGACCTGATCACATATACAACAACAGACTTGATCACATATACAACAACAGACCTGATCACATATACAACAACAGACCTGATCATGTATAGAACAACAGACCTGATCACATATATAACAACAGACCTGATCACGTATATAACAGACCTGATTACATATATAACATCAGATCTGATCACGTATATAACAGACCTGATCACATATATAACATCAGATCTGATTACGTATATAACAGACCTGATCACATATATAACAGGCCTGATCACGTATATAACAACAGACCTGATTATGAATATATAACAGACCTGATCACATATATAACAGGCCTGATCACATATATAACAACAGACCTGATCACGTATGTAACAACAGTCCTGATCATGTATAAAACAACTGACCTGATCACGTATATAACAACAGACCTGATCACATATATAACAGACCTGCTCATGTATATAACAACAGACCTGATCACATATATAACAGACCTGCTCATGTATATAACAACAGACCTGATCATGTATATAATAACAGATCGGATACATGTATATAACAGACCGGATAAACATATATAACAACAGATCAGATACACGTATATAACAGATCGGATACGTGTATATAACAGATCGGATACACGTATATAACAGATATGATACACGTATATAACAACAGATTTTTTTATTAATTCATGGGATGTGGGTGTTGCTGGCAAGGCCAACATTTATTGCCCATCCCTACGTGCCCTTGAGAAGGTGGTGGTGAGCCGCCTTCTTGAACCGCTGCTGTCCATGTAGTGAAGATACTCCCACAGTGCTGTTAGGTAGGATGTTCCAGGATTTTGACACAGAGACGATGAAGGAACAACGATATACTTCCAAGTCAGGATGGTGTGTGACTTGGAGGGGAGCTTGGAGGTGATGGTGTTCCCATGCGCCTGCTGCCCTTGTCCTTCTAGGTGGTAGAGGTCGTGGGTTTGGGAGGTGCTGCCAAAGTAGCCTTGGCGAGTTGCTGCAGTGCATCTTGTAGATGGTAAACACTGTAGCCACAGTATGCCGGTGGTGGAGAGAGTGAATGTTTAAGGTGGTGGATGGGGTGCCAATCAAGTGGGCTGCTTTGTCTTGGATGGTGTCGAGCTTCTTCAGTGTTGTTCAAGCTGCACTCATCCAGGCAAGTGGAGAGTATTCCATCACACTCCTGACTTGTGCCTTGTAGATGGTGAAAAGGCTTTGGGGAGTCAGGAGGTGAGACATTCGCCGCAAAATACCCAGCCTCTGACCTGCTCTTGTTGCCACAGTATTTACGTGGCTGGTCCAGTTAAGTTTCTGGTCAATGGTGACCCCCAGCATATTGATGGTGGGGGATTCGGTGATGGTAATGCCGTTGAATGTCATAGGGCAGTGGTTAGACGCTCGCCTTTTGGAGATAGTCATTGCCTGGCACTTGTGTGGCGCGAATGTTACCTGCCACTTATCAGCTCAAGCCTGAATGTCGTCCAGGTCTTGCTGAACACTGTGCAGTCATCAGCGAACATCCCCACTTCTGACCTTATGATGGAGAGAAGGACATTGATGAAGCAGCTGAAGCTGGTTGGGCCTAGGACACTGCTCTGAGGAACTCCTGCAGCGATGTCCTGGGGCTGTGATGATTGACCTCCAACCACTACAACCATCTTCCTTGATACATGTATATAACAGAAGATGAGATCGGATACATGTATATAGCAACAGATCAGATACATGTATATAACAACAGATCGGATACATGTATATAACAGACCGGATAAATGTATATAACAGAAGATGAGTATGCATATATAACAACAGATCTGATACACATATATAACATTAGATCTGAGCACATGTATCACTGCAGGCAAGATGTTAAATTGGCAATGATGCATAGCAGAGTCGGGGTCAGCTTGTAACCACTGTAACTACATTCTTGTCATATTTTATTCAGTATCAAATAGAGATTTACAGAGAATCAGAGCAATATGCATCATTCACAATACACATGATGAGATGATTCAGCCTTTTGGAATTTGCAAGTTTAATTCTGATTAAATTTCAGCATTTTCATTTGAACTTGAGAGAAGTAAAACTACCATTTGGATACCAAACGCTCTGGAAACTCTTCCTAAAACTTGTGGTATATCGTTGGAAACCCTGCTGGTAGCTATCTGACCCTGTGGTCATATTAGAAATGTATTTCAATAGTAGTTCTCAGGACTATGTCAAGATGGCTAGCATTCCTTTAGGTATCAGGGCACAAAAGACTCTTTCAGCTGCTGGATGTTTTTTTCTTTATTTCAAATTCTAGCCTATAAGTCAGGGGCTTCAGTCCATGGATAAGGAAAGGGGGGTGGGGGCGGGGGGAGGTGGCCATCAATGCTCCTTGAACAAACCTCTCTTTGAGGTCTTTAAATAGTGCACATTTGGAAGTGACTATAATAGAGCTGCTGTAGTCTGTGTGATAGTATTTTGACACTTGTGCCCTACAAATAACCAGAATTCCACAGAAGTCATGAGAATGTTTAAAAGAATTAACTTCTGAAAATAATAGCAGCAGAATACAGTTGCCATTTTGGTGCGGACATTCATGGCGTTGTAAACATGATAAAGGAAAGAAGGAAAAAGCTGACATTGAGATTCCTTCTAACCTTCAGCAAATACAAGAGTTAAGGATTCATAAAAGGATCCAGGAGTCTGTTCCAACCATATGCAGTTGAGATGTGATAGGATTTTTATTCCGAGAGTAACTGTATAGAGATATACTGAATAGGCATTGCTGATAATCTGATTGAGGGGCTCAAATGATCCATATACTGTGAGAAAAACTTGAGTGATGTAAAACTGCCTGGTATGAACCTTAAGATTAGATTACAGTCAAAATAACAAATAGGCGCTGTAAAATCTTGTGGTCATTTTAAGAATTTAAGAAAAAGACAAGGATGAGAATGGCCATTTGATCCATCTGGAATCTTAACTCTCCCAATGTTAGCAAGGGTTTCCTGAACAACCCCGTGTTTCTCTCTCTACCTCCACTTGGATAAGAAATTCACTGAAAGGTAGAAAACATTGAGTATTCATTACGGGAGTTATGTCAGGATGGGGGTGCAATGCTCGGTGGGTCCCCCAGGGATCAGTGTTGAGACCACTAATGGGCCAGAATTTGCTGTCACAATAACGGTAAGGCTAATGCCGATTGTTGCTATTTCTTCTTCTTCTTCTTAGGCAGTCCCTCGGAATTGAGGATGACTTGCTTCCACATTAAAAATGAGCTCGCAGGTGACTGATTAGTCCAATGCAGGACCTACAGTCTCTGTCACAGGCGGGGCAGACGGTGGTTGAAGGGGCGGGTGGGTGGGGTGCTTGGGTTGACGTGCGCTCCTTGTGCTGCCTGCGCTTGGCTTCCGCTTGCTCCCAGCGAAGAGACTCGAGGTGTTCGGCGCCTTCCCGGATGCTTCTCCTCCACTTTAGAGTCATAGAGTCATAGAGTTATACAGCATGGATAGAGGCCCTTCGGCCCATCGTGTCCACGCCGGCCATCACGCCCTGTCTAATCTAATCCCATATTCCAGCATTTGGTCCGTAGCCTTGTATGCTATGGCATTTCAAGTGCTCATCCAAATGCTTCTTGAATGTTGTGAGGGTTCCAGCCTCCACAACCCTTTCAGGCAGTGAGTTCCAGACTCCAACCACCCTCTGGGTGAAAAAGTTCTTTCTCAAATCCCCTCTAAACCTCCCGCCCTTTACCTTGAATCTATGCCCCCTAGTTATTGACCCTTCTACTAAGGGAAAAAGCTCCTTAGTATCCATCCTATCTATGCCCCTCATAATTTTGTACACCTCAATCATGTCCCCCCTCAGCCTCCTCTGCTCCAAGGAAAACAAACCCAATCTGCCCAGTCTCTCTTCATAGCTGAAGCGCTCCAGCCCTGGTAGCATCCTGGTGAATCTCCTCTGCACCCTCTCCAAAGCTATCATATCCTTCCTGTAGTGTGGCGACCAGATCTGCACACAGTATTTCAGCTGTGGCCTAACCAGTGTTTTATACAGCTCCATCATAACCTCCTTGCTCTTATATTCTATGCCTCGGCTAATGAAGGCAAGTATCCCATATGCCTTTTTTACCACCTTATCCACCTGTTCCGCCGCCTTCAGGGATCTGTGTACTTGCACACCCAGATCTCTCTGACCCTCCGTCTTGCCTAGGGTCTTACCATTCATTGTGTATTCCCTTGCCTTGTTAGTCCCCCCAAAGTGCATCACCTCGCACTTTTCCGGGTTAAATTCCATTTGCCACTGTTCCGCCCATCTGACCAACCCATCTATATCGTCCTGCAGACTGAGACTACCCTCCTCGCTATTTACCACCCTACCAATTTTTGTATCATCCGCGAACTTACTGATCATACCTTTTACATTCATATCCAAGTCATTAATGTAGACCACAAACAGCAAGGGACCCAGCACTGATCCCTGTGGTACCCCACTGGCCACAGGCTTCCAGTCACAAAAACAACCTTCGACCATCACCCTCTGCCTTCTGCCACTAAGCCAGTTTTTTATCCAACGTGCCAAGGCACCCTGGATTCCATGGGCTCTTACCTTCTTGACCAGTCTCCTGTGCGGGACTTTATTGAAGGCCTTACTGAAATCCATGTATACCACATCCACTGCGTTACCCTCATCCACACACCTAGTCACCCCCTCAAAAAATTCAATCAAATTAGTCAGACATGATCTTCCCTTGACAAAGCCATGTTGACTATCCCTGATTAATCCTTGCCTCTCCAAGTGGAGACTAATTTTGTCCCTCAGAATTTTTTCCAATAATTTTCCCACCACTGATGTTAGGCTCACTGGCCTGTAGTTCCCCGGTTTTTCCCTACTGCCCTTCTTGAATAATGGAACTACATTAGCGGTTCTCTTTGTGCGGTCTTGGGCCAGGGATTCCCAGGTGTCGGTGGTGATGTTACACTTTTTCAAGGAGGCTTTGAGGGTGTCCTTGAAGCGTTTCCTCTGCCCACCTGGGGCTCTCTTGCCGTGCCGGAGCTCCGAGTAGAGCGCTTGTTTTGGGAGTCTCGTATCGGGCATGCGGACAATGTGACCCGTCCATCGGAGCTGATTGAGCGTGGTCAGAACTTCGATGCTGGGGATGTTGGCCTGAGCAAGAACACTGACGTTGTTGCTATTTATGCGTAAATGGTACAGCAACTTCAGGCGAGGTGCCGATATGCGGTTAAATGTGAATATCCAAAAGTTGCTGTGTGGGTTGTGCCGCTCCGCCGTTAGATTCACAAAAATGGCATTTCGTTGTCTGCCTCATCACTGACATTCATTGAATGTCGTGAAGTCGCTGTATTTGCCCAGTAGATACAAACTAAACCCACTGCAGATGTTTAGGGCTAGTAATTAGTAGTGTAAGTACCCTTTTAACGAAGTGATAATTGTTCATTACTCTCTGGCACTGAAAATTAACTATTACAAGTGTGGAGTCTCATTCCTTCAGGTTTTGAATTTTTCAGGGCCGTTTTTAAAATGTCAAATTAAAAAAAAAATCCTTACTCTTCCTTTCTGTCTCTCTTTTTCCCTCTCAATCCAATCTTTCTTTCCCCCTCTTTATTCCTCTTTCTGTACCTGATTTGACATTGAACTCACCCACTCTAATTCACCCTTCTTCTCAATCCTTCCTGTGTTTATTTCCCAATCCTTAAATCTCATTGGGTAAGAAGATACCCTGTTGGTTGCCCTGTTTACTCAGGCCACAGATGCCCTGTTTTCCTCACTGTGCCCTTATCATGTCACACTTTCAGCAACTTTTTGGGCAGAAATCTTTGCGTTGTAGGGCGCGGGGCAAGTATAACTAACGGGAGACTCTGTTAGATGCCCTGCTACAACAAAATCTGGCCCATTGTTTCTAATCTACATCAGTAGCCTGGATTCAGAAACAATGCAAATTCATCAAATTGGCAATTGATACCAAACTAGGAGGAACATTGAAATTGAAGGAGGCAGCTCAAGAAATACAAAATGAGTTGGACAAAATATGTAAATGGACAGAAAAATACATACAGAGCAACATACATACTCCATAAATGGTGTTGAAATAACTACAGATGAAATAGAAAGAAATCTAGGAGTCTTAATGGACTCAGTGCTCAACATCTCCAACCACTGCAGAACAACAATCAACAAAAATCTCTCCACAGACGTTGCCTGGCCTGCTGAGTTTTTCCAGCATTTTCTGTTATTTCGAATTTCCAACATCCGCAGTATTTTGCTATCGAATCAACAAAACAATTTGAATGCTGAACTACAGAGTCAAAACAACAGAATACAAGTCAGAGGAGGGCATCACTCAAAATGTGTATTGCTCTGGTCAGATCACACATTGAGTACTGTGCCTAGCACTTTTCACTGAAACACAAGGAAGACATTCAAGCAATGGAGATGAAGAGACATGAGACTGGTGATAGCCTAATGTTAGTCATCTGAGTTGTGACAAAAAGATTGGAGAAATTTGGACTTTTAAGCCTTGAGTGGAGGCGACTGAAAGGTGACCTTAGAGGTGTATCATTTAGTAAACAACATGGAAATGGTTAAAAAGACATGCATTTATATAGCACCTTTCATGACCACCGGACGTCTCAAAGTGCTTTACAGCCAATGAAGTACTTTTTTAGAGTGTAGTCACTGTTGTAATGTGAGAAACGCGGCAGCCAATCTGCGCACAGCAAGCTCCCACAAACAGCAGTGTGATAATGACCAGATAATCTGTTTTAATGATGTTGATTGAGGGATAAATATTGGCCAGGACACCGGGGATAACTCCCCTGCTCTTCTTCGAAATAGTGCCATGGAATCTTTTATGTCCACCTGAGAGAGCAGATGGGGCCTAGGTTTAACGTCTCATCCGAAAGACGGCACCTCTGACAGTGCAGCACTCCCTCAGCACTGCACTGGAGTGTCAGCCTAGCTTTATGTGCTCAGGGCCCTAGAGTGGGACTATGAACCCACACCTTCTGACTCAGAGGCGAGGGTGCTGCCCACTGAGCCACAGCTGACACTAAGGGGGTGATTTTATCAATGGGGACTGTAAAGTCTGTGGGTTGTGCAGTAAATAAACACACAGACTTTTGGAAGTACAAACAAACAGGTCTTTACTATTCAGAGGTCAGGGCGAATCTGCCCCAGTTATCCTGTCACAACACTTATATACTGGTGTGGTCACTGTCGGTATTACAGTATACAGAAGCCAAACAAGTAGTGCCACACTTAAAGTAGTTCCCTTAAAGGTGAACGGTTACATACAATAATTTCCTTAAGGGTAGACGGGTACATACACTACAATCCTCCCTTTTTAGCTTTCAACATACTGAGTCCATAGTGGACATACATTATCACATATATATATACAGATTTATTTAAGACAGCTCATAGATTCAGTCTTTCGGGAGGTTTCCGGATTCTGTCCGGGTAACGCCGCAGTAGTGTCGTCATTCCAAGCGGGCTAGTAGGTGTTTCTGGTAAAGTTGAATCGGCTCGAAGCACAGTGTCAGGTTCCTCTGACTCCAGAACTACCAGATCGGACGTAGGTGTTCTGGGTAACTCAGTCTCAACCTTATCCGGGTAAGGTGGTGAAGTCGGGGGCCCATTTGTGGCGGACCCTATGATCTGGTCAACATGGCGCCTTATTATATTGTCTCCAATGTCCACAGTGTACATCAACGGGCCTAGCCTTTTTCCAATCGTTCCAGGCTGCCATTTCTCAGTACGATAGTCCCGGGCCAAAACTCGTTGACCGGTCTGGAAGGATCTAGTGGCCCTTTCGTTCATGCCCTGGAATTGCCGGTTCTCTACGTCCCTTCTGACGTTTGGTTTGAGTAAATCCAGCTGACATCGTAGGCGTCTATTACAAAACATCATCGTGGGAGTTTGATTCGTGACCGCATGGGTTGCATTTCGGTATGCCAACAAAAAACTATCCACCTTATGCTGTAAACTTATGTCTTCATTACTCATGGCCTTTACGGCCTTCTTGAAGGTCTGGACAAGCCTTTCAGCCAATCCATTGGAGGCGGGATGGTATGGGGCTGACGTGTAATGTTTAACCCCATTGCTCTTTAAGAATTTCTTAAATTCCTCAGATACAAATTGCGGTCCATTGTCAGAACAGATCTGTTCTGGCAGGCCATTCCGAGCAAACATAGTCCTTAACACCGTGATGGTTTTTTCCGTCGTGGTGGTGGTCATCTTAATTACTTCTGGCCACTTGGAGTGGGCATCTACCACTATTAGGAACATCGAGTCCATAAATGGACCAGCAAAGTCGATGTGTACTCTTTGCCAGGGAGATGAGGGCCACTCCCATGGGTGCAGAGGAGCCTGTGGTGGCGCATTCTGAACCCTCTGACATCCTAGGCAGTTCTTCGTGATCTCCTCTATGTCTCTATCAATGCCTGGCCACCACACAAACGCTCTTGCTAGATTTTTCATCTTTACTCCCCCCAGATGTCCTTCGTGCAGCTCCTTTAGCACCTTCTTTTGGAGTTTGGGTGGAATCACCACTCTAGATCCACACATCAGGGTCCCTCGACACACTGACAGTTGTTCTTTCCTCTGTGCAAATGCTTGCAGTGTTGGTTCGCTCTGTGCTGGCCATCCCTCCACCGTTACATCATAGACTCGTGAAAGAGTCGGGTCATTCCTTGTCTCATTCTCAATCATTGAGTTTGTTATCGGTAGACACTCCACTATGGATGAGTGGAACAACTCTACTGGGTCCACTATACTCGCTTCTTCTACCATCGGCAATGGCAAGCGTGACAACCCATCAGCATTCCCATGCTGTTTAGACCTTTTGTACTCAATTTCGTATTGGTGTGCCCCAAGTAACACGGACCACCTTTGTAACCTTTGTGCTGTCATGGTGGAAACGGCCTTATTTGGGTTGAACATGGACACCAACAGCTGGTGGTCTGTCAGCAATGTGAACTTTTTACATTGTAGGTAATGGTTGAATTTCTTCACGCCCCACACAAGACTGAGGGCCTCCCTATCTATTTTTGCGTAATTTCGCTCCGCGGGTGTCAATGATCGGGACGCGAAAGCCACTGGCCTTTCCGAGCCATTTGGTAGCCTATGCGAGAGTACTGCCCCAATTCCGTACGGGGAAGCATCGCAAGCTAGACGAAGGGGTAATGCTGGGTTGAAATGAGCCAACACTTCTTCGGAGGTAATCAACTCCTTGCTTCTGCGAAAAGCCTTTTTGCATTCCTCACTCCACTTCCATGGTGTTTCTTTCCGCAACAGGTCATTCAGCGGATGCAGTACCGTGGATAAATTTGGCAGAAACTTGTGATAGTAATTAATCAACCCCAAGAATGATCTTAACTGTGATACGTTTCCTGGGGCGGGGGCCTTCACAACCGCTTCTATCTTTTCGGGTGACTTATGTAGCCCCTCTCGGTCAATGACATGACCGCAGTATGAGATCCGTTTTTGGAAGAATTCACACTTCTTGCGATTAACCCGAAGGCCATACTCCTTCAACCTGGTGAGTACCAGTTTCAAATTCGTGAGGTGTTCTTCCTCATCTTTTCCCGTGATTAAAATGTCATCTAAGTAGCACTGCGTGCTTGGAATTCCTTGTAACACCTGTTCCATGGCCCTCTGCCAAATTGCTGGCGCCGAAGCTACCCCAAAGACCAGTCTATTGTAGCGATACAAGCCTCTGTGAGTGTTGATGGTGAGGTACTGGCGTGACTCTTCCTCGACCTCCATCTGTAGATATGCTTGAGCCAGATCTATTTTCGTGAAATGTTTCCCTCCAGCCAACGAAGCAAAGATATCTTCAATCCGCGGAAGCGGGTATTGTACCGTGTGAAGCACCGGATTCACAGTAATCTTGAAATCTCCGCAGATACGGACCTTCCCCGGTCCCCCAGGCTTATTACTCGGTGAGGACTTCATGACGGGAACAATGGGCGTGGCCCACTCACTCCAGTCCACTTTTGACAGAACCCCTGATCGTTCAAGTTCTTCCAGTTCTGTCTCCACCGCTGGTCGTATTGTGTAAGGAACTGATCTGGCCTTAAAAAACTTTGGGCTTGCATTTTCTGCAATCTTAACCTTTGCTTTAATACCTCGCAGCGCTCCCAGTCCTTGCTGGAATACCTCCTTAGCTTCGTCCAATATTCTGGACAACCGTTCAGGTTTGACATCCTCTTTTTTGGACTCCACCGTCATGGTGTTTAGTGCATGCCAGTCCATCTTTATTTTTCGGATCCACTCTCGTCCCAGAAGTGGTGGACCTCCCTCAGGCAACACATACAGATCTAACCGGTGGTGAACTTTATCCTGGTATCTCACCTTAACCTCTAGTTTTCCGATGGGGAATACTTTGTGCCCCGTGTATGTCTGCAGCACTAGATCCGTATTCCGTAGTGGAATATGCTTGAAAAACTTTTTATAGTCATGCTTATTCATGACAGTCAACGCCGATCCGGTGTCTACTTCCATTTTTACTTGGACCTTCTCAATCTGTAACGTTATCCAAATAGTTTGTCGGTCGGCTTCATTGCTCACGTTGTGGATTCTCAGACTGTCCAGTCCTTTGTGTTTGGAGTGTGAGTCCGACTTCTGTTCCTTCAGACTCTTCCTAGTCGCCTCTTGTACCTTTCTGTACCATTTTTGTGAGGACTCGTTATTGTTGTACGTCGTTCCTGACCGGCACACTTTAGCTATGTGCCCGATCTTGCCACATTTCCGGCATTCTTGGTTTTTACCCCAGCAACGCTTCTGGTCGTGTGTTGTCTTCCCACAACGATAGCATTTGGTAGTCCTCGAGGTGATGTGGTCCACCCCTAGTGCCACCGCCTTCCGCTGCATTACCGCCGTTCCTTTTGCTGCGGCTTCGTATGATGTGGCTATAAGGACAGCCCTGTCAAGTGTGAGGTTGTTCTCTTCCAGTAGTCGCTTTTGCGTCCCTTCTTTGGACAATCCACATACGAACTTGTCTCGCAGTGCCTCTGTCAGATTCCCTCCGAACTGGCAGTGTTTCGCTAGTCTCCGCAGTTCGACCAAGTATTCCGCGTTGCTTTCGTCTTTCTTCTGCGTTCTCGCATAGAATCTGAATCGTTCAGCCAGCTTCAACGGTGTGGGGTTCAAGTGATCCTTCAGCACCGCTACTATATCCTCGAAAGTCTGATCCGCCGGTTTAGCTGGAGAGAGAAGATGTTTCAACAACCCGAATGTTTTCGCACCCATCATGTTAAGTAAGGTTACAGCTTTTTCCTCCTTAGCTATTTTGTTAGCCTTACAATGTATCTCAATACGTTCCACGTACGTGCGCCAGTCTTCTATTTCGGAGTTAAAATCGTTGCTGTCCCCACGCTTAGGCATCTTCCTTTCTTTGGGTACAACACAAATATTTCTTTAAATTCTTATGTATTTTTTTTTCTCTAAGATGGCGGCTTTTCCCGCGAATTTGGCGGTTTCCCGCTCTTCCTTTCTCTCCCCGCCCACTTCAATGGCGGTTTCCCGCTTCTGTCGGCTCCTCCGCCTAATGGCGGCTTCCCGCGTTTCTTCCCGGTGGAAGGGGTACGCTTTCCCCGCAGCGGACAGGTTCAGCCGCTGGCTGGCTCTCGCACAGCTCCCCTTACTCGGCTCTGTCTTTTCCTCCCGCCCGCACGGCTCTACCGGCGCTGGGTACACCCCGTTAACGGAGGACAGTTCAGCCGCTGGACTGGCTCTCGCGCAGTCTCTCTCTCCCCGTGCTCGGCTCTGTCTCTCCCTCTCCCGCACGTTCGGTTCTACCGGCTCTGGGTACTCCGTAGGTGGAGAACAGTTCAGCCGCTGGACTGGCTCCTCGCAGTCTCTCACTCCGCACCCGGCTCTCACCCGCACGGTTCCCGTTCGCCTCCCCAGCCCTCTCGCAGACCGGTGTTTCCCTCCCCGGCTGCGGCTGGGTTTCTCCTCCCGCACCTACTCGCAGGTTCAGCGCTTCGTGGCTGCGGTTGCTGCCCGGATTTTTCCCGCCGATCGCGGTCCGGCTGTCACCCGACGCCGTTGGACCCGACTTTTGGCCGGTACAGCTCCCCCTCGACCGAGGTCGAGTGCTCTGCCCTTCTCCTCCGGATACTTCTACCCCTTCCCCTACTCACAGTCTCTTCGGCCGCCTTGTTTCTTGCTGGTCGGCTCACTCCACACCGTGGTAGCAGAGTAATCAGTGCCTGTTGCTGATGAAGCTTTTGTTGCTAGTCTTCCAGCTTCTGTACAGTACCACACTTTCTGTTGTTGTAGCCTCGTGTTTTCTTTTGGTAGCACGACGAGGGCGGTTGCCTCTCTTCGACGCTCTTTGTTACTTTGCTATTCTTGCCGCAGGGTACGATCGGACTCATCGCCACTGTAAAGTCTGTGGGTTGTGCAGTAAATAAATACACAGACTTTTGGAAGTACAAACAAACAGGTCTTTACTATTCAGAGGTCAGGGCGAATCTGCCCCAGTTATCCTGTCACAACACTTATATACTGGTGTGGTCACTGTCGGTATTACAGTATACAGAAGCCAAACAAGTAGTGCCACACTTAAAGTAGTTCCCTTAAAGGTGAACGGTTACATACAATAATTTCCTTAAGGGTAGACGGGTACATACACTACAGGGACGTGATGCTGCTTTTCGGGTTTTAGTCCCGCCTCCATCGAATTCCGGCCAACCCGCGCTATTTTCCCTTGATTGACTTTGTTAAGCCCGCCCAGCGGGTTTAGCAGCCCAATTAAGGGATAGCCAGTTACTGGTGACGTCAGCGAGTGACGTTTCATCTGTCAAGAGCTTTTGGCAGATGAATTGTTATCGTTTGAGAGCTCTGTGAAACTGTCAAACACGGACAATCTGTCTTCTAAGTTGAGACCTGGGACACAGGCTTACTGAGCAGAATGCAACAGCCATTCTTCTTTCTCTGCCGGTGAGATGAGGGACTCCCGAGACCTGAAGGGTTGAAGCCTGGAGGAAGAAGAAAAGGTAAGTAAAGCTTTTAAAACACTTAAGACTCACCTCACACACTTACCTCTGCACACATGCACCCATCACTCACCTACACACCGGACATCTCGGCCCCTCGGCCTCTCAGACCCCCGCAGACCCACGGCTCGCCTCGCTGACCCTGGCGAGGTTCGGAGCCATCGGGAAGCCCACACTTTAGGGCTCAAAATAGGGATTCTTAAAAAAACTGCCTGTTAACCTCCAGCTGCCCGAATTTGCCTGCCTCCTGGAAAGATGGCAAGGAGGCAGGTTGGGGGCAGGATGGGTACCCGCCCCCAGATTCTGCCATTTTCCCAGCAGTCCCACCTCCCCAGGGCTGGCAAAATCGCCCCCAAGTTCAGAAGGTTACTTCAAACTAAGTTGCAAGAGTAGGACAAGGAAACGCAAGTTCAAACTATTTAACAGCAACTTTAGGACTGATATCAGGAAATGTTTCTTCACATGTCATTAACACATGATATAAATACAAGTTATTGTTATGTGGCACCTCAAACCTCCCATTTCTCTCCAAAGTCCTTAAACGTGTAAATAAAATAAAATTGAAAGGACCCTCTCTGCCAAGAGAGCGGAGATGGATGCCAGGAACTAATAGGCATCCCTTGCATCCAGTGCTGCTAATGCATAAATGAGAGGCAACACATTAGAGGATGTGTTTCCCTTATTTGCATCTGCCTACAATATTAGCGGCATAAAAAAGGGAGCAGTGTGGAGCCCCAGACAATTTCCACCTCCAGCTGCCCGAATTTGCCAAAACCGTGTAGGGTTGGTGGGAAAGGTAGATCAATGAATGTAGGCATAGACTGGTAGTTGAAGTTAAAGCATTGAATTCAATGTGGAAACCCAGATATAATTGTTTGTTTTTGGGAATGCTTTGGAGTGGAACTTTTGGCACAGTTAGCTGGGTTGTTTGAAGGAGGGGAACCTGCGCTAGTGAGGCACTTTAACATAGCTCTAGGTGACCATCAGGTGGGCAGACTAAAGAGCGGCTTTGATACAGTCTTTCATTGATATCATGTGAGGAGATATCAAGGCTTGGACCATCCTACCTAGAAGCATAGAATGATACAGCACAGAAGGAGGCCATTCGGCCCATCGTGCCTGTGCCAATTCTTTGAAAGAACTATCCAATTAGTCCCAGAGCTCCGCATACTTTTTCTTTTCAACTATTTATCCAATTCCCTTTTGAAAGTTACTATTGAATCTGCTTCCACCACTGCTTTCAGGCAGGTCATAACAGCTCGCAGCATAAAATAATTTCTCCTGATCGCCCCTCTGTTTCTTTTGCCAATTATCTCAAATCTATAACCTCTGGTTACCAGATTCTCCCTATGTACTCTATCAAAATCCCATATAATTTTAAACCCCCGAGTTAAGTCTCCCCTTAACCTTCTCTACACTAAAGAGAACAATCCCAGCTTCTCTAATCTCTCTACATAACTGAAGTCCCTCACCCTAGTAACATTCTAGTAAATCTTCTCTGCACCCTCTCCAAAGCCTTGACATCCTTCCTAAAGTGTGGTGCCGTATTGAACACAATACTCCAGCTGAGGCCTAACCAATGATTTATAAAGGTTTAGCATAACCTCCTTTCTTTAGTACTCTATGCCTCTATTTATAAAGCCAAGGATCCCATATGCTTTTTTAACAACCTTCCCTATTTGATATAATGGATGCTGGAGGAATAACAAAGAGGAATCTGCAGAGAAATAAAGACTGAGCAAATAAGTAGATTTAGACAGTAACCGTTATTTAAGTGAATCGTTAAAAAGTGGTTTAACAGTGGATCAAGACTGAATAGCACGGTGATTAAAGTTGTACTAAGCCCCAGCATAAGTCATACCACCACAAAAATGTGGCAACTGGAGATTAGGTGCTTCCTTTTAGGGAAGGATGGAAAATCGAAACAGAAGTAACCCAAAGCCACTCCCATGCACCTTCCAGAGGCCAGTGGCTGTGACCGAAACCTGGGAGTAAGTCATTTTTCTGGCTGCTAGGCCAGTGTGATGAGGGCCAGGGAGACCTGAAGGAAAGCAGGAGAGAAATATTCAATATTTGATAAGAATAAAAAGGAATAACTAAAACCAGTCAAAGGCAAAATATGGGGGGGGCTGACAATAAAGAAAAACATAGCCAGACCCAAAAATGTAAGTGAATTTTTCTTTTCCAGAAGCACATAAATGAAAGCTGTAATGATGATTAAAGCAAATAACCTTGAGTATTGGAGCTAGAAGGCACAATATAGATCTTATTAATTAGCACACTGCACCTTTGTCAAGATGTACACAATTTCTAAGACGGTTATAATTGTACAGGTAATGAGCTGCTGAATTCAGCTATTAGACTGTACACAGCTGCTTAGCAACTATGTAAACAATCAGTCTGCTGAGGAACCTTACAAAGAATATTTGAATACTGTTGTATAAACATGATTTAGTTTATATAATTGCTGTATGACTTATCACATCCAGATAAGGACCACTAGCAAATTTCCTAGAAAATACTTTTATTTTAGACTAAATAATTATTTTCTGATGCATTTTCTGATTAATTTGGTGAATTTAGGACATAAACCTCTAATGTGAAAAAACTCACAATCAATTTTACAAAATCCATCTGGGCTGCATTCTGGCACCACAGCTCGATATATTTACATACACATAAGAGTGAGAGAGAGCAGCCCTGAAATTCCCGACCAAGAGAAGTGAGGTGGAACCCCCACCCACCTATACCTCAAAACACAGACAACGCCCCAAATTGTGGGAACATAGGAACACGAGTAGGCCATTCAGCCCCATTCAATCAGATCATGGCTGATCTGTATCCTAACTCCATCCAGTCGCCTTGGCTCTATATCCCTTATATCCTTGGCTAGCAAAAATCTATCAATCTCAGATTTTAAATTATTAATTGAGCTGGCATCTACTGTTTTATGTGGGAGAGAGTTCCACACTTCTACCACCCTTTACGTGAAGAAGTGTTTCTTAACTTTTCTCCTGAATGACCTGGCTCTGATTTGAAGTTATATCCCCCTGTCCTAGATCTTCCCCACCAGCGGAAAAAGTTTCTCTACGCTATCAATTCCTTTCAAAATCCTGAAAATCTCAATTAAATCACCCTGTAACCTTATATATTCCAAGGAATACAAGCCTAGTTTATGTAATCTCTCCTCATAATTTAACCGTTGGAGTCCTTGTGACATTCTGGTGAATCTGTGCTGCACTCCTTCCAAGGCCAATGTATGCTTTCTAAGGTGCAGTGCCCAGAATTGTACACAGCACTCTAGATGTGGTCTAACCAGGGCTTTGTATAGCTGTAGAAAAACTTCCTCCCCTTTATATTCTAGCCCTCTAATTATAAAGGCTAACATTCCATTGGCCTTTTTGATTATTTTTTGTACCTGACTACTACATTTTACTCTCTGTCTTCTATCGCCTACCCAATCTCCTAACCAGGTCATTAATTTGCCTTCAATTCCATGAGCTTTAATTTTAGCTAACAGTCTCTTATGTGGAACCTTAGCAAATGCCTTCTGGAAGTCCATATAAACTACATCCATAGTCATTCCCCTGTCTACTACATTAGTTACATCTTCAAAAAATTCAATTAGGTTTGTTAGACTTGACCTACCCTTTATAAATCCATGTTGGCTCTCTCTAATTAGCTCAAAATTCACTAAGTACTCAGTCACCAAGTCCTTAATTACAGATTCCAAAACCTTCCCCACAACAGATGTAGGAATAACAGGTCTATAATTTCACTCTTTCACCTTCCTTAAATAATGGAGTTACATTTGCAATTTTCCAATTTAAAGTGACAATTCCAGAATCAAGAGAGCTTTTGAAGATTATGGCTAAAGCATCTGCAACTTCCTCATCTATTGCCTTTAAAACCCTGGGGTGGAGACTATCAGGTCCTGGGGATTTTTCAGTATTTAGTTAGTGCCATTATTTTTTCTAATATTGTTTTCTTGCTTACGTTAACTTTAGTGCGTTCCAGTTCTTGATTCATTATTAGTTTCCCTGGAATGTCAGGTATAAAATCCTATTCTTCTACTGCGAAGACTGACACAAAGTAATTATTCAACAAATCTGCCATTTCTTTATTTTCATTTGCAATATTATCCACATCTGTTTTTAAAGGGCCCACATTACCCTTGACTATCCTTTTTCTTTTACTATAATTATAAAAGCTTCTTGTATTAATCTTGTTATACCTTGCAAGTTTCTTTTCATAGTCCCTTTTTGCAGCTCTTACTATCTTTTTTGTCTTCCTTAACTGTTCATTATATCTCTCCCAGTCCCCTGGATCTACACTATTATTTGTATTTTTGGATGCTCTTTCCTTTAGTTTTATGTTTTCTCTCACCTCTTTGGTCGACTATGGCTATTTTATTTGGCAAGTAGCGCTCTTGCCCCTTAAGGGTATATACCGGTTCTGTAATAAGCTAAATTCTTTTTTGAACACATCCCACTGTTCATCTGTAGTTTTACCCAATAACAGTTTTGGCCAGTTCGCTGTGTCAGCATTTGTCTCATCCCATTAAAGTTGGCCTTACCAATATCTAACATCTTAATAATTGTGTTATGTTTCTCCTTTTCAAACCTGACATTGAATTCGATCATATTATGATCACTGTTAGATAAAAGTTGCCTTACTGTTGAATTATTAACTAAGTCTGGCTCATTACTTATTACTAAATCCAGTATGGCCTGCGTTCTTGTTGCTTCTAGAATATTGCTCCAGAAAACTATCTTGAATGCGCTCAAGAAATTCTCTACCTTTCTGACTTGAGCTACTCGGCTCATCCCAATCTACATGGAAATTAAAATCTCCCATTAAAACAACTCTACTTTTGCTACAAGCCTCTCTAATCTCTGAATTAATACATTCTGCCACTTCATTGCTGCTATCAGGAGGCTTGTAGACAAATCCCCTTACAGTTTTGTCCCCTCATTCCTCAATTTTAACCATAGGGGGGGGTGTCAGCTGGCCCCATTGGTGGCAGGTCAGGTGTGAAAAAAAATGTTTTGACAGCGGGTAGGGAACCCACTGTCAACCCACCACCATGCTAGTCTCCCAGATGTTGGGTGTGTCAGCACTGGACAGACCCGACACCAAACGGCAGGGGAGGCAATTTAGATCATTAAGAGATTGTTAAGAGGCACTTAAATACTATTTAAGCTTACTTTTCAATTTTATGAGTTCCCCCATGGTTTATACGCTGCTTGGGGATCATGTCAGCTCAGCAGATCATGAGTGAATTCAGTATTGAATTATCTGAGCACCTGACAACTGCAAAAGTGGTATAAAAGCTCCCATCTCAGAGCTGTTCACTTTCCAAACTCAGAAACTGTTGCTTACTGCATTTGGAAGACAGATTGAGCTTTATGCAGCTTGCAAGTGTTTGGAGCAAATTCTCTATCCAGTGCCACCTCATTGGAACAACCTCTCTGACCATTGACAGATTGCTTCTGTCATCTCAATTTCACGTGCCATCTATTCCAACAGCATTGGTGCCCTTGAAACTATCTCACCTTGGTCCTCAGAATCCCACCAAGATCAGCCCCAACACCAGCAGCACCAACAACACCAACTTTTCTCCTCAATCAACTGATGCTGCACAGGACACAGGGCATCAGCACCCGACCACATTGCTGCCCAGCGGACCAGGGATGGCCTCACCATCGCCAGATTTACTTCACTTGACACTGTACACCCTGGCTGCCACATGATGTGCCAGGTTGACACCACCCCACACCAACACCATTACACATCCCTACAATACCCAAATCATTCCTTTCACACTCATTGCCATTGCGGGGGTTGGGGGGGGGATGCAGTGGCGGGGTACCATTATGTCTCACCATTCACTGCAACTCACTAAGCCACTTCCAAAGGTGCACACAAATCTGTCCAAGAACGTAAAGTGTTGAAAATAAAGATTTAAAAGTTTGTCAGCACATTAACAGAAACTTCACATGAACATTGGCTAAAACACCCTAGTGCCTACCCTTGTGTGTTGTTAGTTGGTATGGTTGGACTGGGATGAGGGTGAGTGTGAGGGGTGGCTAGTGAGATGGGGGAGTGATAATATAGATAGAGAGGGATGGGTGAAGGTGCAAGGTAGGTTGGTGTGAGTAAAGATGTGCAGGAGTAGGGTAGGGAAGGCAGAGTGATGGAGATGTGATGAGTGGCACAGCAGGATGAAGTTGAGTGGGGCTTTGCAGTAACATTTTGTGATCTACTGAGATCATTGAAAGGTTTGCACCACTGCAGCCTGGTCCTCCTGATGACATCCCTGCTTGTGTCCTCCTGTGCAATGTTCAACCAGGCTGCGTTGATCTCATGAGGAGGTCTCTTCTACCCATTGGAAGGGAAGAGGACCTTTCTGCGTGTTGTGACTCCCTCCATAAGCACATGGAGCGAGTCATGGGAGAGCCTGGGTGCAGCCGTGCACCTCTGTGCAGTGCTTGTCAGTGTTTGCAGCACCTCAATGCTGTAGAACACTGACAGCACAACTGTCAAAATTGATTTTGCGCATGGTCCCTTTAAGGAAACCGGCTGATGACGCATCATCAAATGACGTCATCAGACCCGCTTCCTTCAATTGGCCGGGAAACGCGCTGGGTGGGCTTAACAAGCCCAATCAACGTAAGATCACTCTACAGAGCGGGCTGGAGCTAACAGTGGGTCACACCCCGCCACTGACCCCGCCCGCCCCGGACCCGCCTCGGTAGGCGAAATCGCGGCCAGAGTCTCGACTAATTTCTTTCTATTACCTATATCCTCTGTTACTAATGTTGTAATAGTATATTTAATCAATAAGGCTACCCTTCCTCCTCTTGCAGTTTCCCTATCCTTTCTAAAGACCTTATAACCTGGAATATTTAACTCCCAATCATGGCCAACTTGCAGCTCTGCCTCAGGAATGACCACCATGTGGCATACCCCCAATCTGTATTTGAGCCTATAATTCACTCAATTTATTTCTTATACTCCATGTGTTAGTATATAAAGTTCTTATTTGGGCAAAAGACCCTAACCTGTTCTTCTGCCCTGATTTTCACACCGTTTAACTTAATACATTTCTTATTTGTCACTCTTGCTGTAACAACTTTAGTTATTTTAGTATTCCCTAAAGTAAGATGATCTGTATCCCATGGCAAGCTCATTGTGCTTGTAAGGGCACTTTAGCAAGTTGGAATATCGGATCAATTACCTTTCCCTGATGAAGGTTTGGGGCTATAGTAAGGCCCTCAGTAGGAGTCATGTCACCTTTCTACTACCATGAGTTTCTCTGAACCTTATAAGGATGCAATGGAAAGAATTTCTCAGGGTTGTCCAGGAACTTCCCCCAACAAATCCATTTAACTTTGGGGGTGGGGGAACTGAATATGCACCCACACCTTCCCTGCCCCAACCCCCCCACCGCCTCCTTACCCCCACCACACTCCCCACTAGAATTTAAAGCTGTACTCTAAGCAGGCTAGATTTCCAGTAGAACCAGATTCTACCCCAAATTTCCCCTCCCTCCCTCCCCAGTGGAAATCTTCTTTTCTACTCATTCAGAGCCCTAAGCATTTCAAGGCCATAATGTGTGTAGCAGATTGAATATGTTGTAAAGAATAACTTGTCTCATCTTCTCATCCTGTCGTGCTAAGAATAAAGTAACTGCCTCATCTACTTTCCTGCTCATATTACACTGTCCTGCTGTGAGGGGAACATAATGGCAAAGCAAGGCAATGGTTGATACAAATTTGAATATAACCTCTTGGAGGTTGAAAGAGGAAACAGACAAACGGCAAAGCGTAAGGCTGCGCAATATTATGTTACTGTAAAAAAAATGGCTTTGGCATTGTATTTCCAGCAGTATATTATGTTGGGGTTTCCATCATTTTAAGAACAGCTTGACCATTTCTGATATAATTTAGCATATTCTAAGCTAGCTGTTTTGTTTCTCATAGAAAGTTAAATGTTGTTTACACACCCTTCCAATAGTTCCTTCCATACTGAAGTAAAATTGGCACAAATTTGTTTATTTTGGAAAAAAATGTAGCTTGATGAAATCATGCTGATTTATTTGCCTGCTTTAACTTGATAGGAAATATGAGACTTGGGGCACAATAAAGGAATGCCCATTAGCAAAAATGGAAAAGGAAAAGGACTTAGCTGTGGATATCCACTGAAAATATTCAGCCAATGTAAAGTTGTCATCAAGGCCAGTCATGTACTGAATTGTATCTCAGGAGAATTTGACTATTAGTCAAAGGAAGTTATCATAATCATATATGGATCGCTGATAAGGCCTCATTTGTAATATTTTGTAGTGTTTCAGGTAATCAACCTTCAAAAGGACATTAATGCATCGTGAGTATTCAAAAAAAGTGATAAGGAATGATTCCAGGTTTTAGTACCTTGTGAGATGAAGTGGTATGGAACGGAACTTGTTTCCATTGGAAAAAGAAAGATTGTGAGGAGACATAAAACATGATCCAATTTTTTTTTTTTAAGTTGAGAGGAATGGATAATATACATACAAACAGGTCTGGTCTGTGACCATAAACCCTCAAGGAAGACTTGAGATTAGAAGGAGTTTTGTACCCATAGAATATTGGATACACAGAGCATATTCTCAGCTCAAGTAGTTAACCCTGTGTTAAATAGCACATTTGAAACAGAGCTGGATGAATATCTGAGTAGGAATGGGACTGCTAATTATAAGGATGACCCCAGATAATTAAATGATGTGTGGAAAATGATAGGTTTCCAGAACCATGGAAAATTCATGGCAAAAAAGTGGGGGAAGGGGTGTGGTGCTTAAACAGTCTCCCCCCCCCCACCGCCGCCACAAGTGTTGGGGGACGACCCTGGGAAATTCTTTCTATTGTGCCCTTATAAGGCCTCAGAGAAACCCACGGCAGTAGAAAGGTGAAATGAGTGACCACAATCTGTAGTCTCATGGCCCAGCATATTCCTCATTCTACCATTACCATCAAGCCAGGAGACCAGCCCTGGTTCACTGAGGAGTGTAGAAGAGCATGCAAGGAGCAGCACCAGGCGTACCTAAAAATGACGTGCCAAGCTGGTGAAGCTACAACACAGGACTACATGCATGCTAAACAATGGAAGCAGCATGCTATAGACAGAGCTAAGCGATCCCATGATAAATGGATCACATCAAAGATCTGCAGTCCTGCCACATCCAATCATGAATTGTGGTGGACAATTAAACAACTAACAGGAGGAGGAGGCTCCATGAACATCTCCAACCTCAATGATGAAGAAGCCCAGCACACGAGTGCAAAGAAAAGGCTGAAGTGTTTGCAACCATCTTCAGCCAGAAGTGCTGAATGAATGATCCATCTCGGCCTCCTCCTGAGGTCCCCATCATCACAGAAGCCAGTCTTCTGCCAATTCGATTCGCTCCACATGTTATCAAGAAATGGCTGGGTGTACTGGATAGAGCAAAGGCTATGGGCCCCGACAATATCCTGGCTGTAGTGCTGAAGAATTGTGCTCCAGAACTAGCCGTGCCCCTAACTAAGCTAGTCCAGTAGAACTACAACGCCAACATCTAACCGACAAAGTGAAAAGTAGCCCAGGTATATCAGTCGTGACTCAGTTGGTAGCACTCTCATCCCTGAGTCAGAAGGCTGTGGGTTCAACTCCCACGCCAGAGACATGAGGACAAAAATCTAGGCTGACACTCCAGTGCAGTGCTGAGGGAGTGCTGCACTGTTGGAGGTGTTGTCTTTCAGATAAGACGTTAAACATAGAAGATAGGAGCAGGAGTATGCCATTCGGCCCCTCGAGCCTGCTCCGCCATTCAATGAGATCATGGCTGATCGTCCAAATTCAGTACCCGGTCCCTGCCTTCTCTCCATATCCCTTGATCCCCCTAGCCTTAAGAAATATATCCAACTCCTCCTTGAATATATTTAATGAATTAGCATCCACTGCCTTCTTTGGTAGAGAATTCCATAGGTTCACGACTCTCTGGGTGAAGAAATTCCTCCTCATCTCTGTCCTAAATGGCTTACCCCTTATCCTTAGGCTGTGACCCCTGGTTCTGGACTCCCCGACCATCGGGAACATCCTTCCAGCATCTAGTCTGTCTAGTCCTGTCAGAATTTTATAAGTTTCGATGAGATCCCCTCTCCTTCTTCTAAACTCCAACGAGTACAAGCCCAATCGCCCCATTCTCTCCTCACACATCATTCCTGCCATCCCAGGTATCAGCCTGGTGAATCTTCGCTGCACTCCTTCCATGGCAAGAACATCCTTCCTCAGATAAGGCGACCAAAACTGCACACAATACTCCAGATGTGGTCTCACCAAGGCCCTGTACAACTGCAGCAAGACATCCTTGTTCCTGTACTCAAACCCTCTCGCTACGAAGGCCAACATACCATTTCCTTCTTAACCGCCTGCTGCACCTGCATGCTTACTTTCAGCGACTGGTGCACAAGGACGCCTAGGTCTCGTTGCACTTCCCCTTCTCCCAATCAGATAATAATCTGCCTTCCTGTTTTTGACACCAAAGTGGATAACCTCGCATTTATCCACGTTATATTGCATCTGCCATGCTTCTGCCCAATCACCCAACCTGTCCAAATCATACTGGAGTTTCTCAGTATCCTGCTCACAGCACACACGCCCACCCAGCTTTGTGTTGTCTGCAAACTTGGAGATATTACATCTAGTTCCCTCGTCCAGATCATTAATATATATTGTGAATAGCTGGGGTCCAAGGACCGATCCCTGCGGTACCCCACTAGTCACTGCCTGCCACTCGGAAAAAGAGCCGTTTATTCCAACTCTTTGCTTTCTGTCTGCCAACCAGTTCTCTATCCAAGTCAATACCTTGCCCCCAATCCCATGTGCCTTAATTTTACATGCTAATCTCTTATGCGGAACCTTATCGAAAGCCTTTTGAAAATCAAAATACACCACATCCACTGGTTCTCCCTTATCTATTTTACCAGTTACATCCTCAAAAAATTCCAGTAGATTAGTCAAGCACGATTTACCTTTTGTAAATCCATGTTGACTTTGTCCGATCCTGTCACGGTTTTCCAAGTGCTCTGCTATTACATCCTTTATAATGGACTCTAGCATTTTCCCCACTACCGATGTCAGGCTTACCGGTCTGTAATGACCCGTTTTCTCTCTACCACCCTTTTTGAACAGTGGGGTAACATTAGCTACCCGCCAATCCATGGGTACTGTTCCAGAGTCTATCGAATTTTGGAAGATGACCCGCAATGCATCTAATATTTCTGGGGCCACTTCCTTAAGTACCCTAGGATGTAGATTATCAGGCCCTGGGGATTTATCAACCCTCAATCCCATCAATTTCCCTAACACCATTTCCTTACAAATACTGATTTCTATCAGTTCCTCCCTCTCATTAGACCCTATGTTCCCCGACATCTTTGGGAGGTTATTTGTGTCCTCCTTTGTGAAGACAGAACCAAAGTATGTATTTAATTAGCCTGCCATTTCTTTGTTCCCCATTATAAATTCCCCTGATTCTGACTGCAAGGGACCTACGCTTGGCTTCACCAATCTTTTTTCTCTTCACATATCTATAAAAGCTTTTACAGTCAGTTTTTATGTTCCCCACGAGCTTACTCTCATACACTATTTTCCTCCTTTTAATTAATCTCTTTTACCTCCTTTGTTGAATCCTAAACTGCTCCCAATTCTCAGGTTTACTGCTTTTTCTGGCCAATTTATATGTCCTCTCCTTGGATCTTATGCTATCCCTAATTTCCCTTGTTAGCCACGGTTGAGTCACCTTTTTTGTTTTATTTTTATGCCAAATTGGGATGAACAAGTTTTGTAGTTCATCCATGCGATCTTTGAATGTTTGCCATTGCCCATCCACCGTCAACCCTTTCAGTGTCATTCCCCAATCAATCCTACCCAACTCGCGCCTCATACCATCGTAGTCTCCTTTATTTAAATTCAGGACCCTAGTCTCCGAGTCAACTATTTCACTCTCCATCTTAATGAAGAATTCTATCATATTATGATCGCTCTGACCCAAGGGGCCTCGCACAACAAGATTGCTAATTAAATCTTTCTCATTACATAATACCCAGTCTAAGATGGCCTGATCTCTGGTTGGCTCCTCGACATATTGGTCCAGGAAACCATCCCGTATACACTCCAGGAATTCCTCCTCCACAGTATTGTTACTAATTTGGTTAGCCCAATCTATATGTAGATTAAAGTCACCCATGATAACTGCTGTGCCCTTATTGCACGCTTCTCTAATTTCCCGTTTGATGCCATCCCCGACCTCCGCATTACTGTTTGGAGGTCTATATAACACTCCCACTAACGTTTTCTGCCCCTTGGTATTTTTCAGTTCTACCCATACTGTAGTGTATGTACCCGTCTATCTTTAAGGGAACTATTGAATGTAACCGTTCACCTTTAAGGGAACTACTTTAGGTGTGGCACTATTTGTTTGGCTTCTGTATACTGTAATACCGATAGTGACCACACCAGTATATAAGTGTTGTAGCAGGATTGCTGGGGCAGATTCACCCGGACCTTCGAATAGTAAAGACCTGTTTGTTTGTTACTTCTGAAGTCTGTGTATTTATTAACTGCACAACCCACAGACTTTACAGTGGCGACGAGTCCGATCGTACCCTGCGGCAAGATTACCAAAGCAAGAAGAGCGTCGAAGAGAGGCAACCGCCCTCGTCGTGCTGCTGAAAGAAAACACGAGGCTGCAGCAGGAGGAAGGAGGAAGACTTTAGCAACAAAAGCTTCCATTAGCAACAGGCACTGACTACCCTTCTACCACGGTGCGGAGTGAGCCGATCAGCTGGAAACAAGGCGGCCGCGGAGACTGTGAGTAGGGGAAGGTGTAGAGAATATCCGGAGGATAAGGGCTGTGCACTCGACCACGGTCGAGGGGGAACAGAGCCGGTCAGAAAGTCGGGTCCAACGGCGTCGTGAGACAGTCGGACCTCGATCAGCGGGAAAACCGGGCAGCGACCACAGCCACGAAGCGCTGAGACTGTGAGGAGGCGCGGGAAGAGAAACCCAGCCGCAGCCGGGGAGGGAAACACCGGTCTGCGAGAGGGCTGGGAGGCGAACAGGAACCGTGCGGGTGGGAGAGAGAGACAGAGCCGAGCAAGGGGAGAGAGACTGCGCGAGAGCCAGTCCAGCGGCTGAGCTGTCCTCCACCAGCGGGGTACCCAGAGCCGGTAGAACCGATCGTGCGGGAGAGGGAGAGACAGAGCCGAGCAAGGGGAGAGAGACTGTGCGAGAGCCAGTCCAGCGGCTGAACTGTTCTCCACCAACGGGGTACCCAGGGCCGGTAGCACCGAACGTGCGGGTGAGAGAGCGACAGAGCCGGGTACGGAGAGAGAGACTGTGCGAGAGCCAGTCCAGCGGCTGAACTGTCCTCCATTAACGGGGTGTACCCAGCGCCGGTAGAGCCGTGCGGGCGGGAGGAAAAGACATAGCCGAGTAAGGGGAGCTGTGCGGAAGCCAGCCAGCGGCTGAACCTGTCCGCTGTGGGGGAAGCGTACCCCTTCCACCGGGAAGAAACGCGGGAAGCCGCCATTAGGCGGAGAAGACGCCAGAAGCAGGAAACCGCCATTGAAGTGGGCGGGGCGAGAAAGGAAGAGCGGGAAACCGCCGATTTCGCGGGAAAACCGCCATCTTAGAAACAAACAAATAAATAAGAATACTTAAAGAAATACTGGTGCTGCTCCCAAGGGAAGAAAGATGCCTAAGCGAGGGAATATTAACGACTTTAATTCTGAAATAGAAGACTGGGCCACGTACGTGGAACGCATAGAGATCTATTGCGAAGCCAACAAAATAGAGGAAGACGACAAGGCGATAACATTGCTAAACTCGATGGGGGCAAAACATACGGGCTCTTGAAGCATCTAATAGCACCAAATAAACCAGCGGATCAGACATTCGAAGAGATTGTGGCTGTGCTGAAGGACCACTTGAACCCCACACCGTTGATGCTGGCTGAACGATTCAAATTCTACGCAAGAACGCAGAGGAAAGACGAAAGCAATGCGGAATACTTGGTCGAACTGCGTAGGCTAGCGAAATACTGCCAGTTCGGAGGGAATCTGACAGAAGCGCTGCGGGACAAGTTCGTATGCGGATTGTCCAAAGAAGGGACGCAGAAGCGACTACTGGAAGAGAACGACCTCACACTGGACAGGGCTGTCCTTATAGCTGCATCGCACGAAGCCGCAGCGAAAGGAACGGCGGAAATGCAACTAAAGGCGGCGGCACTCGGGGTGGACCAAATTACTTCAAGCACAACAAAATGCTACCATTGTGGGAAGGCAACGCATGATCAGGATCAATGCTGGTTTAAGAACCAAGAGTGTAGGAAATGTGGCAAACTGGGTCACATCGCGAAGGTATGCCGGTCCGGGAAAAAGACCAATAATCAAAGGAAGCCACCACAAGAAAAGTACAACAAGGTACACAAGGTGGCTGAGAAGAGTTCAGACGAACAGAATTCAGACTCAGACCCAAACAACCAGGAGCTGGGTAGTCTGAGAATCCACAATGTGGGTAAAGAAACGGATCTACAGACCATCTGGGTCATACTAAAAATAGCTGGAGTCCAAGTAAGAATGGAGCTGGACACTGGATCAGCTCTATCAGTCATCAACCGAAGGGACTACCACCGGCTATTCTCTCACATACCTTTAAGAAATACCAAGTTCGTATTACAGACATACACGGGGCATAACGTATACCCCGTGGGGAAAATAAGAGTCAAGGTGAGAGATAGGGGTAAAGAACACCCAAGAATGAACTTGTACGTATTACCTGAGGGAGGACCACCACTTCTAGGACGGGAGTGGATTAAGAAAATAGACATGGAATGGCATTACCTAAAAGCCATAATGAGGGAGGACTCGGTGCAAGCTATTAGCTCAGATTCTGAAATGGATGATGATAAGACCAAGTCGAATATGGAAGACAAGGCTAAAAGGGACTTGCCGATGATGGGGAAGAAAACGAAGACATGCAGAAGGACTTATGGTACCAAGAAGAATAAAGCTGCAGAGCAGAACTCCAGGTTGACAGAGAATTCTGAGCCTGTTCAAGCAAAGGATTCATCCATGACGGAAGAACACCGAGCTCGGACGCAAACTTATGTCATACAGATTCCACATTATCAGAGCTAATATCCTTCCTTTCAATTGTGTTAATCCCCTCTTTAACCAGCAATGCTACCCCACCTCCTTTTCCTTTTTGCCTATCTTTCCTGAATATTGAATATCCCAAATAAACCGAGGCCCAGTCTGCTCTCTCAGGTCGACATATAGGCCCCGATTTTCCTGGAGCCGTCGGGCGGGGTTTCAGGCGGGCGGGGGCTGAAAAATCGCAGAAATAGGGGGTCGCGACCCTCCCGCCCGATTCCCCGCCCCGCCCGACTTTTGCCCCCGCGTTTCAGCGCAACCCGAATCAGTCCCGCCCGCCGCAGGCGGGAATTGTCGGCGGGAGGCTAATGACCAATAATTGGCATGGTTAATCCTATTTTCAGGGGCCCTTGGAATTTTCAGCCTTTCCCCATATAAAACACACCAGGTGGGCACACTGCTGATGAAACCTGGCGTGAACAATGCCGGCTTGCTTGCTTTCAGCTGCAGGTCAATCAGGACTGAAGAGATTTAATCAGCCAGCATTTGTAGGCTGCAGGACCTTGTTGCTCAAGGCTTGGGACAACTTGTTGAAGGCTTAGGCACAGCTGTGGAAGGTTGGAGCCTCACACACTTCTCCAGTGTGAGCTCCTGGGAAGCCCCTCTCAGCACCCTAACTCAGGGCCTCCTCAACGGAGGCATCTGCCAGAAGCATGGGAGGCCTTTTGTTCCTTCGCTTCTTGGCATTAGAGGATCTCCAACAGCAGAGGAGGCTGCAGCAGATCCAGCAACAACAGCAGATCCAGCAACAACAGCAGCACCAGCAACAACAGCAGCACCAGCAGGAGCGACAGGCTGCGGCTCAGCCACCTGAGGCAGCACAGGCCAGAAGGGGCCAGCGCATGGAAGGCCATCGGCGCAGGAGATACCCCCCAAACAGGGTCTACAGACACAGGGTGAGCTACCTCAACATGACTGAGCAGCAGTGCCAAAGGCGGCTCCGACTTTCGCGAGAGGTAGTGACTGACATCTGCGCAATGCTACAGCAAGACCTGGAGCCCACAGCACCAGGTCTACACTCCTTACCAGTGGCCATCAAAGTCACCACCGCACTCAACTTTTATGCCTCAAGCTCCTTCCAGGGATCAGCAGCAGACATCAGCGGCATCTCCCAGGCGGCCGCACACACTTGCATCAAACAGGTCACCGATGCCCTCTTTGCCCTCACACACAATCACATCCATTTCACCCGGGATCGCGCAAGTGTGAGGGTGCGAGCTCGTGGATTAGCTCAGCTGGCAGACTTTCCAAGGGTGCAGGGCATCATTGACTGCACACATGTGGCCCTTAGGGCACCCCATCGCAATCCAGGAGTTTTTGTCAACCGCAAGGGCTTCCACTCCCTTAACGTTCAGCTGGTGTGTGACCACAAGAAGGCGATTTTGCATGTTTGTGCCAAGTACCCTGGCAGCTGCCATGACTCCTTCATACTGCACCAGTCTACTGTGCCTCCGCTATTCAGTCTGCCAAACGAGCTTCAGGAATGGCTACTTGGAGACAAGGGATATCCCCTGCGGACTTGGCTAATGACGCCGGTGAGGAGACCAGCCAACGAAGCTGAGGAGCGCTACAACTCCAGCCACATTTCCACCAGATGCATTATCGAGCAAGCCATCGGATTGCTAAAGATGCGCTTCAGATGCCTCGATAGATCAGGTGGAGCCCTACAGTATTCATCAGCCAGGGTCTCCAAAATCATTGTGGTATGCTGTGTGCTTCACAACATGGCACAGCGTCATGGCTTGCCGATTCCGCAGGACCAAGAGGCTCCTCACAGAGCCGAGGAGGAGGAGGACGGAAACGAGCATCCTGCAGAGGCCCGTCAACCAGTGGCACCAGTGCGCGAGAACATTGCTGGACGGAATGCAAGGAACACACTCATCCTGGGCTGATTTGCGTAGCCTGGTACCTCAAACACTGTAGCCTCGCTGCTTCTTAACTGACCATGGACAGTGGCCCATCCCTGCGCATTTCTACCTATTGGACCAGCTTGCTGACATCTGCAAGTAATCCTAAGGCCTCAATGTGAACTCCCCATTTGCCAAATGACAGACGCCACAACTCCAGCAGTTGCCACCAGATTTTTTATATACAACAAAGTGATGGCATTAAAACTATATACAAGACTTCTCACCCAAGTGACTACCCTTGTGATTAGTGGTGCTTTATTTTTCTCTTACGCATGCTCCTACGTAGTGGTGCCCCTGTGGCTTCAGCAGATGTGGAGGCCCCTTGCTCAGTTTGCTGCTGCTCCTGTCTCGACACCTTTGGCGGGTGTCCTCTGGGGTAGCGAGCCTGTGAGGGCTCGCCAGCAGTCTGCTGCTCCTGCGGCTGTGCAGGGGTTGAGACTCCTATCTCACTTGGGTGTGGACTCTGGCGGGGCTCTGACCCAGGGCTCTGAAGTGGCATGGAAGTGAGAGGAGAGGAGCCCCCACTTCCCTGAGGTGTGCCAACAACCTCCCTCTCATGAGTCAGCTCCCCCTCAATGCCTGCAATTGGCTGGAGAGCACCTTGCTGCACATCAGGGGGGCCATGGGGACCTGTATCTGCACTGGAAGTCCTGCTCAGAGGGACTTCCATGAAGGTCTGGTTTCGGTGCTCAATAGATGCCCATCGCTCCTCAAGAGATGTCATTCTATTCTGAGCACTCACCATGTTTTCGATAACCTGGCAACTAAGCTCCTCCATGGCCGTAGCCCTCCTCTCCTTGGCCGCAGCCCTCCTCTTCTCGGCCACAGCCCTCCTCTCCTCGGCCGCAGCCCTCCTCTCCTCGGCCGCAGCCCTCCTCTCCTCGGCCGCAGCCCTCCTCTCCTCGGCCGCAGCCCTCCTCTCCTCGGCAGTAGCCAGCCTTACCACAGAGGTAGCCAGCCTTTCCGTGGTGATGCTTTCATGTGCCAATGACTCACGCTCGCCATGGACTCCTCCATACGCTCCACACTTGCAGCGACCCTGGAGACAAAACCTGCCAGAGACTCCTGCATCTGTGCATGGAGATCCATCACCACCTCTCTTGCGGATGGACCCAGAGGCATAGGGTCGACATGCAGCTGAGCTGAGTTGGCAGAGGCCTGCGCCCTCCAACAAGGACTCTCCACTGCTGTCCCTGTCTCCACAATCTGCTGATGCTCACTTGTGAGCTGTGAAACACCAGGTGACAACACTACTCTATGTCCCGAAGGCCCCCCCGAGGTGTGAGTGTCTGCGCTGGTGCTGGGTGCACTTACTTCTGCTGGCGCTGCGCCCTCAGAGGCTGGAGCTTCCTCTGAGGAGTCTGGCTGCAAAGCCTCTTCCTCCTCAGCAGTGGGGATGGGGGCTCCGGATGGTCCTGTGGGGGAGTAAAGGGAAGAGTTAGAGATGTGATGCCAAGGCTACTTGCACATTGGATTTGGCATATGCGCATAAGTCCAAATGATGCAGCTTCAGAATCATATCAGCAACTCATGCTATGTCAATGAGAGAGATGGGAAACTATTCTGTCACCAGCTTGCGGGCTTGCTCCTGTCTCTCCTGTCCCAGCTTCCACAGGCACGTCACCCCCAGCAATCTCCATCACGGCTTCCTCCCAGGGGCTCAGGTGGGCGATTGAGGGTGGTCCTCCTCCAGTCCTCAAACGCTCTCTCCTATTGTGAGCTCTCTTTTCCTGCAATGAGGGAGACAAGTGGAGTTTGAGTGAGAGTGCAGGAGTGAGTGTAGAGATTGCATAGCATAGATACTTAGTAGGAGACAAAGATGGTGTGAGGCTGCAAGACCAAGGGCCCTCCCTGTGTGTTGTCAGTTGTGTTCCAAGCATCAGAGTGAGAGGCAGTGTGAGGGCTGCATGGTGGAATAGTTCTGTGAATGTGAGCATAGAGAGAGAGGGAATGGGTAAGGGTGCATGGTTGTGACTGTGAAGTGGGATGTGGAGGAAGAGATTGCTGAAGCTGAATGCTGCTGGGGAAAGGCAATGGGGATCAGGTTGAGGGTAATGGAAACTTCATACTTACTTTTCCTGTACGGTGATGGTCATGGAAGCGCTTCCTGCACTGCATCCAGGTCCGTCGGGTGACTCCTTGAGAGTTGACCTCTGCTGCCACCTCCATCCATGCCGCACTGGTCTCTTTGGGAGGACTCTTCCTCCCTGAGCTAGGGAAGAGGACCTCCCTGTGGGCCCTTACCCCATCCACCAATGTCTGGAGTGATGTCTCTTAAAATTTGGCAGCAGCTCGGTCTCTGCCGCTGGCAGCAGCTGGTGCAGGCTCCTCTGCCATTCTGCAAGACTGGCTGGGAAGCCTGCAGAGGTTGAAAAGCTTGCTGGACACTTTAAAAGCATCACGAATGATGACATCATACTGTGGGGCTTTCTGACTGGAAATGGACAATTAGCAAGGGTGCCCACATGCTGGAAATAAATTGGCCAATTGAGTGAAAATTGCGTGCAACTGGCTGACCCATTTAGATTCGGGTCGGAACCCGACATTTGGGGAACCCGACAATTCCCCGCACCTTCGGGAAAATCGGGGCCATAAGGTCCCATTGCATGACTTCAAAGAAGAGCAGGGGAGTTATCCCCCGTCTCCTGGTCAATATTTATACTTCAATCAACATCACTAAAACAGATTATCTGGTCATTATTCACATTACTGTTTATGGGAGCTTGCATGAGCACAAATTGGCTGCCATTTTTCCTACATTACTACAGTGACTACACTTCAAAAGTACTTCATTGGCTGTAAAGCACTTTGGAACGTCCTGAGGTCGTGAAAGGCGCTATATTAATGTAAAACTTTCTATTTTTAAATCCAATCCGGCCAATTACCCCCCATCAGTCTACTCTCAATCATCAGCAAAGTAATGAAAGGTGTCATCGACAGTGCTATTAAGCGGCAATTACTCACCAATAACCTGCTCATCAGTGCTCAGTTTGGGTTCCCCCAGGACCACTTGGCTCCAGATCTCATTACAGCCTTGGTCAAAACATTGACAAAAGAGCTGAGTTCCAGAGATGAGTGAGAGTGAATGCCCTTCACATCAAGCCAGCATTTGACCGAGTGTGGTATCAAGGAGCCCGAGTAAAATTGAAGTCAGTGGCAATCGGGGGGAAAACTCTCCCCTGGCTGGATCTGTACCTAACACAAAGGAAGATGGTTGTGGTAGTTGGAGGCCAATCATCTCAGCCCCAGGACATTGCTGCAGGAGTTCCTCAGTGCAGTGTCCTAGGCCCAACCATCTTCAGCTGCTTCATCAATGACCTTCCCTCCATCATAAGGTCAGAAGTGGGGATGTTCACTGATGATTGCACAGTATTCAGTTCCATTCGCAACTCCTCAGATAATGAAGCAGTCCATGCCCGCATGCAGCAAGATCAAGACAACGCTCAGACTTGGGCTAATAAGTGGCAAGTAACATTCGCGCCACACAAGTGCCAGGCAATGACCATCTCCAACAAGAGAGAGTCTAGCCACCTTTCCTTAACATTCAATGGGATTACTGATATAAATCTCATCATCATAAAGAAACTACTCATGAAATAACGCTGGACGGCCAGCTGGTGGCGCCGTCCAAGGAGTATAAATACTCGGGCGTGGGCCCAGCTTGTCAGGGACATTTTGTAAGACAGGAACTAGTGAAGTACAACTAGACCTCCATGTTCTGAAACAAGTTGATTAAAGCCTTGCTTTATGCTCAAACCAAGTGCGCAGTGAGTTTTATTACGTCAATTTAATCAACTTGATATCGACTCCATGCTTTGGGTGATTTCGGGAACAGCCAGCCACGACTCGAACCGTAGAAGGGAACTTAGACAAGTAATCTATCCATCATGGAGAAACTAATCAGACCCGCCCGTCTCGACCTGGACCTGAATTCACTTACAGCTGCTAAGGTATGGCAACACTGGTATCGTACCTTTAGCAACTTCCTTGAGGAGTGTGGTGAGAATGTTCCTAATAAATTACGAATGCTTGCCAATTATGTATCCCCTCATGTGTTTGATTATATCGAAGACTGTGTAGACTATGATGCTGCTATCCAAATACTACAGCAGCTATATGTCAAGTCCCCAAATGAAATTTTTGCTCGGCATCTACTGGCCACAACTCGACAACAACCTGGGGAATCACTTGACGAATTCCTTCAGAAACTTTGCAGGTTCAGCAAGGATTTAATCTTAAAGCTGTTACAGCTGAGCAGTACCAGGAGGAGTTAATTCATGATTCCTTTATTAATGGGATTTCGTCTCCCTTCATACATCAGCATCTGTTGGAGAATAAAACCCTCAAGTTACAGGCTGCCTATGACCAGGCATGTTCTCTGGACTTAGCAAAGAGGAATGCAGATACCTATCTTTCACCACGTGTACAGGCTGCTGCTATCACTTTTAGTGACTCTTTCCATAGGCCTCGGGCGGAAGCCCTCACGGATGATGACTCCAACCAGGCTGATGACACCCGTACCCTAGAAACCTACACTGATGACGACCCCGCCCTAGCGGCATCTTGGCAATCTGGAAGGAAGTGTTACTTCTGTGGAGGTACGTTCCATTATAGGACATTTTTTCCTGCTCGTAACGCAACCTGCAATCATTGCAGCAAGAAAGGTCACTTTTCTAAGGTATGCCAGTCAAGAGCCGCAGTTAGTAAGAAAGGCCACTTTTCTAAGGTATACTGGTCGGGAGCTCCTGTTAGTTTTGCAGCTACTATCTATAAATTTGCTCGTCCCCCAAGAGCCACTACTAAGGTTACAGCTGCAATCTATAAAACTGCTCCTCCCCCAAGAACCACTACTAAGGTTACAGCTGTCAAGGGTAAAACTGCCCCTCCTCCCATCGCAGCTGCTTTTCCCCAAAGTATGTCTCATGCAGCCACGAAGGTTTCGGTAAGTGGGCACATGTTGAGTGCACTAATCGACTCATGCAGCTCTGACAGCTTCATTAGTGAGCGGGCTGTCAGTAAGTTAAAACTGTGTATTTTCCCCTCGGACAGGGAAATTGCAATGGCTCTGACAACACTGACCACCAACTCTTCCGGCTTTTGTCTTGTCGACCTTATTCTCAATGGCCGCACCTATTTCTCCACCCAGCTCGATGTGCTCAAGAACCTATGCAGTGATGTGCTCCTGGGACAGGATTTCCAGAAACAACACAAAAGACTCACTTTCGAATTAGGAGGATCAAAGCCGGAGCTTACTATTTCCAAAGTACCGTTTTGTGCGCTTTCGGTGGCTTTGCTCGACGAGCCCTCCTTGTTTGCCAATCTTTTCCCCCGATGTAAGCCCATAGTCACTAAATCACGACGTTTCAGCCAAGATGATCGATCCTTTATCGAGGCAGAAATCTCTTGCTTTCTAGCTGACGGTATCATTGAGCCATGTTCATCTTCCTGGCAGGCTTAAGTCGTCGTTGTCAAAAAGCCTCTGAAGCAACACAAGAAACGTTGATTACTCGCAAACTATTAACCAGCATACTGACCTGGATGCCTACCCACTACCACGCATCGATGACATAATCAATAACCTTGCTAACTACAAGGTATTTTCAAACTTTGCTTTAAAGAGCGCATATCATCAAGTACCGTTAAAGGACTCTGACAAAAAGTATACGGCCTTTGAGGCCAATGGTCGGCTTTACCAGTTTTGTCACCTTCCATTTGGGGTCACCAATGGGGTGGCCGTCTTTCAACGGGCAATGGATAGCCTAGTCAAACAGGAGAACTTAACGGACACTTTTCCATATCTGGATAATATCACCATTGCTGGTCATGACCAGAAGGATCATGATGCCAACCTCCAGAAATTTTGTGACGTTCTCCGTCGTCGCAACTTAACCTTAAATGAGTCCAAATCTGTGAAATCAGTACCATCAGTCAACATCCTTGGCTACTGGGTGGGCAACAGTGTCATCAAACCGGATCTGGAGCGACTTCGTCCGCTTCAGGAGCTCCCACCCTCTACGAATCTCGGCTCTCTTCGTCGGGCACTAGGCATGTTCGCCTATAATGCGAAATGGATACCCCACTTCTCTGACAAGATCCAGCCCCTGCTTCATGCAAAGTCATTTCCATTGGAGGCAACGGCTATTTCAACTTTCAACCTCCTCAAGCGACAGCTGGAAAAAGCCACGCTTCATTCCATTGATGAAAATCTTCCTTTCGTGGTCGAGTGCGATGCATCGGAGGTGGCGATCTCTGCTACCTTGAATCAAGGTGGTCGACCCGTTGCATTTCTGTCCAGAACTTTGCAGGGTAGCGAGCTCCATTATCCTCCTGTCGAGAAGGAGGCTGCGGCCATCATCGAAGCTGTATGTAAATGGAGTCATTTTCTCGCTCATCGCCATTTCACACTTAAAACCGATCAGCGCTCCGTGGCCTTTATGCTGGATAACCGGAAACGCACTAAGATCAAGTATAACAAAATACAACTCTGGAGGATGGAATTGGCCGCCTTTGGATACACCATACATTATCGACCCGGCAAAGAGAATGTGGCCCCGGATACCCTCACGCGGGCATTCTGCTCTTCTATGTCAACTTCGACTCTGGCGGATCTTCATACTGACTTATGCCATCCTGGCATTACCCGTATGTTGCACATTGTGCGATCTAAAAATCTCCCATTTTCTACGGAAGATGTGAAAAGAACGTGCTCCTCCTGTAGAATTTGTGCGGAATTAAAACCGCAATTCTTCCGTCCATCGGATGGCTTGCTCATACACACAATGCAGTGACTCCGCATTGACTTTAAAGGGCCATTGCCTTCCTCAACGCGAAACACCTACTTACTGACTATGGTGGATGAATATTCACGCTTTCCCTTTGCATTCCCCTGTCCAAATATGCTTACTTCCACAATGATCAAATGTCTCGATCAAGTCTTTTCCCTTTGCGGTACGGCCAATTTCATCCCCTCTGCTCGGGGTCCCTCCTTCATGTCAAGCGAACTCAAAAGTTATCTCTCCCAATGGGGAATCACCACAAGAAAAATTACACCGTACCATCCCATCGGTAACGGACAGTTTGAGAGATACAACGCTATCATTTGGAACGCTGTTCGTCTTGCGCTGAGGTCACGCAACCTACCAGACCAGCAGTGGGAAACTATGCTCCCTGATGTGTTGCATTCCATCAGGTCTCTCCTTTCTACGTCTACCAATGTCACACCCAAGAACATAAGAACATAAGAAGTAGGAGCAGGAGTAGGCCAATCGGCCCCTCAAGCCTGCTCTGCCATTCAATAAGATCATGGCTGATCTGATCCTAACCGCCAATCCACTATCACAGAACCATCTCCTGAATCTAACAGAATTCGACACACGAAATAGGAGCAGGATCAGGCTACACAGCCCCTGGGCCCGCTCCGCTACCCACAGGGCCATGACCGATCCGAACCTAGACTCATGTCCAAATTCCTGCCCGCTCCCCATAACCCTTAATTCCCTTTACTTCTAGGAAACTGTCTATTTCTGTTTTAAATTTATGTAATGATGTAGCTTCTACAGCTTTTTGGGGCAGCATATTCCATGGACCTACCACCCTCTGAGTGAAGAAGTTCCTCCTCATCTCAGTTTTGAAAGAGCAGCCCCTTATTCTAAGACTATGCCCCCTAGTTTTAGTTTCACCCATCATCGGGAACATCCTCCCCGCATCCACCCAATCCAACCCCTTCACAATCTTATATGTTTCAATAAGATCGCCTCTCATTCTTCTGAACTCCAATGAGTAGAGTCCCAATCTACTCAACCTCTCCTCATATGTCCATCCCCGGGATTAACCGAGTGAACCTTCTTTGTACTGACTCGAGAGCAAGTATGTCCTCTCTTAAGTATGGACACCAAAACTGTACGCAGTATTCCAGGTGCGGTCTCACCAATACTTTGTACAACTGAAGCAATACCTCCCTATTTTTATATTCTATCCCCCTAGCAATGAAAGCCAACATTCCATTGGCCTTCTTAATCACTTGCTGCACCTGCATACTAACCTTTTGAGTTTCGTGCACCAGGACCCCCAGATCCCTTTGTACTTCAGTACTTTCCAGTTTCTTGCCATTAAGATAATAACTTGCTCTATGATTTTTCCTGCCAAAGTGCATAACCTCACACTTTCCAGTATTGTATTCCATCTGCCAAATCTCTGCCCACTTACTTAGCCTGTCTATGTCCCCTTGAAGGTTTTTTATGTCCTCCTCACTCACTACTTTCCCTCCCATCTTAGTATCATCTGCAAACTTTGATATGTTACACTCGGTCCCCTCCTCCAAATCGTTAATATAGATTGTAAAGAGTTGGGGACCCAGCACTGACCCCTGCGGAACACCACTAGTTACTGATTGCCAGTCTGAGAATGAACCATTTATCCCAACTCTCTGCCTTCTGTTAGATAGCCAATCCTCTATCCATGCCAGAATATTACCCCCAATCCCGTGATTTTTTAGCTTAAGCAATAATCTTTTGTGTGGCACCTTGTCAAATGCCTTTTGGAAGTCTAAATACACTACGTCCACTGGTTCCCCTTTATCCACCCTATATGTTACTTCCTCAAAGAACTCCAGCAAATTTGTCAAACATGACTTCCCCTTCATAAAACCATGCTGACTTTGTCCTATTAAATTATGATTATCCAAATGTCCTGTTACTGTCTCCTTAATAATGGACTCCAAAATGTTACCTACCACAGATTTTAGGCTAACCGGTCTATAGTTTCCAGCCTTCTGTCTACTGCCCTTTTTAAATAAGGGTGTTACATTAGCAGTTTTCCAGTCTGCCGGGACCTTTGCTGAGTCCAGGGAGTTTTGGAAAATGATTACCAATGCATTCACAATCCCTACCGCCACTTCCCTCAAGACCCTAGGATGTAAGCCATCAGGTCCAGGTGATTTATCCGCCTTGAGTCCCATTATTTTACCGAGTGCCACTTCCTTAGTGATTTTGATCATGTTTAGCTCCTCCCCCCCCTTTAGCCCCCTATTTGTCCAGTGTTGGGATATTCTTAGTGTCTTCTACTGTAAAGACTGATATAAAATATTCATTCAGTGTTTTTGCCATCTCCATATTTCCCACCATTAATTTCGCGGTCTCATCCTCTAAGGGACCAACATTTACTTTAGCCACCCTTTTTCTTTTTATATAACTATAAAAACTCTTACTATCTGTTTTTATATTTTTTGCTAATTTACTTTCATAATCTATCTTCCCTTTCTTAATCAATCTTTTTATTATTTTTTGCTGTCTTTTAAAGTTTTCCCAATCCTCTATCCTCCCATTAGATTTGGCTACCTTATATGCCCTTGTTTTTAGTCAAATACTATCCTTAATTTCTTTACTTAGCCACGGATGGCTGTCTTTTCTTTTACACCCTTTTCTTCTCAGTGGAATATATTTTTTTTGGAAGTTGTAAAATAACTCCTTAAATGAACACCACTGATCATGTATCGTCTTACCCTTTAATCTATTTTCCCAATCCACTCGACTCAATTCCGCTCTCATACCTTCATAGTCTCCTTTATTCAAGCTTAGCACGCTTGTTTGAGATCCAACCTTCTCACCCTCTAATTGAATATGGAATTCAACCATGTTATGGTCACTCATTCCAAGGGGATCCTTTACTAGGACATTTTTAATTAATCCTGTCTCGTTACACAGGACCAGATCTAAGGTTGCTTGCCCCCTGGTCGGTTCAGTTACATACTGCTCAAGAAACCCATCCCTAATACACTCAATGAACTCATCCTCAAGGCAGCCCTGCCCAATTTGATTTGTCCAATTAATATGATAGTTAAAATCCCCCATAATTATAGATGTTCCCTTATTACAAGCCTCAACTATTTCCTGATTGATACTCCGTCCAACAGAGTTGCCACTGTTCGGAGGCCTATAGACTACGCCCACTAGTGTTTTTTTCCCCTTATTATTCCTTACCTCCACCCAAACTGTTTCATTATCCTGATCTTTTGACCCAATATCATTTCTCTGTATTACAGTGATTCCTTCCTTTATTAACATAGCCACCCCACCTCCCCTTCCTTCCTGCCTGTCCTTCCTGATCGTTAAATAACCTGGTATGTTTAATTCCCAGGCATTGTCACCCTGCAGCCATGTTTCTGTAATGGCCACAAGATCATACCCATATGTAGTTATTTGTGCCATTAACTCGTCTATTTTGTTACGAATGCTACGTGCATTCAGATAGAGAACTTTCAAAGATGTTTTGTGACACTTAGTTCCTGCTTTTGCCCTTTTTATTACTTTACCTTTTACTCCATACCTTCTGCCCCTTCCTGACATGCTCTGGTTTTTAATTTCCCCACTGCTACCTAAGTCTATGACCTTCTCTGTTGTCATTTTTATTATTTGCTCTCTAGGAACCTCCCCCCCACTAGTTAGTTTAAAGCCCTCTCTACAGCCCTAGTTATATGATCCGCCAGGACTCTAGTCCCAGCACTGGCCAAGTGAAGCCCGTCATGAGTGATTCTTCAGCTTCCAGCGTCACTCCATGCATGGGACATCCCTACCATCATGGTTGGCAGCTCCCGGCCCCATGCTGCTCCGAAGGTTCATCCGCTCTTCTAAAAATGATCCCCTCGTCGATGAGGTAGAACTCACGGATGTCAATCCCACGTACGTGCACGTATGGTACCCTGATGGCCGGGAGTCCACCGTTTCGCTCCGGGACCTGGCTCCCTGTCCAGCCAGTTCCATGGACCCAACTGATAGAGGGACCCACAGTGATGATGCCGACACTCTCCGCTCCCCCGAAAATGACGCCATACCTGGGACATCGAGAGATCTGCCGGCTGCCCCAGCGGATCCACTCGGCGAGCTGAGCGCTCCCCGTGGAATGGCCATCCGAGGCCAGGACGCCGGTCAATCCCTGGTTATCAAACAGGATGAAGCCAGCTCTGTGCCTGTGGGGACCCACACCCGGAGTCACAATCTCCCCAGCCTCCCTCAGGTTGATCAGGGCAACACGGGCCCTGTCAATCCACCGGTACGGACCAAGCGGCCCAGGGACCAAGACACGGTTCGGGGAGACGTGCCTTCTAGCCATAAACAAAGATCTAAAAGACTACGGCTATTCGTGGTCCGCCTAATCCGTTAAGAGGAAGTTGTCGGACTTCCAAATCTTTTAGGCAGGAAGAATGTTATAAATCTCATCATCATAAAGAAACTACTCATGAAATAACGCTGGACGACCAGCTGGTGGCGCCGTCCAAGGAGTATAACTACTCGGGCGTGGGCCCAGCTTGCCAGGGACATTTTGTAAGACAGGAACTAGTGAAGTACAACTAGACCTCCATGTTCTGAAACAAGTTGATTAAAGCCTTGCTTTATACTCAAACCAAGTGCGTAGTGAGTTTTATTACATCAATTACCCTCACCAAATCCCCCACCATCAACATCCTGGCGGTCACCATTGACCAGAAATTTAACTGGACCAGCCATATAAATAAATGTGGCTACAAGAGCAGGTCAGAGGCTGGGTATTCTGCAGTGCGTGACTCACCTCCTGACAGCCCAAAATCTTTCCACCATCTACAAGGCACAAGTCAGGAGTGTGATGGAATATTCTCCACTTGCCTGGATGAGTGCAGCTCCAACAACACTCAAGAAGCTCAACACCATCCAGGACAAAGCAGCCCACTTGATTGACACCCCATCTACCACCTTAAACATTCACTCCCTCCACCACTGGCGTACCCTGGCTGCAGTGTGTACCATTTTTGTTTTCTTTCAAACAGAGGAGGCTGAGGGGAGACTTAATTGAGGTGTATACAATTATGAGGGGCCTAGATAGAGTGGATAGGAAGGACCTATTTCCCTTAGCCGAGAGGTTAATAACTAAGGGGCATAGATTTAAAGTAATTGGTAGAAGGTTTAGAGGGGAGTTGAGGAGAACTTTTTCACCCAGAGGGTGGTGGGGGTCTGGAACACACTGCCTGAAAGGGTGGTAGAGTCAGAAACCCTAATTGCATTTAAAAAGTACTTGGATATGCACTTGAAGTGGTGTAACCTCCAAGGCTACGGGCCATGAGCTGGAAAGTGGGATTAGGCTGGAAAGCTCTTTTTCAGCTGGCACAGACACAATGTGCCGAATGGTCTCCTTCTGTGCCGTAAATTTCTATGATTCTATAATTCTACCTACAAGATGCACTGCAACAACTCACCAAGGCTTCTTCAACAGTACCTCCCAAACACACCACCTCTACTACCTAGAAGGACAAGGGCAGCAGGCGCATGGGAACACCTGCAAGTTCCCCTCCAAGTCACACACCATCCTGACTTGGAAGTATATCGCCGATCCTTTATCATCGCTGGCTCAAAGTCCTGGAACTCCCTCCCTAACAGCACTACGGGAGCACCTTCATCTCACGGACTGCAGCAGTTCAAGAAGGCAGCTCACCAGCACCTTCTGAAGGGCAGTTGGGGATGGGCAATAAATGCTGGCCTTGCCAGCGATGCCTACATCCCAGGAATGAATAAAAAAAAGTTCCACTGAGGGCCTTACTGTATCCCCAAACTGTTACCAGGGAAAGACAACTAATCAGCGATGAATAATGTGGGATTTATGGTTAGATAGGTTTTCCGGAAGTTTATTTGATTTAGTTTTGGGGGAGACCATGCACAGAGTTTGACACCGGTTTAAAATGAACAAGCTTCATATGAAAACTAGGAAATAGAAGAGACATTTTTCCATTAATTAGTGGAAACATGGAACAGGCCTCAAACAACAAGGATATAGACTGAGACAATAAGCCCCTTTAAAAAGGAGCTGGTTAAATCTTCTTCTTAGGCAGTCCCTCAGAACCAAGGATGACTTGCTTCCACATTATAAATGAGTTCTCAGGTGACTGATGAGTCCAATGCGGGACCTACAGTCTCTGTCACAGGTGGGGCAGATGGTGGTTGAAGGGGCGGGTGGGCGGGGTGCTTGGGTTGACGTGCGCTCCTTCCGCTGTTTGCGCTTGGCTTCCGCTTGCTCCCGGCGAAGAGACTCGAGGTGTTCGGCGCCTTCCTGGATGCTTTTCCTCCACTTTGTGCGGTCTTGGGCCAGGGATTCCCAGGTGTTGTTGGGGATGTTGCATTTTTTCAAGGAGGCTTTAAGGGTGTCCTTGAAGCATTTCCTCTGCCCACCTGGGGCTCTCTTGCTGTGTCGGAGCTCTGAGTAGAGCGCTTGTTTTGGGAGTCTCGTATCGGGCATGCGGACGATGTAGCCTGTCAATCGGAGCTGATCGAGCATGGTCAAAGCTTCGATGCTGGGGATGTTGGCCTGAGCGAGAACACTGACGTTGGTGCGCCTATCCTGCCAATGGATTTGCAGGATCTTGCGGAGGCAGCATTGATGGTGCCTCTCCAGTGCTTTGAGGTGCCTGCTGTACATGATCCATGTCTCTGAAGCATACAGGAGGGCGGCTATCACTACTGCTCTGTAGACCATGAGCTTAGTGCTGGGTTTGCGGTCCTGGTCTTCAAACACTCTCTTCCTCAGGCGACCGAAGGCTGCACTAGCACACTGAAGGCGGTGTTGGACTTCGTCATCGACAGTAGGCTCCCGAGGTATGGAAAGTGAACCACGTTGTCCATGGCCTCGTCGTGGATTTTGATAATCAGGAGGCAGTACTGTGTGGCGTGGGCAGGTTGGTAGAGGATCTTTGTCTTACGGATGTTTAGTGTAAGGCCTGTGCTCTCGTACGCTTTGGTGAAGCTGGTTAAATATGTGATTGGGAACAGGATAAGAAATTACAGGGACAGGTATAAATTTTGATGATCTACTATACATGGGTTCTGATGTCTTGCGTGTTGCTGGGATGAATGCCGCAGTTTTTTGTGGCGAGCAGCAGGTACAATTGAACTGTGGAACTATGATGATGAAAGAATATTCTGGAGATTGGCTTAATTGATTTTGAGGGTCAGGGAATATTTATGCAGAGCTTTCCCTTAGGAGATTAAATAAGTGGGTAGAGTTTATGATAGGATAGATTGTATCTGGTCTGTGGAAGGAGTAAGGCTTCATTAGCCTTTTCTGATCCTATGATTTATGCTCTTGCGTTCTAAGAACATTTTCAATCTTTTTTGTGCCATATTAGGTAACATTAAGTTGCTCTCCTAAACATAAATGGAAAGTATTAAAATTGCAACCCCTTTCTTCACGCTGCAACACCAGACTTTCCATTTTACCGCACACATGTATATATTCAGTTGAGTATCTTTCATAAATCCCCAGAAAAGAGGCGGTGCAGCCTACTCCGACAAACTGAAACAGATGATGGTAACACAAGATATCTCAACAGGGACAATGAGTTATGGTAGCTCTTTTATGAGCCTGAAAGAACCGTAATTCATGAGAACCGCAGCCACAAATGAATTATGCTCTTTTACACACTTGAAATAATGCCTGGAATCACCCATTCGGCAAGTTACTCATTTAAAAAATAATATTGATATGTGTATATCTGTGTCTGCCCTTCCTCTGGTAGAACTATAAATTCATCGTTGTTAATTTTGGAATGCAGGATACTGTTGCCAACTTGTAATTGCTTTTTTTTGCCCTTGGGATCTTCACATGCATGAACCATCAATGCTGAGATAAGTGGAAGTGCCCGTCACACCTACAGAATAAATGAGCGTCTTCTAATTTAACTATACTGACTCATGCAGAGGGAACAGAAATTAACAATTCTCCAATTCTCACCTTCAGTATTCATAAAAAGATTTATCTTGGCTACATCAGTAGACATGATATATGTAACAAAACTTAAAACAAGAAATCACAAGTTGCTATGGCATCCTTACCATGTTCAGCATAGAATTAATAACATATGACACTCTTCCACATCTTTACTAATTCAAACTCTCCCAAAATAAAATGGGAGTTTCGAAAATGGTAATGCCTTTGATTTCTATTTTCATCTAACATTCTGAGATGTGTCCATTCTCAGTCATGTAAAACTAGAAAATACTATTCTTTCTAAAAAAGAAAAGTAGTTTTTTTCCTATCTAATTGGATAGCTCTTTCAAAGAGCCGGCATAGACATGATGGGTCAAATGGCCACCTTCTGTGCTGTATAATTCTATGATTCTAGGTCTGCAAATTGTAATTGTATGGTCTGTTTCCTCAGGAAATGAGGGAAGATCGAGATCGAGCACGACTGGACTCCATGGTGCTGCTCATTATGAAACTGGACCAGCTTGACCAAGACATTGAAAATGCTCTCAGCGCAAACTCGTCTCCATCCAATACTCCAACTGTTAAGAGAAGACACATTCCTGTGAGCACATTTACTTACAATCACATTCTATTCTTACATGTATGCTTTGTTTACTAATACCGAATATTGTACAAATCTTCATTAAGACTGATATATTAAAACAGATTTTGAGAATAGTCTAATTTTGGGCTAACAGTCAGTGAGAGAATTTTAAAATATATATATATAATTTTATTAAAACAGATTGAGAAAGGTAAGGGCAAAATATAGTCAGCCATGTTAAGACATTGTAATTAAAACTAGGAGACCTGCTCAGATATCTAACCTCAATTGATGGTTCTTGCTGGACATCCTCAAAACAGCATCTCGTTAAGATCCTCAGGTAAAATTCATCAGAGAGATAAGGTACCTCACAGTGATCAGGAAAGTAAAACTGCAACACCTGAACGGCAGCCTAAGCAGAGACCTATGGATATGTCAACAGTGCTTGTAGCCTCCCTTCCCCCCATGGCCTGAAGGTGAAAGAACAAATAACTGGCACAAGACAGAGAAAGAAAAGAGGAAAATAATAACTTTAAGTATGTTGTTAAGGTAAATCATTATGATTTTATTTTCGGAGTTTGGAAAGACAACAGACTATGTTATAATGTTGCCATTCTTCAAAATAACATTTAATCCTTAATAGCCTTGAAATTATACTGTGTAGTATTATCGTATAAATTCTTAGAGGCAAATTCAGCAGATTGCACTCATAGATCAGAATTTCATGAGATGGGAACATAGATCAGCGAATCAGGGCTACAATATTATAGTCTTATCTTCAAGTGTGTTACCATTTGGTGAGGCTCTGCTCAAGGCGCAGAGCCTTTTACCAAATCCTTTTGTATGTTGTTTTAATGGAAATATTAATCTATGTAAAATAAATAGGTTAAAATAAATATTAAAGTAACGGTGAAAGAAATTTGATACGAGCGCATTAAACCTTCATACGATAAGATCACACTGTGTAATTTCCATGGCATTATTCTTTGTGTTGTAAGCATGTGTTCTGATAATGATCTTAACACTAAGCTTGTATATAAAAAGATTTCTGACAAAGGGTATTTTGTAGAGATTATTTGTTCTAAATTACTATACTATGTTTCTTTGAAGTAAAATAGCACAAAGACCTTTTCTTCAAAAGCGATTTGTCTCATTTTATGAGCATTAAATAACCTCAACAGGCTATGTGGCAGTTTTTAAAGGTACCATTTCAGCTGTGTTCTAAAAGATAGAACTGCAACATGATTTCACTCTTGAACTTACATGCTGGCGAGGGATGATGTCACCGCAGATAGATTATTGTTTACAGATGTTGACATAAACTTTGCAAAGTCTCCTGGGAAAGGAAATGGGAGTGAAATGCTGTAGCATTTAAAGCACATGTGGCGTCATTATGAAAATATGCTGGAACATTCAACCCATGATCAGATTTTACGCAGTCTCACAGTTTATATATATTCCCATTAAATGTTTAATCCCTTAAGTATCTTTGCTACACAGAGCAATGAGTGCAATGATATTATTTTATGACTGTACTGCAGTACTGCTGCTTAATGGAACTATATTTACTGTTGCTAGTCTCAAGTAGTTTCCTTTTGCAATTTTTCTCACTTTACAAGACACTATTCCTCACAACATTATGCATATTAGATGGGTTCCTGGTCCCAAAGACAGCAACTCAGGAGGCACACCTTAAACATTCCATTTTATTGTCGAATATGAAAATAAAATGTCTGAAGCATTGAAAAAACTTGGGAGCCAGGTGAAAACACCTTCTGAATACAATATTTATTGCCTCACCAAGGACATGATTGAAAGTTTCCCTTAAGTTGAGTGATATTCCTGGGCTGCAGTTAGATCATTCCTTTTGCGTTGGCTTGCAGATACTGCTATAAAAATCGTTACAATTTTTGTACAAATTCACTTTTCATTCACTTTGGGACTCCACAGTTCTCAGACCAACATCTGGCTGAAACAGCAAACCATGTCAAACTTGAGCTAACCATAAGGAGGTGCATAAAGTGACCCAAGGTGGCCCATCTGCCTGTTTCTGTTGCTGTTCTAACAGGTATGACAGCTGAGCAGAAGCTCAGCGAATGGAACTGTTCGTGCTAACCAGCATAACACTCCGCAGCCTAGTTTTTTTCTCTGTATTTTACAAAATGTAAATATGTTCTATAAAGGCTCCCCTAATGGCCCAAAGCATAAATTTACTTCAGAGTGTGCTACTGATCTGTAATGAGCAGGAAGATCCCAGGTTTGATCCCTGGTCTTGTTCTAAGTCAGTTGACTGCAGCTGGGGCAGCAGTGAAGGTGCTACTGCAACTGGACTCAGTGTGCTGATCTACAGATAAGAAAACGAGCCAAGGTTCCACTCTTAAACAATATCGAGGGACTCATGCTGGAAAGTGTGCATGTGTGGCTGTGAAGTGTGGACAGGATCAGGCATAGTTGTGATGCCCCTGGGTGTGATGCCCCATTGGTTGTGATGTCCCATGGGTGTGATGCCCCATGGTTGGGATGCCCCATTGGTTGTGATGTCCCATGGGTGTGATGCCCCATGGGTGTGATGTCCCATTGGTTGTGATGCTCCATTGGTTGTGATGTCCCATGGGTGTGATGTCCCATGAGTGTGATGTCCCATTGGTTGTGATGTCCCATGGGTGTGATGTCCCATTGGTTGTGATGCCCCATTGGTTGTGATGCCCCATTGCTTGTGATGTCCCATGGGTGTAATGTCCCATGGGTGTGATGCCCCATTGGTTGTGATGCCCCATGGTTGTGATGCCCTGTTGATTGTGATGCCCCATTGGTTGTGATGCCCCATTGGTTGAGATGTCCCATGGGTTGTGGTGTCCCATGGGTTGTGTTGCCCAGTTGGTTGTGATGTCCCATTGGTTGTGATGTCTCATGGGTTGTGGTGTCCCATTAGTTGTGATGCCCCATGGATGTGATGTCCCACGGGTTGTGATGCCCCATGGGTTGTGATGCCCCATTGGCTGTGATGTCCCATGGGTTGTTATGTCCCATTAGTTGTGATGCCCCATGGGTTGTGATGCCCCATGGGTGTGATGCCCCATTGGCTGTGATGTCCCATGGATGTGGTGTCCCATTAGTTGTGAAGCCCCATGGATGTGATGTCCTATTGGTTGTGATGCCCTATTGGTTGTGATGCCACATTGGTTGTGATGCCCCATTGGTTGTGATGCCCCATTGGTTGTGATGTCCCATTGGCTGTGATGCCCCATTGGTTGTGATGTCCCATGGGTTGTGATGTCCCATGGGTTGTGATGCCCCATGGGCTGTGATATCCCATGGGTTGTGATGTCCCATGGGTTGTGATGCCCCATGGGCTGTGATGTCCCATGGGTTGTGATGCCCCATTGCTTGTGATGCCCCATGGGTTGTGATGCCCCATGGGTTGTGATGCCCCATTGGTTGTGATGCCCCATGGGTGTGATACCCCATTGGTTGTGATGCCCCATTGGTCGTGATGCCCCATGGGTGTGATACCCCAATCGTTGTGATGCCCCATTGGTTGTGATGTCCCATTGGTTGTGATGTCCCATTGGCTGTGATGTCCCATTACTTGTGATGTCCCATTGGCTGTGATGCCCCATTGGTTGTGATGTCCCATTGGTTGTGATGCCCCATTGGCTGTGATGTCCCATTAGTTGTGATGTCCCATGGGCTGTGATGCCCCATGTGTGTGATGCCCCATGTGTGTGATGCCCCATGGTTTGTAATGCCCCATGTGTGTGATGCCCCATTGGCTGTGATGCCCCATGGGTTGTGATGCCCCATGGGTTGTGATGTCCCATGGGTTGTGATGTCCCATGGGTTGTGATGCCCCATGGGTTGTGATGCCCCATGTGAGTGATGCCCCATGGGTTGTGATGTCCCATTAGTTGTGATGTCCCATGGGCTGTGATGCTCCATGTGTGTGATGCCCCATGTGTGTGATGCCCCATGGTTTGTAATGCCCCATGTGTGTGATGCCCCATTGGCTGTGATGCCCCATGGGTTGTGATGCCCCATGGGTTGTGATGTCCCATGGGTTGTGATGTCCCATGGGTTGTGATGTCCCATTAGTTGTGATGTCCCATGGGCTGTGATGCCCCATGTGTGTGATGCCCCATGTGAGTGATGCCCCATGGGTTGTGATGTCCCATTAGTTGTGATGTCCCATGGGCTGTGATGCCCCATGTGTGTGATGCCCCATGTGTGTGATGCCCCATGGTTTGTAATGCCCCATGTGTGTGATGCCCCATTGGCTGTGATGCCCCATGGGTTGTGATGCCCCATGGGTTGTGATGTCCCATGGGTTGTGATGCCCCATTGGCTGTGATGTCCCATTAGTTGTGATGTCCCATGGGCTGTGATGCCCCATGTGTGTGATGCCCCATGTGTGTGATGCCCCATGGTTTGTAATGCCCCATGTGTGTGATGCCCCATTGGCTGTGATGCCCCATGGGTTGTGATGCCCCATGGGTTGTGATGTCCCATGGGTTGTGATGTCCCATGGGTTGTGATGCCCCATGGGTTGTGATGCCCCATGTGAGTGATGCCCCATGGGTTGTGATGTCCCATTAGTTGTGATGTCCCATGGGCTGTGATGCCCCATGTGTGTGATGCCCCATGTGTGTGATGCCCCATGGTTTGTAATGCCCCATGTGTGTGATGCCCCATTGGCTGTGATGCCCCATGGGTTGTGATGCCCCATGGGTTGTGATGTCCCATGGGTTGTGATGTCCCATGGGTTGTGATGTCCCATTAGTTGTGATGTCCCATGGGCTGTGATGCCCCATGTGTGTGATGCCCCATGTGAGTGATGCCCCATGGGTTGTGATGTCCCATTAGTTGTGATGTCCCATGGGCTGTGATGCCCCATGTGTGTGATGCCCCATGTGTGTGATGCCCCATGGTTTGTAATGCCCCATGTGTGTGATGCCCCATTGGCTGTGATGCCCCATGGGTTGTGATGCCCCATGGGTTGTGATGTCCCATGGGTTGTGATGCCCCATTGGCTGTGATGTCCCATTAGTTGTGATGTCCCATGGGCTGTGATGCCCCATGTGTGTGATGCCCCATGGTTTGTAATGCCCCATGTGTGTGATGCCCCATTGGCTGTGATGCCCCATGGGTTGTGATGCCCCATGGGTTGTGATGTCCCATGGGTTGTGATGTCCCATGGGTTGTGATGCCCCATGGGTTGTGATGCCCCATGTGAGTGATGCCCCATGGGTTGTGATGTCCCATGGGTTGTGATGCCTCATGGGTTGTGATGCCCCATGTGTGTGATGCCCCAAGTGTGTGATGCCCCATGTGTGTAATGCCCCATGGTTGTGATGCCCCATTGGTTGTGATGTCGCATTGGTTGTGATGTCCCATAGGTTGTGATGTCCCATTGGATGTGATGTCCTATTGGTTGTGATGTCCCATTGGTTGTGATGTCCCATTGGTTGTGATGCCCCATTGGCTGTGATGCCCCATGGGCTGTGGTGTCCCATTGTTTGTGATGCCCCATGGGTGTGATGTCCCATTGGTTGTGATGCCCCATGGTTGTGATGTCCCATTGGTTGTGATGTCCCATTGGTTGTGATGTCCCATTAGTTGTGATGTCCCGTTGGTTGTGATGTCCCGTTAGTTGTGATGTCCCATTGGCTGTGATGTCCCATTAGTTGTGATGTCCCATGGGCAGTGAAGCCCCATGTGTGTGATGCCCCATGTGTGTGATGCCCCATGGGTTGTGATGCCCCATGTGTGTGATGCCCCATTGGCTGTGATGCCCCATGGGTTGTGATGTCCCATGGGTTGTGATGCCCCATCGGTTGTGATGCCCCATGGGTTGTGATGTCCCATGGGTTGTGATGCCCCATCGGTTGTGGTGCCCCACGTGTGTGATGCCCCATTGGTTGTGATGCCCCATGGGTTGTGATGTCCCATTGGTTGTGATGCCCCATGTGTTGTGGTGCCCCATGGGTGTGATGTCCTATTGGTTGTGATGCCCCATTCGTTGTGATGCCCCATGGGTTGTGATGTCCCATGGGTTGTGATGTCCCATTGGTTGTGATGCCCATTGGTTGTGATGCCCCATGGGTGTGATGACCCATTGGTTGTGAAGCCCCATGGGTGTGATTTCCTATTGGTTGTGATGCCCCATTGGTTGTGATGCCCCATTGGTTGTGATGGCCCATTGGTTGTGACGCCCTATTGGTTGTGACGCCCTATTGGTTGTGATGCCCCATTGGTTGTGATGCCCCATTGGTTGTGATGCCCCATTGGTTGTGATGTCCCATTGGCTGTGATGCCCCATTGGTAGTGATGTCCCATGGGTTGTGCTGCCCCATTGGTTGTGATGCCCCATGGGTGTGATGTCCCATTGGTTGTGGTGCCCCATGTGTGTGATGTCCCATTGGTTGTGATGACCCATGAGTGTGATGTCCCATTGGTTGTGATGTCCCATTGATTGTGATGTCCCATTGGTTGTGATGACCCAAGGTTGTGAAGCCCCATGGGTGTGATGTCCTATTGGTTGTGATGTCCCATTGGTTGTGATGTCCCATTGGCTGTGGTGTCCCATTGGTTGTGATGTCCCATTGGTTGTGATGCCCCATTGGTTGTGCTGTCCCATTGGTCGTGATGCCCCATTGGTTGTGATGCCCCATGGGTTGTGATGCCCCATTGGTTGTGATGTCCTATTGGATGTGATGTCCTATTGGTTGTGATGTCGCATTGGTTGTGATGTCCCATAGGTTGTGAAGTCCTATTGGATGTAATGTCCTATTGGTTGTGATGTCCCATTGGTTGTGATGTCCCATTGGTTGTGTTGCCCCATTGGCTGTGATGCTCCATGGGTTGTGGTGTCCCATTGGTTGTGATGTCCTATTGGATGTGATGTCCTATTGGTTGTGATGTCGCATTGGTTGTGATGTCCCATAGGTTGTGATGTCCTATTGGTTGTGATGTCCCATTGGTTGTGATGTCCCATTGGTTGTGTTGCCCCATTGGCTGTGATGCCCCATGGGTTGTGGTGTCCCATTGTTTGTGATGCCCATGGGTGTGATGTCCCATTGGTTGTGATGCCCCATGGTTGTGATGTCCCATTGGTTGTGATAAACCATTGGCTGTGGTGTCCCATCGGTTGTGATGTCCCATTGATTGTGATGCCCCATGGTTGTGATGTCCCGTGGCAGTGATGCCCTATTGGTTCTGATGCCCCATTCATTTTGATGCCCCATTGGTTGTGATGTCCCATTGGTTGTAATGCCCCATGGGTTGTGATGCCCCATGGGTTGTGATGCCCCATTGGTTGTGATGTCCTATTGGATGTGATGTCCTATTGGTTGTGATGTCGCATTGGTTGTGATGTCCCATAGGTTGTGATGTCCTATTGGTTGTGATGTCCCATTGGTTGTGATGTCCCATTGGTTGTGATGCCCCATTGGCTGTGATGCCCCATGGGCTGTGGTGTCCCATTGTTTGTGATGCCCCATGGGTGTGATGTCCCATTGGTTGTGATGCCCCATGGTTGTGATGTCCCATTGGTTGTGATGTCCCATTGGTTGTGATGTCCCGTTGGTTGTGATGTCCCGTTAGTTGTGATGTCCCATTGGCTGTGATGTCCCATTAGTTGTGATGTCCCATGGGCAGTGAAGCCCCATGTGTGTGATGCCCCATGTGTGTGATGCCCCATGGGTTGTGATGCCCCATGTGTGTGATGCCCCATTGGCTGTGATGCCCCATGGGTTGTGATGTCCCATGGGTTGTGATGCCCCATGGGTTGTGATGCCCCACGTGTGTGATGCCCCATTCGTTGTGATGCCCCATGGGTTGTGATGTCCCATGGGTTGTGATGTCCCATGGGTTGTGATGTCCCATTGGTTGTGATGCCCATTGGTTGTGATACCCCATTGGTTATGATGCCCCATGGGTGTGATACCCCATTGCTGGGCTGCCCCATTGGTCGTGATGCCCCATGGGTGTGATGCCCTATTGGTTGTGCTGCCCCATTGGTTGTGCTGCCAAATTGGTTGTGATGCCCCATTGGCTGTGATATCCCATGGGTGTGAAGCCCCATTGGTTGTGATGCCCCATGGTTGTGATGCCCCATTGGTTGTGATGCCCCATTGGTTGTGATGTCACATTGGTTGTGATGTCCCATTGGTTGTGAGGCCCAATGGGTGTGATGTCCCATTGGTTGTGATGTCCCATTGGTTGTGATGTCCCATTGGTTGTGATGCCCCATTGGTCATGATGCCCGATGGGTGTGGTGCCCCATTGATTGTGATGTCCCATGGCTTGTGATGCCCCATTGGTTGTGATGCTCCTTGAGTGTGATGTCCCATTGGTTCTGATGCCCCATGATTTTGATGTCCCATTGATTGTGATGCCCCATTGGCTGTGGTGTCCCATTGGTTGTGATGCCTCATGGTTGTGATGCCCCATGGTAGTGAGGCCCTATTGGTTGTGATGCCCCATTCATTGTGATACCCCATTGGCTGTGATGCCCCATGGGTGTGATGTCCCATTGGTTGTGATGTCCCATGTGTTGTGATGCCCCTTGGGTTGTGGTGTCCCATTAGTTGTGATGCCCCATGGGTTGTGATGCCCCATGGGTTGTGATGTCCCATTAGTTGTGATGTCCTATTGGTTGTGATGTCCTATTGGTTGTGATGTCCTATTGTTTGTGATGCCCCATGGGTTGTGATGCCCCATGGTTTGTGATGTCCCATTGGTTGTGATGTCCCATTGGTTGTGATGCCCCATTGACTGTGATGCCCCATTGGTTGTGGTGTCCCATTGTTTGTGGTGCCCCATGGGTGTGATGTCCCATTGGTTGTGATGCCCCATGGTTGTGGTGCCCCATTGGTTGTGATGCCCCATGGGTTGTGATGCCCCATTGGTTGTGATGTCCCATTGGTTGTGATGTCCCATTGGTTGTGATGTCCCATGGTTGTGATGTCCCATTGGTTGTGATGCCCCATTGGTTGTGATGCCCCATTGGTTGTGATGTCCCATTGGTTGTGATACCCCATTGGTTGTGATGTCGCATTGGTTGTGATGTCCCATTGGTTGTGATGTCCCATTGGTTGTGATACCCCATTGGTTGTGATACCCCATTGGTTGTGATACCCCATTGGTTGTGATGTCGCATTGGTTGTGATGTCCCATTGGCTGTGATGTCCCATTAGTTGTGATGTCCCATGGTTGTGATGTCCCATTGGTTGTGATGTCCCATTGGTTGTGATGCCCCATTGGTTGTGATGCCCCATTGGTTGTGATGTCCCATTGGTTGTGATACCCCATTGGTTGTGATGTCGCATTGGTTGTGATGTCCCATTGGCTGTGATGTCCCATTGGCTGTGATGTCCCATTGGTTGTGATGTCCCATTGGTTGTGATATCCCATTAGTTGTGATGTCCCATGTGCTGTGATGCCCCATGGCTTGTGATGTCCCATTAGTTGTGATGTCCCATTGGCTGTGATGCCCCATGGGTTGTGGTGCCCCATTGGTTGTGATGTCCCATTGGTTGTGATGCCCCATTGGTTGTGATGCCCCTTGGATGTGATGTCCCATTGGTTGTGATGTCCCATGGGCTGTGATGTCCCATGGGCTGTGATGCCCCATGGGTTGTGATGTCCCATTGGTTGTGGTGCCCCATTGGTTGTGATGTCCTATTGTTTGTGATGCCCCATGGATTGTGGTGTCCCATTGATTGTGATGTCCTGTGGTTGTGATGTCCTGTGGTTGTGATGTCCCATTGGTTGTGATGTCCCATTGGTTGTGATGTCCCATTGGCTGTGATGCCCCATGGGTTGTGATGCCCCATGGGTTGTGATGCCCCATGGTTGTGATGCCCCATTGGTTGTGATGCCCCATTGGTTGTGATACTCCATGGTTGTGATGTCCCATTGGTTGTGATGCCCCATGGTTGTGATGCCCCATTGGTTGTGATGCCCCATGGTTGTGATGCCCCATTGGTTGTGATGCCCCATTGGTTGTGATGCCCCATTGGTTGTGATACTCCATGGTTGTGATGTCCCATAGGTGTGGTGCCCCATTGGTTGTGATGCCCCATTGGTTGTGATGCCCCATTGGTTGTGATGCCCCATTGGTTGTGATGCCCCTTGGTTGTGATGTCACATTGGTTGTGATGCCCCATTGGTTGTGATGCCCCATTGGTTGTGATGCCCCTTGGTTGTGATGTCACATTGGTTGTGATGCCCCATTGGTTGTGATGCCCCATGGTTGGGATGCCCCATGGGTTGTGATGTTCCATTAGTTGTAATGTCCCATTGTTTGTGATGTCCCATGTGGGTGATGCCCCATGTGGGTGATGTCTCTTTGGCTGTGATGCCCCATTAGTTGTGATGCCCCATTGGTTGTGATGCCCCATTAGTTGTGGTGTCCCATTAGCTGTGATGCCGCATTGGTTGTGATGTCCCAATAGTTGTGATGCCCCTTTGGTTGTGATGTCCCATTAGTTGTGATGTCCCATGGTTGTGATGCTCCATTGGTTATTATGTCCCATTGGTTGTGATGTTCCATTGGTTGTGATGTCCCATTGGTTGTGATGTCCCATTAGTTGTGATGTCCCATTTGCTGTGATGTCCCATTAGTTGTGATGCCCCATGGGCTGTGATGCCCCATGGCTTCTGATGTCCCATTAGTTGTGATGTCCCATTGGCTGTGATGCCCCATGGGTTGCTATGTCCCATGGGCTGTGATGTCCCATGGGCTGTGATGTCCCATGGGTTGTGGTGCCCCATTGGTTGTGATGTCCCATTGGTTGTGATGCCCCATTGGTTGTGATGCCCCTTGGATGTGATGTCCCATTCGTTGTGATGTCCCATGGGCTGTGATGCCCCATGGTTTGTGATGTCCCATTGGTTTTGATGTCCTATTTGTTGTGATGCCCCATGGATTGTGGTGTCCCATTGGTTGTGATGTCCTGTGGTTGTGATGTCCCAGTGGTTGTGATGGCCCATTGGTTGTGATGTCCCATTGGTTGTGATGTCCCATTGGCTGTGATGCCCCATGGGTGTGATGTCCCATTGGTTGTGATGCCCCATGGGTGTGATGTCCCATTGGTTGTGATGCCCCATTGGTTGTGATGTCCCATTGGTTGTGATGCCCCATTGGTTGTGATGCCCCATAGGTGTGATGCCCCATGGTTGTGATGCCCCATTGGTTGTGATGCCCCATGGTTGTGATGTCGCATTGGTTGTGATGCCCCATTGGTTGTGATGCCCTATTGGTTGTGATGCCCCATGGTTGGGATGCCCCATTGGTTGTGATGTTCCATTAGTTGTAATGTCCCATTAGTTGTGATGCCCCATTGGTTGTGATGCCCCATTATTTGTGATGCCCCATTAATTGTGATGCCCCATGTGGGTGATGTCTCTTTGGTTGTGATGTCCCATTAGTTGTGATGCCCCATGTGGGTGATGTCTCTTTGGTTGTGGTGCCCCATAAGTTGTGATGCCCCATTAGTTGTGATGTCCCATTAGTTGTGATGCCCCATGTGGATGATGTCTCTTTGGTTGTGACCCCCCATTAGTTGTGATGCCCCATGTGGGTGATGTCTCTTCAGTTGTGGTGCCCCATAAGTTGTGATGCCCCATTAGTTGTGATGTCCCATTAGTTGTGATGCCCCATGTGGATGATGTCTCTTTGGTTGTGACCCCCCATTAGTTGTGATGCTCAATGCTCAAATAAGTGGCATCAGCTTTTCTGTCACAGTTCAATGCTGATTACGTCCCTTGAATCACTTATGTTAATTTACTATATATTCAGTAAATCTCCCATTGCATTGCACATGAAAATTTAAGACCAAGAGGGGAATTTTAACCACCAAAAACTGGCGGGTTGTGGTGGGGTGGTGTGGGATATTAAAATGTTATAAATCTGATTCCTGACCCCAATTTGCCCCCAACCCACCCACTTCTAGGTTTAACGGAGGCAGGACGAGGGACAGGCAACCAACCCACTCACAGGAGGCGGGTTGGCAATTTAAATATTATAATGAGCCTCACATTTAACCATCATTTTAAATTTAACCCTGGCCGGCCAAGTTTTCCGGACCTCAGGAAACCCAATGGCTAAAGGGAGACGGGGACTGCTCCATCCAGGAGGTAAGTGCCATTCCACTTACCTGCTAGATCCAGCTTACCTGCTTCACCCACCACCCCCCCACCCTCACGATTGGATCCCACACCTGACCTTTCCATTCTCCTTCATGAGGCCTCCAGTGTCAACCCCTCCGATCCTTCCAATCTTCCCTCTGCTCTGGTCTCTGATCTCCATTGTGGCCTCCGGACTCTGATCACCCTGGCCTCCGATCACCCCAATGTTCCCCGGCTCATGACTCCCGATCTTCCCCCCCACCTCCCCAATCCCTCCTTCCTCACCGCTGCCCGGCTGCGGCCTGGTGTCACAGGCCTACCCATCCGACAGCCAGCCAGCCTTTCAATTTGGGTGGCTGCAGCCAGGAAATGGAGACAATAAATGTTAATCAGGTCCTGGTGTTAAAATCAGCAGAACCTGAGGGAAACCCATTCTTCTGGGTTTCCTGACCTCAATCCAGCACCGCCGCTCCCTCCCTGCCTCCATGTTAATATCCAGACCCAAGTGTGGGGGTGGGTGGTAAATGGACCGAGAGAGGAGAGCATGGGGAAAGGGAAAAGGGGTTTAGGAGGAAGATGGGGGAAAGGGAACAGAAGATGAATACTGACAAATTATCTTAGCAAGGAAGGGACAGACTCTCAGCCAATGGTTGGGGGGTTGGCAGCGGCAGTAACACCCATCAGATGGGAGGGTTGGCAAGAGGAGGGTCATGAAATGGCTGGAGGGAACCCCCCAACATTATGCTTCTGGCACAGCCACTAAAATTAGGTCACAGCAAGGGCAGTTGTAGACTTCAAAAAGGCTGAGGTGGGGCGGTCGGGCCAGCAAAATACCACAGTGGAGGCGACGATGCTCAGTAAATTGTGGGCTTCCAGTGCCTAGAAAAGTTCCAGTGAAGGTAGCCTATCAAGTATGCAGCTATGCCCCCAAAGCGGCTTTACAGTAGTGGATTCCAACAGCAGAGATAGTGCTGGAGGCAGTCTGGCTGATTGAGCAGGCTGCTAGATTTCAGGGCTAGGACACCTGACGCCAGGAGCAAGGGCCACAAGTGAAGGCTGACAGCAGTGTTGGTGAGTAAGTCATAGGAATATAGGGCCTATAACTCAGGACCCAGGTTTTAATGAATTTTCAGCCTGTTGCATGAAAGCCTCCTCTCTCTGTTGACTAGCTCTCCTTCTGCCTTAAAACCCCTCTCGTACCCTTTGGTCCTTTGTCTCTGGCTTTTTGCATATCCTCCCTCTCTTCATCTCACTATTGTTGGCCTCCAGCCATCTTGGCTCCACTATCTGGAACTCCTTCCCTTAACTTCTTCACCACGCCACCTCTCTCGCCTTCTTTAAAAACCTTCTCAAAACTCATCTTTTCAACCATGTTTTTGGTCCCTTCTCCTAATGTCTCCTTCCATGACTGGGCACCCATTTCCCTGTCCATTCCCATTTTTAAAGTGTGTTGGGACATTTTCACATTAAAGATGCTATATAAATGCAAGTTGTTGTTGCTATAGGTTTGCATATTATTATCATAGGCTGAGAAAAAAGCACCGCTGCATATTTTAGACAGAACTCATTTGTGGGACTTTTAGACTCGTAGAAAACTATTCCATTGAATAGTCGCCAAACTCAAACAAAAGTTCCCTTCATTAAAGTATACTTCCACCCCAGCCCTGCCACTGCCAAAAGTGAACTTTCTATAAACATGGACTAAGATTTATAAAAACACAAGTAATATTCAAACTCATTTATGTCCAGTCGCACGCACATAGCTTTAAACCTAAATATTTTAACATTATCACAGTATCTGCACTGTTGTCAGATGTCCAAACTTACCTCTAGCACTATGCTTGGACTTAGGCTTTGATGATTAAAAATGATTGTGGTGTCAAGGGTGCTATAATTAGCCTGAAATCCTCTGTGTTATGGAAGGGGAAATCAACCAGGGGTGGCTGCACCTAATTGTTATTCAGTGACCCCCTGCTAGAAGCGGATGTCAGTGGAGGACAAGATCAGTCACAGCTGTGATCTCCATTACAGTGGAATAGCTTCTGGGCACTCGCTATCTCGGCTCACACTTGGGCCACATAGGCAAGGTACGAGGCCAACCATGAAATTAAACCCCAACAAGAATGCACTGGCTTGAGGAGGAGGGGGATAAAGGAAAGAACTTTTAAAAAATGCGTGATGTTCAACTTGGGTTTAAAAGCTGAGTAATATGTTGTTCAAGCAAAATAACAGAAACTTTAAAGCATTAGTTTGCATCATACTCACAGGAGCCTTTTTGAAAAGTTGCCTCAAACTGCAATATCATTCAGCTCATCTGGAGATACAATATAATCCTTCTTTGATCATAATGGTCCTTCCTCATTTTGAAAGGTCATATAGTTACAGATGGAATTCTTCTCTGTAGAATTCATCTAACCTTCTTCTCACTTTAACATGGGACAAATGCGTTCAAAGTGTTTTGTGTCAGTGGAATTGATCTGTCAAAAAGATCAATTTTTAGGCCTTAATGTTGTTTTCTTGTTCCTAAAATGTCTACATTCCCTGTGATTTTAATCCACATCAAACATTGGTGTTCCTTGCAGGTGCACCTATGAACAGGTCTTCTTGGTATTGACCCTCTAACGTACTTACATGTAAATTAAGTTGTTGCAATCTTGATAGTTCAATAAATCTCACTCAGGGCCTGCGCTGGACATCACTACTAGTCCTGAGTGTAGATGAAAGAGATGGGGAATTAGCACAGGAGCTGGCAGAACACAAAGTACTTGGTTAAAGTCCAGAACCCATCAGTCACTACTGAAGCTGAAATCAAGAGCAAATTCTGCAAGGAAGGAGAATGCCAAATGCAAAGCGTATGTTCCACAGAGTTTACAATTGTGTATAGAAGAAGAGTAAAGAAAAACAGACAACCCCCTCTCTATTCTTAGTAACATTTATCTGAAGTGTGCTCTTGTTGTCATGGAAGTGAAAATAATTAAATTTTTGATAACATACTCGAACATTTTTTCTGAACTAAATTGGGCTATAAAGGGTTTGTTACTTTCCTACAAAATTGGGCATTTTTAAAGTAATTATTCTTAACATTTTAAAGTTAAAGGAACATAAGAAATTTAATAGCAAAATTCTGCGGATGCTGGAAATCCGAAATAACAACAGAAAACACTGGAAAAACTCAGCAGGAAAGGCAGCATCCGTGGGGAGAGAAACAGAGTTAACATTTCAGGTTGAAGAACTTTCACCAGAACTGGAAAAAAGCAGGAAATGGAAAGCAAGTTTAGGGGCTGGGAAAAGGGGGAGGGGATGAAAAAACAATAGAGAAGGTCGGTGATAGGATAGAAAGCAGGAGAGATTAAGAGACATTGAGAGATATTCAAGGCAAGAGGAGGTGGTAATGGGACAGGTTAAGGAATAAAGGATGGCTCTAGATAAAGTGTGAATTGCGCTGGCAGAATGGAAGACAGCTGAAGGGAGGGAAGAAAAAAAGGCCAAACAAAAAGTGTGGATAAAAAAAAGAAAATATATATATGTGATAGGGGCAAGGTTATGATCTGAAATTGTTGAAATCTATGTTGAGTCCAGAGGGCTGTAGAGTGCCTAATCGAAAGATGAAGTGCTCTTAATGTCTCTTAATCTCTCCTGCTTTCTATCCTATCACATACCTTCCCTTTTGTGCTTTCATCCCCTCCCCCTTTTCCCAGCCCCCAACTTGCTTTCCATTTCCTGCTTTTTTCTAGTTCTGACAAAAGGTCTTTGACCTGTACCATTAACTCTGTTTCTCTCTCCACAGATGCTGCCTGGCCTGTTAAGTTTTTCCAGCGTTTTCCGTTATAAGAAATTTAATACTGGACATGGAAACTTTTAGAAAATTGAAGCAATCTTCACAGCTGTTAATATACAGTTCAAAACTATTCATGTGTTACAGGGAATCTGTTTTTAGAAAATAAGTTGTAAGCTTATCTTAGCATGTGGGTAATATTTTACTTCTAACAACTTCTACAGCATTCTCCCACTGATACCCAGTAGCAATGTAGGAAAGCAGTGGCTTATCAGAATGATTTTCACAAGCACTCGAATACTGTGATTTCAAAGAGAATACAAAGTAACAGCACATTCTCTGAGCAGCAATGTAATACATCACATAAAAATACTAAAGCTATGAAATACCATAGAGTAAAAAATCTGCTAGCCAATCCGGTGGCTCAATGAGTTAACCTTGTGAATAGCTAAGCTATGCAGATCAGAAAGATCGCAGGCATAATTCTTGGCATGTGCTGAGTGAGCTGATCTCAGTTAGAACAGCGATGGGGGTTGGGGGCTACACTTGGCCTCACTGTTCCTCAGTTAGGGAGGAGAGAATCGGCCAAGGTTCCCACTCCTGATTGCTATCTGGTGACCAGAGCTGAAAAGTTTGTGTGGCTGGATGTAAGGATCAGGACAATATCAAGCTCAACTATTGCAATCACATAGTCTGCTAATACCCATTGCCCAGGCTCATATTTGAATAATAGCCACTTGGTGAGATAATGAGGAGCGCCTGATAAAAATAAAACAAAAAAGGTGACTCAACTGTGGCTAACAAGGGAAATTAGGGATAGCATAAGATCCAAGGAGAGGACATATAAATTGGCCAGAAAAAGCAGCGAACCTGAGGATTGGGAGCAGTTTAGCAATCAGCAAAGGAGGACAAAAGGATTAATTAAGAGGGTAAAATAGAGTATGAGAGTAAGCTTTCAGGAAACATAAAAACTGACTGTAAAAGCTTCTATATACATGTGAAGAGAAAAAGATTGGTGAAGTTAAGCATAGGTCCCTTGCAGTCAGAATCAGGGGAATTTATAATGGGGAACAAAGAAATGGCAGACCAACTAAATACATACTTTGGTTCTGTCTTCACAAAGGAGGACGCAAATAACCTCCCAGAGATGTCAGGGAACATAGGGTCTAATGAGAGGGAGGAACTGAATGAAATCAGTATTTGTAGGGAAATGGTGTTAGGGAAATTGACGGGATTGAAGGCCGATAAATCCCCAGGGCCTGATACGCTACATCCTAGGGTACTTAAGGAAGTGGCCCTAGAAATAGTAGATGCATTGCTGGTCATCTTCCAAAATTCTATAGACTCGGGTACAGTTTCCCATGGATTGGAGGGTAGCTAATGTAACCCTACTATTTAAAAAAGGTGGTAGAGAGAAAACGGGGAATTATAGACCGGTAAGCCTGACATCGGTAGTGGGGAAAATGCTAGAGTCCATTATAAAAGATGTAATAGCAGAGCACTTGGAAAACAGTGACAGGATCGGACAAAGTAGACATGGAACTACAAAAGGTAAATCGTGCTTGACTAATCTACTGGAATTTTTTGAGGATGTAACTGGTAGAATAGATAAGGGAGAACCAGTGGATGTGGTGTATTTGGACTTTCAGAAGGCTTTCGATAAGGTCCCGCATAAGAGATTAGCGTGCAAAGTTAAAGCACATGGGATTGGGGGTAAGGTATTGACTTGGATAGAGAACTGGTTGGCAGACAGGAAGCAAAGAGTTGGAATAAACAGGTCTTTTTCCGAGTGGCAGGCAGTGACTAGTGGGGTACCGCACGGATCGGTGCTAGGACCCTAGCTATTCACAATATATATTAATGATCTAAACGAGGAAACTAGATGTAATATCTCCAAGTTTGCAGATGACACAAAGCTGTGTGTGCTGTGAGGAGGATGCCGAGAAACTCCAGTATGATTCGGACAGGTTGGGTGATTGGGCAGATGCATGACAGATGCAGTATAATGTGGATAAATGTGAGGTTATGCACTTCGGTGGCCAAAACAGGAAGGCAGATTATTATCTGAACGGCAACAGATTGGGAAAAGGGGAAGTGCAACGAGACCTGGCTGTCCTTGTGCACCAGTCGCTGAAAGTAAGCATGTAGGTGCAGCAGGTGGTTAAGAAGGCAAATGGTATGTTGGTCTTCATATCGAGAGGATTCGAGTACAGGAGCAAGGATGTCTTGCTGCAGTTGTACAGGGCCTTGGTGAGGCCACACCTTGAGTATTGTGTGCAGTTTTGGTCACCTTATCTGAGGAAGGATGTTCTTGCCATGGAGGGAGTGCAGTGAAGATTCACCAGACAGATACCTGGGATGGCAGGAATGACGTATGAGGAGAGATTGGGTCGATTGGGCTTGTACTCGCTGGAGTTTAGAAGAATGAGAGGGGATCTCATTGAAACTTATAAAATTCTAACAGGAGTAGACAGACTAGATGCAGAAGGATGTTCCCAGTAGCCAGGGAGTCCAGAACCAGGGGTCACAGTCTAATGATAAGGGGTAAGCCATTTAGGACAGAGATGAGGAGGAATTTCTTCACCCAGAGAGTGGTGAACCTGTGGAATTCTCTACCACAGAAAGCAGTTGAGGCCAATTCATTAAATATATTCAAGAAGGAGTTGGATATATTTCTTAAGGCTAAAGGGATCAAGGGATATGGGGAGAAAGCAGGGACAGGGTACTGAATTTGGATGATCAGCCATGATCTCATTAAATGGCGGAGCAGGGTCGAGGGGCCGAATGGCCTACTCCTGCTCCTATCTTCTATGTTTCTATAGCTGTGGAACTGTACCATAGTACCTGTAACAAGACCTTCAGGAGAACAGGGAAGAGAGAAAATAATAGTGAAAAACAGACACCATGTGATCAACAAAAATGGATTTTTATTATTATGTTCACTGGATAAATGTGCTGGGTAAAACAGTGTGAGCACTGCCAGGAAAGTGTTAGGTTACCAGCACCTTTGATGGGTTTGTGCTGAGTGAGCTAATGACAGCCAGGCAGCTGTGGTGGTGCTACAATTGGCTTCAGTGTAGCCGGGCTAGGGAGGGGCGAAAGGGAGCCGCAGTTCCCATTCTTAATTGCTATCCCTGCTGCAAAGGTTGAAGGCGGCAGGATATAGACAACAAATGTGAAATTGTACTCGCTCCTTCCAAACAATTATAGAGACAGCTATGAAATCAAAGAATGTGTCCATATTTTTTTTTGAAGAAACACAATAATTATGAAGAAACTAAACTTTGCAATTACTTTAACCATAAACTAAAAGAGCAAAATGAAGTAATAATTTTTCTCTGCTGCCTCTCATTCTCTGTCCTCCCTCTCATTCCCTCTTTTTCTCTTTCATTCCCTGCCTCCCTTTGCAATTCCTTTGTGAAAGGAATGCTGCCTGTTTTACTGATTGCTTTGTTTGTTTTATTCAGCATTGCTTGCAATTGAATGCGCAGCCAGGTGTAATAAGTAACATTTTCAACTATAAAAGAGCTGCATGCTGCTCAGCAAACATTGCTTGGTCACCAATGTTCAGTCCCCATTATAGACTCCAATTACAGTCAGGTTTTACTGGGGCCCACATGGACCAAATAATAAATAAAAATCTAACTATTTAGTAACGTGCCCCAACAAAATAAAAAACGATGTAATTGCGTACATTGCATGTACCTGCTTGTGTCCCTGGAGAACAGGACTGTGTTTAGACCTAATACTTGTCACAGTTAAATAGTTTGCCATCATTCGCTGTCCAGAGTCACACCTGAAGAATGGTTGCTTTAGTGATGTACAGGAAACTTTGTGATATCCGGCACCGACGGGACCGAGCTGTTGCCGTCCCATCAAAACTGCCGGACAAACCAGCGCTAATGTTAAAACATACGGAAGCTTTTGAGCTCCGTATCTAGCAACAAACCCTGTTGCAACAGCTTCTAAACAGTTGGCCGTAGCTTGCAAGCGTCTCTGTAGCTAAGCAACAGCTTTAGCTAGACCTTGCAGAGCCTGACTAGTGAAAAAAAAGCAACAAAAAGAAAAAAAACTTACTGAACCGACTCCTGAATTTTGCCGGTGGCTCGAGCATTCCAGACAGTTAACCTCCGGATAAACCAAAATTTCCTGTACTGGGCATCTGCTGTTACCTGTGGAAATGTACCCCAACAAAAATCAGTGCCTTTAAGAAAATCAAGGTGCAAATTGAAAGGGTGGAAAATATGATAATTTACCGGTTAAGTTAACAAGTTAGGTGCTGTTCTAACTATGCTGTAATTTTCAAAGAATTATGTCCTCATAAGTGGAACGTGCTATTATCAGAAGTGGAATCTGTTTGTTCTGTTGAAGGAAAACTCCATTTTGCACTTTCTAATTTCAATAAATTGTACTTGCAAGTGAGCAAAACATTCTGCAAAAGCCCCTCATATTTTGTTTCATCACAGAAATTGTGCCTCCTCCCCCCTCTACAATGCAGATTTCATCTGGCAAATCCTGCATCACCTAAATTTACTCCCAAAAATGAGTGCATCACTGACTTGCAATCACATCCCATGTCTCTAATTGATATTGGGATGTGATTTTGAAACACTGCATAGCACCTGACTGCCATTGTATGGGAGATGCTGTGTGTGGGGAAAACTTCGTAGTGGAAGTGACTGTACATGCAACTTGTATGCAGTATAGCTCATAAAGTTATTTTATGAAACTAAACACAGATGGAACAAAAGGGGGATTTCTCAGATCTTTCTTCAGTAGTAAGTGCTGTTTATTAATACTGGAATGTGCAGAATTTAGCGGAAATACAACAGGGATAGTTTCAAAAAAAGTTTTATCAGTGGAATTTGTTTTAATCACAGATTTGTGAACATTTTGAATGTAGAACCTGGTTGGCTAATCTAAGGAGCATTGCCTGATGTCAAGGCCACCTTCAGTTCCAGGTCTCTAACTTTTGGAAGAATTTATGATGTTGATTATTACTGATTTTTTTTTTGTATGGGCTTATTACCTGCTTTTTCAGGTAAAAGATCCCATGACACTATTGAGAAGAAGAGCAGGGGAGTTATCCCCAGTGTCCTGGCCAATATTTTTCCCTCAATCAACATCACAAAAACAAATGATCTGGTCATTGTCATATTGTTGTTTGTGGGAGCTTGCTGTGCGCAAATTGGCTCCCGCGTTTCCTAAATTACAATAGTGACTACACTTCAAAAGTACTTTATTGGCTGTAAAGTGCTTTGGGACGTCCTGATGTCATGAAAGGTGCTTTATAAATGCAAGTCTTTCTTTCTTTTATTAAGGTTTTGTATGGGTTAATATTATGATGTTTCCCACGGTCTGTTGGCAGGAGTTGGAGTCTGATTCAGAGAATGGAGCAGATGTGATTGCAATCAGTCAAAACCAGAAGGTTCATCTTGTCCACTCACCACTTGGATCCACATCCTCCATGGCAGGTCCGGGGGCTAAACCAAAGACTGGGGTAGGTTTGGAAAATTTAAACAAACCAAATAATTCTTAGAACAGATAGATTGCTATAAATTGTAGTAATGTTTATACCAAGATAGTAACTTTTTGAGTGCTGCCTGCTTGCAAAGGACCATATTTTCTTCCCTCTGCTGATTTTAGTGAGAAAATGAGTAAAAAGTGGTGTAATATTGGTAGAAAACACTAACAGACTATTTGGCCAGGTTTAGCACTGCTCTGATGGTCCCTATCCCTACAAAAAAGGAGTAATGAAGTTTTGTGAAACATGATGAAAAGTCAGAATTTTACTTGTTGAGGTCTTATTAGGGCCATTAATGATGAACTCATGCAGTCATCCACAGCTGCAGAATCAAATCAAAAATGAGTATTTTTCCATGTCAGATCAAGCATGAATGACTTTAGTGAAGGGAAAGGTTTCAAAAGTGTAACTATGGTGGATAAAGCTAGCAGTAGAGGGGAGTTTTCCGCCCAAGAGGATTTGGCTGTGGCATTTGTGAGTATATTGCATTGGAGGAGTGCAAGGTGGAGGAGTTGGCAGCCCAGGAGAGCAGAGGTTATAGATGGTACACAACTCCCAGCAGATACTATCCCAGGTTAAATCAGTTAACCAGGCATGATAGAGGAGTAGCGCATGAGAAGGCACAGGCTTACAGGGAGGATATAACTAAGCTAGGACATTTGGACCGCAGAGACCTGCAGGAAGAGCCAACCATCCACTATACACTATCACTACTGCTCTCAACTTTGATGCCACAGTGACCCTTCAGGAACCCACAAAGGATATCACAGGACTTCAGACATTGGCTTCTGGACATCTAAATCCATATTGAAGTAGTGGCACTTTTGCATCAATGGTAAGCAGCTTTTTCCAATCCACAAGGCAAAGTTTAAAAGGCAAAGCCAATAACAAAAGAGATAGCAGCAGACAGTCAGCCAGCAGAGAAGGAATATAATCCAGCTGGGAAAAAAGGAGAGCAGGGAGCAACCAATCAGGAAAACAGAGATGGAGGAACAGCAAATCTAATAACCTTCCCATTGTTCGTTAGTCTAGGCAATTTCAGTTTTTATTGGTGTTTGCAAAACCTTCTGTCATATACAATCTACGTTTATTCACCTAGATAATATGTAACCTGAAATGTAGATTAACATTTTGAATTTAACCAAGAACTTTTAAAACTGTGGTTAACAGAGACTGCCTGACAGTGGCAGTTAACTGTCTGTCAACTGTAAGTGCTTGTCTTGAATAGGTACTAATTACTCTGAGCAAGGAGCGGAGAGAGCACTTGTAACTTGGGTGTGGCTCTTAGGGTATAAAAGTAAACACTATCTACTGAAGCACAGAGTGGTCTTAAATGGAGTGCACTTAAACAGAGTGTTAAAGTTGGGAATTTGGAACTGAGGGTGAAGGAGGTGCTGCTTTTTGCCTCCAATACTTGAAGTGCTTTGTGTAACATGTAAATATTTAATTTCATCTACCTAGAGCTAGTAATTAGTTTAAAAAAACTAAACTATAAACTAAGTTACTTAAATACATGAATTTAATTAATAAAATAAATAAAACAAGGTTATATAGGGATGGCAGGGCAGGTGGTGTGCCGCCACTGCAACATGTGGGAGTTTGTGGGGAGCACCGTGATCCCGGACAACCACGTCTGCAGTAAGTGTCTGCATCGTGAGGAACTTCAGCTCAGAGTTGTTGAGCTGGAGTCCAAGGTGCGGGCATTGCAGGGCATCAGGAAGGGGTAGAGTGACCTGGGCACTTTGATCCAGGAGGCAGTCACACCCCTCAGGTTAGGTAGTGGTACAAGTCTGGTTAGTGGTCAGGGCTGTGACTGCAACTCAGGTAGGTAAGGAGACCCCAGGTGCAGTGCTGGAGGAGCCTCTGACTTCGCTCTTATCCACACAGGCAGCAAGAACCTGTTGGATGAGAGCAAAGTCTGCAGGGAGGGTGAGCAAACTGACCATGGCATCAGGGTACAGGAGGCCATTCAAGTGGGGGGAGTGAAAAGGAATATTGTAGTGGTAGGGGACAGTAGTCAGGGGGATAGATACTGTTCTCTGCAGCTGCGACTGGGAGGCTGTGTTGCCTGCCTGATACAAGGGTTAAGGATATCTCCTCGTGGCTGGAGAAGAATTTGGCATAAGAGGGGGAGGATCCTGTTGTTGTGGTCCGCATAGGAACCAACGACATAGGTAGAACTAGAAATGAGGTTCTGCTGAGATCGTTTGAGGAGCTAGGGACCAAATTAAAATGCAGAACCTCCAAGGTAATAATCTCTGGATTGGTACCTGAGCCACACACAAATTGGCATAAGAACAAGCAACAACAACAACTTGTATTTATATAGCGCATTTAATGTAGTAAAACATCCCAAGGTGCTGCACAGGAGTGTTTTAAGACAAAAAATTTGACACATAGATACATAGATACATAGAAGATAGGAGCAGGAGTAGGCCCTGTAATATCCTTCAGCCTCACAACCGCCCACCCCACCGAGCCGCATAAGGATAAATTAGGGCAGGTGACCAAAAGCTTGGTCAAAGAGGTAGGTTTTAAGGAGCTTCTTAAAGGAGGAAAGAGAGGTAGTGAGGGGGACAGGTTTAGGTAGGGAATTCCAGAGCTTAGGGCCTAGGTAACAGAAGACACGGCCACCAAAGGTTGAGCGATTATAATCAGGGATGCTCAAGAGGGCAGAATTAGAGGAGCGCAGATATCTTGTGTGTGGGGGGGGGGGCGGTTGTGAGGCTGAAGGATATTACAGAGATAGGAAGGGGCGAGGCCATGGAGGGATTTGAAAACAAGGATAAGAATTTTGAAATCGAGGTGCTGCTTAACCGGGAGCAGATCAAGAGTTAAATGCGTGGCTCAAAGAGTGGTGTGGGAGGAAGGAGTTTCAATTCATGGGGCACTGGCACCAATACTGGGGAAAGAGGGAGCTGTTCCATTGGGATGGGCTCCACTTAAACCGGGCTGGGACCAGTGTCCTGGTGAATTGAATAACTAGGGCTTTAAACTAAAAAGTGGGGAGGGGTCAGGTGAGAGGACATTTTGAAATCTAAAGAGAAAAGTCAAGGCAATGGAGCAGTGTAGCAATTTGGGTGAAGATAAGCAGAGTGTGACAGGAAGGGACAGAGAGTTTAATGGTAATAGTGCATCAGCGAATAAGGTGAAAGCAGGGAATAATGGTAAAAAGTTAAAATTAAAGGCTCTTTATCTGAATGCACAAAGCATTTGTAACAAGATAGAGGAATTAGTGGCACAAATTGGGATAAATGGCTTTGATCTAATAACCATTACAAAGACATGGTTGCAAGGTGACCAAGGATGTGAATTAAATATTCCAAGGTACTTGATGTTTCGAAAAGACAGGCAGAATGGAAAAGGAGGGGGGTAGCCCTGATAATAAAGGATGACATAAGGACAGTAGTGTGAATGATCTCGGCTCAAAAGATCAGGAAGTAGAATCAGTATGGGTGGAGATAACAAATAACAAGGGGCAGAAAACACAGTTGGGAGTAGTTTTTGGCCCCCAAACAGTAGCTATACCATTCAACAGCATATTAATCAACAAATAATAGGAGATTATAACAAAGGAAATACAATAATTGTGTGGTCTTTAATCTTCATATCGACTGGCCAAATCAAATTGGCAAAGGTAGTCTAGAGGATAAGTTCATGAAATGCATTTGAGACAGTTTCCTAGAACAATACATTGTGAAACCAACCAGGGAACAGGCTATTTTAGGTCTTGTATGTGTAGGGTTGATTAGTAATCTCATAGTAAAGGATCCTCTGGGGAAGAGTGATCATAATATGATAAGTATTTCACTCTCAAACCCAATGTGAAATTCTAAGCACAAAACTGAGTCTTAAACTTAAATAAAGCTAATTGCATAGGTATTGGGGGTGTGTTGGTTAAAGTAGATTGGGAAATTAGATTAAAGGGTATGACGGTAGGTAACCAGTGGCAAACATTTAAAGAAATATTCCAAAATTTTGAATGAATATACATTCCATTGGGAAATAAAAACTCCATGGGAAAAGTGATCCATCCGTGGCTAACTAAGGAAGTTAGGGATAGTATTAGATTAAAAGACAAGGCTTATAATGTTGCCAAGAGTAGTAGTAAGCCTGAGGATTGGGAGAGCTTTAGAAACCAGCAAAGGATGGCCAAAAAGAATTGATAAAAAGGGAGAAAATATAATATGAAAGTAAATTAGCAAGAAATATTTTTTTTTAATTGTAAGAGCTTCGACAAGTATGTAAAAAGGGAGAGAGTAGCAAAAGTAAGCATTGGTCCCTTAGATGCTGGAATCCATTATTATGGAAGTGGTAACAGGGCACTTAGAAAATCATATTATGATTAGGCAAAGTCAACATGGTTTTATGAAAGGGAAATTGTGTTTGACAAATTTATTAGAGTTTTTGAGGATGTAACTAGCAGGGTAGATAAAGGGGAACCAGGGGATGTAATATATTTGGATTTCCAAAAGGCATTCGATAAGGTCCCACATGAAAGGTTGCTAAGCAACATAAGGGTTCATGGGGTTGGGGGTAATATTAGCATAGAGGATTGTTTAACGGACAGAAAACAGAGAGTAGGGATAAACGGGTGATTTTCCGGTTGATAGGTTTTAACTAGTGGGGTGCTGCAAGGATCAGTAATTGGGCCTCAGCTATTTACAATCTATATTAATGGCTTAGATGAAGGGACCGAGTGCAATATATCCAAGTTTGCTGATGATACAAAGCTAGGTGGGAAAGTAAGCTATGAGGAGGACACAAAGAGCCTGCAAAGGAATATAGACAGGTTAAGTGAGTGGGCAATAAGGTGGCAGATGGAGTATAATGTGGGGAAATGTGAGGTTATTCAATTTGATAGGAAGACTAGAAAAACAGAAATATTTTTTAAATGGTGAGAAAACTATTAAATGTTGGTATTCAGAAAGATTTAGGTGTCTTTGTTCAGGAAACACAGAGAGTTGGCATGCAGGTACAGCAAGCAATTGGGAAGGCAAATGGCATGTTGGCCTTTATTGCAAAGGGGTTGGAGTACAAGAGTAAGGAAATCTTATTACACTGGTACAGGGCTTTGGTGAGACCACACCTGGAGTACTGTGCACAGTTCTGGTCTCCTTGTCTGAGGAAGGATATACTTGCCTTAGAGGTGGTGCAACAAAGATTTACTAGATTGATCCCTGGGATGAAAGGGTTGTCCTGAGGAGAGATCGAGTAGATTGGGCCTATATTCTCTGGAGTTTAGAAGAATGAGAGGTGATCTCATTGAAACATATAAGATTCTGAGGGGAATTGACAGGGTAGATGCTGAGAGGTTGTTTCCCCTGGCTGGAGAGTCTAGAACTAGAGGTCATAGTTTGGCATGCAGGTACAGCATACAAAAAAAAATTAAAGCTAGTATTAAGTCAAAGGAGGAAGCTTATAAAGTTGCCAGAAAAAGCGGTCAGCCAAAGGATTGGGATCTTTTTAGAAATCAGCAAAGGGGGACCAAGAAATTGATAAAGAAAGGGAAAATGGAATATGAGCACAAACTAGTAAAAAATATAAAGGGCCAGAAATTTCAGGCCAGAAGCGTGAGTACGGTCGGCTTACTCACGCTTCTGGCCGTTGGAAATGCCGGCGTTCAGCATGAACAGCGCATGCGGGGAACGCCGGCATTTCCAGACCTCGAGCGCGTGCGACTGCACAGGCAGCGCTTGCGCAGTGAACTTCGTGGATTTCATTCATGAAATCCGTGAGGTTAAGTCCTTAGAAGTTACACTTAAAAAAAGCAAGTGTAAAGTGGTTCATTGGCTGCGGAGGAAGATATATTTTATCGTGGAGCTTTTGAAATGCAATATTTTTGTTTGGGAAAGGGAGGGAAGTTATTTTAAGAAATTTTAAGTAAGTTTTAAAGTTAAAATTTTTTTTTTTTTTAAAGGGTTTTCAGAACGGTAGGTAGAAGGAGCAATTGTGGCTGTGTGAATGGAATGTGAGAATGAGTTATGTATGTATGTCCACATATATTCCTTTACGTATATGTATGTATGTTTTATATTCCTTTACTAATGTGTATGAATGTATGTTTTTAATTATGATTTTCCAATAAGTTACTTTCTCTGAAAGTCATAATTAAATAATACATTCATACACATAAGTAAAGGAATATATACATAACACGCAAAGGAATATATACAGACATACATACTTTAAGAAGCTCCACGATAAGAAATATCTTCCTCCGCAGCCTCTGGAGCAACTGTACCCATGATTTTTTCATGTGTAAGTTGTAATGACTGGACCTCACTGAAAGCATTAATGAAAGCGGCGAATTATACTGCGCACGCGCTGCCTGTGCAGTCGCACGCGTTCTGCCTCTGAACCCCTTCGTTCAGAGGACAGGAAATGCCGGTGTTCCCCACATGCACTGTGCATGCTGAAAACCGGCATTTCATCCGGCCAGATGCGTAAGTACCCCGACCGTACTAGCGCATTTGGAAGGGAATTATTGGGCCAACATTTTACATGTCAATAAAATAAAAAATTTAACACTTGCACGACTTGCCCCCTCGCATCTGCGACTGAGGGTCCAAGGAGGTGCATTGCGCAAGAGGTCATCATCGGACGTATCCTCACACTGTTCCCTTTGGGGAACTGTATGAAGTGGTGGAAGGATTTATGGCCGTGATTAACGCTCATTCCGTGACTGTAACCATCTTTGAACCAGCCATTAGGGTGGTTAGTCCTATGGCGGGAGGGTTTTATGGGCTCCCACAACCCATCTGAGGGGGGGGGCCACCAACACCCACGGACGCAAGTATCCCGCTGGATGTCCACCCAGAATTTAAAGTTGGAGCTCCGACTCCACTTGCCGGGACTGTCTGGAGTGGGGTTCAAAACCCTACTCCTTCTGGCCCAGCGGCGGGGATGCTTACTGCTACGCAAAAGGCCCACTCCGCACAAAAGGTGACACCCATACGTTTCCTGCGCCTTTTCCCTCCCCGTGACTGGAGCCCTATGCTGCCATTTCACGTTGCTAATCGGATTGGGCCTTTGTCATAGCGGTAGGATCCCCGCCGCTGGGCCAGATCAGGGTAGGGTTTCGAACCCCGCTCCAGACAGTCCCGGCAAGTGGAGTCGGAGCTCCGGCTCTAAATTCTGGGTTGACATCCAGTGGGATATTTGCGTCCGTGGGTGTGGGTGGCCCCCCCCTCCTTGTATAGCTTGTGGGAGCCCGTAAAACCCTCCCGCCATAGGACTAACCGCCCTAATGGCTGGTTCAAAGATGGTTACGGTCACGGAATGAGCGTTAATCACGGCCATAAATCCTTCCACCACTTCATACAGTTCCCCAAAGGGAACAGTGTGAAGACACGTATGACGACGACATTGCTAAATAAATAAATGGAATTAAAAAAATTCTTTTAGGGCTTTTAAATGTCTTTAAATTGCTTTAATTCTCTTTAAAACTACTTCAGATTACTCAAAATAATGTAAACATTTTAAAAAGTTTATAAAAGTTACCAAAATCTTCAAAAAACTTCCAAAAACCTATTTAAACTGCTGCTTTGCATGTAAGAAAGCAAAGCAGCTTGACAGAAACATTGGGGGCGTGTCCAGTGAAACTGAGACCTCAAGGGGCATGTCTCACTTACACTGCACGCTCCTGGATCCGCGCTGGCTGCACTCCTGGGCGGCGTGACGTCCTACGCTGCCCGGGAATGTGCTTTCTATTTCTGCAAGTTCAGGCGTCCCAGAAGCTGATCGGCAGGAGCGCGGGGTAAGTGCAAATACGGGGCTTGCACGCGCTGCAAGCCCCGTTCTGGAATTTCTGGCCCATAAACGGATTGTAAAAGCTTCTATAGGTATGTGAAAAGGAAAAGCCTGGCAAAGGTAAAAGTAGGTCCTTTACAGTCAGAGACGGGAGAATTTATGATGGGGAATGAGGAAATGGCAGAGAAATTAAATAAATACTTTGTTTCTGTCTTCATGGAGGAAGACACAAAAAACCTCCCAGAAATATGAGAAAACCAAGGGTGTGATGAGAATGAGGAACTTAAAGAAATTATTATTAGTAAAAAAACAGTACTAGCAAAATTAATGGGACTAAAAGTCGACAAATCCCAAGGAGTGGATGACCTACATCCTCGGGTTTTGAAAGAGGTAGCCATTGGAATAGTGGACGCATTGGTTGTCATCTTCCAAAATTCTATAGATTCTGGAACGGTTCCTGCAGATTGGAGGATAGCAAATGTAACCCCGCTCCCGCTATTTAAGAAAGGAGGGAGAAAGAAAACGGGGAACTACAGACCTGTTAGCCTCACATCAGTAGTTGGGAAAATGCTGGAATCTATTATAAAGGATGCAATAATTAGGCACTTAGAATCTAATAGTAAGATTGGGCAGAGTCAACATGGATTTATGAAAGGGAAATCCTGTTTGACAAACCTATTGGAGTTCTTTGAGGATGGAACTAGTGGAGTAGACAAAGGGGAACCGGTAGATGTGGTGTATCTGGATTTTCAGAAGGCCTTCGATAAGGTCCCACACAAGAGGTTGGTGAACAAAATTAGGGCACACGGAATTGGGGGTAATATACTAGCATGGATTGAGAATTGGTTAATAGACAGAAAATAAAGAGTAGGGATAAACGGGTCTTTTTCAGGATGGCAGGCTGTGACTAGTGGGGTACCGCAAGGATCGGTGCTTGGGCCCCAGCTATTCACAATCTATATCAATGATTTGAATGAGGGGACTAAATGTAACATTTCCAAATTTGCTGATGATACAAAGCTAGGTGGCAGTGTCAGTTGCGAAGAGGTTGGGAAGAGGCTTCAAGGGGATCACGACAGGCTCAGTGAGTGGGTGAGAACATGGCAGATGGAATATAATGTGGATAAATGTGAAGTTATCCACTTTGGTAGAAAAACAGAAAGGCAAAGTATTTCCTAAATGGTAAAAGATTGAGGAATGCAGATGCTCAACGGGACCTGGGTGTCCTTGCACATGAGTCACTGAAAGTGAATGTGCAGGTGCAGCAAGCCATTAGGAAGGCACATGGTATGCTGGCCTTCATTACAAGAGGATTTGAGCACAGGAGTAAAGAAGTTTTAGTTCAATTATATAGGGCCTTGGTGAGACCACACCTAGAGTACTGTGTACGATTTTGGTCTCCTTACCTAAGGAAGGATATACTTGCCATAGAGGGAGTGCAACGAAGGTTCACGAGATTGATTCCCGGGATGGCGGGACTGTCGTATGAGAAGAGATTGAGTAAACTAAGCCTGTATTCTCTTGAATTCAGAAGAATGAGAGGGGATTTCATTGAAGCATACATAGGATGGATGCTGGGAGAATGTTTCCCTTAGCTGGGGAGTCTAGAACCAGGGGCCACAGCCTCAAGATAACAGGTAGGCCATTCAGGACTGAGATGAGAAGACATTTCTTCACACAGAGGGTGGTGAATCTTTGCAATTCTCTACCCCAGAGGGCTGTGGAGGCTCAGTCATAGGGTATATTCAAAACAGAAGTCGATAATTCTTATGTTCTTTCCATGTGGTTCCATGAAACCAAGTGGGCCACAAAAAGATGAGGTTTGGCCGCACCTGCTATATATGGATGGATGGTTTTGGATTACAGGTGAGCCTAGATTTCCCAATCAGCATTATTTTAATGCTAGAGTTAAATAGGTTAATTGCAGTGTTACTATAATGTCAATCAGAAAATCTAGGCAGTGCTCTTTAAGCCATCTGTCTTTGCTTTTTTAGTCTTTTGACAATTTTAAAGTAGAATTACAGAAATTATCCTAACAATTATTTTTTTCTGATTTAGCAAAATTGAGGGAAGAATTCCTGTGTGCCACCTTCAGCAAATTCATTCAAAAAGAATGGGGTAAAAATTCGGTTGATTTGCGCCTCTCGTTAGCACCTTAAGAGGGTGCTAATGGGGCGCAAAGCAACTAGCACCTGGGCGCGGCGGCGCCAATGCCTCCCGCAAAATTCAGCGGGAGGTTAGCGGTGGCGATAACCGTTAGCGCCCCACGCCGCTGCACCACCAGTGATGACGTCATCGTCATGCGCAGCGCCCCAGCCGCGATCTTCGATAGTGCCCCCGACTTACTGCCGGATGCTTTGTCCGACAGGGTCAGGGGGGCCTACCTGCAGCCGGGGCGGCACAAATTAAAGGGGAGGTGCCAGGTGACCATTTTTGTTGCTGGCCGCCTGCCAGCACCTGCCCCCGTTGCTGTCCCCGGCCTTCTGTGCAGCCCCCCGCGGGGTGCCGGCTGTGCTCCGTGAGCCCGGCACTTCTCTTGAGTGCCGGGCTCTTTTGCCGGCATTTCGATCCCTGGTGGCCCAGCTGGGCACTGGGTCACGCTGCGCAAGGCCCCTCCCCTTTCGTAAGGGGAGGAAGGCTTGCAGTACTGCGACGTGCCGCAGAATGTGGCGCTGCAGCACGTAGCACCGTGATATTCACTCGCAGCGCCCCAAGAGGGAAGCGGGGTGCTTCCAGTAGCACCCCGCCTCCCTCTTGGGGTGCTACCAGTGAATTTCAGGCACGGGAGCGCTAAAGTAGTACCCCGGCAAAGTTAGCGCCCCAAAGGGGACGCGACCCAATTTTTCCCCCATTAATGAGTTTACAATTTCACTGCGCATAGCCAGCAAAGCAATTCTTCACAATCCAATTTATTTCACATGGTTTCATCCTCAAAGGAATTAAAACGCTGCATTTGAGCAACTTATTTGACATCCAATTAATTAAAAAGAGCCAAATGATACGCAGGCCAAATAATCGTTTTGATCGTCCGTGCTTCACCCAGAACATCCTTAGCCATTTATCAATCTCTAAAACAATCATCCAAGGATTAAGAATTAGGAACCAAACTAAAAGGGAATAAATGTCACTTTTCTATAAAATAATGTATTTACGTTAAAGTACAATTTTTTAATTGGAAGTCCAATTTTGAAATGAAATGTTATTTCCCACTGATATAAATTATACTTATTTCACATAGCAGCACTTTGAAAGTGTGTCTCCATACCAATTTCCGTCGATGCAAAATTGAAAATCTCACTTTTCTCCAAATAGCTTTTCCAATACATGCTGTAGCATATCATGTCCCATAGATTGAAGACTGGTGAGTCATCAATATCACTTGCAATTCAGAGCACTTTTATTTCACAACACATGAACCCCCAAATTGTGAGATTCTAACTCTGGTGTAAGATGGTGCAGGGTCTTGCTGGACATGCATGCAGATCGGATTGGATGCTGTGGTCAGTGTGTCCGATTCACACCATTCACGATTTTCTAACTGTTCATTTTATCAGTAGGAGTAGGCTGAACTCATGTGAAATCTTTATAAAAATTCACTCTCTTGGCTTTCATGTTCTTCACATTGTAGGTTTTACTCAGTGGCCTAAGCATGTGTAGCTGATACTTTAGTGTGAAGCTTGCAGTATAAGTACTTGGGGAGTCTGCATCCTTGAACAATAATGCAACCATATTATTAAAGTGCAGTTTGTTGGTGTGGTGTGAAGGGACCAGTAATTTTTTCCCCCCAATTTTTCTCCCCACCTCTACTCTCCTGAAGGTGCTGCCTCTTGCTGGGGTTTGGTTTCAAGGACACCATTAACCCTACAGTACCTCAGCCAAGTGGCTGTTCTTCTGTGTGAGCCTTTACACAGTGGAAGGTAATGTAGCCAAGCTTAATCCTGTCCTCACCTGATGTACACACGCATTCACTATCTAAAAGGAGTCACAAGAGAGCAGACAGAAATGTGAACCCTAGCAGATTTTCTTCTTTCCTAATCTGAAGGGCTCTGAGGCCAATTTTAGCATCCCAAGTATGTTCCAACCATTGCCGTAAACCCAACACAGAACCAGGGACCAAACTGGATCTATGTTACTTAGTGCTAAGCCATGCAGTTACTTATCTACTGGTGCATCAGGAAGGCTGGATGCCAATGTTTTAACATCAAGCCAGGAGAGACAGAAGGGTTGTGACACGGGGCAGCTGTTGACATTACACTGAAACTGCAGTGCAACACCACCATGAAGCACGAGGCTAACTTGTTGACATTTGCACTGGTGCAAATAGGTTTACAATACAGCACAGTATTTCCGTGCAGGGCAGATTTGACCTGTACTGGAACTGTAATTGGGGCTAAAGTGCACTGCATGTAAACAGCACTAGTAAATGCAGTAAACAGAGCTGTACAACGGAATAGAAATTGAACAAGCATGCTTGGCCTGAAAAGTAGACTGTGATGAATTGTTATGTTTCTGCCTGAGCGCACTACTAGAATTTGTAGTTTTGAAATTTATGGCAACTGAGGCTTAAAGGGATTGTGTGGCATGGATGAGTCTGAAAAGGCTAGTGTCTCTTTCTTTTGGCAGGAGTTGGTTTGTGAGGGGTGGAGTTTGTGGAGATGAGTAATGACCCCATTACACTTTGATTACTACATTACGAGGGTTGCATTGACAAGGGGAAGAATTAAAGGCATTCAGATGTAACCAGCTGTGTAATTTAATTTAACCTTCCACATTGTTCCTAATGTCTTGAGTTATTTACTCTCTGCTCTGCATCAGTGAACTTAGGTCAGACCACACAGAGGTGGCAGCATGGAATGTCTGTCCAGTTTACAGTGGCATTTTATCAGTGAGAAGTGAAAGCACCAAGTGTTGTCCATTTAGTTGGACACCTCTCACCATAACAAAAAATATAACTTCTGCGTAAAATGATTGCATTTATTTGCCTGACAATTCCATTCTTTGATATCTCATGCATTTTGCCATTAAAAGAAAACAATTAAAAAGAGCCGAATATTGCCACAATAGAGTCAATGCTGGTTGTGACTGGAGCCAAAACATTAGACAACATTTTTGTGTTTATACAACTTTTTCTTAAAGTATTCCACTGCTTACAAGGTGGGCAGGTAAACCAATTGCTGATGGGATATGGATCTAACCACTAGTAGAATGGCAAGGTGGGTAATAGATGGTCCTGTGGTAACAATGGGCAGGATTTTCATTGGGCCGTGGAGGTGGGATTGGAGGCGTGTGGGGGGTTAAAATCTTGAAATTGGGGGGCACGAACCCATCCCGCCCCCCAACCCGCCTCCATGCCAGTTTCAAAGGAGGCGGATACCCAACCTGTGCTGGGACCCACCTCCCCGAGGCGGGAAGGGGATTAGTGCCAATTAACTGCCTGTTAACAGGTAGTTAACAGGCAGTTTTTAGCCTAACCCCTATTTTTATTGCTGAAGTGTGGGATTCCTGACGGCTCCAAACCACGCCAAGTTAGTGAGGCGGACCGTCGGGCTGAAGGGCTTGGAGGGTTCGAGATGTCCGGTGTTCAGGTGAGTGATGGGTGCATGAGTGCAGAGGTAAGTGTGTTTGGTGTGTGTATAAAGTGTTTAAAGAGGTTTTACTTACATTAACTTTCCTTTACGGCCTTCCTTCCTTCAGGTCTCTGGAGTCCCTCATCTCACCGGCACAGAAAGCAGAATGGCCGCGAGCTGTCAAAAGTTGCAGCATTCAGCTTTCTGGAGAGATCTCTAAATCAGCCTGAGAGGAAGGAATTAACTTGGAGCACAGATTGTCAGTGTTTGACAGCTTCAAAGAGCTGTCAAATGCTGATATTTCATCTGTCAAAAGTTTTTGACAGATAAAATGTCAATCTGTGATGTCACCTGTTGCCAGGTGGCCCTTAATTGGCCTGCTGAGGTCAATCAAGTGAAAATTGCGTGGGTTGGCCACAACTCGATGGAGGCGGGACTACAACCCCGAAAGTTGTAGTCCCGCCTCCTACACGCCTCCTCAGTGAAAATCCAGCCCAAAGTGTGTATCCAATCTGTGACTGTGTAGAAATGTGAGAATCCAATCTATGACAGTGCAGAAATGTGTGTATCCAATCTGTGACAGTGTAGAAATGTGTGTATCCAATCTGTGACAGTGTAGAAATGTGTGTATCCAATCTGTGACAGTGTAGAAATGTGAGAATCCAATCTGCAACAATTTGCCAATCTGACAATCTCCAAGGACTGGATTCAGATTTTATTTTGTGAAACTCAAACCTCATATCAAAGTTAGTGAATTAGAATTCAGAGTTAGTCAAACTTTTAAGTTTTATCATTAAATGAGCCAAGCACTTTAAATGTAATATTTGACCAATTTGTTCCATATTTGTTTTCAACCTTGTAAAATCAGCACTATGGAAGTTGATACTGGAAAACTTCAGCGGTCTGAAGTAATTTTGAAAACTGAACAGACCAGGAAAGTCCCTGGTTCAGATTCTGCTCTGTGCTGTTTTAGCTGATCTCAGATACAGCAGGAGTAGTGATGTTACAAATTGACCTCAGTGCCCCTGGGCTAGGGAGAGGGAAAATCAGCCAGGAATCCTATTCTTGATGGCTATTCAGTGGCTTCCGTTGTGGTTGTGAGGTGAGGGTGGATTGGGCACTACTCTGATGCCCACCGTGATTCATGCCAGCACTCATCGTCCCGAATCACTCATGAAGAATGGATATTTGGATGAGGCACTGGAAGACTAGCAGCATCTGTGGAACCGGGCTCCAACATGGCGTACTATCTTCAGCAGAGTAGACATTAGGGGAGAAAAACATTGTATTGCAAAAGATGCAACATCCTCTGCACCACAAACTTACCACAATGACCCATGAGTCTGCTCGACAGCCGAGGCTTTAGAACAGTCTATTTTAATGTTGTAACACTGGCTTTTCAAAGTTGCTTCAAAATATACATAGTTCCCACTATCCCTCCCCTAAATCTGAAACTCACATTTTATTTGTCTCTATCAGAGAAGTTTACTCAATCTTGGTTTGCTAACAATCTGCCTTGTTTAGTATGTAGTGAGTGGTCATGTGGAAACAATTTATCTTCATTAAGACAATTGCTCTATGTCCTGTAGCCCAGACATTTCAAGTTTCAGAGAACATCATACTGAAAAGAATGAGCTGTTCTGTGGGGCTACTTTTGATTCTAGTCCAGAAAACAGAACTGAAAACAATTCTGATTAAAGTGGTAAAATTAAAATCAATGGCTGGAAATTGAGAGGAACTGTGAACTGAGTGCACAGTATGGGGCAACCTGGGTCCTCATGGACCCCCATCACCTCTGTCAATGTCAAGCTCCGCTGGGTCACTATGCCTCAGCTAATTGATTTTAAGATCCTCGTATAACCTTAAAGTCTCTCTCTCGCCTCACCCACAGTGATTTCCTCCAGCTTTGTGTCCTGGCACACATCCTCAGCTCCTGGACATCAAGCTATTCCTCTTCTTCCACTCCAACTTTAGTGATCACTGTTTCAGCTATTATGTTCCTGCCCTCTGGCACTACCTCCCTAAATTCAGCTGCCTTCCCACCTCCCTCTCTGCTTTCCAAAGCCTGCTCTTTGACCACGCTTTCCGCTCCTCCTCCAACTCTTATCTTGTTTTCCTCTTCCCTTCTTTCCCTCCAACTTGGTGTTCACTTTAATCCACCAACATGTAAAGTGGTTTGAGACTTTTTTTCTCTATATGTGAGGAGAGCTATAGAAATATAAGTTATTATATAAAAATGATGAAAAACCTGGGGGTAAAAATTGGTTAGCGCCTGACTACGGGCACGAAACAGGCGAGGCAACTGAGGCACGCACCTGAGGAAGTCGGCCCGAGGATCTCCTGAAATTGGTCCATGACCCTCATCTTAATAATCGAGGCGAGCTTCCAAGGCCTGTCGTGCCTCCAGAGGTAGCTCGCTGTGCTCCAGGGGACCAGTTTGGCAGCAGCCATCAGGTACGTCCTGGGACAGGCGGGAGAGGAGAACAGGAGGGCGGTGATCACAGGTCAGTAGAGGCTCACAGTGTTAATGGGGAGGGAAGAGGAGCACTCTTGCTTATCCTGACTCCACATTGAGGTAAGTATATATAATTTTCCTGACGGTTTCTCCAGCGGTCCCTATAATAAAGGTTGGTTGGGCCGCTGTAGATCCAGTAAAACTAGTCAGCGCTTGCGCAGATCCAACTAATCTTAATGAATTTAGCAAATGGGCACAGCTCACACCAATTTCTACCCCCTGATGTCTACTGAGGGTACTGTTAACTTAATGCAATGTTAAACTATAATGGGCCTGAATTTGCAGTCGGAGGCTTCCCGCAGGGAATTACCTCCGATCCACAAATAAAATCCGCGCCTACCTTCTGCCTCATGCTCCTGGGGCTCTACACATAGACATACGTGTAAAGGCCCTCACATCCCAGGGGCGCAACACCCCTGGCTTCGCGTGGGCTGGCCCAACCAATAAAAGAAGGGAATCCCCATAAGCATGAATGGGGGTCACATAAAAAACACATTTACATACCAATAATTTTTTTAAATTATATATTTAAAATTAATTAAAATACAATTTAATTAAATATTTAAAGCAAAGATTTAATTAAAAAAAAAAAAAATTTAAACATTTTAAAGGGGCTAAAAATAACTAACTTATTTTACTGGTGTTTTAATGTTTAAAGAACTGAAAAAATATATTTTTATATTCATTTAAACTCTTACGCTGGTAAAAGCAGGCCTTACGCCTGCTTTTACCAGGTATAAGAATTTCATGGGCATTCGCTGGGCAGTAGTTGGGCAAATAGCCCAACTCTCCGCCCGCGGATGCCCTTTTCCCAGGGATCTTTGCGCGCAAAAATCCGGAACTTGCAGGGTCCTTACGCCACAGAAAATAGGGATCAATGAAGTTTCACAGCTGTGAAATACTACTGAGTGCTGTACTAGCTTAAAGAGCATTGGCACATTGGGGAGCATTTGGGCCGGTTCAGCTCCTAGAGGAGCAGGTAATAATCTGTCCACTCTGTTCTAATATGTTTGCTGCTGCAGTCGCAAACTTTTTCAATCCAATTTTAAAATATTTATCTGACATAAAAAGAAATGCCTAACTCCAAACGCCATTGATGACATGGTAATGCTCATGTCTCTGTTTGCATCATTGTTTACAAACACAATCTTGGCATAATAACAACAGAAAATGCTGGAAAAACTCAGCAGGCCAGACAACATCCATGGAGAGAAATTAGAGTCAACGTTTTGGGTCAAAACCCTTTATCAAGACTAAAGAGGCACAGGGAATGAAATAGATTAAGAGGCCGGGCTGGGAGAGAACAAAAGAGAAGAGACATTAAGAGGTATTCAAAACGAGACGAGATGGTGATAGGACTAGTGGAGACAAAAGACAGCTCTAGATTAGGTGTGAAATGCGCTGGCAGAATGAGAGACAGCTGCCATGTGGGAGAGAGAAAATAAAAGGAAAGGGGTGGGGGGGAAAAACCAAAACAAAAGTGTGGATAAAAAAAATAAGTGAAAATGTAATAGGGGCCGAGGTTATGATCTGAAATTGTTGAACTCGATATTGAGTCCGGAAGGCTGTAAAGTGCCTAATCGGAAGATGAGGTGCTGTTCCTCGAGTTTACGTTGAGCTTCCGTGGAGCAATGCAAGAGGCCAAGGACGGTGAGGTCCGAGTGGGAATGGGGCGGTGAATTAAAATGACAGGCGACCAGAAGCTCGGGGTCACCCTTACGGACTGAACGGAGGTGTTCCGCAAAGCGGTCACCCAATCTGCATTTGGTCTCCCCAATGTAGAGGAGACCGCATCGTGAGCAGCGAATACAGTATACTAAATTGCAAGAAATACAAGTAAATCGCTGTTTCACCTGGAAGGGGTGTTTGGGGCCCTGGACAGTGGGAAGGGGGGAGGTATAAGGGCAGGTGTTACATCTCCTGCGCTTGCACGGGAAGGTGCCAAGCAAAGGGGAAGGGGTGCTGGGGGTGATAGAGGAGTGAACTAGGGTGTCTCGGAGGGAGCGGTCCCTACGGAATGCTGAAAGGGGAGGGGAAGATGCATTTGGTGGTGGGATCACTTTGGAGGTGGCGGAAATGGCGGCGGATGATCCGTTGAATGTGGAGGCTGGTGGGGTGAAAGGTGAGGACAAGGGGAACCCTATCGTGGTTCCGGGAGGGAGGGGCAGGGGTGAGGGCAGAAGTGCGGGAGATAGAACGGACACGGTCGAGGGCCGTGTCAACCACGGTAGAGGGGAATCCTCGGTTGAGGAAAAAGGAAGGCATGTCTGAAGCACTGGTGTGGAAGGTGGCATCGTCGGAGCAGATGCGGCGGAGACGGAGAAACTGGGAGAATGGAATAGAGTCCTTACAGGAGGTGGGGTGGGAGGAAGTGTAGTCCAGGTAGCTGTGGGAGTCAGTGGGCTTGTAGTGAATGTTGGTCAATAACCTATCCCCAGAGATGGAGACGGAGAAGTCGAGGAAGGGAAGAGTCAGAGATGGACCATGTGAAGGTGAGGGAAGGGTGGAAATTGGAGGCAAAGTGAATGAAATTGTCCAGCTCAGGGCGAGAGCAGGAAACGGCACTGATACATTCATCAATGTATCGGAAAAAGAGGTGAGGGAGGGGACCCGAGTAGGACTGGAACAAAGAGTGTTCCACATATCCCACGAAAAGGCAGGCATAGCTAGGAGCCGTGCGGGTACCCATAGCAACACCTTTGATTTGGAGGAAATGAGTGGAGTTAAAGGAGAAGTTGTTCAATGTGAGAACAAGTTCAGCCAGGCGGAGGAGGGTAGTGGTGGATGGGGACTGGTCGGGCCTCTGTTCAAGGAAGAAGCGGAGCGCCCTCAGGCCATCCTGGTGGGGGATGGAGGTGTAGAGGGATTGTACGTCCATGTTCACTACAAGCCCACTGACTCCCACAGCTACCTGTACTACACTTCCTCCCACCCCGCCTCCTGTAAGGACTCTATTTCATTCTCCTAGTTTCTCCGTCTCCGCCGCATCTGCTCCGACGTTGCCACCTTCCACGCCAGTGCTTCCGACATGTCTTCCTTTTTCTTCAACTGAGGATTCCCCTCTACTGTGGTTGACACAGCCCTCGACCGTATCCGTTCTATCTCCCGCACTCCTGCCCTCACCCCTGCCCCTCCCTCCCGGAACCACGATAGGGTTCCCCTTGTCCTCACCTTTCACCCCACCAGCCTCCACATTCAACGGATCATCCTCTGCCATTTCCGCCACCTCCAAAGTGATCACACCACCAAACGTATCTTCCCCTCCCCTCCCCTTTCAGCATTCCGTAGGGACCGCTCCCTCTAAGACACCCTAGTCCACTCCTCTATCACCCCCAGCACCCCTTCCCCTTCACCTGGCACCTTCCCGTGCAAGCAAAGGAGCTGTAACACCTGCCCTTATACCTCCCCCCTTCCCACTGTCCAGGGCCCCAAACACCCCTTCCAGGTGAAACAGCAATTTACTTGTACTTCTTGCAATTTAGTATACTGTATTCGCTGCTCACGATGCAGTCTCCTCTACATTGGGGAGACCAAACGCAGATTGGGTGACCGCTTTGCGGAACACCTCTGTTCAGTCCGTAAGGGTGACCCCGAGCTTCCGGTCGCCTGTCATTTTAATTCACCGCCCCATTCCCACTCGGACCTCGCCGTTCTTGGCCTCTTGCATTGTTCCACGGAAGCTCAACGTAAAATCAAGGAACAGCACCTCATCTTCCGGTTAGGCACTTTACAACCTTCCAGACTCAATATTGAGTTCAACAATTTCAGATCATAACCTTGGCCCCTATTACATTTTTACTTTTTTTTTTATCCATACCTTTGTTTTGGTTTTCCTCCACCCCCCCCCTTTCCTTTTATTTTCTCTCTCCCACATGGCAGCTGCCTCCCATTCTGCCAGCGCAAATCACACCTGTCTTTTGTCTCCACTAGTCCTATCACCATCTCGTCTTGTTTTGAATACCTCTTAATGTCTTCTCTTTTGTTCTCTCCCAGCCTGGCTCTTAATCTATTTCATTCCCTGTGCCTCTTTAGTCTTGATAAAGGGTTTTGACCCAAAACGTTGACTCTAATTTCTCTCCACGGATGTTGCCTGGCCTGCTGAGTTTTTCCAGCATTTTCTGTTGTTATTTCGGATTTCCAGCATCTGCAGTATTTTGCTATCGTACAATCTTGCCATGCTCTCTCTATTATGGATGGCTCCAATGCTCCTGTTATCTTTCTATTTTGCTGCTGATGGCAGCCTCCACTTTGGCGGAAGTGTTAAACATGGTGTCATCCTCCAGAGTCTCTGAGACCCACAAGCTGAGGTGTATTTCTCTGGGGATGGCAGTACCTCCCACAGCAATACATAGTCAACACAGCAAAGGCTAGCACCTTTTCTAGGCCCTCAGTGAACGGAGCATTTTAGCCTCTTATACAAGCCTTGTATAAGGTGATTTGCTTGCTGTTCTGCACAGATCTTTCCCAGTGATCCAGGAAGTTGTGTTGGCCAAAAACAACTGAGCATGCACTGTTACAGAATCACTATGTAGAGCAGTTCTGCAGTATAAATAGACTATAATGTGCACCAAAACATTATTTTACAAGACAAAGCCATTTGTAAGCCTCATGGAAAAGGTGAGCTTCAAATTGTACCTTTGTGTCCACATAAGTAATTATTCAACATGACACTACCAAATACAGCAGACAATCTCTGTGTCACAAGATGGACATTTAATTTGTTGTCCGCATTAGTAGAACAAGCAATTGCGGTAAGCAGCAGATTAAAAACTTGAGTCCACTTTAGCAGAGATTACCTGCTGAAGACAAACTTTTACTGAACCCTTGGGTGGTCAGCATTATCAAACTCCTCAAACAATGTAAACTGAGATTAATGTCAACAATTACTCGCCAGCTGGCACCGAATTAAAAAACCTGATGCTTTAAATGATGCTAAGCTGTTCAAGACCCGTGAAACCTATTGGTACCAAGTACATACCTCACTGAAAAACTGTTTAATGATAAAAATCATCCCATCATTCAACCCCAAAACTGAGAGAAAAACCTTTTGAAATGTTTTATTTTAATTTTAATGTTATATAATTTAAACATCCACACCCTCATAGACATGGTTATGAACTAAAGACAACAACAAAATCAACAGAGTTGTATTGTACAGCCAGGGGAGAAAACACCAGTTTTCAACAAATGTAAGTAAACATAGAAGAATGCACTGGACACACTAAACAAGTTGGAGGAATGTGTCCAATAAGGTTGAAGTATGAATTACCTCAACTTAATTAAATCTTTGATTTTTGCCTATTAAAATTGTGTTTGTTTATGATAAGATTTTTCCAATTGTATTGGGTGGCTTTATTGACATATTTAGGCAAAATTACTCTTTAACATTAATCCCAGTCACAGACTTTTGCAAGGATGGTTGGTGTGAAAAACAGAAAATATCACTGTTCCATTTAAGGGTTCTCTATCAAGGTAACAGTTAAGGCAACTTTGTGAGCGTCAGCCTTGCTTCAGTTGTAAAAACTCTTAGGAAATCAGGAAAACGTCCCTTGTAATTCCAAATGTCTTGTGTGACCAGCATCTTCTTTTATGCATGTTTGATGGAAACTTTTTTTTCCACTAGTGGTGTAATACCTCTTGAAGAAAAACACTTTTTTTTAATTACGCCTCTGTGAAGCGCTTTGGGACGTGTTATGCAAATGCAAGTTCTTGTCGTTAAACTTACTTTCATCCCATTTTCTCACTTGCTGTGGTCTCAGATGGCAACATAACCAGTGTGGCGAACAGAGCAGGTGGGCAATGTACTTTCAGCCCTCTGTCAAAATACCAGTCTTAACCAGTCAGGAAGGGGGCGAGAGTGCCCAATGATAATTCACCCTCCAGTTTTCTATCCCCATACATGTGTAAGGGATCAATCTCCAAACCATGGATCTATAGCATACTTCATCAAGCTGAAATAAAGCAGAGTTGTTTCCTCTGAAAACATCAGATACTGTATGAGGGATTTTCATCTCTGTGCAGTTCTTAGCACAAAAATGAAGTCTAGATGCAAGAGAATGTGTCTGTGAGGATGTGTGTATCTGTAAGAAGGGTAATACAGTAATCATGGGAGACTTTAATCTACATATAGACTGGGCAAACCAAATTTGCAGTAATAGTGTGGAGGACGAATTCATGGAATGTATACAAGATAGTTTTCTAGATCAGTATGTTGAGGAACCAACTAGCGAACAGGCTATTTTAGATCTAGTATTGTGCAATGAGAAAGGGTTAATTAATAACCTTGTAGTAAAGGGGCCTTTAGGGAATAGTGACCATGATATGATAGAATTTTATATTAAGTTCGAGTGATTTAGTTAAATCCGAAACTAGGGTCTTAAATCTAAACAAAGCAAACTACGTAGGTATGAGGGGTGAGTTGGCTAAGGTAGATTGGGAAACTACATTAAAAGGTGTAATGGTAGACAAGCAATGGCTAGTATTTAAAGAATTAATACATAATTTACAACATATATACATTCCTTTAAGGCACAAAACCCCCACAGTAAAAGTAGTCCAACCGTGGCTAACGAGAAGTTAAAGATAGTATTAGATCAAAGGAAGAGGCTTATAATGTTGCCAAAAAGAGCAGTAAGCCTGAGGATTGGGAGAATTTTAGAATTCAGCAAAGGAGGACCAAGAAATTGATAAAGAAAGGGAAAATAGAATATGAGAGTAAACTAGCGAGAGACATAAAAACAGACTGTAAAAGCTTCTATAGGTATGTAAAAAGAAAAAGATTAGCGAAAATAAATGTGGATCCCTTACTGGCTGAGACAGGAGAAATTATAATGGGGAATAAGGAAATGAGGGGACCAAATGTAATATATCCAAGTTTGCTAGGTAGGAATGTAATTTGTGAGAAGGATGCAAAGAGGCTTCAAGGGGATATAGACAGGCTAAGTGAGTGGGCATGAACATGACAAATGGAATAAAATGTAGAGAAATGTGAAGTTATCCACTTTGGTAGAAAAATAGAAAAGCAGAGTATTTTTTAAATGGTAAGAGATTGGGAAATGTTGGTGTTCAGAGGGACCTGGGTTTCCTTGTATAAGAATCACTGAAAGTTAACATGGAGGTTCAGCAAGCAATTAGGAAAGCAAATGGTATGTTGGCCTTTCTAACACAGGATTTGAGTGTAAGAGTAAGGTGGTCTTACTGCAATTATATAGGGCTCTGGTGAGACGACATCTGGAGTATTGTGTACAGTTTTGGTCTCCTTACCTAAGGAAGGATATACTTGCCATAGAGGGAGTGCAACAAAGGTTCACGGGATTACGGAGACATGGCTCCAGGGTGACCAAGACTGGGAATTCAACATCCAGGGGTATTTAATATTCAGGAAGGACAGGAAAAAAGGAAAAGGAGGTGGGATAGCATTGCTGGTTAAAGAGGAGATTAACACAATAGTAAGGAAGGATATTAGCTCTGATGATGTGGAATCTGTGTGGGCAGAGCTGAGAAATACCAAGGGGCAGAAAACGTTAGTGGGAGTTGTAATGCTGAGGTTGGGGATGGCATTAAACAGGATATTGGAGACGCGTGCAATAAGGGCACAGCAGATATCATGGGTGACTTTAATCTACATATAGATTGGGCTAACCAAATTAGAAACAATACTGTGGAGGAGGAATTCCTAGAGTGTATACGGGATGGTTTCCTGCAGCAATATGTCGAGGAACCAACTAGAGATCAGGCCATCTTAGACTGGGCATTATGCAATGAGAAAGGATTAATTAGCAATCTTACTACGCGAGGCCCCTTGGGGAGGAGCGATCATAATATGTTAGAATTCCTCATTAAAATGGAGAGTGAAGTAGTTGACTCAGAGACTAGGGTCCTGAATTTAAGTAAAGGAAACTATGACGGTATGAGGCACGAGTTGGCAAGGATGGATTGGGGAACGTTACTTAAAGAGTTGACGGTGGATAGGAAATGGCAAACATTTAAAGATCGCATGGATGAACTACAGAATTTGTTCATCCCTGTTTGGCATAAAAATAAAACAAAAAAGGTGACTCAATCATGGCTAAGAAGGGAAATTAGGGATAGCATAAGATCGAAGGAGAGGACATATAAATTGGCCAGAAAAAGCAACAAACCTGAGGATTGGGAGCAGTTTAGGATTGAGCAAAGGAGGACAAAGGGAATAATTAAGAGGGGGAAATAGATTAGGAGAGTAAGCTTGCAGGGAACATAAAAACTGACTGTAAAAGCTTCTATAGATATGTGAAGAGAAGAAGATTGGTGAAGTCAAGCATAGGTCCCTTGTAGTCAGAATCAGGGGAATCTATAATGGGGAACAAAGAAATGGCAGACCAATTAAATACATACTTGGTTCTGTCTTCACAAAGGAGGACACAAATAACCTTCCAGAGATGTCGGGGAACATAGGGTCTAATGAGAGGGAGGAATTGAATGAAATCAGTATTTGTAAGGAAATGGTGTTAGGGAAATTGATGGGATTGAAGGCCGATAAATCGCCAGGGCCTGATAATCTACATCCTCGGGTACTTAAGGAAGTGGCCCTAGAAATAGTAGATGCATTGCTGGTCATCTTCTAAAATGCTATAGATTCTGGAACAGTTCCCATGGATTGGAGGATAGCTAATGTAACCCCACTATTTAAAAAGGGTGGTAGAGAGAAAACGGGGAATTATAGACTGGTAAGCCTGACATCGGTAGTGGGGAAAATGCTAGAGTCCATTATAAAAAATGTAATAGCAGAACACTTGGAAAACAGTGACAGGATCGGACAAAGTCAACATGGATTTACAAAAGGTAAATCATGCTTGACTAATCTACTGGAATTTTTTGAGGCTGTAACTGGTAGAATAGATAAGGGAGAACCAGTGGATGTGATGTATTTGGACTTTCAGAAGGCTTTTGATAAAGTCCCGCATAAGAGATTAGCGTACAAAGTTAAAGCACATGGGATTGGGTGTAAGGTACTGTCTTGGATAGAGAACTGGTTGGCAGACAGGAAGCAAAGAGTTGGAATAAATAGGTCTTTTTCCGAGTGGCAGGCAGTGGGGTACCGCAGGAATCGGTGCTAGGACCCCAGCTATTCACAATATATATAAATGATCTAGACGAGGGAACTAGATGTAATATCTCCAAGTTTGCAGACAACACAAAGCTGGGTGGGCGTGTGTGCTGTGAGGAGGGTGCAGAGAAACTCCAGTATGATTTGAACAAGTTGGGTGATTGGGCAGATGCATGGCAGATACAGTATAATGTGGATAAATGCGAGGTTATCCACTTTGGTGGCAAAAACAGGAAGTCAGATTATTATCTGAACGGCAATAGATTGGGAGAATGGGAAGTGCAACGAGACCTGGGTGTCCTTGTGCACCAGTCGCTGAAGGTAAGCATGCAGGTGCAGCAGGCGGTTAAGAAGGCAAATGGTATGTTGGCCTTCATAGCGAGAGGATTTGAATACAGGAGCAAGGATGTCTTGCTGCAGTTGTACAGGGCCTTGGTGAGACCACACCTTGAGTATTGTGTGCAGTTTTGGTCGCCTTATCTGAGGAACGATGTTCTTGCCATGGAGAGAGTGCAGCGAAGATTCACCAGACTGATACCTGGGATGGCAGGAATGACGTATGAGGAGAGATTGGGTCGATTAGGCTTATATTCACTAGAGTTTAGAAGAATGAGAGGTGATCTCATTGAAACATACAAAATTCTTACAGGGCTTGACAGGGTAGATGCAGGGAAGATGTTTCCCATGGCTGGGGAGTCTAGAACCAGGGGTCACGGTCTCAGAATAAGGGGTCGACCATTTAGGACTGAGATGAGGAGAAATTTCTTCACTCAGAGGGTGGTGAACCTGTGGAATTCTCTGTCACACAGGGCAGTTGAGGGCAACTCATTAACTATATTCAAGAAGGAGTTGGATATATTTCTTGAGGCTAAAGGGATCAAAGGATATGGGGAGAAAGCAGGGACAGGGTACTGAATTTGGATGATCAACCATGATCTCATTAAATGGCGGAGCGGGCTCGAGGGGCTGAATGGCCTACTCCTATCTTCTATGTTTCACCAGACTGGTTCCTGGGATGGGAGGTTGTCCTATGAAGAGAGATTGAGTAGACTAGACCTATATTCTCTAGAGTTTAGAAGAATGAGAGGTGATCTCATTGAAACATACAAAATTCTTACAGGGCTTGACAGGGTAGATGCAAGGAGGATGATTCCCCTGGCTGGGGAGTCTAGAACCAGGGGTCACAGTCTCAGAATAAGGGGTCGACCATTTAGGACTGAGATGAGGAGAAATTTCTTCACTCAGAGGATGGTGAACCTTTGGAATTCTCTACCCCAGAGGGCTGTGGAGGCTCAGTCGTTGAGCATATTCAAGACAGAGATCAATAGATTTTTGGATATTAAGGGAATCAAGGGATAGTAGATAGTGCAGGAATGTTGAGATGAGGTAGAAGATCAGCCATGATCTTATTGAATGGTGGAGCAGGCTCCAGGGGCTGATTTGCCAACTCCTCCTCCTAATTCTTAAGTTCTTGTAATGGATTTGCAGTGCATTGTGGAGATATCACTGGCTACTCCATATTTCAGTTGTTACGAATTCCTATCAAGTATCCGAACTAGAATTTTGAGCGTGGTGATAGAATCCTTCATTGATTTTATTACATAGTATTACATAGTATTTACAGCACAGAAACAGGCCATTCGACCCAACAGCTCCACATGAGCCTCCTCCTGCCCTTTTTCATCTAACTCTATCAACATATCCTTCTATTCCTTTCTCCCTCATGTTTTGATCTAGCTTCCACTTAAATGCATCTATACTATTTGCCTCAACTACTCCATGTGGTAGCGAGTTCCACGTTCTAACCACTCTCTGGGTAAAGAAGTTTCTCCTAGACTCCTTATTGGATTTATTAGTGACTATCTTATATTTTTGGCCCCTAGTTCTGGTCTCCCCTGCAAGTGGAAACATCTTCTCTATGTCTACCCTATCAAACCCATTCATAATCTTAATCTTAAAGACCTCCAGCAGGTCACCCCTCAGTCTTCTCTTTTTTAGAGAAAAGAGCCCCAGCCTGTTCAATCTTCCCTGATAGGTATAACCTTTCAATTCTGGTAAAATTCTAATAATTCTTTTTCCTTCTCCAGTGCCTCTATATACTTTTCATAATATGGAGACCAGGAATATTCACAGTATTCCAAGTGTAGTCTAACTGAGGTTCTGTACAAGTTTAACATAACTTCTCTGCTTTTCAATTCTATCCCACTAGAAAAGAACCCCAGTGCTTTGTTTGCATTTTTATGCTCTTATTAACCTGTATCGCTACTTTTAGTGATCTGTGTTTCTGTACCCCCAGATCCCTCTGTTCCTCTACCCCATTTAGACCCTTATTTTCCAAGGAGTATGAGCCTTCCTTTTTCTTCCTACCAAAATGTACTGCCTCGCACTTATCTATAATGAAGTTCATTTGCCAATTACACGCCCATTCTGCAAGTTTATTAATGTCTTCCTGTATGTTGTTGTAGTCCTCCTCTGTATTAACTACACCCCCCAATTTGGTGTCGTCTGCAAATTTTGAAAGTATACTTCTGATTCCTGAGTTCAAATTGTTTATGTAAATGGTGAACAACAGTGGTCCCAGCACCAATCCCTGTGGAACACCACTTCCTGCCATTTGCCAATCTGAGTAATTACCTTGAACCCCCTACACTCTGTTTTCTGTTTTGTAGCCAGCTTGCTATCCATTCTGCTACTTGTCCCCTGATTCCACATGTTCTGACCTTAGTCATAGAATTTACTGCACAGGCCAACTGGTCTATGCCAGCATTTATGTTCCACATGAGCCACACATCCTTTCTCCCTCATGTGCTTATCTAACTTCCCCTTAAATGCATGCATGCTATTCGCCTCAAATATTCCTTGACCTCCAAGCATATTGATAGATGTAATTATATATTTTTTAAGTGTAGAAGTTGGCGGAGTATGCAGCTCTTAACCACTGTTGTATAATTTATATTCACCTAGTCAGGGTATAGAGTACTGAACAATTGAACTAAGTCTAAACCATGTCGTCATTCTCTTCCACAGACTACTGCTTTATTACAATGTCATCATGAAGTCTTCACTCTAGCGTGTGTTATTTTAGCAATTTGAACAGGATTTTTTTTTAACTTTCAGGAACAAATGAGTCATGTTAAACAGTGCTGTCTTATTTACAATAGGTGGCCAAGTTGGTACAGCTCACAATTTGATACCAGTGCTGGGGTGCTTTGGAGAGCACCGACATGGACAGCCTGGCAATCATACATTCTGATTTCATTCCTCTCCAGGGGTACGTTTTTTTCCTTGGCCAAAGTTGGCAGGTATCACAGAATAAACACTGGGGGATAGGGTACAAACTGATGAAAAGATCTTGGGCTAGAAATTCAGTAAGGCCCCGCCAGCTTTGCGGCCAGTTACCACCCAAAGAGGGCTTCTGCGCCAATAGAGGAGTTTGCGCTGATATTCAGCGCAGCGGTAATGGCGGCGGTAGCCGTTAGCGCTGCGCCGGCACCGATGACGTCATCGGTGTGCGCAGTGCCCCGGTTCCGCCCCGATACCGGCCCGACCCCCATATTTAGTTGCGGCCGCCTCTTCCGCAGCGGCCGCAAACAACGTTCTGCAACCGTGGCCGTCCTGCAGCCTTAGTGGCGCTGGTTAAGGCGGAGGTGCGGCCGGCCGCCGAAGCACCTCCTTCCCCGGCCTCCTCCACTTCCCCCCCCCCCACGGCATTGCCGGCTGCTTTCCGCGAGCCCGGCACTTCTCCGTGGTGCCGGGCTCATTTGCCGGCACTATCAAGCGGCGATCTCCCCGTTGCAGGCACCTCCCCCTTAAGAGAAGGAGGAGGCCTGCAGTACCGCAGCCTGCCGCTCCGCAGCGGGTGGCGCAGTGGCACCTACAGCGCTGAAATTCAGTTTCAGCGCCCCAAGCGGGGGCGGGCACACCCTGTAATAGCGCCCGGTTCCGACTTGGGGTGCAGAAACTGAATTTCTGACGGTCGCAACTGGCTCCGCGTGCGGCGCTAACTTTTGGGTGCAAGCGAGCTGGCGGGGCCTTACTGAATTTCTAGGCCCTTGTGTGTGTTCTAAATCTCAGCATTCCACTTAATTTGCTCAGCAACTGGAGATTTTGACTAGCAACAAAAAGTAAAGGAACAGCTCAGATCTTTCTCAACAATGTACGGTTTGCAAATTTCAAATAGTAAGGCCACAGTGGTGAGCAGGGAAACAAGCGGCTGGGAGTTGGCATAGGCTGCTACTGAAAAGTCAACAATTGGCCCGATAATTAGATCCTCATCAGAGTACCACGATGTAGAACCACACCAAGACAACCTACCAACCAGCTTTTGGGTCTGTCATTTGCGTTTGCACATCACCATTTTCCCATGGATGCACCTTAACTAGACTTTCGGTTAGAGGCAGTTCTGTCATTAAAAAAAGAAAGAATTTGCTTATATAGCTGTCTCCCAGCTGGCAGCTGTCTCCCATTCTGCCAGCGCATTTCACACCTAATCTAGAGCTGTCTTTTGTCTCCACTAGTCCTATCACCATCTCGTCTCATTTTGAATACCTCTTAATGTCTCTTCTCTTTTGTTCTCTCCCAGCCCAGCCTTTTAATCTATTTCATTCCCTGTGCCTCTTTAGTCTTGATAAAGGGTTTTGACCCGAAACGTTGACTCTAATTTCTCTCCATGGATGTTGCCTGGCCTGCTGAGTTTTTCCAGCATTTTCTGTTGTTATTTCGGATTTCCAGCATCTGCAGTATTTTGCTATCGTTGCTTATATATATAATGCCTTTCATGACCTCAGAACATCCCAAAGCGCATTACAGCAAATGAAGTATTTAGAAGTCTACTCATTGTTGTAGGAAACATGGCAGCTCGGGAACGGTAGCATAGCGGTAATGTCACTGGGCTAATAATCCAGAGGCTTGGACTAATGATCCAGAGACGTGAGTTCAAATCCCACCACGGCAGCTGTGGAATTTAAATTCAGTTAAATAAATTTAAGATCCCGAAAGGACTACAGATCACGAACCCACTCAAGTCGACCTACAACACAAACTATGCTGAGAGACTCTGCCAGCGTACCTCTCGCACACTCCTCAGCCATCTCATACACCAGCTCTACAACAGACGCCGCAACCTCAAAACCGAGATAGAGTCCATGTTCTCAGCCTGTGCTCAGGACACAGCAGACCAGCTACAAGACACCGCCAAACAGACGAGGCAACGGAACTACACTGCCTACATGCACACCAAGAACAGGAAGCTTGAGAAACTCGGCATCACCACCAGCAGCAACCAAGCCTCCCCCGGTTGAAACCACAGGGAAGTGCATCGTCAACTTGTCCGACCACACCCTTCAACCAGACGAAATTGAAGTTCTCAGCCAAGGGCTCAATTTCTGCCCCACCACCAAAATGGACCCCATCGGTCTCGCGGCAGACACAGAGGAATTCATCAGGAGAATGAGGCTCCGGGAATTCTTCCACAAATCCCAAGATGTCAGCAGCGAACCCAATGAGACAACCAATGATCCGGAACAGCAGACAGAGGGATCCGCAGTGCAGCAACCGAAGAAGAAAGAGTCAAATTGGACCCCTCCGGAGGGTCGCTGTCCTAAGCTTGACATGTATGCATCAACGCCAGATTCATCAGCTGCACTCACAAGACAGTCCAGAATGTCACCCGAGCACAACGCAACGCCATCCATGCTCTCAAGACCAACCGCAACATCGTCATCAAACCAGTAGACAAAGGAGGAGCCATCATCATACAGAACAGAACGGACTATTGCAAAGAAGCATACCGACAACTGGACAACCAGGAACACTACAGACAGTTACCCGCAGATTCGACCAAAGAACACACCCGCCAACTCAACAGACTGATCAAGACCTTCGATCCAGACCTTCAAAGCATCCTACGCGCTCTCATCCCACGTACTCCCTGCATGGGAGACTTCTACTGCCTCCCAAAGATACACAAATCCAACACACCCGGACGTCCTATCGTATCAGGCAATGGAACCCTGTGTGAGAACCTCTCTGGATACGTCGAGGGCATCCTGAAACCCATCGTACAGGGAACCCCCAGCTTCTGTCGCGACACTACAGACTTCTTACAGAAACTCAGTACCCACGGACCAGTTGAACCAGGAACACTCCTCGTCACGATGGACGTCTCGGCACGCTACACCAGTATCCCCCACGATGATGGCATCGCTGCGACAGCCTCAGTACTCAACACCAACAACAGCCAATCTCCAGACGCCATCCTACAACTCATCCACTTCATCCTTGACCACAATGTCTTCACCTTCGACAACCAGTTTTTTACCCAAACACATGGAACAGCCATGGGGACCAAATTCGCACCACAATACGCCAACATCTTCATGCACAAGTTCGAGCAAGACTTCTTCGCTGCACAGGACCTCCAACCAATGCTATACACCAGATACATCGACGACATTTTCTTCCTATGGACCCACGGCGAAGGATCACTGAAAAGACTACACGATAACATCAACAAGTTCTATCCCACCATCAAACTCACCATGGACTACTCCTCAGAATCGGTTTCATTCTTGGACACACGAATCTCCATCAAAGATGGACACCTCAGCACCTCACTCTACTGCAAGCCCACGGACAACCTCAGGATGCTCCACTTCTCCAGCTTCCACCCTAACCATGTTAAAGAAGCCATCCCCTATGGACAAGCCCTGCGAATACACAGGATCTGCTCAGACGAGGAGGAACGCGATGGACACCTACAGACGCTGAAAGACGCCCTCGTAAGAACGGGATATGACGCTCAACTCGTCGATCGACAGTTCCAACGGGCCACAGCAAAAAATCGCATAGACCTCCTCAGAAGACAAACACGGGACACAACCAACAGAGTACCCTTCGTCGTCCAGTACTTCCCCGGAGCGGAGAAACTACACCATGTTCTTCGCAGCCTTCAACATGTCATCGATGACGACGAACACCTCACTAAGGACATCCCCACGCCTCCACTACTCGCCTTCAAACAGCCGCCTAACCTCAAACAGACCATCATTCGCAGCAAATTACCCAGCTTTCAGGAGAACAGCGACCACGACACCACACAACCCTGCCACGGCAACCTCTGCAAGACATGCCAGATCATCAACACAGATACCATCATCACACGTGAGGACACCACACACCAGGTATATGGTACATACTCATGTGACTCGGCCAACGTTGTCTACCTCATACGTTGCAGGAAAGGATGCCCCGGAGCATGGTACATCGGCGAGACCATGCAGACACTGCGACAACGGATGAACGGACGCCACGCAACAATCGCCAGGCAGGAGTGTTCCCTCCCAGTCGGGGAACACTTCAGCAGTCAAGGACATTCAGCCTCCGACCTTCGGGTAAGCATTCTCCAAGGCGGCCTTCAAGACACACGACAACGCAAAATCGTAGAGCAGAAACTGATAGCCAAGTTCCACACTCACGAGGACGGCCTCAACCGGGATCATGGGTTCATGTCACGCTACATGTAACCCCACCTGACGTAGGGTCATCCAGACTCGAGTCGTCGTTGGCTTGTTCTCTCTACACAGATGCTGTGATTTCCAGCAAAAAAAATGTTTTTTGTCTTTTTTTTTCATACAGACCCCAGCATCTGCAATATTTGACCCCTTGTGACCCCACCTCATTGTTCTTTGATGTAATGTTTTCCTGACTAACCTGTTTGGACACCATTCACACCTTTGTTTGCTGTGATTATCTCTCTGCCGAGGTGTGATAAATGGCAGTTAGAAAGATTACCTGTAATCATCTGGCATTATTCTCTGACTATATAAGCTGTGTCTTCATGCATCTCTCCACTCCACTGATGAAGGAGCAGCGCTCTGAAAGCTTGTGATTTCAAATAAAACTGTTGGACTATAACCTGGTGTTGTGTGACTTCTTACAAATAAATTTGGACCATGAAGCTATTGGATTGTTGCTCACTTTTTAGGGAAGGAAACCTGCCATCCTTACCTGGTCTGGCCTCAATGTGATTCCAGACCCACAGCAATGTGGTTGACTCTTAACTGCCCTTTGAAATGGCCGAGCAAGCCACTACAATTGTAGACCTTTCAATAACAAACCGCTATGAAAAACAATAATAAGAATAAAAACAGACGGACCATCGGCATCAGCTACGGATACAACAACAGCACCTGAGAACTTGTGTCAAAATTGGGAGAGCTGTTCCACAGGCTAGTCAAGTCATACTCACAGAATGTGTAAGGAAACCTCCTGCTGATTACCATCTACCGCTCTCCCTCAGCTAATGAATTAGTACTCCTCCATGTTGAACACCCATTGGAAGAAGTACTTAGAGTAACAAGGGCACAGAATGTACTCTGGGTGGGGGGCGTCAATGTCCATCACCAAGAGTGGCTCGGTAGCTCCACTACTGACTCTGCGGCCGAGTCCTGAAGGCACATAGCTGCGGCAGGTGGTGAGAGAACCAACACGAGGAAAAAACCTACTTGACCTTGTCCTCTCCAATCTATCTGTTGCAGATGCATCTGTCTTTGACAGTATTGGTAGCAGTGAACACTGCACAGTCTTTGGGGAGACGAAGTCCCACCTTCACTACCACCCTGCTAAATGGGATAGATTCAGAACAGATTTAGCAACTCAAAAGTGGGCATTCATGAGGCACTGTGGGCCATCAGCAGCAGCAGAATTGTATTCCACCACTATCTGTAGCCTCATGGCCCAGCATATCCCTCACTCTCTCTACCATTACCCTGGTCCAAACGTGGACAAAAGAACTGAATTCCAGAGGTGAGGTGAGAGTGTCCTAGGCCCAACCATCTTCAGCTGCGTCATCAATGACCACCTCTCCATCATAAGGTCAGAAGTGGGGATGTTTGCTGATGATTTCACAGCGTTCAGTGCCATTCACAACTCCTCAGATAATGAAGCATTCCATGCCCGCATGCAGCAAGACCTGGACGACATTCAGGCTTGGCCTGATAAGTGGCAAGTAACATTCATGCCACAGAACTGCCAGGCAATGACTATCTCCAACAAGCCAGACTCTAACCACTGCCCTATGACATTCAACAGCATTACCATCGCCGAATTCCCTACCATCAACATCCTGGGGGTCACCATTGACCAAGAACTTAACTGGACCAGCTACATAAATACTGTGGCAACAGGAGCAGGTCAGAGGCTGGGAATTCTGCAGCAAGTGTCTCACCTCCTGACTCACCAAAGCCTTTCCACCATCTACAAGGCACAAGTCAGGAGTGTGATGAAATACGCTCCACTTGCCTGGATGAGTGCTCCAACAACACTGAAGAAGCTCAACACCGTCCAGGACAAAGCAACCCACTTGATTGACACCCCATCCACCACCTTAAACATTCACTCCCTCCATCACCGGTGCACCATGGCTGCAGTGTGTACCATCTACAAGATTCACTGCAGCAACTCACCAGGCTTCTTCGGCAGCACCTCCCAAACTCGCGACTTCTACCGTCTAGAAGGACAAGGGCAGCAGGCGCATGGGAACACCATTGCCTGCATGTTCCCCTCCAAATTACACACCATCCTGACTTGGAAGTATATCACCGTTCCTTCATCATCGCTGGGTCAAAATCCTGGAACTCCTTCCATAACAGCACTGTGGGAGTACCTTCACCACACAAACTGCAGCGGTTCAAGAAGGCTGCTCACCACCATCTTCTCAAGGGCAACTAGGGATGGGTAATAAATGCTGGCCTTGTCAGCGATGCCCACATCCCATGAATGAATTTTTAAAAATCTGATTCTGCCTTGTTTATACTGCGGGGTGGATCCAACAACAATAGATAATTGCACAGAGCCCCAAGCCTGTCCAGGGTCCCGAACGGATCCAGGGTAGCAGGACTCAGCCCTTGCTTCAGAATGCCAACACACAAATATGACCCCAGAACCTGCAAACCATGCAGCCCGAGGGAGAATCCCCAACCCCGGGGTCACACACTTCATCCTACCTTGCACGTTATGCAGCCCCGCAGGACTTCCCCATTGACAGTCGTGCAAGGTTGAGCCCTATCACCTGCATGCTAGTGCAACTCATCTGTATGGCTTGCAAAATGTAGAGGCCCCAAACCGAATCTTTGCAGGGACACTCTGCAAGATGAATGCAGATTCTGAGTGTTCTGTTTTTAAACTCTGGGGCTATCCAGATTAACTAAATTAGTCTTTTTTAGTACAGTCATATGTTCCTGCAAGTCAACACTTCAGAACAGGAAGGGGAAAAAACTGAAAAATAAATGTTCCCTAGAATGTTTATTGTGCTGCTTAAAGATACAGCAGTCACCATTAGAATAGTTTACTGAAGTTTGTTATTTTCTCGTTTGCCTATTTCATTGTACTCTTCATGTAAAATCCAAAAATTAGGTATCACATTCTTCCTGTTTGACATATAGATACTTATTACAAAGTGAAGAAAAATATGCTTTCTGCACAAAAATAATGACGTTAATGGTCTGAAACGGCTGGTTGTTCCCAAAATCTCTGCTCCAGCACGAGAGTTGTTCTTAACCTGATCCAAGAAAAGCAGACAAGGTCCTGGAATCTGCCAAGATCAAAATGTGTGAACTGATGCAAACATTAAGTGCATGTGGTGACATTTACAGGGACATTATGACGGTATTAAAGTTTGAAGAGACATAAATCTTTTTGTCCAAAAATATGTTGAAACATTAATTACACTGCTCATAGCCAACACTCACTAACTTCACTGTGCAATTAATAAAATTCCAGCATTATAATTAGCTGTTGTAAGAGCCCTAATATATTCACTCAGAAGGCTGATTTTGTGTCCTGCACATGTCTTGGAAATTAAGAATCTACCTGCTGCTGGTGTTTGACTTGCTGTTATACTATTTTAGCTCCGTTAACACTAAATTTAGAGGTTTACATAGTTCTTGAAACTGTAATTGAGAACTGTAATTGCACAAGATTTCAGCTTCTGAGGTGCAAACATGTTCACAGAAAGTGTGTTGTTGATGGAGCTGCAGTTGCAAAGTTGATTTATACTAATCTGTAACTATGTGTGAGGGTGGTTAAGGTTCAAGAGGAAGCCTGTGACAAATAATATGCTGGGAGCTTAATATCTTTATCCTGCAAAGCTTTATCTTTCATAAAAATGACATGCTATGACTTGTGTATGACTGTGATAGGATGTCACTGGTGGTGTTTAACACTGTTAATCCATTTGCATTTTCATTGTCACTTATGAAACCTATATTAAATTCTACATAAACTTCTTGCAGCATTTTTCCAATATTCTCTCTAATTTCCCTTTACTTAAATTTGACTTTTATTTTGCCTTAGTTATTAAAATTTTTATTTTGAGAATTTAGCCCTGCATGTTTTGCTCAGCTTCCATCAATCTGAGCTCTACTCTGAAACTGGGATTCATATTTCTAAAATGTAGTCCTTGATTAGCTGAAGATGAGCTACAACGAGCAATTTTCCAGCCAATGGGAAGACTGAGCATTAAACTTTGACCTGGTTATGTCATTGGAACCACCAGGGCAAACTTGGACATCTTCCCCATCTGTCCGTCACAAGAATGAAGCACTAGACAAGAAAACTTGTCAGTGGCCCAACGAAGTAGGAAAGTCAAAAGAGTTACCTTAGCAGCCCAAAGGGTAATGTCTCAGTATTGCTTGTTTAAAAATATAAAAACAAAGTATGCATGGCACTGATCCATTGAGGACTATAACATTTTTACACATAAAAACAAGCTGTAATGATTTGGTCATTATCTGTGGTTTTCATTGGCCCAGTGAGGAACGTAGGAACAGGAGAAGGCCATTCAGCCCCTCGAGCCTGTTCCACTATTCAGTTTGATCATGGCTGATCTGTATCTTAACTCCATCTACCTGCCTTGGTTCTGTAACTCTTAATACTCTTACCTAACCAAAATATATCAATCTCGGTTTTGAAATTTACAATTGACCTAACCTCAACAGCTTTTTGGAGGAGAGAGTTGCAGATTTTCAGTTCCCTTTATGTAAAGAAGTGCTTCCTGACATCACCCCTGAATGGCCTAGCTCTAATTTTACGGTTATGCCCCCTTGTTCTGGATCTCCCCTAAAAGAGGAAATAGTTTCTCTCTGTCTACCCTATCAAATCCTTTATTCATCTTAAACACCTCAATTAGATCAACCCTTAATCTTCTATACTCAAGGGAATACAAGCCTAGTCTATGCAACTTGCCCTCATAATTTAACCCTTTTAGCCCCGGCATCATTCTGGTGAATCTGCGCTGCACCCATTATGTTGGGTCTTAAATGAGGAAAGGGAGATTAGGAGGCAGAGGGATTTTGTGGAGGAATTCCAGATCATGGTGTCAAGGTGGCCAAAGGCATGGCCACCAATGGTGGGGCAAAGGGAATTGGGGAAGCACAAGAAAGCAAAGTCAGATGAACAGAGAGTTTGGGGGCAATTGTCGAGTTGGAAGAGTTTACAGACATAGGGCTGAATTTTTACTTTGAAGAGTGTGCGGGTTTGGGAGCGGGTGGGCAAAGCGCTAAAACTGACAGCGTGTCGGGAAGCTGGCTTCAACCTGCTGGCTTCAACCTGCCAGCTTCTGCCTTTAACTCGGGCACTTTGGGCAGTGTGCCACAGACCCACTCTGGAGAGGCAGGTGACCTAATTAAAGAAGTTTAGAGATAGTTAAGAGGCTATTAACAGCCTTTTTAACCTGATGTTGGAGCTTTTGCTGGCTGTCCACAGGATTCACGGGCTTGCTAAACCTCACCATTGAAAGCAAGGCGCGAGCAGAGTGGCCATTGTGGGAGTTGAACAATTGACAGTTAAAAAAATAATCACATGAATACTCTGACCTCACACCTGCTTCCTTGGCCAAGGGAAAGGCTTTTGCTGACACCATTTGTGCTGAGAGTTTGCTTTCAGGTGTTTGCAAGTGATTTCTACAACTTCGGAAGTCACTTTCACTACATTGGAGGATTGTGCCTCTGATTTCTACTTTAGCTGGCATCTCTCAGATAAGCATGGGTGCCATTATGCTGTTTCACCTTGGACCTCAAATTCAGACAATGAGCCCCAGCACCAACAACACCAGCAGGAGCAGCAGCAGCCTCTCCTCACTGACCTGCTGTTCCACAGGAGAGAGGGGATGAGCACAGGGGTGCATCTCGCAGGAGGCAATACCCCCAACTCAGGGTATATAGGCAGAGGATCAGCTTCCTGGACATAACTGAACACCAGTTCCTCAGGAGGCTCAGGCTATTGCGTCAGGTCGTGGCAACCATTTGTAGCCTGCTAGAAGAAGACCTGCTGCCAAGTAGACCTTGTGGTCACCACCGCCCTCAACTTCTTTGCTTCAGGCTCCTTCCAGGGATCTGCAGGAGACAATTGCAGGGTCTCACAGTCGGCCACCCACAAATGCATCACCCAGGTGACCGGTGCCATGTTTGACAAGTCAGGCACTTATGTACACTTTGCCACTGATGAAGCCAGCCAGACTGAGTGGGCGCTCGGCTTTGCGGCTCTGGCTGGCTTCCCGTAGGTGCAGGGTATCACCGACTGCACACGTGCCCATCAAGACGGCCACAGATCACCCAGGAGTGTTTGTGAACCGTAAGGGCTTCTATGCCCTCAATGTGCAGCTTGTCTGCAACCATAAAAATATCACAATGCACATGTGTGCCAGATTCCCAGGGAGCTGTCATGACGAATTCATCCTGCACTAGTCCACCATCCCTCAGTTCTTTGCACCTCTGACCAGACTTAACCGACTGGCTGCTTGGAGACAAGGGGTATCCACTGAAGCCATGGCTGATGACACCCTTGAGGAGGCCAAGCAATGAGGCTGAAGAGCACTACAATCACAGCCAGATGACAATGAGATGTGTAATAGAGCAAGCAATCGGGGTGCTGAAGATGCACTTCAGATGCCTGGATGGATCTGGAGGAGCCCTTCACTATGCACCAGCCAGGGTCTCCAGAATGAACGTCGTATATTGCAATCTGCATAACATAGCACAGCATCGAGGATTGGAGCTGCAGGAGGAGCAAGTCACAGAGCACAGAGCCTCTTTGGAGGAGCAGGAGGGACACAAGGAAGAGGAGGAGGAGGATGAGGAGGAACCTGAAGTGGGCGTGACAGCAGCAGTGACGCACATTGCTGCTCGGGAGGCCAGGGATGGCCTCATAATGGCCCAATTTAGTTAAGTTGCACCAGTGCACCCTTATGGCACCCAGATGCTGAACCAACTTCCCACCACACCACAAAGCAGTCCTAAAGTGACCAAACCATTCCTGTCGCACACACCCATTGCTCGAGGTTAAGTAATATCTTGCCATTCACTCCAACTGACAAAGGCCTCTTGTCAGGCAGCAGGCAAAAATGGACAAGGCAGGAAAGTGGTGCAAAGAAATAATTTTATGTGGCTCAAAAATTCAACAGAAACTTAACAATCCAACATTTTATAACACACTATTGCGCACACCCGTGTGCATCTATAATTGTGTCTTCTTTCTCTTCCTACAACTCCTATGCCATGCAACCCCTGTGGCTCCAGCAGAGCTAGAGGTAGCCTGCTCACTTCCCTGCTCTGACTGTTTAGACACTTTTGGCAAACGTCCTCTGGGTTTTGGAGCCTGTGAGGACCCCACCAAAGACTGCTCCTCCTGCACCTGTGCAGGGGAAGACTTGGCCATAGGGATACGAAGCAGCATGTGGGACTCTCACTGGGCGGTGGGGGGGGGGCCACAGGGGAGAAGTGGGTGGGCTTTGAGCAGCGCCCCCAGGTCCTCTCTCACCATCATCCCTCTCATGGCCCACCCGTGGAGAGCACTTTGCTGCACATCAGTGGGGTGATTAAGGGCCAACTTTAGGTTTCTATCCATCCTAGATATGGCTGCAATCAGAGCCTGCAAGCTGTTATTCACAGCAAGCATGCACTCGTTCGACTGGCGCATTTGATGCATGGACGAACACTTCATAGCCATGGCCTGTGACATCATGTTGGTTATGCTGGAGATGGACTCCTCCATTCTCCCTACAATTGAGCACATCGCGGCTAGAAAAGCTGCCAGAACCTCTCACAATTTGTGTTGCACCTCAAGAATCATCCACTTTATCGACAGCCTCCCGAGGTTCAGCATTTATGTCCAGCTGAGCAGAGCTTGGAGTGTCCTGCATCCTCCAACGAGGACTCTCCACTGCTGTCCCTGTCTCCACCATCTGCTCTTGCTCACATGTGATCTGTGAGACACCAGGTGACACACTACTCTCTCTCTCACTGGACCCACCGACGTGTGAGTATCTGCGCTAGTGCTGGGTGTGCATGGGTCGTGTGATGGTGCACCCTCAGAGACCACAGCCTCCTCTGAGGAGTCGTCTTCCTCCTCTGGCTGGACAGAGAGGGGGCCACTTGATGGGCCCGTGGGAGAGTAAAGACCTGAATTAGAACTGTTATAATAAGAATGTTTTAAGTTACTATTATGCACATGATCATATTTCACTGGCTGATGACACCAAGTCAACATGAGTAACTCTTGTATGCCATGTGGCTGTATGATATTTAATTCTATCACCAGGTTGCTGGCAGATCCCCCTCTCTCCATCTTCCACCACCAGCAGCTCCGCAACACAGCTCAGCTCCAGCGCCTCCTCCTCTGCTGCGGTCAGTGGTGTCGTTACTGGCAGGCCACCTCCGGTTTTCTGCCTCTCCTGGGTGTTTTGCGCTTTCTTCTCCTGCAAGGAGGGAAACAACAGACCTTTGAGTGAGAGTGATGGAATGAATGTAAGGGATGGATGGGCAACATCTGTTTAGAGTGACTATGAGGGAGAGGTGTAACATTGCATTAAGATGAGGGTGAGTGTCAGTGGTGGAAGGTCAGATGGGGATACGAGTAAGTGCATAGACAGTGAGGGATGGGTGCACCTACAAGGTAGGTTGGTGTGAGGAGTGATGTGCAGTAGGATTGGGAAGTCAGAGTGAGGGGTTTGGGGTAACACGCACATCAGGATGTAGGGAAATGTGGCATTGCACTCACCTTTCATGACCTTATGAGGTCGTTAAAACATTTCCTACACTGGATCCATGTCCTTTGAACAACACTCCTGCTGCTCACTTCTGCTATCTCCAGCCATGCAGTTTTGGTCGTGGTTGCTGGCCTCTTTCTCCCATCAGCAGGGTACAGGATGTCCCTGCAGGCCCTCACTCCTTGGAGTAATATCTTCAAGAAGGCATCACTAAATCTGCCTTTGACTCTGCATAATTAAGGATTTAGTATTATCAAACTGTTATAGCGCAAACAATTCCCCCCTCTCGCAATCTGGCTTCCACCTCCACCAGCCTTCAACTGACATCTGTCCATTGCTCCTTTAAATAGCTCAGCTGAAGTAAAGTCATCCGTGATGTCATCGGACCCACTCCAGTTAATTTGTCGGGAAACCTGGAAGTCTGATTCAATTGCAGTGGCTTTGTTAAAAAGCCACTGCAAAACGCATCTCTCCAACTTCCAGGTTCCTGACGTGATCCACGGCCCCTCCCGCATCCATCGCGACTCCAAGGTTAAACTTCAACCCATAGAGAGGGTCAAGGCCATGAAGGTATTGAAACACAAGGACGGAAAATTTAAGTGTGAGATGTTGGGGGCTGGGATACCAATATAAATCAGCGAGGACAGGGGTGACGGGCGAGTGGGACACTGCAGGATAGGATACAAGCAGCTGAGTTTTCATGAGCTGATGTTTACAGAAGGTGGTGATTGGGAGAGCATTAGAATAGTCACGTTGGAAGTGACAAAGGAGTGGATGAAGGTTTCCATGACAGATGAGGTGATGTGTGTGGCGGGGGGGGGGATAGGGGCAGGCGACGTACTGTCCATGGATGTAGGTGGTCTTTCTGATAAAGAGGATGTGGGGTTTGAAACCCAGCTCAGGATCGAATAGGACGCTGAGGTTGAAAACTGTCTGGTTCAGCCTGAGACAATAGCTAGAGTGTAATGGATTCACTGGCAAGGGTATGAAGTTTGTAGCAGGGACTGAAGAGGATGGTTTTGGTCTTGCCAATGTTTAGTTGGAGAAAATTGCAGCTGATCCAAGACTGGATGTTAGATAAGTAGTCTGACAGCTTAGAGGCAGTGGAAGGGTCAAGAGATGGTGGAGAGGTCAAGCTGAGTGTCATCAGTGTACATGTGGAAGCTGATCCCATGGCTGTGGATGATGTCACCAAGGAAGAGCATGTAGATAAGGACGGTGAGGGGATGGATTCTTGGGGGACTCCTGAGGTGAAGGTGTGGGGCTGGGAAGAGAAGTCATTGCAGGAGATGTTCTGGATATGATTGGATATGTAACAGTAGAACCAAACAAGGATGGTCCCACCAAGCTGTAAAATGGGGGAACGGAATGGTGGGATTGACTGTGTCAAAATGCGCCAGAGTCAGAGTCATGGAAAGTATTGTTTGTGTCTTTGAGTCAGGCCATCTTGATGCTGTGGGAGGGGAAGGAACCTGATTGGAGTGATTCAAACAGGGAATTGCAGGAGGTATGGATATGGACTTGGGAAGCAACAACACATTAATGCAACAACATAAATCTTACAAAACTTATGTGTGATAGCAACAGAATGAAAAGGTTTAATGACTTTTCTAGCTTTACCTCCTCCCTAAACATAAAAGGGGTTACAAACACTTTTTCATGAGGATATTGTCCTTTAAGGGCTCCTCTGCAGAACTGAGGGGGTGGGGGGAGGAAAAGATTTCCTCTTTCCACTGTTTGTTCCTAGCAAACTTCTAAATACATTACTTATACTCCTTTCACTGGTTTTGGTGGAAATAGCAAAGGAAAATTCTCCCTCCCCTTTATTTAGTAAAATAGTGAAGATGAACTCCCCCATAGTACATCTACTGAAAGCAGCGAGGACCATTCATACCTGGAGGATTCCAGGTTGACTTTTTGGTCTGTGTTGAGTTAGTTGATCGCAGCTGGAGTGGTGGTAAGGAGAGGGATGCCTCTGCAGCCTTAGTGTGCATCATTTTAAATAAAGTTAGGACAAGTTCAGATTTAGCTGTAATTCCCCTCCACTCTTGAATATCCTGTCAACACTCAAGGAAAAGATTGAAAAATGAAGAATGGCCACTTGGGTGAAGTACCAGAGGGTGTCTAGAATCATGGGATTTCAATAAATTGAAAGCGCAGTGGAAACTGAGGAAAAAAAGTACAAGTATAACAAATGGAACATTAACATTCATTGTATTTCGGATTAAGATCAAGCAAAAAATCTGAAGATTTAACATATCTGTAGATATTTAGATTCATATAATTTTAATTGGAAATAAAATAACCAATGGAAGTAAAAATTGAAAGTTGTAAAATGGGCTGCCGCCTCGCTATCACCTGTTTAACACGATCACACAAAGTCTAAATTACCCCCATTTTTCTTCTGCTTCAGAGGAACAGGTCTGTTAAAGAGGTGTTGAGTTTACACATTCTTAGGTTCATTCCCATTCATCAGATGATCAGAGGATTGATTGTTTTGTGCAGTTTATTCTAATTTTTAGATAGTCTTTTTAATTCATGCTTTGTGATGGAAAATTATTGCTGTGCAGCTATCTGCAAAATTAGGAGTGAACCTCAGCCCTTTCATACCTTCACCGCCAGCAATCAATTCACTCATTTCAGGAAATAGCTGGAACATTCTGTGGAGTGCTGGTTGGATGGTGTTCAGACAAACAAAGCTTCACAAATTAATAATTTTAAGATGTGATCTAATGCTGCAGTTCCTCATATATTGGTAGCAACGATGCTTCTGACGCCAATGTGTAATACTTTTCAGTAAAACTGCTTTCTTTCTTAAAAATATACTTTTACTAAAGATGTGCATTCTAAACACAAAATTTGGGATTCCCATACAACTTTAATAAATACAAGCAGGAAACAATCAAAAGGGGATTTTTAATTCAGGAGTAAGTAGTAAGAACCTTAAAAACCATGAGGACTAACTCGAACACAAAAGCAAAATACCGCGGATGCTGGAAATCTGAAATAAAAACAGAAAATGCTGGAAATACTCAGCAGGTCAGGCAACGTCTATAGAGAGAAACAGAGTTACTGTTTCAGGTCGATGACCCTTTGTTAGAACTAGAAAAAGTTGGAGATGTAAAAGGTTTTTAAACAAGTGTAGGGGCAGGGAGAGGGGGGAGAAGAGGAAAGAACAAAAGGGAAGGTCTGTGATAGGATGGAAGGCAGGAGAGATTAAGAGACAAAAGGGATGATGGTGCAAGGCAAAAGGAGATGGTAATGGGACAAGTTAAGAAACAAAAGATGAGTCTAGATGAAGTGTAAATGGCAATGGCAGAATCATCAACAGCTGCCATGTGAAAAAAAATAGGGGCAGAGGTTATGGTCTGAAATTGTTGAACTCAATGTTGAGTCCAGAAGGCTGTAAAGTGCCTAATCGAAAGATGAGGATTGGGAGCAGTTTAGGATTCAACAAAGGAGGACAAAGGGATTAATTAAGAAGGGGAAAATAGAATATGAGAGTAAGCTTTCAGGGAACATAAAAACTGACTGTAAAAGCTTTTATAGATATGTGAAGAGAAAAAGATTGGTGAAGTCAAGCATAGGTCCCTTGCAGTCAGAATCAGGGGAATTTATAATGGGGAACAAAGAAATGGCTGACCAACTAAATACATATTTTGGTTCTGTCTTCACAAAGGAGGACACAAATAACCTCCCAGAGATGCCGGGGAACAAAGGGTCTGATGAAAGGGAGGAACGGAAAGAAATCAGTATTTGTAGGGAAATGGTGTTAGGGAAATTGATGGGATTGAAGGCCGTTAAATCCCCAAGGCCTGATAATCTACACCCTAGGGTACTTAAGGAAGTGGCCCTAGAAATAGTAGATGCATTGCTGATCATCTTCCAACATTCAATGGAATCTGGAACAGTACCCATGGATTGGAGGGTAGCTAATGTTACCCAACTATTCAAAAAAGGTGGTAGAGAGAAAACGGGGAATTACAGACTGTTAAGCCTGACATCGGTAGTGGGGAAAATGCTAGAGTCCATTATAAAAGATGTAATAGCAGAGCACTTGGAAAACAGTGACAGGATCGGACAAAGTCAACATGGATTCATAAAAGGTAAATCATGCTTGAATAATCTACTGGAATGTTTTGAGGATGTAACTGGTAAAATAGATAAGGGAGAACCAGTGGATGTGGTGTATCTGGACTTTCAGAAGGCCTTCGATAAGGTCCCGCATAAGAGATTAGCGTGTAAAGTTAAGGCACATGGGATTGGGGGCAAGGTATTGACTTGGATAGAGAACTGGTTGGCAGACAGGAAGCAAAGAGTTGGAATAAACGGGTCTTTTTCTGAATGGCAGGCAGTGACTAGTGGGGTACCGTAGGGATCGGTCCTTGGACCCCAGCTATTCACAATATATATAAATGATCTGGACAAGGGAACTAGATGTAATATCTCCAAATTTGCAGATGACACAAAGCTGGGTGGGCGTGTGTGCTGTGAGGAGGATGTTGAGAAACACCAGGATGATTTGGACATGTTGGGTGATTGAGCAGAAACATGGCAGATGCAATATAACATGGATAAATGTGAGGTTATCCACTTTGGTAGCAAAAACAGGAAGGCAGATTATTTTCTGAATGGCAATAGATTGGGAGAAGGGGAAGTGCAACGAGACCTGGGTGTCCTTGTGCACCAGTCGCTGAAGGTAAGCATGCAGGTGCAGCAGGCGGTTAAGAAGGCAAATGGTATGTTGGCCTTCGTAGCGAGAGGGTTTGAGTACAGGAACAAAGATGCCTTGCTGCAGTTGTACAGGGCCTTGGTGAGACCACATCTTGAGTATTGTGTGCAGTTTTGGTCGCCTTATCTGAGGAGGGATGTTCTTACCATGGAGGGAGTTCAGTGAAGATTCACCAGGCTGATACCTGGGATGGCAGGAATGACGTATGAGGAGAGATTGGGTTGATTGGGCTTGTACTCACTGGAGTTTAGAAGAATGAGAGGTGATCTCATTGAAACTTATAAAATTCTGACAGGACTGGACAGACTAGATGCAGGAAGGATGTTCTCGATGGTCGGGGAGTCTAGAACTAGGGGACACAGTCTAAGGATAAAGGGTAGGCCATTTAGGACAGAAATGAGGAGGAATTTCTTCACCCAGAGAGTGGTGAGCCTGTGGAATTCTCTACCACAGAAGGCGGTGGAGGCCAGTTCATTAAATATATTCAAGAAGGAGTTGGATATATTTCTTAAGGCTAAAGGGATCAAGGGGTATGGGGAGAAAGCAGGGACCAGGTACTGAGTTTGGATGATCTGCCATGATCGCATTGAATGGCGGAGCAGGCTCGAGGGGCCGAATGGCCGACTCCTGCTCCTATCTTCTATGTTTCTATGAGGTGCTGATCCTCGAGCGTAAGTTGAGCTTCATTGGAACAGTGTAAGAGGCCGAGGATGGAGAGATCTGAGTGGTGGTGGAGTGGCGAATTAAAGTGACAGGCGACCGCGAGCTCTGGGTCATGCTTATGGATTGAATGGAGGTGTTCCGCAAAGCGATCACCCAATCTGTATTTGGTCTCCCCAATGTAGAGGATACCGCATTGTGAGCAGCGAATACTAAATTGCAAGAAGTACAAGTAAATTGCTGTTTCACCTGGAAGGAGTGTTCGGGACCCTGGACAGTGGGAAGGGAGGAGGTAAAAGGGCAGGTGTTGCATCTCCTGCGCTTGCATGGGAAGGTGCCGTGGGAAGGGGAAGTGGTGTTGGGGGTGATAGAGGACTGGACCAGGGTATTGCGGAGTATGCTGAATGGGGGGGAGGGGAAGATGTGTTTGGTGGTGGGATCACGCTGCAGGTGGCGGAAATGGCGGAGGATGATCCGTTGAATGTGGAGGCTGGTGGGGTGAAAGGTGAGTACAAGGGGAACCCTATTGTGGTTCTGAGAGGGAGGGGAAGGGGTGAGAGCAGAAGTACAGGAATGGAACGGACATGGTCGTGAGCCATGTCAACCACGGTAGAGGGGAATCCTCGGTTGAGTAAAAAGGAAGAATTATCAGAAGCACTAGTATGGAAGGTGGCATCCTCAGAACAGATGCGGGGAGACGGAGAAACTGGGAGAATGGAATAGAGTCCTTACAGGAAGCAGGGTGGAAGGAAGTGTAGTCTAAGTAGCTGTCGGAGTCATTGGGCTTTTTCTGGCTGTTTGTCGATAGCCTATCCCCAGAGATATAGACAGAGAAGTCGAGGAAGGGAAGGGAAGGGAAGAGTCGGAGATGGACCATGTGAAGGTGAGGGAAGGGTGGAAATGGGAAGAAAAGTGGATGAAATTTTCTAGTTCAGGGAGAGAGCAGGAAACGGCACCAATACAGTCATCAATGTATTGGAAAAAGAGGTGAGGGAGGGGTCTTGAGTAGGACTGGAACAAAGAATGTTCCACATATTCCACGAAAAGGCAAGCATAGTTTGGGCCCATGCGGGTTCCCATAGCAATGCCTTTAATTTAGAGGAAGTGAGTGGAGTCAAAGGAGAAGTTGTTCAATGTGAGAACAAGTTCAGCCAGGTAGAGGTGGGTGGTGGTGGATGGGTACTGGTTGGGATCTGTTCAAGGAAGAAGCAGAGTGGCCTCAGGCCGTCCTGGTGGTGGATGGAGGTGTAGAGGAATTGATGTCCATAGTGAAAAGGAGACGGTTGGGGCCAGGAAACCAGAAACTGTTAAAGTGGCACAGGGCGACGGAAGAGTCGCAAATGTAGATGGGAAGAGATTGGACAAGGGGAGAAAATATAGAGTTGAGATAGGAAGAAATCAGTTCCGTGGGGCAAAAACAGTTTGAAATGATGGGTCTACCAGGGCAGCCCCGTTTGTGGATCTTGGGAAGGAGGTAGAAGCGGGCTGTGTGGGTTTGGGGGACTCTGAGGTTGGTGGCCATGGAGGGAAGACCTCCAGAGGAGATGAGGTCAGTGATAGTCTTGGAAACAATGGCTTGATGTTTGATAGTGGGGTCATGGTCCAGGGGGAAACATAGAAACATAGAAGATAGGAGCAGGAGTAGGCCATTCGGCCCCTCGAGCCTGCTCTGCCATTCAATGAGATCATGGCTGATCATCCAAACTCAGTACCCTGTCCCTGCCTTCTCCCCATATCCCTTGATCCCTTTAGCCTTAAGAAATATATCGAACTCCTTCTTGAATATATGTAATTAATGAATTGGCCTCAACTGCCTTCTGTGGTAGAGAATACCATAGGTTCACCACTCTCTGGGTGAAGAAATTCCTCCTCATCTCTGTCCTAAATGGCTTACCCCGTATCTTTAAACTGTGACCCCTGGTTCTGGACTCCCCCGCCATCGGGAACATCCTTCCTGCATCTAGTCTGTCTAGTCCTGTTAGAATTTTATAAATTTCAATGAGATCCCCTCTCATTCTTCTAAACTCCAGCGAGTATAAGCCCAATCGACCCACTCTCTCCTCATACGTCATTCCTGCCATCCCAGGTATCAGTCTGGTGAATCTTCACTGCACTCCCTCCATGGCAATAACATCCTTCCTCAGATAAGGCGACCAAAACTGCACACAATACTCAAGGTGTGGTCTCACCAAGGCCCTGTACAACTGTAGCAAGACATCCTTGTTCCTGTACTCGAATCCTCTTGCTACAAAGGCCAACATAGCATTTGCCTTCTTAACCTCCTGCTCCACCTGCATGCTTACCTTCAACGACTAGTGCACAATGACACCAGGTCTCGTTGCACTTCCCCTTCTCCCAATCTATTGACGTTCAGATAATAATCTGCCTTCCTGTTTTTGCCACCAAAGTGGATAACCTCTCATTTAGAACATAAGAACATAAGAAATAGGAGCAGGAGTAGGCCAATCGACCCCTCGAGCCTGCTCCGCCAATAAGATCATGGCTGATCTGATCCTAACCGCCAATCTACTATCACAGAACCATCTCCTGAATCTAACAGAATTAGACACACGAAATAGCAGCAGGATCAGGCTACAAGGCCCCTGGGCCCGCTCCGCTACCCACAGGGCCATGTCCGATCCAAACCTGGACTCATGTCCAAATTTCTGCCCGCTCCCTGTAACCCTTAATTCCCTTTACTTCTAGGAAACTATCTATTTCTGTTTTAAATTTATGTAATGATGTAGCTTCTACAGCTTTTTGGGGCAGCATATTCCATGGACCTACCACCCACTGAGTGAAGTAGTTCCTCCTCATCTCAGTTTTGAAAGAGCAGCCCCTTATTCTAAGACAATGCCCCCAAGTTCTAGTTTCACCCATCATCGGGAACATCCTCCCCGCATCCACCCGATCCAACCCCTTCACAATCTTATATGTTTCAATAAGATCGCCTCTCATCCTTCTGAACTCCAATGAGTAGAGTCCCAATCTACTCAACCTCTCCTCATATGTCCATCCCCTCATCCCCGGGATTAACCGAGTGAACCTTCTTTGTACTGACTCGAGAGCAAGTATGTCTTTTCTTAAGTATGGACATCAAAACTGTATGCAGTATTCCAGGTGCGGTCTCACCAATACCTTGTACAACTGAAGCAATACCTCCCTATTTTTATTTTCTATCCCCCTAGCAATGAAAGCCATCATTCCATTGGCCTTCTTAATCACTTGCTGCACCTGCATACTAACCTTTTGAGTTTCATGCACCAGGACCCCCAGATCCCTTTGTACTTCAGTACTTTCCAGTTTCTTGCCATTAAGATAATAACTTGCTCTATGATTTTTCCTGCCAAAGTGCATAACCTCACACTTTCCAGTATTGTATTCCATCTGCCAAATCTCTGACCACTTACTTAGCCTGTCTATGTCCCCTTGCAGGTTTTTTATGTCCTCCTCACTCACTACTTTCCCTCCCATCTTAGTATCATCTGCAAACTTTGATATGTTACACTCGGTCCCCTCCTCCAAATCGTTAATATAGATTGTAAAGAGTTGGGGACCCAGCACTGACCCCTGCGGAACACCACTAGTTACTGATTGCCAGTCTGAGAATGAACCATTTATCCCAACTCTCTGCCTTCTGTTAGATAGCCAATCCACTATCCATGCCAGAATATTACCCCCAGACCCGTGATTTTTTATCTTAAGCAATAATCTTTTGTGTGGCACCTTGTCAAATGCCTTTTGGAAGTCTAAATACACTACGTCCACTGGTTCCCCTTTATCCACCCTATATGTTACTTCCTCAAAGAACTCCAGCAAATTTGTCAAACATGACTTCCCCTTCATAAAACCATGCTGACTTTGTCCTATTAAATTATGATTATCCAAATGTCCTGTTACTGTCTCCTTAATAATGGACTCCAAAATTTTACCTACCACAGATGTTAGGCTAACCGGTCTGTAGTTTCCAGCCTTCTGTCTACTGCCCTTTTTAAATAAGGGTGTTACATTAGCAGTTTTCCAGTCTGCCGGGACCTTTGCTGAGTCCAGGGAGTTTTGGAAAATTATTACCAATGCATCCACAATCCCTACCGCCACTTCCCTCAAGACCCTAGGATGTAAGCCATCAGGTCCAGGTGATTTATCCGCCTTGAGTCCCATTATTTTACCGAGTACCACTTCCTTAGTGATTTTGATCGTGTTTAGCTCCTCCCCCCCCCTTTAGCCCCCTGTTTGTCCAGTGTTGGGATATTCTTAGTGTCCTCTACTGTAAAGACTGATACAAAATATTCATTCAGTGTTTTTGCCATCTCCATATTTCCCACCATTAATTTCCCGGTCCCATCCTCTAAGGGACCAACATTAACTTTAGCCACCCTTTTTCTTTTTATATAACTATAAAAACTCTTACTATCTGTTTTTATATTTTTTGCTAATTTACTTTCATAATCTATCTTCCCTTTCTTAATCAATCTTTTTGTTATTTTTTGCTGTCTTTTAAAGTTTTCCCAATCCTCTATCCTCCCACTAGATTTGGCTACCTTATATGCCCTTGTTTTTAGTCGAATACTATCCTTAATTTCTTTACTTAGCCACGGATGGCTGTCTTTTCTTTTACACCCTTTTCTTCTCAGTGGAATATATATTTTTTGGAAGTTGTAAAATAACTCCTTAAATGTACACTACTGATCATGTATCGTCTTACCCTTTAATCTATTTTCCCAATCCACTCTACTCAATTCCACTCTCATACCTTCATAGTCTCCTTTATTCAAGCTTAGCACGCTTGTTTGAGATCCAACCTTCTCACCCTCTAATTGAATATGGAATTCAACCATGTTATGGTCACTCATTCCAAGGGGATCCTTTACTAGGACATTTTTAATTAATCCTGTCTCGTTACACAGGACCAGATCTAAGGTTGCTTGCCCCCTGGTCGGTTCAGTTACATACTGCTCAAGAAACCCATCCCTAATACACTCAATGAACTCATCCTCAAGGCAGCCCTGCCCAATTTGATTTGTCCAATTAATATGATAGTTAAAATCCCCCATAATTATAGATGTTCCCTTATTACAAACCTCAACTATTTCCTGATTGATACTCCGTCCAACAGATTTGCAACTGTTCGGAGGCCTATAGACTACGCCCACTAGTGTTTTTTTCCCCTTATTATTCCTTACCTCCACCCAAACTGTTTCATTATCCTGATCTTTTGACCCAATATCATTTCTCTGTATTACAGTGATTCCTTCCTTTATTAACATAGCCACCCCACCTCCCCTTCCTTCCTGCCTGTCCTTCCTGATTGTTAAATAACCTGGTATGTTTAATTCCCAGGCATTGTCACCCTGCAGCCATGTTTCTGTAATGGTCACAAGATCATATCCATATGTAGTTATTTGTGCCATTAACTCGTCTATTTTGTTACGAATGCTACGTGCATTCAGATAGAGAACTTTCAAAGATGTTTTGTGACACTTAGTTCCTGCTTTTGCCCTTTTTATTGCTTTACCTTTTACTCCATACCTTCTGCCCCTTCCTGACATGCTCTGGTTTTTAATTTCCCCACTGCTACCTACGTCTATGACCTTTTCTGTTGTCATTTTTATTATTTGCTCTCTAGGAACCTCCCCCCCACTAGTTAGTTTAAAGCCCTCTCTACAGCCCTAGTTATATGATCTGCCAGGACTCTAGTCCCAGCACTGGCCATGTGATGCCCGTCCCAACGGAACAGCTCCCTCATGCCCCAGTACTTGTGCCAGTGTCCCAGGAAGCAAAACCCATTTCTCCCACACCAGTCTTTGAGCCACGCATTTAACTCTCTAATTTTATTTGTCCTAGCCAAATTCGCTCGTGGCTCAGGTACCCTTGAGGTTCTGTTTTTTAATTTGACCCCTAGCTGCTCACACTTCTTTAACAGAACCGGCTTCCTAGTCCTATCTACGTCGTTTGTACCAACATGGACCACGACTACTGGATACACCCCCTCCCACTGCAAGTTTCTTTCCAGCCTAGAGGAGATGTCCTTAACCCTGGCACTGGGTAGGCAACACAGCCTTCGGGATTCTCGCTCTCGGCTGCAGAGAACTCTATCTATCCCCCTAATAATACTATCCCCTACCACTACAACATTTCTATTTACTCCCCCCTCTTGAATGGCCCCCCGTTCCACAGTGCTGTGGCCAGGTTGCTCATCCTCCCTGCAGTCCCTGCTCCTGTCCCCACAGGGAGTAAGAACCTCGAACCTGTTGGACAAGAGCAAGGGCTGTGGCTCCTCCAGCTCTACCTCCTGGATCCCCATACCTGCCTCACTCGTAGTCACACCGTCCTGGCCCTGACCATGGGCTACATCTGAATTAATTAACTTCATAGGTGTGACCACCTCCTGATACACAGAGTCCAGGTACTTCTCCCCCTCCCTGATGTGTCGCAGTGTCTGAAGCTCAGACTCCAGCTCATCAACACGGAGCTGGAGTTCCTGTAGCAGCAGACACTTGTCACAGACGTAATCACCGTGAGCCTCAATGGGGTTCAGCGGCTCCCACATCTCACAACAGTGACACATCACCTGCTCCATTCTATGTAATTCATTAAAATTTTTATTGTTAGTTATGGACACCCTCTGCCCGATTTTAGATGCTAGTATCCCCTTTAATTAATTGGATTTAAATTAAATCAATCCCTCTAGTTACATCAGTTAAATGGTTTACCAACAGTCACTCTGCACCAGAAAGGCCTTATTAACTGCAACCCACAGAGTTAAAGTTTGAAAAGAGCACCTAACACCCCACTTACCCTAACTCACACTTCCCCAAACTCACAGCACACTTTGATGACTCGCACTCAGTGCTTGCTCGCACTAGGACTGGTCTTTTTATACTGTTTGTTTGTTTACAGCCAAATGAGTCACCCCTGCTGATTGGTTAGAAAACTGGTTTCCACTGCCTGCTGTGCCAATTTACTCCTACTGCAGTGTAACCTTGTTTTACTCTTCTTAAACCAACAGAATCCCAAATATTTAACTTTTCCCCTTTACTTAAACTGCTTAAGCAATCTTATCAAGAATGATTTAAATAGAAATAACAATTTAAGAACTCTCACACTTACCCAAACTCACAGCACGCTTTGATGACTCGCACATTATACTGCATCTGCCATGCATCTGCCCAATCACCCAACCTGTCCAAATCATACTGGAGTGAGGTGAGATTTAAGGTAGTCATGGAAAAGAACAAAGATGGACCGGAAGTAAAGGTTCTAAATTGGGGGAAGGCCGATTTTAATATAAGGCAGGATCTGGCCAAAGTGGACTGGGATTGGCTACTTGTAGGAAAATCCACATCAGAGCAGTGGGTGTCTTTCAGAAAGGAAATAGAGAGAGGTAGGAGGATGTGTCAGAGAGTTGCCATTCAGCCTCCGCACGATAGAGGTCGGTTCGCCAAACAACAACAGCACCACCCTTGTCAGCAGGTTTAATGACAATGTCAGGGTTGGATCAAAGAGAACGGAGTGCTGCAAGTTCAGAGGGAGGTAGGTTGGAGTGAGTGAGGGGAGCAAAGAAATTGAGACGGCCGATGTCCTGCCGGCAGTTAGCAATGAAAAGATCTAGAGAGGGTAATAGGCCAGAGGGAGGGGTCCAAGTAGAACGAGAATTCTGAAAGCGGGAGAAAGGGTGAGGGGGAAGGCTCCTGGCCAAAGAAGTGGTCATGGAGATGAAGGCAACGGAAAAAGAGCTCAGCATCATGCTGAGCTCAAAATTCATTGAGATGGGGCCGTATGGGGAGACCAACCCTGTTTTCACTCGATGGCCACACATGGGCACGTCTCGCAAGAGTCACTGTGGAATGCTCAGGACTGGGGACCCTAACTAATTTTTCCCTTCTCTAGCCTGAGACACTGCTATCTTGGCATGCAATAACTCGGTGAGATAACAGTGACCATAATTCGGTGAGATTTAATGTAGTCATGGAAAAGGACAAAGATGGACCAGAAATAAAGGTTCTAAATTGGGGGAAGGCCGATTTTAATATGATATGGCAGGATCTGGCCAAAGTGGACTGAGATCAGCTACTTGTAGGAAAATCCACATCAGAGTAGTGGGAGTCTTTCAGAAAGGAAATAGAGAGAGTACAATGCCAACATGTTTCCGTAAAGGTCAAGGGTGGGGCCAACAAGCCCAGGGAACCCTGGATGTCAAGGGATATACAAGGATGGATTAGGAAAAAAAGGGAGGCTTTTGGCAGACACAAAGTTCTAAAAAACAATGGAAGCCCTAGATTCAAGATTCAAGATTCAAGATTCAAGATAATTTTATTGCCATATGTAACTAGTACAATGGAATGCTTACTCCCCACTCACTCCCACAATACAAGCATATAGTATAAAAGCAAAAAAATAAAAACAAGTATAAATAAAAACAATAAGCAAATAAGCAAAAAGTATAGCAATAACAGTCCAAGTTGCAGGATATGATGAATAGTACAAAAAAGCCTCAATTACCACTGGAGTATAGAAAGTGCAGGGGGGTACTTAAAAAAGAAATTAGGAGAGCGAAGAGGGGGTTGTTTTCCTTAGAGCAGAGAAGGCTGAGGGGGACCTGATTGAGGTGTACAAAATTATGAGGGGCATAGACAGGGTAGATAGAAAGGAACTTTCCCCCTTATTTGAGGGGTCAATAACCAGGGGGCATAGTTTCAAGGTAAGGGGCAGGAGGTTTAGAGGCGATTTGAGGAAAAACTTTTTCACCCAGAGGGTGGTTGGAATCTGGAACACATTTAGATAAGCATTTGGAACGCCATAGCATACAAGGCTACGGACCAAGTGCTGGAAAATGGGATTAGAATAGACAGGGCTTAATGGCCGGCGCGGACACGATGGGCCTCTTTCTGTGCTGAATAACTCTATGACTCTAACTCCAGAATTTGAGAAGCCAATCTATTAATTTCAGATGCCTTTATGAAGAGACAAAGGGGTTAATTCTCCAAGTATGTGCTGGCGGCAGAGAACCCTGCCTAATGACAGCGGGTATCTGAAAATGTGGGCAGCACGGCCCTAATTTTTTTTAATATGCAGTGCCGGACAGCAAGGGTCTCACTGCCAGCACAAACTCAGAAAATGCCCCCCAAAATCTCTAGCTGTGCATGGGAAAGTGTAGCTCTTTCTGTTATATGGCAGTGGTTTCAGAATGTTCCTGGAACAACTGACACCAGCTTTTAATGCTAACCCACATTATAAAATATTTGACATCGCGCAGCTGTTACGTCAGATTGGACTGTTCTTTGTCACTCCGTGTGACTGAGCACTTCTGGTCATTAGCTCAGGTAATTTAGAGAAACATTAGATGAGTGACTGGAATTGGGGAATGAAGTCTGTGCTGTGGAAAGCTTGGATACTGTAGTCTAAACAACACTGACTGGAAAAGCCTCCTGAATGGAAAACATTGGTCTGAAGTGAGTCATCCTGCAGCAAGCACAGTGAGAGAAGAAAATGTGTGCACCAGCAGAATCCACAAAATAAAGAAGGGAAAAATAATCTTGGTCGGCAATGATACATTTTGAAGAAAAACAGCTAACTGTCCACTGTCCATAATTGTTTGTGTGATACACAAGAGAATGATGAGAATGCAAACTTTTCTTTGTGAATTTTGAAATATTTACTTCAATTAGCATCTTTAGAACTTCCTGTTTATTTTGAACAGCTGAACATTAACCATTCTATCTATTCCATGTCAGTGCATTGTTTTACATTATGGAAAATTGTAATCCTCTTAATACAAATTGCTCAATTTGAATTGGAATTCTGAAAAAAAACTCATTGAAAATGTGTAGAAAATTTGTTGCTTAATTTGAGCCTCTAAATTCAAATTATTGGATCATTCGAATTTGATTTCCCTTGCCAAATGGGTCACGACCAGTGAAATCTGCTGCTTAATTCAAACTCAAACTGGTTCAAAAGCAAACCAGAGCAGCTAACCTTCCTAGGCTGTCCAACCTCCCCTTGTTGGGAAAGGCGATGAATTCACTGAAGAAATTGGAAACTGCCATGTTTCTGCCTCATGGATCAACTGCTTAAAAACCACCACACATGGGGAGGCGAGCAACATTCCTGTTGTGTCTCCTTGTGTTCTTATACTATAAATAATACAGACACTTTTAGCTCATTTTAGTTACTGCTTTTACTAACTATATTCTTGCCTTGTCTCTGTGCTGCCGCATAGTGCGGAGTGATACAAGATGTCCGACGCTGCACTGTGCACTGCCCGTGCACAGTGTGCCACACAGCAATATAACTACACCATACCAAAGTAGTTCCATTTAACGATGTGATACTATAACAATGTAACATCCCTCTTTCTCAAAAAGCTAAAACATGAAATTTAACAATTTAAATTAACAAATATTATATCCAAACTATTATCAACTACAAAGAATCGTGAGGTTTTTTTTTTATTCGCGATATCGCTCAGGTGGTTGGATGTTGTCCCTCCATCTTGTGGATTTGGTGGTGACCATTCCTCTCTGCGGTGTTTTGGTGTGTTCCTCTCTCGTTGTTGTTGTTGCTGTCGCCTTTGGAGTTGGAGTGTGCATGTTCGTGGTTGTTTGATTTGTAGTGCTTGTTTCTGGTGTTGTACTGCTTGTGGTAGCTGGTGTTGTCAATGTTGCTGATGTTGTCTGCTGCTTATCCAGTTCAGGCGAAGGTCTGATGTGGAGTCTGTTCTGTCTGTATTGGTTACCAGGTACAGTCTCTATGAAGTAGGATATTGGAGTATCAGCTTTTCCAATGACCTTGGCTGGATTCCAGGTTTTCAACACCGGGTCTTGCACATGCACTGATTGTCCATTCAGCAATTCTGGTAGCATCTTTGCATGTTTATCGTAATGTTTGCTTCCTACGATTTGTGCTTCTGCCAGCTTTTGTCTGAAGTCCTCCTGGTCCTGGGGAGGATGTATTTTTGCTGGTAGTGTAATCTTAAACTTCCTCCCATTCAGCAATTCCGCAGGTGATTTCATGTCTGCTTTCAGTGGTGTTGATCTGAGTGATAGGAGGGCAAGGTCTTGGTCTTCCCCCATCTCACTACTTTTGATGAGAGTTCTCTTGACAGTCTGGATCTGTCTTTCGATGAACCCGTGTCCCCTTGGGAAATGTGGGGATGAGGTTATTATTTTGAACCCATACTTTTCTGCCAGAGCTCTGAATTCACTCGATGTGAACTGGGTTCCATTGTCACAGATTACCTTTTCCGGGATTCCTTGTTCAGCAAACAAGCTTTTTGCAATCCTGGTGGTAGTTGCGGCTCTCAAGTCTTTCATCCTTCTCACAAAAGGAAACTTGTAATAGTAATCTGCCACTATGAGATACCATTCTTGATTGCACATGAAGAGATCTGCCCCAACAGTGTGCCATGGTCTTGACGGTATTTCACTAGGTATCATCTCCTCTTCCTGTTGTGCATTTCTGTATTTCTGGCATATACCACATGCAGAGACCATCTGTTTGATATTTTTGTACATGCCTATCCAGTATACAGCTGATCTGGCTCTCAGCTTGCATTTCTCCATTCCCATGTGGTCTTCATGTATGAGATGGAGAAGTTGTGTCTGCATCATCTTTGACACGATGATCCTCGATCCAGCAAGGAGAATGCCGTCTTCTACTGCAATATCGTCTTTAATCATCCAGTATTGATGAATTGTCGCCTGTACCTGCTGGATTCTCTCCGGCCACCCCTGTATTACTTGTTGTGTGAGTAGTTGCAACTCCTCATCTTTGCTAGTCTCATCTCTGATTTGACTGAGCTTTGTAGGGGTAACATTCACTAGGTGGTGGATTTTTAGTGTTAGGCCCTCCACCTCGTGTTTCTCATATGGTGACAATCGAGACAACGCATCTGCCAGCACCATTTCCTTTCCTGGCTTATATTTAAGCGTGAAGTCATAGCTTTGGATCCTTAGAAGTAGTCTTTGCAGTCTTGCAGGCACTTTGCACAGATTCTTCTTATAGATCTGTTCTAGTGGACGATGGTCACTCTCTATTGTAAATCGCCTGCCATATAGGTATGTATGGAATTTCTCGCATCTGTACACTACTGCTAATAGTTCTCTTTCTATGTTGGCGTATCTCGTCTCGGCTGACGTCAAGGCCTTTGATGCGAAAGCTATCGGCTTTCCTTCCTGCACCAGAGCTGCCCCATGTCCTCTGGTAGAAGCATCTACTTGCAGAGTGACTGGTTTTCTTCTGTCATAATATGACAGACTTGTTTCTTTGCACAACTGTTCTTTAAGTTGTTTGAAATTCCTTTCGTGTGATTCAGACCACTGATATTCGGCGTCTTCTTTCAATAACTCTCTGAGATTTGTTGTATGTTCCGACATGTGTGGGATGAAAGAACTCATGTATTGGACCAAGCCGAGGTAACTCCTCAGCTCTTTCTTGTCTTTGGGTGGTTTCATTTCAGCAATCGCCGCAATCTTCTCTGGATTTGGCTTGACTCCCTCTGGTGTATAAATCATACCGAAGAATTGGCATTCCTTGACTTTAACTATGCGCTTATTTGCATTTAACTTGATGCCAGCCTTCCTGGTACTCTCCATGGCCTCAAGTAGGTGCATGTCATGGTCTCTTTCATCTGCTCCATAGATCTGAATATCATCAGCTATTCCTATAGCTCCTTCACAGCCTCTGTATGTCTCGTCTATTTTCTGTTGAAAGATATCTTGACTGACCTTTAGCCCGAATGGTAGCCGCAGGAATTTGTAATGCCCAGATGGTGTGTTGAATGTTGTCAGTGTTGTTGATTCCTCATCCAACTTCACGTTCCAATATCCATTTCTGGCATCTAGTTTTGAGAAAACCTTGGCTCCTGCCAGTGATGGCTTAATCTCCTCTAGCGTTGGGGTGGGATAGTGGTCCCTTTTTATCACCTGGTTTAGATCTTTGGGGTCCAAACATATTCTGAGACGCCCGTTTGGCTTTTCTCGTACCACAATTGAGTTTACCCAGTCTGTGGGTTCAGTGACCTTTACGATCACTCCCTTTTCTTCCAACTCCTTTAGCTCTCTCTCAAGCTTTGTCTTCAGCTCGATGGGTACTTTTCGTGGAGCATGGATAATGGTCTTTACCTCTGGATCGATGGTGATGTGGTATTGGAAGTCTCCGAAACATCCCACTGTATCATCGAAACATTCCGGATACATGTCTATCGTCTTTTTTACTCTTGATTTGTGGGTGGTTCTCCAGTGGGGTGTTGCTGTCTATCTTCAGTGGTGTTTCTGTCAGCTCGTGATGCACTGAGATCAATCTCAACTTCTCGCAACTGTTTAATCCCAGGATCGCTGGCCCCTCAGTGTCGGTGACATAGAACATGCAGTTGATGTTCTTTCTTTTATGTGTCCCTTTGATAAAGGTTATTCCGAGTTGTTTAATCTCACTCCCCCCATATGCTGTCAGCGTGACATTACTTGCCTTTAAACAACCATTTTTCGGGTAGCCATCTTCTCTCAGGTTTTCGGGAAAGATCTGCTGGTACAGTCTCAATGGGAGAATGTTGCTCTGAGCCCCTGTGTCCAGCTTCAACTTTAAGTTGATGGTTTTGGGCCGACCTTTGACCTTTTTTTTGATTTGGATGATGGTGTGCAATTCTCTCCTCGGAGTATTTTCCGCTCTGGACATCTCGTGAAGCTGTATCTTTATGGTTTCGATGTTTAGTGCATTGTCGTGATCATCATCATCATCCTGCTTATCCATGGCATGGATATTGTGTTTCTTTCTCTGGTTCTGCTGTCCGCCTTTGTTTTTGATGTATGTTCCTTCTTTCTTCGTTCTACACCTCTTTTCCCAGTGGTTTAGTTTGCCACATGCATTGCAGCTTGTTCCATATGCTGGACATTTCCTCTTGTCTGTGTAATCGTGTGGTCTTCCACAATTTCTGCACATGTTTCCCCCGTTGTCATGTGCATGTCTTTGTGTGTTGTACTTTTCTCTCACTGCATCCACTCTGTTGTCCGTCTCAGAAGCCATCCGCATGTCAGCCGTTTGAGAAATCAACGTTTTCATTTGCTGCTTCATGGCTTCATGAGCTCTCGCAGTATCTACAGCCTCTGTTATTCCGAGCTTTTCTTTTCCTATCAGGGCTTTTTGTAACTCTACATGCACTGACCCCCATATTAGCTGGTCCACAAGCCTTTCTTCCATTTCCTTAAATTTACACTTGCTGGCTTCATTTCTCAGCCTTGTCAGGAAATTGTCAGCTGTTTCACCGGGTTCCTGTCTTAGACTCTGGAATTTGTATCTGTGTATACGGTGATTGGATTTAGGCTCTAGATGGTTGCTGAATTCATCAAAAATTGTTGCAGGGTTTTCCTTTTCCTCTTCAGTCAAACTCCAGCTATTATACAAATCTTGACCTTTTTCTCCTGTCCACAACAGAATGTAACTAACCTTTTCCTCGTTGGTAGTACCCTTCAGGAAGCTTTTGAATGTAAGCTCACATTTCTGTTTGAACTTGTGGAATGCTTCTACTATATCGTTGACTTCCCAGTTCATGAGGGGTTGCATTTGCACAGTCGTCATTTTAGTTTCCCGTACGATTCACTCTCAAATCACCGCAGACATTGGCACTCACAATCAGCTCATAAAATCACTTTTCGTCTTATTCATAGTTCGTATAGCACAATTTTGTACTCACTTATACCGCTGCCACCATGTTGTGTCTCCTTGTGTTCTTATACTATAAATAATACAGACACTTTTAGCTCATTTTAGTTACTGCTTTTACTAGCTATATTCTTGCCTTGTTTCTGTGCTGCTGCATGGTGCGGAGTGATATAAGATGTTCGACGCTGCACTGTGCACTGCCCGTGCACAGTGTGCCACATAGCAATATAACTACACCATACCAAAGTAGTTCCATTTAACGATGTGATACTATAACAATTCCCACCAAAAGTGTCGAAAACTGAGTGTGTGATAACATTCCTGAAATCTCTTCTTGTTACAAGCGCTCAGAAACATCTCTAATGTTAATGAAACCAGCCCAAGCTACACCCAAGTGGAGCACAAGCTTTCATCATTACTCTGAAGTATCTGCATCTAAAAGCAGAATACATTGCCAATTACTTTTGAGACTAAATTTGAGCAAACAGCTGCATAAGGTGTGGTTGAGAATCCCACACAGGCACTGATAGCTAACTCCGAAGCAATGAGCCCCCTTTGGTCACACAGAATCTCTGTTACATCTGCCAGAGGTTTGCATCCATTGTTGCTGTTGATACAGGAAGTCCTGCCGTTCAGATCGCTGACCGACGTCGAAATTGTTGATGCTGTGCTGGGGGCTGCTGCTTGTGGGAGTGAGTCAGGAAGAATCTCAAGCGAGTGGATCCAGTGAACAGCTGGAGCTAGAGAACGAGCCCTGCCACAGCCATGGCGCCCGATTCTGTGCGATTGCTGAGGAACAGCTGACAACTAAGCCAGGTGTTCAGGTCCAATCTCTTACTATGTTACAATACTTTCTGTGCGAAGGTGCTGCTGGCAGGAAACAAACGTTCTGGTCCCACAAAAACTTCTTCCAAAACTTAATTCTGGGCCGTTTATTGAGCGGCTTCCAGCCGTCCCTTTAAGGGCCATTGGTTAGGCCGTTCACTGCCCGATAGGAATGGACGGAGCGTGAACAACACACTGCCCATTGTACCTGAAAATTACAATTGGGGTTCAACAACTTGTGTGGTATCCTGATTTGCACATTGAAACATTCTTACGCCCGAAACAGGCGGGCATTCCGCTTGCCCAGTTACAGGCACATCTGAAAATTGCATCAGATGGGCCTTGGTCCTCAATTAGGCCGCCCCTCCCCCCTGAATTTTGAAGTGCAGGCTGCTCATTTTTCAGGTGAGAAACGGGTGATTGGCAGTTGAAAATCGCCCCCAGGGGTTCTAGTGGAAATCCACCTGTGGTATGATGAGGTGTTGCTCAGTAGTTTTTCCAAACTTTGTAAAACTTACAGTCCGGGACTTCTCTTTGATAATGGCAGTAGAAACAACTTTTCCAACTGGTTACATAATACACTGATGCGGTCCTAGCTTTGTACCAATATGATGTGATTTTTTTCCCCCTCATTTTCAGGTGTTTGAAACCAAGGCAATAAACAAAGTTCAGTCCCGAGCCATTATTACTTTTGGAACTAAATTGAAAGATTAATTTTTTTTTCAGTTCCTTACTAACAGTGGTCCAACTGTATTCCTTGGCAAAAACTTCAAATCGCTACTACCAGTTATTGCAAGATATATTTTCTGAAGTTGTGTACCATTACAAGGTACGCAAAGGGTGCAGGTGTGTCAGAAAATTACGGGAGTAGGCCTTAGGCATGAATCATCCTTCTCCTATTTTCCACCTGCATTGTGTTTGAATCTATTGGTGAGTGGGTGCCTCATTGAGCTTCATTTCAACTGCAGCTCCTGATCTCAGATTGGTAGCTGCAAAATGAGTTCCAGCAAGACACTACCCGCTTTATGCTGGCTCGAATATCACTTCTCATGCGCAGGCAACAACTCTAACCGTGCATGGTTACACAAATGTGCAGAGCCCCCCACCAGTCAAATTTTTAATGTTTGGACAGTGCCAAGGGAACCAATTGACCTTGCACTGATTTTTCTGCCCTCGCAGCGCGTTCCTATGCAGAGCTAGACAGGTAGCTAACAACTTGATATCTTCCCATAAAAATCACAAGGCTTGACTTTTCTTGTAAAGCTTTACTGAAAGATTCTTATTGTAAAACTGAAATACAACACAGAAATGGAAGCACACATTAGTATACAAGCGCATAACTGATATGCATACACAAATTTAGGTACGCCTGAGCAACACAGTACATTTGGCATGTAAATTACCAAACACGTGGAAACACAGCTTACTGTGAATATACATTTAGCAAACTGGAAGGCATTCTCTTTAAATTAGCCCTGTACATAGTGCATCAAAATACAGCTACTAGTTAACCAGCTAGACAGAGAGCGAGCACTTCGCGGCTAGCTGTGTAAGTTTGCTTACAGAGAAAAGTTACAAACTAAACATTTTCTGCAACATACAGTGTACACTAATCATCTATAACATTCTCAAGTACTTACAGACAAATAATATCCAAGACTCAGGCGTGGGAACAATATAACTTCCCAGAGCATGTGCCGCTGTAGGTCTGTAATATACAGTAGTTTACTTTACTGCACTTACTGTGCTTTACTGCACTTTTACTGCAGTTGCTAGGTACCAAATAGCCACTAGGTGGCGGCCCACAATGGGAATCGACCCAACTTACTCAAACCCCTGAATTAACTGGAAAACTAACATAAATTGCTACAGAGAGACAGCACACTGATGTTAGATTCCACACGGATTCCACATTTATGCTACAAATTTAATGATACTGTGAAATGGGAACTACTTCACAGCAGCATTTAAATTGTAGTGTAACTGCCTCCATGTACTTGTCCTGGACTTTATTAGTACTTTCATAGGAGTGTTTAGATTTATGATTTCAATGACCACTGCAGATAACAATTTCATCATCTATGCATCTGTGCTGGAAAAATTATGACCCGCATTCCTTGACTGAATGGTATTGTCTCCTAGCTACATGTTCATTCTTTGTTGCTTATTTTGTCATCCCTTTGAGCCTTGAGCTGTGGCCCATCTTGTGGTGCCACCTAATAGTTTAGAACAGCATCTTGTGAAGTACCAATGGTTGGCTGGGCAGGATGCTTATCCTCCTTTTTTGGATAATTGCTTCCATAACTGCCATTTATTCCTTGTAGATGCTACTTTTGTTACTGTGCATCTTTTTATTGTGGCAAAGGTTGTTTGCCACTGTTCTGTCACTGTTATGAAGCTCTGTTGTTCTGTGTTCAAGAATATCTCAAAAATTCAACCAGTTTTATAGGCTTATGTAAGGATAGGTTCCTCAATGCTCATCACCTTAGACAGGAGGAGTTGAAGCTCAGGATAATTGGTGATTTTATCCCTGTATCAGATAATTGTTGTAGTTGTGCATGATATGTCTCTAGTGGTTCAATCAGTCTCTGCCTAAAGCTTATTTACTTGTAAAAATTTCATAGCCTACATTTTCTTTCATGTAAAATAATCCCAAATTTTTCTCCCAGCTGTATCATGGGGCTGAATTTTAATGGGGAAGGTGGGTTGGGAGCCGGGCAGGGGGGCACGAGTTTCCCGCAGGCCCTGCCGAATTTAACAACAGGGCCTGATTTGCAATGGGAAACCTGTTTCCCACCTACAGCCAGCCAGATTCAGAGGCGGGCTGGCTCCGAGCAGGTAGGCCTGCGGCACTAGGCCGCAGAGAGGAGGGAGGGGAGGATCGCATGGGGTCTGGGGAGTGGCCGGTGGGGCAGAGGGCCGGAGTGGCAAGAGGATTAGGGGCTGGGAGTGGCTAAAAGAGCAGGGGGAGTGGGTTGCAAGAGGATCGGAGCTGCGAAGCGGCCAGGGTTGCAAGAGGATCGGGGGCTGGGGAGCAGCCGGAGGAGCAGGGGGCGCGGGTCTCGTGGGGGGATCGGAGGTCTGTGGGGGAGATCGGAGGCCTAGGAGGGAGGCCTTGTGGGGGGAGGCCTCATAAAATCATAGAATGGTTACAGCACAGAAGGGGGCCATTTGGCCCTTTGAGCCCGTGCTGGCTCTCTGCAAGAGCACTTCAGCAAGTCCCACTCCCCTGCCCTTTCCCTGTAGCCCTGCAAATTTTTTTCCTTCAGGTACATATCCAACTCCCTTTTGAAAGCCACAATTGAGTCTGCCTCCACCACCCTTTCAGGCAGTGCATTCCAGATCCTAACCACTCGCTGCGTAAAAAGGTTTTTCCTCATGTCGCCTTTGGTTCATGGGGGGATTGGAGGCCTGGGAGGGACCAAAGGCCTGGGGAGGGTGAGGCCTCGTGGGGGGGTTCAGAGGCTGAGCGGAGTGATCGGAGCCTGGGGGGGGAGGAATTGGAGGCCTTGTGAGGGGGTTTCCGATCACGGGGCGTGGGTTAGTTAGGGATGCTGTATTCAGGAGATATGTGGAAAGGCACTTATCACCTGAATCCAGCAATCCTCACCTAGCATTAGCTGGCAGGTTTCACGAGGCGTGCAAAACCCAACCAGCTAAAGTTAACTTCCAAACGGAGGTTAAAGCAGAAGCTTCCAGCCTCATTATAATATTTAAATAGACAACCCACCTCCTGGCAGCAGATTGACTGCCCCCCCCCACCATCCCCCGTCCCACCTCCGTTAAAATGGCAACAGGTTCAGGCCGGGATTCAAATTATTAACACTTTAACTTCCCACACGCACCCAACCCACCTTTGTTTTTAGGTTAAAATTACCCCCATAGTCATTTACTTTAATTATATCTACTATCATCAAAAACATCATGGATCGAAGAGGAGCCCAAAGGTAAAATTTATTTATTTTTGTGGGGCCAGGTGGAATAGGAGTGATCCTCTGGGCTCCACAAAAAAAAACTAGACCACTGCTGAACCAGGTTCTCTCTACCCCTGAGCAGACACTCCCTTACCTGTGTCCCCCAACCCAACGACCTATCTTTTTCTGGACCAGACTGGCCCCAGGTCACCCATTTGGTTCCTGCCTGTCAGTAATTTGATATTTATCAGGGAGACAATTAAGTGATATTGTTTAAAAGTGAGCTGTGATTATGCTTTCCTCCTGCCATTGTTATTGTGGGATGTAGTTTTTTTTCTTCTGATTTTCTCCACTCTTCTCCTAAAGACCCTGACTCATGTGGGATATAATTTCATGAGTGACAATCACCCTCCAGTCCCTGATTCCTCTGTGTGAGCCTAGACAGAAAGGGCCGGTCAGTTATTCTATGCTGAGGGCCTCACAAACACTTCAGCTGCCACTTCACTTATGCACTTTCCAACAAGCGTCAGAAACCCTGGCTGATTTTTTTCTTCTCCATAGCCCAAGGAGACTGGGGCTGATTTTAGGAGCCATACTGCTACCCTGGCTGAGATCAGCACATGTCACTGTAGCATATGTGGGTAAAACAAATGAAGGACAGAGACAGGATGAGTTGCTAGTCCATGTGCTTGTTTATTAGACCAGAGCAAACTGAGCATGCTCATACTAAACTATGTGGTAATACATTACACTGCTTTCCCCTTTAAAAAAATGTATGTATTCCCCTCTCAAATACAACAAAACTATGGTCCCACCTTTCCCAGCATTACATGTACCACATAACAAAAACCCCTGCTTTTTTTCTTTTAAATGAAATACAGATCCTACAAATGAACTACAAATCCAGTTTAATAACAGGTTTGCGGAGTCTTCCTGATCTCCTTACTGAAGGTTTTGGTGTTGAACCAATTTTCGGGCTGTTTTGTTTTGGTTCCGAACTCAAAGATGATCCTGTTTCTATCTCAGACTTGTTTGAACCTGGTACTTCAATTACTGAAGTCTGAACTGAGTCAAACTCATGTATGTGTTGTTCAAGATCACGTCTTGGTTCATCTCGAGCAGTTATCATTTGATCTACATGAACACTTTGGATGTTGTCACCAATTTCAACCAAATACCTCTTGGTTCCACCAACCTCTACTATGGTTCCTACATCCCACTTGTGTGAACTCGACTTTCCAGGGGGACTGAGAACACGAACACACTCGTTTTGTTTGAAATTACATTCTTTCTGATTGCTGTCATAATAATGTTTCTGACTCAACTGTTTCTGTTCAACTCTTGAGGCTAAATTTGGTTGAACAAGACTCAATCGCATTCTCAATCTCCTCTTCATCAAGAGTTCTGCTGGGGTATATCCAGTTGTAGTGTGCAAAGTAGTTCTGCACTTCAGCAAGGAATTTGTCAAACGTTGTCTCAGAGCAGCTGCAGAACGTTTTGGAAGGGGAGGGTGAACAGGTGCATATAGGTACCAACGATATAGGTAAAAATCGGGATGAGGTCCTAAAAGCTGAATATAGGGAGTTAGGAGGTAAATTAAAAAATAGGACCTCAAAGGTAATAATCTCAGGATTGCTACCAGTGCCACGTGCTAGTCAGAGTAGAAATAGAAGGATATTTCAGATGAATACGTGGCTAGAGTAATGGTGTGAGGGAGAGGGATTCAATTTCCTGGGACATTGGAACCGGTTCTGGGGGAGGTGGGACCAGTTCAAACCGGACAGTTTGCACCTGGGCAGGGCCGGGACCGATGTCCTAGGGGGAGTGTTTGCTAGTGCTCTGGGGGAGGGTTTAAACTAAAATGGCAGGGGGCTGGGAACCTGAGCAGGGGGACAGAGGAAAGGGAAACAAGGATAAAAGAAAAAGATAGGAAGGAGAAAAACAAAAGTAGCAGTCAGAGAAATCAACAGTTTAAATCAAACATGGCCACAGTAAATAATAACTCTAATAGGTCTAAGAGCGTTTAAAAAATAAGCCTGAAGGTTTTGTGTCTTAATGCGAGGAGCATTCGTAATAAGGTGGATGAATTAGCTGCGCAAATAAAGGTAAAACAATTATGATTTGATTGGGATTACGGAAACATGGTTCCAGGGTGGCCAAGACTGGGAATTCAACATCCAGGGGTATTCAATATTCAGGAAAGATAGGCAAAATGGAAAGGGAGGTGGGGTAGCATTGCTGGTTAAAGAAGGGATTAACACAATTGTAAGGAAGGATATTGGCTCTGATGTGGAATCTGTATGGGTAGAACTGAGAAATACCAAGGGGCTGAAAACGTTAGTGGGAGTGGTATATAGACCTCCAAACAGTAATGCGGAGGTTGGGGATGGCATTAAAAGGGAAATTAGAGAAGCGTGCAATAAGGGCACAGCAGTCAACATGGGTGACTTTAATCTACATATAAATTGGGCTAACCAAATTAGTAACAATATTGTGGAGGAGGAATTCCTGGAGTGTTTACGGGATGGTTTCCTGGACCAATATGTCGAGGAACCAACCAGAGATCAGGCCATCTTAGACTGGGTATTATGTAACGAGAAAGGATTAATTAACAATCTTGTTGTACAAGGCCCCTTGGGTCAGAGCAATCATAACATGATAGAATTCTTCATTAAGATGGAGAATGAAGTTGTTGACTCAGAGACTAGGGTCCTGAATTTAAATAAAGGAAACTATGATGGTCTGAGGTGCGAGTTGGGTAGGATTGATTGGGGAATGTCACGCAAAGAGTTGACGGTGGATAGGCAATGGCAAACATTCAGAAACCGCATGGATGAACTACAGAATTTGTTCATCCCAGTTTGGCATAAAAATAAGACAAAAAAGATGACTCAACCGTGGCTAACAAGGGAAACTAGGGATAGCATAAGATCCAAGGAGAGGACATATAAATTGGCCAGAAAAAGCAGTAAACCTGAGGATTGGGAGCAGTTTAGGATTCAACAAAGGAGGACAAAGAGATTAATTAAGAAAGGGAAAATAGAATATGAGAGTAAGCTTGCAGGGAACATAAAAACTGACTGTAAAAGCTTTTATAGATATGTGAAGAGAAAAAGATTGGTGAAGTCAAGCGTAGGTCCCTTGCAGTCAGAATCAGGGGAATTTATAATGGGGAACAAAGAAATGGCAGACCAATTAAATATATATTTTGGTTCTGTCTTCACAAAGGAGGACACAAATAACCTCCCAGAGATGTCGGGGAACATAAGGTCTGATGAAAGGGAGGAGCTGAAAGAAATCAGTATTTGTAGGGAAATGGTGTTAAGTAAATTGATGGGACTGAAGGCTGATAAATCCCCAGGGCCTGATAAGCTACATCCTAGGGTACTTAAGGAAGTGGCCCTAGAAATAGTAGATGCATTGCTGATCATCTTCCAACATTCGATGGAATCTGGAACAGTACCCATGGATTGGAGGGTAGCTAATGTTACCCCACTATTCAAAAAAGGTGGTAGAGAGAAAATGGGGAATTACAGACCGGTAAGCATGACATCGGTAGTGGGGAAAATGCTAGAGGCCATTATGAAAGATGTAATAGCAGAGCACTTGGAAAACAGTGACAGGATCGGACAAAGTCAACATGGATGTACAAAGGGTAAATCGTGCTTGACTAATCTACTGGAATTTTTTGAGGATGTAACTGGTAAAATAGATAAGGGAGAACCAGTGGATGTGGTGTATTTGGACTTTCAGAAGGCTTTCGATAAGGTCCCGCATAAGAGATTAGCGTGTAATTTAAGGCACGTGGGATTGGGGGCAAGGTACTGACTTGGATAGAGAACTGGTTGGCAGACAGAAAGCAAAGAGTTGGAATAAACTGGTCTTTTTCCGAGTGGCAGGCAGTGACTAGTGGGGTACCGCAGGGATCGGTCCTTGGACCCCAGCTATTCACAATATATATTAATGATCTAGACAAGGGAACTAGATGTAATATCTCCAAATTTGCAGACGACACAAAGCTGGGTGGGCGTGTGTGCTGTGAGGGGGATGTCGAGAAACTTCAGGATGATTTGGACAGGTTGGGTGATTGGGCAGAAGCATGGCAGATGCAATATAACATGGATAAATGTGAGGTAATCCACTTTGGTAGCAAAAACAGGAAGGCAGATTATTATCTGAATGGCAATAGATTGGGAGAAGGGGAAGTGCAACGAGACCTGGGTGTCCTTGTGCACCAGTCGCTGAAGGTAAGCATGCAGGTGCAGCAGGTGGTTAAGAAGGCAAATGGTATGTTGGCCTTCGTAGCGAGAGGGTTTGAGTACAGGAACAAAGATGTCTTGCTGCAGTTGTACAGGGCCTTGGTGAGACCACATCTTGAGTATTGTGTGCAGTTTTGGTCGCCTTATCTGAGGAAGGATGTTCTTGCCATGGAAGGAGTTCAGCGAAGATTCACCAGGCTGATACCTGGGATGGCAGGAATGACGTATGAGGAGAGATTAAATCGATTGGGCTTGTACTCGCTGGAGTTTAGAAGAATGAGAGGGGATCTCATTGAAACTTATAAAATTCTGACAGGACTGGGCAGACTAGATGCAGGAAGAATGTTCCCGATGGTCGGGGAGTCCAGAACCAGGGGTCACAGTCTAAGGATAAGGGGTAAGCCATTTAGGACAGAAATGAGGAGGAATTTCTTCACCCAGAGAGTGGTGAACCTGTGGAATTCTCTATCACAGAAGGCAGTAGAGGCCAATTCATTAAATATATTCAAGAAGGAGTTGGATATATTTCTTAAGGCTAAAGGGATCAAGGGGTATGGGGAGAAAGCAGGGACTGGGTGCTGAATTTGGATGATCAGCCATGATCGCATTGAATGGCGGAGCAGGCTCGAGGGGCCGAATGGCCTACTCCTGCTCCTATCCTATCATCTATGCTTCATGCTGAGCCCCGAACAACCCTGCAACACTTGCTTTTTGAGAGCTTCTTTCACTATTCTGACTGACCTTTCGGCTGCTCCGTTTGAAGCTGTATGATATGGTGGAACGTGAGTGTGTTTGATACCATTCCGTTTCATGAATTCTTGGAATATAGCAGAACAGAACTGAGGCCATTGTCAGAAACAAGCTCTTCAGTTAAGCCATGACATGCAAAGATAGATCTCAACTCATCAATGGTACATTCAGTTGTAGTATTTGAACTCATGTGTTTCAATTCAGTCCACTTTGAGTGACTATCTACAAGTACCAGGAAATAATTATTTGCTTTCTCACAGAAGTCTACATGTACTCTCTGAAAAGGTCTACTTGGCCATGACCAGGGTTGTAGTGGAGTTTTGGATGGTTTGTTTCTGCAATTTTTGCAAATGCTGCATTTGCTGACAACTAATTCAAGATCACTGTCCAAACCAGGCGATCCCTGGATGTTCGGTATGACATTCGGCCAGAATTCCATCTCTCAAAGAAGTAGGTACCACCACTCTGTTTCCCCACTTCATACAACCTTGCTCACAAGACAATTCAGTACGACAGTTATGGAATGGTTTCAATTCTGTGACTATACACTGATCAGTCCATCCATTCAAGGTGTTTTCATACACTCTTTTCAGTACCGAGTCCTTTTGAGTCTCATCTGGAATCTCAGTTGCATTCACAGGAAAGTCTTTGTCAACTGCACCTAGCAGAAAATAGCACCTTAACTCCCAACACTTGAGTCCTCATGTGACAACCTGGACAAGGCATCTGCAATTGCATTTTGCTTTGAAGTGTGATATTCAATCACGTAGTCATATTGTGACATTCTTGATGCGGCCATTGCAGGGATGGCAGATTTGGGCCCCAATATTGCTAGGAGCAGTTTGTGATCGGTTATCAAGATAAATTTTCTGCCGATCAGGAACTGTTGGAATTTCTAGATTCCAAACGCTATGGCGAGTGCTTCCTTTTCAATTTGCATGTAGTTTCTTTCACTCTTTGTGAGGGTTTGCTATGCGAACGCGATTGGTTTCTCTTGGCCGTCATCCATTACGTGGTTTATGACCGCTCCCACACCACAGCTAGAAGCATCACACACTAACCTAATTCCATGCTCTGTGTCGTAGTGCACAAGCAGAGCATCACTAGAGAGACTTCTCTTACAAGCGTCCTGTTGCACTTTCATCTACTTCCACTGGACATCCTTCTTGAGGAGCTCATGCAATGGAACTAACATGGTCGCTAACTCAGGTAAGAAACGTGCATAGTACTGGACCATTCCAAGGAAAGATCTTAACTCAGACACGTTCTGTGGCTTTGGAGCATTGATGATAGCATCCTTCGCTTTCCCTGGTGCGAGTAAGTTGTCAATGTCCCGTAGGCATCTGGCCCGATCTCCGTTAGAAAAATTGCTTTTTTACGTTCATGAATTAATTTATTTTGAGCGTGAACATTCTCATCTGCACCTTCAGTCTCAATAATGTTATTGGCCTGAAAAAACATCTCCATCTGCTCAATGTAAGAACTGAATGGTTCGCGAGCTCGGTCATACAGGCCGAGGCTTCCGATGAATCCCATAGGCGCAACCATGATTGTCCCGATCCCTTCGAACAGTGACATGGCACTCTACCTGTGTACCTGTGAGAATCAATGCCACTGTTGCTGTGTACAAAGGCGAAGCACAGATGATTCTGCATCAGCATTAACAGTAAAACATCGCAAAAATTCAGTTTAGATGTCACAAATTCACCTTAAACTTGTCCACTCGAAGGTTGAAAACTGTGTCCTTCCATGATCCCTAAAAATGGCTTTGGGATCCCATCCCTGTCGCCAAAATGTAATATATGCGGGTAGAACAAATGAAGGATAGAGACAGGATGCGTTGCTAGTCCATGTGCTTGTTTATTAGGCCAGAGCGAACTGAGCATGCTCATACTGAACCATGTGATAATACATTACAGTCACATAGACCGGGAATCAAACCTGCAACTTTCCTGGGCCTGTATTGCTCAATTCCACAATTGATAGTTGTTAAGTCTGTGGTTGTATTGTAAATAACACACAGACTCCAACATTAACAAAGAAAAACAGGTCTTTACTATTCAGAGGTCTGGGCGATTTCTGCCCTAGTTAACATATCCCAGCCCTTATATACTGGTGTGGTCACTATCGGTATTACAGTATACATGAGCCAACAAATAGTGCCACACCTAAAATAGTGCTCTTAAAGGCGAATGGTTACATTCAATAGTTCCCTTAAAGGTAAACGGGTACATACACTACAATAGTGGCTTTGCTAACTGAACCAATGGGGAGCTCAGAACCATAGTTCTTATGGTTCAATTGGAAATGGTGTTCCATGATCTATATTTGGCAACATACATCAGTCGATGACTGTTGTCCAGTAATTGGTTTGTTATAATGCATATATAGCATAATAAAGCATCATATATGGTATAAGAAAATTAGGGCTAGAAATTCGGTGCATTTGCATCTCTCGTTAGTGCCCCCAGGGGGTGCAAACGACTTTTCACCTGGCGCGACTCCCGCTAAATTCAGCGGGAGTTTAGCGGTGGCAGTAACCTGTAGCGTCCCGCTCCGCTGCACAGGCGATGACGACGTTATCACCATGTGCAGCACCCCATTTTTGCCCCATCTGCAAAATTGACCCGCGCCACCTGAATCTGCACTGGGCGATGACAGCGACCAATTCAGGGAGCGGGAATGGAGCCTCTTGAGTGTCGGGCTGCTGGCCTGGCACCCTGCCTCCCGGTGGTCCAGGTAACGCCGCACAGAGTTGTGGGTTTGAGCCCTCTTTAATGAGAGGAAGAGCCCTTCCATGCGGCAGCGCTATGTGGCCCAGTGCGTAACGCTGCAGAACGTACCACCCCAATATTCAGGGTTAGCGCTCTAAGAAAGAAGTGGAGTGCTTGCACTAGTGCTCCACCTCCCTCTTGGGACACTAAAACTGAAGTTAGCGATCGCCGACGCTATTTTTCGGCAGGCGCTAAATTTAGTGCCCAGGCGATGTTATCGACCCAAAATGGTCGCTAACAAACTTTCCCCCCCCCTTAGATTTTTAAATGTATGCATTTGGTTAGCATTCTTTGGCAAATAAGAACTTCTTCTAGGTAACTTCAGTGGACCGAATCAGAATGATATGCTTTGCATGCCTGAATAGGTTAGAGTGAAATGTGTTGGAATTGTGATCTTGTTGCCAAGGAAATTATTTACAAGTCATCAGATAACAGTTAATAGGTGCCAGCTTTTGAAAAGGTAACACAAGTTCATCAGCATTATATAAAAACTGAAACAGAATATAACCCTCAGTTGTAGCATCATGCCTTTCTTTTAGACCTATAATTGACTATTTTCCTGCTTAACATAATTTAAGGTACCAAGCACTATCATTACACAGCCAGTGTAAATGCTCGAGGATTTTTATTGCTTTGGCCTACCATGTTACAATATGTTACAGACTACAGAAAAGGAATCATGTTTTAGAGCACTGCACATTCTGCACGCATACTTTGTTTTTCCTCCGAATAGAATTGTTTTGATTTGATAAGTTCCACTTGCCTGGAGAATTGGGAATTGTTTTACAGCCATTTAATTTCATAGAAAATGTCTTTAGATGAAATAGTGGAGCTTACTGTAAAGACTTGCTTCGTGAAATCCAAACTTAGAGTGGTAAGACAGAAAGCACTTGCATTTATATAACGCCTTTCACAACCTCCGGACATCCCAAAGCAGTTTACAGCCAGTGAAGTACTTTTCGAAGTGTAGTCACTGTTGTAATGTAGGAAATGTGGGAGACAATTGGCGCACAGCACGGTCGCACAAAGTGCAGTGTGATAAACGATCAGATAATCTGTCTTTTAGTGATGTTGGTTGAGGGATGAATATTCACCAGGATTCCCCTGCCAAATAGTGTCATGGGATCTTTTACGTCCACCTGAGAGAGCAAACGGGGTCTTGGTTTAACGTCTCATCTAAAAGATGGCACCTCCAACAGTGCAGCACTCCCTCAGTACTGCACTGAAGTGTCAGCTTCGATTTTGCGTTCAAGTTTCTGGAGTGGGACTTGAACCCACAACCTTCTGACTAAGAGGCGATTTTCATTGAAGTCAAAGGAAATAATAATCGGGAGAGATGTATAATGGGCTGCCGACTCGCTATCACCCATTTTACCCTATCGCGAAATGTCATAAGCTATCCCAGAGACCTTTACAGATGGCTCAATGGTAAAATAAGTACCCGGTGTGCTATTGAGCCGTATAGACGAGGACAATTCCAGGTGTGATCTCCAGTCAGGGCTGGCTACCTAGTCTCCATGGTTGGGATGCTACAATTGGCCTCAGTGTCCCTGGGTTAGAGATTCAAAAAAAATTGTGATGGGTTTCAACTCCTTATCACTATTCAGACCCCTGTGTCGCAGTGATCCCTGTGTATGAACATTGGTTGAGGACAAGATTGAGACCGAAGTAAAACTGAAGAAAAAATACATTTTGTTTTCTCATAGTGTAGTACAAATGACCATTGAAAGTAATTAGTGCCATGTTAACTAAATTCTTAAATTGAACTGGATGAATAGCTTGATAGAAATGGGATAAGTATTGACATAAATGATCAAACACTGTGTAGAACACTGCGGTTTCAGGTCTGCTGGGAGGATGGAACTGTTATCTGTGGAATGTGACTAGTGAGGGTTGAATCATTCAGTTTATAATGTTAAATTGATGTCCTGGAGTTCCCTCACTTGATTGTATTCAGTGGTTAGAGAGCAATTTCACAGTTTCCTCAGAGGGTTTAGAGGTACAGGGTTATTCACATACCCCAGGACGTTCGAAGGAGTGAGCTCAGTGAGTGAAATGACCTTTTCTTATTCAATGATTTTCCTCCTGCTCATGTACTCTCATTTTGCTTCTTTTTATTCTTTGTTTCTGCGCACTGTTTATTTCCTGACTGTTTCTCTTGTGTAGTGGAGGGTATTCACAGATATCCACTTTTTATTTTTGGAGACTAAGTTAAAGAGGAATAATTGTAGCAGCCCTGAAATTGCTGGGTTAAGAGGGTGCCAATCGAGATTTTACAGAGCCAGCAATTTCTGATGGAACTCATCCAATGGAGAAGCATGCTGGCAGAGGTTCTATGCAGTTTCAGGTCAGGTTAAAGAAGTGTCTGCCCTCACAGTAGCAGCCATGGAAATGGCAGAGTTAGGGCAGGGTGATGTCACCCATCCTAAATTCATAGATTCATAGAATCAAACAGCACAGAAGGAGGCCATTCGGCCCATCGTGCCTGTGCCAGCTCTTTGGTAGAACTATCCAATTAGTCCCACTCCCCTGCTCTTTCCCCATAGCTCTGTAATTTTTTTCCTTCAATTATTTCTCCAATTCCCTTTCAAAAGTTACTATTGAATCTGCTTCTACCACCCTTTCAGGCAATGCATTCGAGATCACAACAACTCGCTGCGTAAAAATGTTTTTCCTCATGTCACCTCTGGTTCTTTTACCAATCACCTTAAAGCTGTGTCCTCTGATTGCATGAAATGTTGGGAGCTGTCATGATACTTTTATACTTTGTCAGCTCTATTTCAACTGCAGAGGCAAGGGCCAAGGTGGCTGCTGCATGACAAAGGATAACCTCTACTCCCATGGCTCACGTTGACTTTTCATAGGGCCACCAGTGCTGCAGAGGAGTTCTATAATGATGCATACATGAAAACAAAGAAAGACATGCATTTATATAGTACCTTTCACAACCTCAGGATGTCCCAAAGCCCTTTACAGCCAATGAATTACTTTTGAAGTGGAACTGTTGTAATGTAGGAAATGCGGCAGCCAATTTGCACACAGCAAGATCCCACAAACAGCAATGTGATAATGATCAGATAATCTGTTTTTTTTTAGTGATGTTGATTGAAGGATAAATATTGGCCAGGACACAGGGAATAACTCCCCTGCTCTTCTTCAATATAGTGCCATGAAATCTTTTACATCCACCTGAGTGAGCAGACGAGGCCTCGGTTTAATGTCTCATCCAAAAGATAGCACCTCTGACAGTGCAGCACTCCCTCAGCACTGCACTGGAATGTCAGCCTAGATTTTTGTGCTCAAGTCTCTGGAGTTGGATAACCTTCTGACTCAGAGGCAAAAGTGCCACAGCTGACAAAGATACAAATTGAACACTTGTATTTCTCTCTTGTTTCTTGGTGACCAGAACTGGATGCAGTATTTAAGATATGGTCTGACCAGAGCACTGGAAAGTTTAATCATTACCTTACTCAAATTCCTAATTCCCTGCTTACTATGTACTAAATTGTAACTCAAGTCCCCTGCCTAGAAAGAGGATTTTTTATTTGCTTTCAAGATGTTTGTGATTTTGGAAAGGCCACATTTATTAACTATCCATATTAGTGATTGTTGTTACAACTGAGTGATTTGCTCGACCACTTCAAAGGGCACTAAGAGTCAACCATATATTGTGGAACTGGAGTCACAGGCAGGCCAGAACGAGAGGGGGAGGATGGCAGGTTCCCATCCCTGAAGGGCATGAGTGAACCAGTTGGATTTTGTTGACAATCCAATAGCTCTGTTGCTGCCAGGCCACAAATTACCAAACTTACTAAATTTGACTTTCATAACTTGCAATGGTGGGGTTTGAACTTACAACCTCTGGCGTTAATCCAGTACCAGAACCACTATGCTTGTACTCACCAATTAGAATCCAATATAACTCTATTGTAATGTTTTCCCATATAACAAACAGAATTCCTGTTTACAACTTTATATGCAAGCAATATAACCATGCAATTCAGGACATTTATGGATAAACAGCCTGGTATGGTGGAAGGAAGAGAGTGGGGGCGGGGGAGTGAGTTGGCAGTAAAGAAGAAAGCATTACTTACTTGTGCTTCAAACTGGCTTTGTTGAATCAAGGCCATGTAGAAAAATGCACTGTGAGGGAATGAACGTGAATGGCCAAGCAAAAGATGACTGACAGACCTGAGCAAGCGGGAGATCAAGCTTGTTCAACCAGTATTTGGGAACACAGGAACACAAGTAAACCATTCAGCTCATTGAGTCTGCCCCATCATTCTGCTAGCCGTGGCAGCTTTATGATTTTATTCCCAATTTCCTCTCTTATCCATCACTTGCCAAATAATTCTATTTTTTTTAAGCTGTGCAATTGAATTGTGTCTATCAGAGACTAATGGAAGTCCTAGTGTAAATCATATCAGAGAATCATAAAGCACAGAAGGAGGTCATTCAGCGCTTCATGCCTGTGCTGGCTCTTTGAAAGAGCTATCAGACCCACTCTCTGGCCCTTTCCCAATAGCCTTGCAAATGTTTCCCATTCAAGTATTTATCCAATTCCCTTTTGAAAGTTATGATTGAATCTGATTCCACCACCCTTTCAGGCAGTACATTCCAGATCATAACAACTTGCTGCGTAAAAATATTTCTCCTCATCTCGCATCTGGTTCTTTTGCCAATTACCTTAAATCTGTGTCTTCTGGTTACTGACCCTTCTGTTACTGGAAACGGGTCCTCTGCACCCTCTCTAAAGCCTTGACATATTTCCTAAAGTGTGGTGCCCAGAATTGAATACAATACTCCAGATGGGGCCTAACCCGTGATTTATAAGGGTTTAGCATAACATCCTTGCTTTTGTACACTATGGGGCAGAAATTCGGGTCGGGGGCTTGCCGCGCGTGCAAGCCCCTGATCTGCACTTACCCGACGCGCCAGCCGTTGAGCTTCAGGGACGCCTGGAATTGCTGTTTTAAAATGTTGACTCCCGGGCAGCGTCTGACGTCACGCCGCCCAGGAGTGCAGCCAGCGCGAAGCCTGGAGCGCGCAGTGCAACTGAGACACGCCCCTTGAGGTCTCAGTTTAAAAGGACACGCCCCAATGTTTCTCACAAGCTGCAAAGCATTTTTACATGTAGAGCAGCATTTTAAATAGGTTTTTGGTATTTTTAAGAAGCTTTTGGTAACTTTTATAAACTTTTAAAAACGTTTACATTATTTTGAAGAATCTGAAGTAGTTTTAAACAGAATTAAAGCGATTTAAAGACTTTTAAAAGCCCTGAAAGCATTTTTTTCATTCCATTTATTTAATTAGCAACGTCGTCGTCGTACGTGTCTTCACACTGTTCCCTTTGGGGAACTGTATGAAGTGGTGGAAGGATTTCTGGCCGTGATTAACACTCCTTCCGTGACCGTAACCATCTTTGTACCAGCCATTAGGGTGGTTAGTCCTATGGCGGGAGGGTTTTACGGGCTCCCACAACCTATACGAGGGGGGGGGGGCCACCCACACCCACGGACGCAAATATCCCACTGGATGTCTACCCAGAATTTAGAGCCGGAGCTCCGACTCCACTTGCCGGGACTGTCTGGAGCGGGGTTAGAAACCCTACGCCGTGTGGCCCAGCGGCGGGGATACTACCGCTACGCCAAAGGCCCACTCAGATTAGCAACGTGAAATGGCTGGAATGAGCACAATTCACGGCATTAAAAGAACTCACAATTGAACTGATGATGACCTCAGCAATCTCCTCAACGAGGTGGAGGCGCAGCGCCTGCTCATCATTGGTAATGAGAAGTCAAAGGCGCCGCAAAAAGGACAGATGATAGCTTGGTCTTTCAAGTGGCAGCATAGGGCTCCAGTCACGGGGAGGGAAAAGGCGCAGGAAACGTATGGGTGTCACCTTTTGCGCGGAGTGGGCCTTTTGCGTAGCGGTAAGCATCCCCGCCGCTGGGCCAGAAGGAGTAGGGTTTCGAACCCCGCTCCAGACAGTCCCGGCAAGTGGAGTCAGAGCTCCAACTATAAATTCTGGGTGGACATCCAGCGGGATACTTGCGTCCGCGGGTGTGGGTGGCCCCCCCCCCCCTCAGATGGGTTGTGGGAGCCCGTAAAACCCTCACGCCATAGGACTAACCACCCTAATGGCTGGTATGAAGATGGTTATGGTCACGGAAGGAGTGTTAACATGGCCAGAAATCCTTCCACCACTTCATACAGTTCCCGAAAGGGAACAGTGTGAGGATACGTACGACGATGACCTCTTGCGCAATGCACCTCCTTGGACCCTCAGTCGCAGATGCGAGGGGGCAAATCGTGCAATTGTTAAATTTTTCATTTTATTGACATGTAAAATGAACGGCCCAGTAATTCCGTTCCAAACGCGTGAGTATGGTCGGGGTACTCGCGCGTCTGGCCAGAGGAAATGCCGGTTTTCAGCATGCACAGCGCATGCGGGGAAAACTGGCATTTCCTGTCCTCTGAACGAAGGGGTTCAGAGGCAGAACGCGTGCGACTGCACAGGCAGCGCGTGCGCAGTAAAATTTGCCGGTTTCATTCATGCTTTCAGTGAGGTTAAGTCCTTACAACTTACACATGAAAAAAGCATGAGTACAGTTGCTCCAGAGGCTGCGGAGGAAGATATATTTTATCGTGGAGCTTCTGAAAGGCAATATTTTTGTTTGGGAAAGGGAGGAAAGTTATTTTAAGAAATGCTGAGGTAAGTTTTAACGTTTATTTTTGTTTTTTAAAACGGGTTTTCAGTACTGTAGGTAGAAGGAGCAATTGTGGCTGTGTGAATTGAATTTGCTGTGTTTATTAAATGTGAAAATGACTCCAACATTTTTAAGAAAGAAACTTTTCAGCAGTAATATATTCTTTTAAGTAATTATGTATGTATGTCTGTATATATTCCTTTGCATATATGTATGTATATATTCCTTTACTTATGTGTATGAATGTATGTATTTAATTATGACTTTCAGAGAAAGTAACTTATTGGAAAATCATAATTAAATACATACATTCATACACATAAGTAAAGGAATATATACATATACGTAAAGGAATATATACGGACATACATACATAATTACTTAAAAGAATATATTACTGATGAACAGTTTCTTTCTTAAAAATGTTGGAAATGTTACATTACTCATTTTAGAACAGTCATTTTCACATTTAATAAACACAGCAAATTCAATTCACACAGCCACAATTGCTCCTTCTACCTACAGTACTGAAAACCCGTTTAAAAAAACAAAAATAAACTTTAAAACTTACCTCATTATTTCTTAAAATAACTTTCCTCCCTTTCCCAAACAAAAATATTGCCTTTCAGAAGCTTCACGATAAAATATATCTTCCTCCGCAGCCTCTGGAGGAACTTTACACATGCTTTTTTCATGTATAAGTTGTAAGGACTTAACCTCACTGAATCCATGAATGAAATCGACAAAGTTCACTGCGCACGCGCTGCCTGTGCAGTCGCACGCGCTGTGCCTCTGAACCCCTTCATTCAGAGGACAGGAAATGCCGGTTTTCTCCGCATGCGCTGTGCATGCTGAAAACCGGCATTTCCTCCGGCCAGACGCGTGAGTACCCCAACCGTACTCACGCGTTTGGAACGGAATTACTGGGCCTATGTCTCTGCATATAAAGCCAAGGATCTTGTATGCCTTTTTAACAGCCTTCTCAACTTGTCCTGCCACCATGAAAGATTTGCGTAAATACACCCTCAGGTCTCTCTGTTCCTGCACCCCCTTTAAAATTGTACCATTTAGTTTATATTGCCTCTCCTCATTCTTCCAACCAAAATGTATCACTTCACGCTTCTCTGTGTTAAATTTAATCCGCGGGAGAACTTGAAAGAAGCAAGGGTAATGCTCCTTATTGGAATAAATGATATGGGTGGAAGGCTATGTGAGGCACTGGAAAAAAGCAACACTGTAAATGTTGTGTTAAATGAATACCTGTACCAGTATATAAAGCATAGCAATTATTGTTGTCTGAACTACAGGAATTTCTGGTGCTAAAAGTAATCTAGCTAATAAAAATCACATGGTTAAAATGCATTTTAAATTATTGAGCATGATTTTTAATTACATTATAAACACCGAAGGGCAGTCACTGTAAAACAATTATGAACTCATAAATCTTTCCAGAGAAACTCCAGGCACCATTTGTATGCAACATTATCAGTTGTTTATGTTGAACTGCAGTCACAGGTTTAATAGCAGCTAAGTATATATACAAAAAACACCCTGAGGTTCAAATTTTCCATTTGCACATTCACAGCTGCAAGTCGAAACCTGTAAGAAATCAATAATACAGTGGCCATGTCCATCTGTAAGTGTTAGTGTGGATCTGAGAACAGCCATAACATCTCACCTATATGAAAGAAATGGGAAAGGTGTTAGAAAACTGAATGAACTTTGCATTGAATTTCATACCACTCTGACATCAGTAATGTAAAAATAAAACTGTAAATGCTTTGATTGAATTCTGTCACCCTGCTGTGAGTAGAGCTTAACCTCACAGTCTGTGTAAGCAGCAAATGCCATTAATAACCTGCAGGTTGTTGCAGCTCTGTGCCCACTGTTCAAGAAGTCATCACTAGTATTGTGCAGCCCTTGTATGGTCTTCTGCTCATCCAGCTCGATTTATTTTGTTTTCCTCCTAGAGTGTTCCTGTTTATTGGGGACTGTAAACATGAGATCGGTGTGCGACTGTCCCTCTCCATGAAGCACCTTGGCACGTTTTGCCGCATTAAAGACACTATATAAAAGAAAGACTTGCATTTATATAGCGGCTTTCACAACCTCAGGACATCCCAAAATGCTTTACAGCCCATGAAGTACTTTTTTTTTGAAGTGTCGTTATTGTTGTAATGAAGGAAAATTCCAATAAGTGGAAGCTGTTGTTTATGGCGCATTAGCAGATAAAGCAATGGGAGATTTTGCAATCCAAATCTGTCTTCATTGAATTTGACTCTTCAGTTTGGGGAAAGTGAAACCATACTCAGGCCAGTTGTATGAGGTAGTGAAGGAAAATGGATTGGGAGTGGTCCTCATCCACTCCTTCTGAAGATCTGACAAAGGATATTAGTGCTAGTCATTAAGGGCTTTCATAGGTATTTATGTGGTTCGGACAATCCTAGCCTCCAACCATTGGAAGCACAACTTGGGAAAGGAGGAGAAAAGTAGTGAAATCGAACTAAGAAAATTAACATTATTTAAAAAAGAGCAAAATTCAAAGCGCAAGACAGATTTTTTTTATTCGTTCATGGGATGTGGGTGTCGCTGGCAAGGCCAGCATTTATTGCCCAACCCTAATTGCCCTTCAGAAGGTGGTGGTGAGCCGCCGCCTTGAACCACTGCAGTCCGTGTGGTGAAGGTACTCCCACAGTGCTGTTAGGGAGGGAGTTCCAGGATTTTGACCCAGCGACGATGAAGGAACGGCGATATACTTTCAAGTCAGGATGGTGTGTGACTTGGAGGGGCACTTGGAGGTGGTGGTGTTCCCATGTGCCTGCTGCCCTTGTCCTTCTAGGTGGAGGAGGTCGTGGGTTTGAGAGATGCTGCAGAAGAAGCCTTGGCAAGTTGCTGCAGTGCATCTTGTAGATGGTACACACTGCAGCCATGGTACGCCAGTGGTGGAGGAAGTGAATGTTTAAGGTGGTGGCTGGGGTGCCAATCAAGTGGGCTGCTCTGTCCTGGATGGTGTTGAGCTTCTTGAGTGTTGTTGGAGCTGCATTCATCCAGGAGAGTATTCTATCACACTCCTGACTTGTACCTTGTAGATGGTGGAAAGGCTTTGGGGAGTCAGGAGGTGAGACACTCGCCACAGAATACCCAGCCTCTGACCTGCTCTTGTTGCCACAGTATTTATGTGGCTGATCCAGTTAAGTTTCTGGTCAATGGTAACCCCCAGGATGCTGATGGTGGGGGATTTGGTGATGGTAATGTCATTGCATGTCAAGGGGCGACGGTTAGTCTCTCGCTTGTTAGAGATAGTCATTGCCTGGCACTTGTGTGGCGCAAATGTTACCTGCCACTTATCAGCCCAAGCCTGAACATCGTCCAGGTCATGTCGCATGCGGCTATGGACGGTTTCATTATCTGAGGAGTTGTGAATGGCACTGAGCACTGTGCAGTCATCACAGATATTCCACTATACCACATTACATAACATCAACAGTACGAAAAGGAACAAAGTTTTGTTTTAATATCTTGAAGGTTCAATTTTATCTGATCGCCTTTCCATAGATGGAGATAAAATCAAGTTGTGGGTCAACATCTAGAGAACGCACAACTGCAACAGCTATTCGGAGCAAGTAGGCATAGCTGGCAATAGGAAAATCTTTTGTTATTTTATTCTTTATTTTCCTACTCTACATAAAGTCTACACAGTGTATGTTTTCACTCCGAGGAGAGAAATCAAACCCAACATCTTTTGATTTATATCTTGCCAAGTTTATTGCAAGACTTTTGTTGTGAAATCTTCCTGTTGCCAGCTATGCCTAGTTGCTCCAAAGAGCAGTTGCAGTTGTGCATTCTCTAGATGTTTACCCACAACCTGATCTTATCTTCATCCATTGAAACAGTGAGCAGATGAAATTAAACCTTCAAGTAATTAAACCAACACCTTGTTCTTTTTCTTACCATTGGCATTATCTAATGTGTTAATAGTGGAATTTCTGTCTGTTGCTCACATAGTGCATTTGAGGAGCACCTCAAATGTATTGGCACTTAAGAGCATTGCATACAGGGAGCATCAAAACAGTAAATGCCAATTTTTTTCCTTGTGCATAGAATCCTTTGATTCTTTTTAAGTTTGGAATTATTGTGGAAGATTTGTTTAGAGAGTGTAAGATTCTTACATTAAAATACTTAGGAGTCTATTTGGTATAAACAAAGGCCCTGAAATTCTGCAGGGGTTCTCCCGTTCTGCCACTGGAAAATCAGCAGTGCCCCAGAAAATTGGCATATACGGCCAATTTTAGCCACGTACAACATTTCTCTGGGGGTTCTGTCACTCTTCTGCTGAAGTTACAGTGGGAGATCGGAAGAACCCCCGTAGAATAGTCTACAATGTTTGCACCTATTTAGTACTTGACATGAATCTTGTCATTCATGTGGAATGACTTATGAAATGATACTGGGTGGCCTGCTGGTGGCGCTGTCCAGGGAGAGTATAAATACTTGGGCATGGGCCCAGCTTGCTCAGGGCATTCTTTAGCAGGAACTAGTGAAGGACACAACTAGATCTCCATGTTGAAAAACAGTTGATTAAAGCCTTGTTTAATACTTAAACCAAGTGCCTAGTAGTTTTCTTACGTCAGTACTCGGTTTACTTAATGTGCCAAAATAAGACAAGGGCCCAGAAATTCGGGTCTCCACGGGTGAGTACGAGCTGGGTACTCACACGTGGGCCCGATGGAAGTGCCGGTTTCCTGCGCATGCACTGCGCATGCGCGGGAAACCGGCACTTCCATTCCCCTGAACGAAGAGGTTCAGAGGTCGAACGCGCACGGGGGAGTCTGCGCGTGCACTTTGAACTTACGTTTTTTTTACAGGTTTCTCCGGGAGGGTAAGTCTTTAGAATTTAGAAATGTAAAAAGCAGGCGTAAGGCCTGCTTTTTACAAGGTAAGTGGTGAATTAATTAAAATTTAAACATTTTTTCCACAGGTTTATTATTTTTAAATACTTTAAAGCAAGGTAAGTTTATTTTTAGCCCCATTAGAATATAAAATTATTTTTTTCAAAAATTTAAATTATTGTTTAAAATAGTTATTTAATGTAATTTATAGTTTATTTAAAAAGTGTGTTTTTTAAAAATTTATTTGAAGGTTTACTGCTATTTTGGAGCCGTAGTATTTATAAGTCTTGACAGGTCTTCCTGTCAATACTTACGAATGGAGCATTCCCTGCTCCGATTGGCTGCCCATGGCCCACATGATCCCAGGGGACGCATCGAACTAACTGCGCCCCTGGGACACGCAAGCACTGCGCGCCGGCAGCTGGACCAGGCCCCGGATCAGAATTCCATGGGGCCCTACAGCTCAACTGCCGGCGTGCTAGGTAAGTGCAGGTCGGGGGCTTACACCCGCGGGAAGCCCACGACCCGAATTTCTGGGCCAAGACTTTTTTTGTCAGCCTTGTCAGTAATAGTATTTTTTAAACTGGTTAAAGTAGCCAAGGAGGTGTTCTAACTGCCAACCCACTGCATACAATCATTGAATTTTACAGCACAATGGAGGCCATTCAGCCCATCAAAAATGTGTCGGCTCTCTGAAAGGGCTATTCATTTAATTCCATTGCCCTGCTTTTTCCCTATACCCTTTTATTTTTTGGTTTTGAAATATTTATCCACTTCCTTTTTAATCCTATAATAGATTCTGCTCCCAAATCTTTTTCTGGTAGGCCATTCCATATCTTAACAACCGTCTGCGTAAAAGTTCTCCTTAACTCTCCCTTCCTTCTTTTGGTGATGATTTTAAATTTATGCCCTCTAATGACCGACTCACTGAGCAGTAGAAATCATTTTTTTCTATTCTTTATCAAAATCTTTCATAGTTTAACATTTCTATCAAACTAAATCTCTATTCTATTGAAAAGTGCCCCAGTTTCTCTACTCTCCTAATAACTGAAGCCTTGATATACTTCCAGTGAATCTTGTCTGCATGCTCTCCATACCCTTGACATTCTTCCTAAAGCAGGCCATGGCATCTAGACCAGCATACATCCACTCTCCATGTAGCAGCAATGGTAGCTCTCAGTAATAGTGGGGAGATGAGGGATGGGGGAGGCACTGATGTAACCGCAAACCCAAAATTTTTTTTTGTGGGGTGATTTTACAAATCGACTTTTTCATTTCATAGAAACTTCTTTCACCAAACATGCTGTTCAACCCAAACTAGCCTGCAGACAGTGCTGTTTAACTAGAGGGAGCTCCAACATAGCATTTGTCAAAGTAGAAGCAGCTTATTAATTTTCATTGCTGTGCTGTGTCTGGATACCTGAAAAATGACACAAATTGCAGTGAGTTGCCACTTTGCCCTGAGCTTTCTTTATGGAAATGTGTTTGGAAATGTAAGCTCGAAGTCCCTGATCTCCATTATTTGTATTTGTGTGATGGGATCGGGAAGAAATCAGGCAGGAGTGGGAATTTTTATCTTTCTTTCCACAGCATGCCACCAAACTAAAATGTTAAAGATAAAATGTAAATATTGGAATAACTTTACATTAAGTGGGCATTAACAGTTTTCAGGATTGAGTCCAGAAATAATAGTAGGAGGGAATGCTGAAGAAGACAAGTGTCCATTTCACCAGTTTCTATATTTCAGAAAAGATGTTACAGCTACTCCTGAAGGCATTGACTAATGCTCGGGTACATTATAATGGCCCAGAACTTGGTGTCGGGGGCTTGCCGCGCGTGCAAGCCCCGATGTGCACTTACCCGGCTGGGATCAGGTGAGCACTGTTCAGCCAATCAGGGGTGGGGAAACTTCATTCATAAGTTTGAGAGTAAGGACTGTCAAACTCATGAGAAGCACTGCACCCCAAAACACTACTTAAACTTTAAATAAAATTTAAAAAAACATCCCAATCATTAAATTAAGTATAAATAAGTTTAAAAAAATAATTTAAACAATTTTTTTTTTGAAAAAAATAAATTTTTAATAAAAGGGGTCTAAAACTAAACGTACCTTATTGTAGATTCTTTAAAATAATAATGTGTGGAATTTTTTTTTCTAAATTGCACTAAAACACCACTTACCTGTAAAAAATAAATACTTACGTCTGCTTTTTACAAGCGTAAAGACCGGAGGCCTTTACACATGCGCAAATCCCCCAAAACAGAGGAAATCCAAGACGCACGTGCTAGCCTCTTCACCTCTTGGGTTAGAGGAGAGGAAATGCCGGTTTTCAGCGCATGCGCTGTGCATGCTGAAAACCGGCATTTCCTTCGGCCAGACGCGTGAGTACCCCTTCCGTACTCACGCGTTTGGAGAGGAATTACTGCCCCAATATATATATAATCTACCTTGTAGCCCAAACATTTACTCTTATCTTATTTGGTACTGAAAGATAATTTCATCTCTCCTCTGAGATTTACCTTCCAATCTGACTGAAAGCCCCTGCCCGCTGTCGTAGTAAGGCCTAATGTTCTCTAAGATATCGTTCCTGGGCACTGGAAGACCGTGACCCCTCACCTCCACACAGAGCTGTTCACCGTCCTGTTTTCCCAGCCCCTGCTGATATTGTTTCGCCACCCCCACCCACCCCCCCAACTCCTGCTCAAAGTGTTTGGCACATTCTTTCTGAGCCTGAAAGAAACCCTGAAAGCAGATTCAATAGTTACTTTCAAAAGGGAATCATATATGTACTTAAAAAGGAAAAACTTGCAGGGTTATGGGGAAAGAGCAAGGGGAGTGGGACTAATTGGAGAGCTCTTTCAAAGAGCCGGCACAGGCACAATGGGCCAAATGGCGGCCTCCTGTGCTGTAAGATTCTATGAAGGATCAGGTTTAATTTCTTGGTACTGCCAATCTCAGCACAGTGGTTGTGGTGTTACAGTTAGCTTCACTGTCTAGGGACGGGGAAAATAATATAGGGTTTCCACTCCTAATTGCCATTCCAGTTACTCCCTGCTAGATATCAAGGGCAATTAGGGATGGACAATAAATGCTGGCCTTGCCAGCGATGCCCCGACACCCACATCCCATGAACAAATAAAAAAAAGGTAATGACAAAAATGAACTTGATTATGACGTCGAATAGCCTGCCTGTACTTACCGTGGAAGAAAGTCAACTCACGGCCGCTCGTTTTTCCGGTGTAAATGTAATGTTAGACCTCCAAATTTATTAACTCCACCAAAAATGTACCAGATGCCATATTGACTCAGGTGACTTTTAGTCATCCAGGGCACTGCCTGAAACAGGCGTTAGGGTTCATAAATATGCAAATCGGGGTCCTGCGCCATTGTAGGACCCCGAATGTCAAATTCAGGTATACAAGGGCGGAGCGAGTGCTGCGCATGTTCCGCCTACTTGTGCGAGGCATTGAGCTAACCAGTGATCCTTAAAGGAACACTCAAGAGCAGCCACAGAAATTTTCAGTTTTTATTTTTGTGGGCCCAGGAGAAATTCCAGCCTACTGCTGGCGCGCTCGAGGCACTTAGAGTCATAGAGTTTAACAGCACAGAAAGAGGCCCTTCGGCCCATCGTGTCCGCGCCGCCCATCCATCCCTGTCCAGTCTAATCCCATTTTCCAGCATTTGGTCCATAGCCTTGTATGCAATGGCATTTCAAGTGCTCATCCAAATGCTTCTTGAATGTTATGAGGGTTCCTGCCTCTACCACCCTTTCAGGCATTGAGTTCCACATTGCAACCACCCTCTGGGTGAAAAAGTTCCTCCTCAAATCCCCTCTAAATCTCCTGCCCCTTACCCTGAATCTATGCCCCCTTGTTATTGACCCCCCTACTAAGGGGAAAAGTTCCTCTTTATCTACCCTACCTATGCCCCTCATCATTTTGTACACCTCAATCAGGTCCCCCCTCAGCCTTCTTTGCTCCAAGGAAAACAACCCCAGCCTGTCCAGCCTCTCTTCATAGCTGAGGCGCTCCATCCCAGGTAACATCCTGGTGAATCTTCTCTGCACCCTCTCCAAAGCAATCACATCCTTCCTATAGTGAGGCGACCAGAACTGCACACAGTACTCCAGCTGTGGCCTCACCAGAGTTTTGTACAGCTCCATCATAACCTCCCTGCTCTTATATTCCATGCCTCGGCTAATGAAGGCAAGTATCCCATATGCCTTTTTAACCACCTTATCTACCTGTTCCGCTGCCTTCAGGGATCTATGTACATGTACACCAAGGTCCCTCTGACCCTCTGTACATCCTAGGGTCCTACCACTCATTGTGCATTCCCTTACCTTATTTGTCCATCCAAAATGCATCACCTCGCACTTTTCAGGGTTAAATTCCATTTGCCACTTTTCCGCCCATCTGACCAACCCGTTTATATCGTCCTGTAGCCTGAGGCTTTCCTCCTCGCAATTTACCACCCCACCAATTTTCGTGTCATCTGCGAACTTACTGATCATACCTTTTACATTCTCATCCAAGTCATTTATGTAGATCACAAACAACAAGGGACCCAGCACCGATCCCTGAGGTACCCCACTGGACACAGGCTTCCAGTCACAAAAGCAACCTTCGACCATCACCCTCTGCCTCCTGCCACTCAGCCAGTTTAGGATCCAACGCGCCAAGGCACCCTGGATCCCATGGGCTCTTACCTTCTTGACCAGTCTCCTATGCGGGACTTTGTCAAAAGCTTTACTGAAGTCCATGTAAACCACATCCACAGCATTTCCCTCATCCACACACCTAGTCACCCCCTCGAAAAATTCAATCAGATTTGTCAGACATGATTTACCCTTGACAAAGCCATGCTGACTATCCCCGATTAATCCTTGCCTCTCCAAGTGGAGACTAATTTTGTCCCTCAGAATTTTTTCCAATAATTTCCCTACCACAGATGTTAGGCTCACTGGCCTGTAATTCCCTGGTTTATCCCTGCTACCCTTCTTGAATAATGGTACTCCGTTAGCTGTTCTCCAGTCCTCTGGTACATCCCCTGTGGCCAGAGAGGTTCTGAAAATTTGTGTCAGAGCCCCTGCAATCTCCTCCTTTGCCTCCCACAGCAGCCTGGGATACATCTCGTCCGGGCCTGGGGATTTATCCACTTTTTGGCCTGCTAAAACCGCTAGCACCTCCTCCCTCTCGATGCTAATATGTTCAAGTATGTCACAGTCCCCTTGCCCGATTTCTATGTCTGCATCGTCTTTCTCCATAGTGAACACAGATGCAAAAAATTCATTTAAAACCCCGCCTACATCATCTGGCTCTACACACAGATTGCCACTTTGGTCCCTAATGGGCCCTACCCTTTCCCTGGTTATCCTCTTGCCCTTAATATACTTATAAAACATCTTAGGATTTTCCTTTATTTTGCTCGCCAGTGTTATTTCATGGCCCCTCCTCGCCCTCCTAATTTCTTTTTTAAGTATGCCCCTGCACTTTTTATACTCCTCTAGGGCTTCTTCCGTCTTTAGTCTTTTGTAACTGCCAAAAGCCCCCCTTTTATTCCTAATGCATTTTTGTATATCCCTTGTCATCCAAGGTTCCCTTTGCTTGTTGGTCCCACCCTTGACCTTTACAGGAACATGTTGGCGTTGTACTCTCTATTTCCCTTCTGAAAGTCTCCCACTGTTTTGATGTGGATTTTCCTATAAGTAGCTGCTCCCAGTCCACTTTGGCCAGATCCTGCCTTATCATATTAAAATCGGCCTTCCCCCAATTTAGAACCCTTATTTCCGGGCTGTCTTTGTCTTTTTCCATGACCACCTTAAATCTCACCGAATTATGGTCACTGTCGCCAAAATGCTCTCCTACTGACACTCCCACCACTTGCCCGGCTACATTCCCCAGAATTAGGTCCAGTACCGCCCCCTCTCTTGTAGGACTTTCTACATGTTGGCTCAAAAAGCTCTCCTGGATGCACTTTAAGAATTCTGCACCCTCTAAGCCTTTCACACTCTAACTATCCCAATTTATATTGGGGAAGTTGAAATCCCCCACTATTATTACCCTATTATTTTCGCACTTTTCTGAGATTTGCCTACATATCTGTTCCTCTATCTCCCCCTGACTGTTTGGGGGCCTATAGTACACTCCCAGCAAAGTGCTTGCCCCCTTTTTGTTTTTAAGTTCTACCCATATGGCCTCATTAGAGGAACCCGCTAATATATCATCCCTCCTTACAGCAGTAATTGACTCCTTAATTAATATTGCAACACCCCCTCCCCTTTTACACCCCCCTCTGTCTCGCCTGAAGATTCTATACCCCGGAATATTGAGCTGCCAGTCCTGACCCTCCCTCAACCATGTCTCCGTGATAGCAACAATATCGTACTCCCATGTGTTCAACAACAACTTCAGTTCATCCACCTTATTTGCAAGACTCCTTGCATTAAAATAAATGCCTTCCAGCCCTGCCATATTCTCTTTTGCCTTCACATATTTGCTCTGCCTTCCCACTTCTCTGGGATTGCGTCCCCGCAGAAATGGCCTGCCAGCTGAATCAGGATAATTCGATTGCCTGCCATCCTCGATGGGCAAGCTGCGATGGGATGCCCATCTGCCACCACAAACTCCGTTCCCTGGCCAGCGACTCCACCCCTCTCCCTGGCAACTGTCTGAGGCTGAACCAGACCATTCGCAACCTTGGTGTCGTATTTGACCCCAAGATGAGCTTCCAAACACATATCCACGCCATCACCAAGACTGCATACTTCCACCTCCGTAACATCGCCCGACTCTGCCCCTGCATCAGCTCATCTGCTGCTGAAACCCTTAAATACGCCTTTGTTACCTCTAGACTTGACTATTCCAATGTTCTCCTGGCCAGCCTCCCATCTTCCACCCTCCATAAACTTGAGCTCATCCAAAACCCTGCTGTCCATATCCTAACTTGCACCAAGTCCCGTTCATCCATCACCCCTGTGCTCGTTGACCTACATTGGCTCCCAATCCGGCTACGCCTCAATTTTAAAATTTTCACCCTTATTTTCAAATCCCTTCCCTATCTCTGTAACCTCCTCCAGCCCTACAACCTTCTGAGACCTCTGCGCTCCTCCAATTGTAGCCTCTTGTTCATCCCCGATTTTAATTGCTCCACTGTTGGCGGCCGTGCCTTCAGCTGCCTCGGCCCTAAACTCTGGAATTTCGTCCCTAAACCTCTCCACCTCTCTCCTCCTTTAAGACGCTTTTTAAAACCTACCTCTCATCTGTCCAAATATCTCCTTATGTGGCTCAGTGTCAAATCTTGTTTGATAACGCTCCTGTGAAGTGCCTTGAGACATTTTACTACATTAAAGGTGCTATATAAACACAAGTTGTTGTTGTTGTTGCCAGTGGCATTAAAATGGGCCTGAAGCTGAATTTGACTGAGGCCTCAAGCCAGCATGGATCGGTGCACGGAGCCATTGTGACTTTGGGCCCATTTTGGTTGCAAGTTGAATTTCTCGGCAATTGTCTCAGTACACACGAAGAATGGCCACTCGAACAACATTGTGAAGGCTGATACAGGTAGAAGCATAGTCCAGCATCAGTTAACGTCTCGAGGAGGGGAGAAAAGAGAAAAAATACACATGGAAAGAAAGAAATCAGTCACACATGACAATACTGCAAAGAGCATCTAAATACTTTATTACACCATAAGTGACATTTTAATTTGGGGAATAAATTTTTCAAGAAGGTATATGGATTTTGTTTCCCAAAATGAATTGCATTAAGAAATTGGTGTTGCCATATCCGTCTTCCACTGAGTTTCCTTTAAATTCCAATAAAGAAATGAGGGCAAGGCACCTGCTTGACAGACTTCAGTCCGCATCTACATTTCAAAGTTCAGGAATAAACCAGGAGTTTGTCTTATGCACCACACATCATAGAGCCATTTAGAAATCTGTTTGTAGGACACACAACAGAATCGCCTTGAAGTATTTTGGCATCAATTTACACAAAGTCCCAGAGGAATGTATTGGTGGGTGTTTGCGTGAGGAGCTCAGTACAGACTCTGGTCCTTCCCTTCCTCATTCCTGTATGGCGACAGCAGTTTCATAATAACAGCAAACATCCTGTAACCTCACCTTAACTGAGCCCTTTGTTCACTAAATCTCCAGATTTATCGGTAAATCTGACTTATGCTTGGCAATAAAGGCACCAAGAAGAAATAACTTCTACACTTCCTCTGCAGTTTCAGATAGCTTTTGCTGAAGAGGAACATTTCTAACTTTTCAAGTTCATAGATACCAGGCCCGAAAATGCTGGGGCCTTTTGGTATATTCCTGCCGTAACTTTGGCGGTATTATGACCGAAAGGCCAGATACTAGGGGGTCGATTTTCCTGGAGCCGTCAGGCGTGTGGGGGGTGGGGGGGAAATCCCGAAATCGGGGGTCCCGACACCATTCCACCCAAAACCCGCCTCCACATAAGTTTCAGGGGAGGCAGGTACCCACCACGCACTGGGACCCGCCGACCCGAGGCGGGAAGGGATTAGTGCCAATTAACTGCCTGTTAACAGGTAGTTAACAGGCAGTTATTAGCCTAATCCCTATTTTGAGGGGTGTCGTGTGGGATTCCCGACAGCTCCAAATCACGCCAGGTTAGAGGAGTCGGGCCGTCGGGTTGAAGGACTTGGAGGGGTCGCGATGTCAGTGTTCAGGTGAGTGATGGGTGCATGAGTGCAAAGGTAAGTGTGTTTGGTGTATCTAAAGTGTGTAAAGAAGTTTAAATTACCTGTACTTACCTTAACAGCCTTTCTTCCTGTAGGCGTCGGGAGTCCATCACTCAGCCGGCACTGAAAGCTGAATGGCTGCGATCTGTCAAAAGTGACAGCCTTCAGTTTTTAGTGCCAGTGACAGTTCTAACTGAGTCTGCGTAGAAGGACTCAGGTTAGAAGTCAGACTGTCAGTGTTTGACAGCTTCAAACAGCTGTGAAACACTGATATTTCATCTGCCAAGACCTCTTGACAGATGAAATTTCAGTCTGTGACATCACCTGTTGCCGGGTGGCCCTTAATTGGCCTGCTGAGCCCGCTGGGCGGGCTTAACAAGGTCAATCAAGGGAAAATCGCGTGGATTGGTCGAACATCGATGTAGGCGGGACTAAAACCCAAAAGTTGTAATCCCGCCTCCTTCCCGACAACTTTATGAAAATCTACCCCTAGGTCTAGTCATAGATACACTGGGGTAAATCTTGGCTTCATGCGATAGTGTAAAATGGGTGATAGCGAATCGGTAGCCCTTTTTCACCTCTCTGGATTTATGAGGTCCCCTCTTAACCTTCTCTCTAGACCATAACAGTTTAAAGTATTTTAAACTGTTTAAAGTGCTTCCGACATGTCTTCCTTTTTCCGCAACCGAGGATTCCCCTCTACCGTGGTTGACACGGCCCTCGACCGTGTCCGTTCTATCTCCCGCACTTCTGCCCTCACCCCTGCCCCTCCCTCCCGGAACCACGATAGGGTTCCCCTTGTCCTCACCTTTCACCCCACCAGCCTCCACATTCAACGGATCATCCTCGGCCATTTCCGCTACCTCCAAAGTGATCCCACCACCAAACGTATCTTCCCCTCCCCTTTCAGCATTCCGTAGGGACTGCTCCTTCCGAGACACCCTAGTCCACTCCTCTATCACCCCAAACAGCTCTTCCTCTTCGCCTGGCACCTTCCCGTGCAAGCGCAGGAGATGTAACACCTTCCCCTATAACTCCCCCCTTCCCACTGTCCAGGGCCCCAAACACCCCTTCCAGGTGAATCAGCGATTTACTTGTACTTCTTGCAATCTAGTATACTGTATTCGCTGCTCACGATGTGGTCTCCTCTACATTGGGGAGACCAAACGCAGATTGGGTGACCGCTTTGCGGAACACCTCCGTTCATTCCGTAAGGGTGACCCCGAGCTTCCGGGCGCCTGTCATTTTAATTCACCGCTCCATTCCCACTCGGACCTCACCGTCCTTGGCCTCTTGTATTGTTCCACAGAAGCTCAACGTAAACTCGAGGAACAGCACCTCATCTTCCGATTAGGCACTTTGCAGCCTTCCGGACTCAATATCGAGTTCAACAATTTCAGATCATAACCTCGGCCCCTATTACTTTTTTACTTATAATTTTTTCCACCCCTTTGTTTTGGGTCTTCCTTTTCCCCCCCACCCCCCTTTCCTTTTGTTTCTCTCTCCCACCTGGCAGCTGTCTCCTACCTGCCAGTACACTTCATACCTAATCTCAGCTGTCTTTTCTCTCCACCGGCCGATTACCATCTCGTCTGGTTTCGAATACCTTTTATTGTCTCTTTCACTTCTTTTGTTCAATCGCAGCCCTGCCTTCGATCTATTTTATTTTCTTTCCAGTTTTGAAAAAGGGTTTCGACCCAAAACGTCAACTCAAATTTCTCTCCATGGATGTTGCCTGACCTGCTGAGTTTTTCCAGCATTTTCTGTTGTTATTTTTTAAGTATTTTAATATTTCCTTATAGCTTATTCCTGTTATTCTTAGAATCATTCGCGTTATTCTTTTCTGCACCCTTTGCAACATGCATATGTCCCATTAGCGATACAATTGACAAATTTCGGAATGCGTGCCACCTCTGTGGCATCTCTCTTGCATTTGTATAAATCAGGAAATTGAAGGATATGTTGCCCATAATTTTCTGTCCATCAAGATTTATAAATAAAAACTCATGGGCCACACATTCCCAATTTCCCGATATTCATAATGAGCAAGTATCCATTAGCATGAATTCAGAAAAGTTGCCCTAATGCTCCAAGTGTAGTCTAACCAGTGCATTATAAAATAAATGCTGGAAATAATCAGCAGGTCAGGCAGCATCTGTGGAGCGAGAAACAGAGTTAACGTTTCAGGTTGATGACCTTTCATCAGAACTGGGAAAAGTTAGAGATATAACAGATTGTAAGCAAGTGCAAAGGCAGGGGAAGCAGGGAGGGGAGGATGATCCGTTGAATGTGAAGGTTGGTAGGGTGGAAGGTGCGGACAAGGGGAACCCTATCGTGGCTCTGGGAGGAAGGGAAGGGGTGAGAGGAGAAGTGCGGGAAATTTTTAGGGGGTGGGGGTGGTTATCGCCGATATTCTAGCGTAATAGGGGAAGTTTATGTCAGGAACTGTGATTTGAATTGATTGCTGGCTCCAGGGAGTTCCACAGGGCAACCTGCGGAGGAGCAGGGAATGACTGACTGCAACTCCTGGATTTCCGGGTTTATCTGCGAGTGCGCTGATTCCAGAAGTTGCTGTCACTTTTAGAGGAGTAATGACGGTGAACGCTGATGGTTTCATCGTCATTACCACCGCAAAATCCAGGCCAATATTGCAATAACACCCATGATATGATCTTCTCTGGCACTTTCTTGGCAGCTTAATCCCTTTATTCTCTAGTTTTAACCCTTTATTCTCTAGTGCTCCTTCTTCTTCCTATCTTGTTGGAGTCGCTAGAACTCAACAGGCTCTGAGACTTTTGTTGCAGCAAAGGCAAAACGCGTGTTACTTTATTCACTCTCCATGAAGACTGAGAGTCTCAGCCTCGTGCAGGGCTATGACATCATCACGCTACCGACGCATGACGTCATCATGCTACTGACGCTCTTAAAGGGACCCTGCCCCGATAACCCAACCAAGTGCGTACATATAACAACATTGGCTATACATAGTGAATTGTGTTTAGGTACATATAACAACATTGGCTATACATTGTGAATTGTGTTATTGTCCCTATGTGGTCTCCGCCACATACGTCCCCCCAGAATTCACTTGCACTGGCAATGTCAGTCGTTGGGGGTGCCGGATCACATGGTCGGAACGGCTCCTCGATTCCGGGGCGGGGACCGGGGGTTCGTCGGAGGGACCTCGGGCGCTCGGTGGTGGACTGAGGGTGCAGAAACCGGAGGTCGGCCCCGCCTCGGGGGCTGTGCCAACTCAACGGGTCGGTCCAGATCCAGGTGGGCCGGCTTAAGACGGTCCACGGAAATGCAGTCCGGCTTACCGCCAACATCCACTACGAAGGTCTTGTCCCCGGTTTCCAGGACGCGGAATGGTCCATCGTAGGGTGGCTGAAGAGGTCCCCGGTGGGCGTCGTGGCGGATGAAAACGTACTCCATCGCACAAAGGTCGAGCGGAACATGGGACTGTGGGAGGCCGTGCTGCGACGTGGGCACCAGCGCGAAAACCTTGGCGTTGTCCAGAAGGTCGGACCGCTGACTGGCTGCGGACCAAGGTTCCGTTGCGTTGGGGACGAAATCCCCGGGAACCCGCAGCGGCTGTCCGTAGACGAGCTCGGCGGACAAGGACTGGAGGTCCTCCTTGGGGGCGGTCCTGAGTCCCAGCATGACCCACGGGAATCTGTCGATCCAACTGTCATCCCGGAGGCTGGCCCGGAGCGCGGCCTTCATGGAGCAATGAAACCGTTCGCACAGTCCATTAGCCTGAGGGTGATATGCTGCGGTGTGGTGGAGTCTCAACCCGAGGCCTCGGGCAACAGCGTTCCGGAGCTCCGACGTGAACTGGGGCCCCCGGTCAGAGGAAATGTCAGATGGGGCACCGAACCGGGTGACCCAAGTGCTGATGAACGCCCGAGTCACATCAGTGGACGTCGTTGAAGACAGCGGGACGGCTTCTGGCCATCGGGTGGTTCTGTCGACCATTGTGAGGAGGTGGGTGAACCAGCGGGAGGGTGGCAGGGGCCCCGCCAGGTCCACGTTAATATGGTCAAACCGTCTCTCGGGCACCGCGAAAGGCGCCAACGGGGCCTTAGTATGGCGATGCACTTTCGAGCGTTGGCATACCCCGCAGGTGCTGGCCCAGTTGCGAACGTCTTTCCTGAGCCCGTGCCAGATGAACTTAGCCGCCACCAGCTTCTGTGATGGCTTCCTGCCCGGGTGGGAAAGATTATGGACGGCGTCGAAAACTTGCCGTCTCCACCCGTCGGGCACGATCCGACGTGGCTGCCCAACGGAGACGTCGCACAGGAGTGTGGTGCCGGCGTCGTCGAACGTGACGTCCGCTAGTTGAAGGCCCGTGACCGCCGTCCTGTAGGCATGGACGTCCGGGTCGGAGGCCTGGTCGGCCGCCATGCGGGTGTAGTCGATGCCGAGGTGTATGGCGCTGGCGACGGCTCGGGAGAGACAGTCGGCGACGGGGTTGTCTTTCCCAGCCACATGCTGGATGTCCGTTGTGAACTCTGAGATGAAGGCCAGCTGGCGTTGCTGACGGGCCGACCACGGCTCGGAAGCTTTGGCCATGGCCAAGGTCGACGGTTTGTGGTCCACAAACGCTGTGAACAGGTGAGCCTCCAGTAGGAAACGGAAGTGTTGGACGGCGAGGTAGAAGCCAAGAAGCTCGCGATCGAAGGTGCTGTACTTCCGCTCGTTGGGGCGGAGCTGCTGGCTGAAGAAGGCGAGCGGCTGCCAGGTGCCGTTGACCCACTGTTCGTGGATGGCGCCGACCGAATAGTCCGAGGCGTCGGTGGTGAGAGCGATCGGCGCATCAGGTAACGGATGCGCCAGCATGGTCACGTTAGCCAGGGCCCTTTTCGAGTCCGTGAAAGAATTGGCCATCTCCTCGGACCAGGTGACGGCGAGCTTGTCGGGCTTGCCTTTGAGGGCCTCATAAAGAGGCCGCATAAGCTGGGCTGCTCGGGGGGCGAAGCGATAGTAAAAGTTCACCATGCCCAAAAACTCCTGCAGGGTCTTCACGGTGAGGGGTCATGGGAAGTCCATCACGGCCTCCACTTTCGATGGCAGTGGCACCGCCCCGTCCTTCGTGATGCGGTGCCCGAGAAAGTCGATTGAGGACATCCCGAACTGACACTTGGCCGGGTTGACGATTAGGCCGTGCTGGCTGAGGCGTTGGAAGAGAGTCCGAAGGTGCGACACATGCTCTGTCCTGGAGGCGCTGGCGATGAGGATGTCGTCCAGGTATACGAACAGGAATGTCAGGTCCCGTAACACGGTGTCCATTAGGCGTTGAAAAGCCTGGGCGGCGTTTTTGAGGCCGAATGGCATGTGGAGGAATTCGAACATCCCGAACGGGGTGATCACCGCAGTTTTCGGGACGTCCTGCGGCCGGACAGGGACCTGGTGGTAACCCCGGACGAGGTCCACTTTCAAGAATACCACTTTCCCAGCCAGGCGGGCGGAAAAGTCCTGGATGTATGGAATCGGGTAGCGGTCGGGGGTCATAGCGTCGTTGAGGCGCCGGTAATCGCCGCACGGGCGCCACCTGCCGCCTGGTTTCAGTGCGATGTGGAGGGGCGAGGCCCACGCACTGTTCGACTGGCGGATGATGCCGAGGCGCTCCATGGTGTCGAACGCGGGCGTAGACGGGCGGACCGGTGTTCGAGATGTGGTGTTCTACCCCGTGTTTGGTGGCGGCGGATGAGAACGTGGGCTTCATGAGGTCCGGGAACTCGGCGAGGAGGCGGGAAAACTCGTTGGAGGCCGAGAGTGCACTGGACAACTTCGTCGTGCTGGACCCGCTGAGGGAACACGGGAGCGAGCTGAAAGTCTCAGTGTTGATGAGACGTCGGTTCTTGACGTCCACCAAAAGGCCATTGGCACAGAGGAAGTCAGCGCCAAGAAGCGGGGTGGACACTTTTGCCGTGACAAAGTCCCAGGTGAACCGCTGCCCGCCAAAACAAAGCACCATGCTCCGTTTCCCGAAGGTGCGGATGGAACTGCCGTTGGCGGCTTCGAGGACGGGGCCGTGGTTCCCCCCTTGCATGTCTATGGTTGACGCGGGCAGGACGCTCACCTGGGCACCCATGTCGCAAAGAAAACGATGTCCGGAGTCGGTGTCCGTAATAAATAACAAACTGCCTGAACGGCCGACAGCCATAGCAGCTGACGAGTGGCCTTTCATTTGTTTCGACGCGGGAAAACTGCACGGGGGCCGGCACTTCCTGGCTTTGGGGCCGAACTGCGCGTGGTAGAAGCAGAGGCTTGGGGGCTGCCGCCGTTGGGCTGTATCGGTGGGGGCAGGGCTCCGCGTGGCCGCGCAGTACTGTTGCCCGGCGGAGAAAAATTTGTCGGCCTCCTTGGCCAGGTCGCGGAAATCGGTACTGGAAGAGTTGGCTAAAGCCGACCATACCTGACCTGGCAGCTGTTGAAGGAACAGTTCCTTGACGAGGAAGCATGGCCTGTGTGTGCCCAGGAGGGCCAGCATGTCGTGCATCAGCTCCGAGGGCTTGGAGTCGCCAAGCCCGGGTAGAGAGAGAAGCCGGCGTGCGCACTCAGCTTCGGTGAGTCCAAAAGTTTCTAAGAGGTGTGTTTTCAGCATTTCGAATTTGTTGAGCTCCAGGGGGTTCTCGAGCAGGCTCACGACTCTGGCCACGGTGAGCTGCCGAGAGCAGAGGCGACGTAGTAGTACCTCGTGTTGTCCGCGGTGATGTCCCGGAGTGCAAATTGAGCATCAGCCTGGGCGAACCAAGCGGCAGCCTGTCGTTCCCAAAACTCGGGTAATTTAATGGAAATGGCGTTCGTCGCCATTTCGGATGAGGTCTTTGGAATCGTCCAAAAGAGCAGTGGGGTCACCAATGTTGGAGTCGCTAGAAATCAACAGGCTCTGAGACTTTTGTTGCAGCAAAGGCAAAACGTGTGTTACTTTATTCACTCTCCATGAAGACTGAGGGTCTCGGCCTCGTGCAGGGCTGTGATGTCATCACACTACCGACGCATGACGTCATCACGCTACCGACGCTTTTAAAGGGACCCTGCCCCGATAACCCAACCAAGTACGTACATATAAAACATTGGCTATACATAGTGAATTGTGTTTAGGTACATATAACAACATTGGCTATACATTGTGAATTGTGTTATTGTCCCTATGTGATCTCCGCCACACTATCATGTTTTTTACAAATTGTCTTTCTTTTTTTCCATTTTCTCTATTCATCTATTTTGGTGCAATAGCATAGACAGCACCAAAAGCCACCACCTCATTCTTCTGCATGACATTGGGACAAAATGCTGTGCAGCTCTTCTGAGTGTCTCCTTCCCCAGAGAAAAGAAGCGTTGCCAAATGCTTTTCCATGAAGGAAGCTAGCCTTTCAAATAGTGATTTCTCTATAAGACTTTGATCTGCAGAAAGGGAAATAATTGAAAATAACACAAGAAGGATTCAACTGATTAAGAATGAAAAGCTTCCAGAATTCAGAGGGAAACGCTTTCCCTGCAAGTCCCCAAATAAAAATATCAGTCACAATTCCTTAGTAAGAGATATTTATTAATAATCTCGAAGTTGAAAATGCAACTGGCAAATTTGCAGTTCTTTCAAGTAGTAGTGCCCCCTACAGTCATTGCCCTGCTAATCATGTCAAGATAGTGCTTGACATTAAAATCATCACATGGATGTTATTTAAAGCCTTCAAATGTTTCTGTTCAGTTTTATCTTTACGGTGATAATTCTAGCATATTATGCCACTTAAGTAATGATTGGCCATATTTACTGCAGCTTACATTCCAGTTTCCATGACGGCAAATGATCAGAAATAGACGTGCAAGCATCAGCTACTGTTCGGCAGCAGTTACGTTTAATCAGATAATTGAGCCTTAGATGTAGCTTTACAAAGAGATGTGTTTCATTATCTCAGTCCATTAGCAACTGATGTCACTGACATTGGAACTGGTTTGGTTGTTTTCAGAGCTGTGTAAGTAACTGAAGTTCCTTTTCAATCTTACCATATCATTTTATTTTTGGTGTGATACTAAAAGTAAATTCTTACCCAACAATTAAAATAACAATAGTTAGCAGATCCTTTACTAAAATACAGCCTGAATGCATTACATGCATTTATTTTGCTTTTGAAGTGTTGCTGCCTTCATTCCATCCCAATTGTTCTGAGCCTGTACATAAAGGCTCCGGTCCAGTTATTGTCAGAATCTTAATCAGGGTGAATTCATTCTGTGATGACACTTCCTGCTCATTGAGAAGTTCTCATTCACCTCCACAGTTCATTTCATGAGGTGTTGGTCCTTATTACATCCGCCTCCAGCTCCATCTTGTTGTTATGCCACTTGTAAAAACTTCAAACAGAATATCATGATGTTTGTCAGTTCCATTTTTGAATGGGGCAGTAATTCCTGGAAAAGTTAAAGTAGTGCATGATATCCAGCGTGTGACGGAATGAATTCCATGTTCCATAACAAACTTATTATTCACGAGCCCACCAGAATTTCAAAATAAATTAAACAGATTATGTTCATTTTCACGATCGGTTAATGCCAACTGTAACCACAGCAACTCACTCAACATAATTGCCCCTAAACATTCAGGACTATTGGCAGTACAAAGAATAACTCACATTGTTGCATAGCTGACCCACGATAAAAACGGATTCAACCCACAACACAACCTAAACAGAGCAGAACCAAGCAACCATTCCATCACATGCTGCACAATAAGAAGCCAACAACACATGGAGGTTCTCTCCATCATCTGCTGTAACTTTGGTGGAAGAGCCACGGAAACCCCAGTGAAATGGTGTAAGCAGTGTTTACACGTTTTTCTGTGCTTTCAGGGCACGAGTGTGAAAACATCGGCGGAAATTTACCCCCAATGTGTTTTGACGTATGATCAGAAGCATTGGTTAAAAATTACTGGGTAAGTCAAATTCTCACCCCAACTTGTTGATAATGGACTGTGTTACAGATATAGAATCATAGAACGGTTACAGCACAGAAAGAGGCCATTCGGTCCGTCGAACCCGTGCCAGCTCTCTGCAAGAGCACTTCAGCTAATCCCACTTCCCCACAAGTCTAACTTGTGAACAGTATTCAGTCAGTTTTGTGGATCTTGCAGTTAAAAATGAAAGCACTTTTAAAAATCCCATTCTTTACATTATTTGATGCTACATCAGGATGTCATTACATCCAACAGCATTCTCTCCAGAAAAGAAGAGCATTGCAGCTGTTTGTAGTGTTTGACACTGCAAATTATAACAGTGACTACACTTTAAAAGTACTTCATTGGCTGTGAAGCACTTTGGGACATCCTGAGGTCATGAAAAGCACTATATAAATGCAAGTTCTTTCTCACTGTACTCTCCTGACTGCTGGATCCGCTAAAAATCCACACCTGTTAACAGTTAGATTACAATATATAGATATAAACAATCATTTGTCTGTCAGCCTGGAGTTGTGGCATATGGAGCAATGGAATGCCAAAGGCACTTTAGCAAGAGCCACTTTGAGGTAGAATGAGTTGATCACAACAAATCAATGAATATACAAATCAATGACATTTTTGTACCATATATAATTCATATAAGATAAATATTTCACAAAGTAACATACAATTATTGTACTAATTGGACAGTATTCCATCATCATTAATATTGTATTTAGATTAAAAACCCACTCCTGGATTTGAGGACATAATCTAGGCTGACACCTCTCTGCAGCACTGAGAGAGTGTTCTACTGTCGGTGGTGCCAGCTTCAGGATGAGACATTATGCGCCTGCCTGTTCAGCTGGATGTAAAATATCCCATGCCATGATTCGAAGTTGAGCAGAAAGTTCTCTTGGTGTCCTGGCCAATATTCAGCCCCCAACCAACACCTGTAGAAACAGACTGACTGGCCATTCAGGGAGGGGGAGAGTTACCTGGACTCTGTGTATCAGGAGGTAGTCACACCAATTAGATTAATTAATTCAGATGTAGTCCGTGGCCAGGGTCAGGATGGTGTGACTAGAAGTGAGGCAGGTACGGAGATCCAGGAGGTAGTGTTGGAGGAGCCGCAGCCTTTGCTCTTGTCCAACAGGTTTGAGGCTCTTACTCCCTGTGAGGATGGGAACAGGGACTGCGGGGAGGATGAGCAACCTGGTCACAGCACCGTGGAGCGGGGGGGGCCATTCAAGTGGGGGGAGTTAAAAGAAATGTTGTAGTGGTAGGGGATAGTATCGTTAGGGGGATAGATAGAGTTCTTTGCAGCCGAGAGCGAGAGTCCCGAAGGCTGTGTTGCCTGCCCGGTGCCAGGGTTAAGGACATCTCCTCTGGGCTGGAGAGAAACTTGGAGTGGGAGGGGGAGGATCCAGTTGTCGTGGTCCATGTTGGTACCAACGACATAGATAGGACAAGGAAGAAGGTTCTGCTGAGGGAATTTGAGCAGCTAGGGGCCAAATTAAAAAGCAGAACCACAAGGGTAATAATCTCTGGATTACTACCTGAGCCATGTGCAAATTTGGCTAGGGTAAATAAAATTAGAGAGTTAAATGCGTGGCTCAAAGACTGGTGTGGGAGAAATGGGTTTTGCTTCCTGGGACACTGGCATCAGTACTGGGACAGGCGAGAGCTGTTCCGTTGGGACGGACTTCACTTGGCCAGTGCTGGGACTAGAATCCTGGCGAATCGAATAACTAGGGCTGTAGAGAGAGCTTTAAACTAATTAGTGGGGGGGAGGTTTTAAGAGAGCGAAAAATAAAAATGACAGCGGAGAAGGCAATAGAGCAAGGTAGCAGTGGGGGAATTAAAAACCAGAGCGTGTCAGGAAGGGACAGAATGTATAATGATAAAGGTAAAGTAGTAAAAGGGGTAAAAGCAGGAATAAATTGTCAGAAAACATATTTGAAAGTTCTTTATCTGAATGCACGCAGCATTCGTAACAAAATTGACGAGTTGACGGTGCAAATAACTACACATGGGTATGATTTGGTGGCCATTACGGAAACATGGCTGCAAGATAATCATGACTGGGAACTAAACATACAAGGGTATTTGACAATTAGGAAGGACAGATAGGAAGGAAAGGGAGGTGGGGTTGCTATGTTAATCAAGGATGGAATCACTGCAATAGTCAGAAATGATATTGGGTCAAAGGATCAGGATAGTGAAACAGTTTGGGTGGAGATAAGGAATAATAAGGGGAAAAAGTCACTAGTGGGCATAGTCTATAGGCCTCCTAACAGTTGCAACTCTGTTGGTCGAAGTATAAATCAGGAAATAGTTGGGGCTTGTAATAAGGGAACAGCTATAATCATGGGGGATTTTAACTTTCATATTGACTGGACTAATCAAATTGGGCATGGCAGCATTGAGGAAGAGTTCATAGAGTGTATTAGGGATGGGGTCCTTGAGCAGTATGTAACTGAACCAACCAGGGGGCAGGCAATCTTAGATCTGGTCCTGTGTAATGAGACAGGATTAATAAAAAATGTCCTAGTAAAGGATCCCCTTGGAATGAGTGACCATAATATGGTTGAATTCCAAATTCAGTTTGAGGGTGAGAGAGTTGGATCTCAAACCAGCATACTAAGCTTAAATAAAGGAGACTATGAAGGTATGAGAGTAGAATTGACTAAGGTGGACTGGGAAAACAGATTAAAGTGTAAGACGTTACAAGAGCAGTGGTCTACATTCAAGGAGATATTTCACATCTTTCAAGATAAATATATTCCACTGAGGAAAAAGGGGAGTAAAAGAAAAGACAGCCATCCGTGGCTTAGTAAAGTAATAAAGGATAGTATTCGACTGAAAACAAGGGCATATAAATTAGCCAAATCTAGTGGGAGGATAGAAGATTGGGAAGCATTTAAAAGCCAGCAAACAATAACTAAAAGATTAATTAAGAAAGGGAAGATAGATTATGAAAGTAAACTAGCAAAAATATAAAAACAGATAGCAAGAGTTTCTACAGCTATATAAAAAGAAAAAGGGTGGCTAAAGTGAACGTTGGTCCCTTAGAGGATGGGACTGGGAAACTAGTGGTGGGGAACATGGAGATGGCAAAGACGCTGAACAAATATTTTGTATCAGTCTTTACAGTAGAGGACACTAAAAATATCCCAACACTGGACAAACAGGGGGCAATGGGGGGGGAGGAGCTAAACACAATTAAAATCACTAAGGAGATGGTACTCAGTAAAATAATGGGACTTAAGGCAGATAAATCCCCTGGACCTGATGGCCTACATCCTAGGGTCTTGAGAGAAGTGGCGGTAGGGATTGTGGATGCATTGGTGATCATTTTCCAGAACTCCCTGGACTCAGGAAAGGTCCCGGCAGATTGGAAAACTGCTAATGTAACACCCTTATTAAAGAAGGGAAGTAGACAAAAAGCTGGAAACTATAGACCAGTTAGCCTAACATCTGTGGTTGGCAAAATGTTGGAGTCCATTATTAAGGAAACAGTAACAGAGCATTTGGATAAACATAATTTAATAGGACAGAGTCAGCATGGTTTTATGAAGGAGAAGTCATGTTTGACAAATTTGCTCGAATTCTTTGAGGATGTAACATACAGGGTGGATAAAGGAGAACCAGTGGATGTAGTGTATTTGGACTTCCAAAAGGCATTTGACAAGGTTCCACACAAAAGATTACTGATCAAGATAAGAAATCACGGGATTGGGGGTAATATACTGGCATGGGTGGAAGATTGGCTATCTAACAGAAAACAAAGAGTTGGGATAAATGGTTTGTTCTTGGGCTGGCAATCAGTAACTAGTGGTGTTCCGCAGGGGTCAGTGCTGGGACCCCAACTCTTTACAATCTATATTAACAATTTGGAGGAAGGAACCGAGTGCAACATATCCAGGTTTGCCGACGATACAAAGATGGGAGGGAAAGCAGTGAGTGAGGAGGACATAAAAAACCTGCAAAAGGACATAGACAGGCTAAGTGAGTGGGCAGAGATTTGGCAGATGCAATATAATGGCCCAGAACTTGGTATCGGGGGCTTGCCGCGCGTGCAAGCCCCCGCTCTGCACTCACCCTGCGCGCTGACATCTGAAGCCCGGGCCTGCTTGCATTTCCTGTCACAGGCCCGGTTCAGATGTCAGCGCGCAGTGCTTACCTGATCCAGCGGCGTAGTTATTGCGATGTGCCGGCTGGGATCAGGTGAGCACTGTACAACCAATCAGGGGAGGGGAAGGTTCATTCATGAGTTTGAGAGTAAGAACTGTCAAACTCATGAAAACTACGGGGGCCCAAAACACTATTTAAACTTTAAATAAAAATTTAAAAACATCCCAATCATTAAATTAAGTATAAATAAGTTTAAAAAAATAATTTAAACAATAATTTTTTTTTTTGAAAAAATAAATCTATATATATAAAAGGATACTTCTGTCTGTCATTCCATCTGTCTGTCTGTCTTGAATTAACTCGAAAGTTATAGAGCGTACCTACACGTGCGTTATGTCGAAAGAAAGCTAACGATTCCAGAACCGTTCTAAGCATATTTACGTTTCGGCCGGACAAAAATTGTTCGCGCGTTATGCAAAAAACCTTCAAAATTAAACTCATTATCTGCTAAGTAGCATTGATTGACTGACATCCAGGTCGACCAATCCTGTGCCGGCACGATTGACCAATCCTACAGTTCAGTCGCCTGATGGTTGGCCAATCGCTGCGTCTGTGGGCGGGACTAATCGTTTTCATCTCAGGGATCTGGCAGCCATTGCCTCAAGCTAAAAACCCCATTTACTTCCAGCTCAAAATCTGCTAATCCAGCTTCGAAAAAGTTAGTATCTCTTTTAAAAATAACATAAGATTTACCAAAAACGTTTTATAAGTACTTTCACTTTCATCTTTCAAGGTATTAAAAGGTAGAAATGTTGCCCGGCAGCAGATTGAGAGAGGGACACAGAGACAGGGCCCAAAAGCCTGGGACTCGATTTTAAATGTTGCCCGGCAGCAGATTCACAGAGGGACACAGAGGGGCCCCAAAGCCTGGGACTTGATTTAAACCGCCCGGCCCAAAACAGCCCTGGCAAAGCCGGGCTCCCCCAGCTAGTTTTTAATTAAAAGGGTCTAAAACTAAACTTACCTTATTGTAGATTCTTTAAAATAATAAACCTGTGGAAAAAAAAATCTAAATTACACTAAAACACCACTTACCTGTAAAAATAAATACTTACGTGTGCTTTTTACAAGCGTAAAGACCGGAGGCCTTTAAACATGCGCAAATCCCCCAAAACAGAGGAAATCCAAGACGCACGTGCTGCCCCCTACAGCGCACGCGCTAGCCTCTTCACCTCTTGGGTTGGAGGAGAGGAAATGCCGGTTTTCAGCGCATGCGCTGTGTATGCTGAAAACCGGCATTTCCTCCGGCCAGACGCGTGAGTACCCCTTCCGTACTCACGCGTTTGGGGAGGAATTACTGCCCCAATGTTGGAAAGTATGAGGTTGTGCACTTTGGCAGAAAAAATCAAAGAGCAAGTTATTAAGAAACTGCAAAGTGCTACAGTACAAAGGGATCTGGGGGTCCTGGCGCATGAAACACAAAAAGTTAGTATGCAGGTGCAGCAGGTGATCAGGAAGGCCAATGGAATCTTGGCTTTTATTGCAAGGGGGATGGAGTATAAAAACAGGGAAGCCTTGCTGCAGTTATACAGGGTATTTGTGAGGCCACGCCTGGAATACTGCGTACAGTTTTGGTTTCCATATTTAAGAAAAGATATACTTGCTCTCGAGGCGGTTCAGAGAAGGTTCACTCGGTTGATTCCAGAGATGAGGGGGTTGACGTATGAGGAAAGGTTGAGTAGGTTGGGACTCTACTCATTGGAGTTCAGAAGAATGAGAGGCGATCTTATCAAAACATATAAGATCGTGAGGGGGCTTGATCGGGTGAATGCGGTGAGGATGTTTCCACTGATAGGTGAGATTAGAACTAGGGGGCATCATCTTAGAATAAGGGGCTGCCCTTTCAAAACTGAGATGAGGAGAAACTTCTTCACTCAGAGGGTAGTAAATCTATGGAATTTGCTACCCCAGAGAGCTGTGGAAGCTGCAACATTAAATACATTTAAAATGGAGATAGACATTTTCCTAGCAGATAAGGGAATTAGGGGTTACGGGGAGAGGGCAGGGAAGTGGACATGAGTCTCGGTTCAGATCAGCCATGATCCTATTGAATGGCGGAGCAGGCCCGAGGGGCCGTATGGCCTACTCCTGCTCCTATTTCTTATGTTCTTATGTTCTTATTCATCCCATTTCCTATTTGTGGCAATCTTGAGGTACGCAAATTAGATTTTGCGTTTGCCTACAAAACAACAGTAGCTATGTTTTAAAAGTAATTGAATGAATGTGAAGCACTTTGAAACATCCTGAGAACACAATAACTACATAAACTCAATCTCAGTGCCAAGTCAAAGCCAAATGTTTTCTAATACTGTGCAGGGTCACTGGTTCGCAGTAACTGAATAAGTTAAATTCCATTTTTATTGCAGAGAATTATCGCATTTTCCAAAAAATATTTCACCAGTGTTTTGGAATTATATTTCATGATCCCATAAAACAGGGGCACTCATTTCATGACAAGATGTTTTGTTTGCAAATGCCCTGTGCAATAATGTGAACCATATTGAGACCCATCAGGAAGGCTGTAGGTTCGATCCCCAAGCTGTGCTGACTAACCAGTCTCAGTTGGAGTGGCAACAGAGGTGTTAAAATAGGCATCAGGGCCCCTGAATCAGAGTTCATAGTCCCGATCTTAACTGCAGGACCTCATTAATATTTGTAGCTCTGTCTCCCGCCCAGCAGCCAGCCAAATGGACAGACTGGCTGGTGGGAGGGAAGGAACACCAGTGGCAGGAGGCCGCAGCCAGAGACCCTTGGGGGTCCGTCCCCGGCAAGGGAGGGAGGAGGTGGGCAATCGGGAGTGGGGGAGGTGGGCAATCGGGAGATCGGGAGTGGGGGAGGTGGGCAATCGGGAGCGGGGGAGGTGGGCAATCGGGAGTGGGGGAAGTGGGCAATCGGGAGTGAGGGAGGTGGGCAATCGGGAGTGGGGGAGGTGGGCAATCGGGAGATCGGGAGTGGGGGAGGTGGGCAATCGGGAGTGGGGGAGGTGGGCAATCGGGAGTGGGGGAGGTGGGCAATCGGGAGTGGGGGAAGTGGGCAATCGGGAGTGGGGGAGGTGGGCAATCGGGAGTGGGGGAGGTGGGCAATCGGGAGTGGGGGAGGTGGGCAATCGGGAGTGGGGGAGGTGGGCAATCGGGAGTGGGGGAAGTGGGCAATCGGGAGTGGGGGAGGTGGGCAATCGGGAGTGGGGGAGGTGGGCAATCAGGAAGGCTGAGGGGAAGCTGGCGATTGGGAGTTCTGGGGAGTGACCTGTGATCAGAAGGGGGTAAGAAGCTGGGGATCAGGAATAACAACAGAAAATGCTGGAAAAACTCAGCAGGTCAGGCAACATCCGTGGAGAGAAATTTGAGTTGACGTTTCGGGTCGAACCCTTCTTCAAAACTGGAAAGAAAAGAAACTAGATCGAAGGCAGGGCTGGGGGAAGGCTGGGGGAAGGCTGAAGGTTTCCTTGAGGGGCCTGGGGGGAGCACTCCTGCTCCTCCTAGCCCACAGAGAGTGCTGAAAGAGCCACTTACCTTGTGGAGCTGGCAGCTCACGCCACCGTTTCATGCCGTGTTTCCCGACCTCCGGGAAACCCATGCAGCAGCAGTAAATTTCAAATTAGGCCCCCAATCGTAATATAGGAGCCCAATTTATATATGTGAATTAAGTGTCCCGCCTCTCCACACGAGACACTTGGATGCCGCGATATCCGCCACCATAAAAATGGCAGCGAGCA